>NC_091775.1:71117172-71861339 GCF_029378745.1 Bos indicus
TTGCATTCCAGTCCCCTATAATGAAAAGGACAACTTTTTTGGGTGTTAGTTCTAGAAGGTCTTGTAGGTCTTCATAGAACCGTTCAACTTCAACTTCTTCAGCATTACTGGTCAGAGCATAGACTTGGATTACTGTGACATTGAATGGTTTGCCTTGGAAACTAACAGAGATCACTCTGTCGTTTTTGAGATTGTACCCCAATACTGCTTTTCAGACTCTTTTGTTGACTATGATGGCTACTCCATTTCCTCTAAGGAATTCTAGCCCACAATAGCAGATATAATGGTCATCTGAGTTTAATTCACCTTTCACTTTTCACTTTCATGCATCGGAGAAGGAAATGGCAACCCACTCCAGTGTTCTTGCCTGGAGAATCCCAGGGATGAGGGAGCCTGGTGGGCTGCCGTCTATGGGGTCGCACAGAGTCGGACACAACTGAAGCAACTTAGCAGCAGCAGCAGCAGTCCATTTTAGTTTGCCGATTCCTAAAATGTTGACGTTCACTTTTGCCATCTCCTGTTTGACCACTTTCAAGTGAATACCTACAGTGTGCCAACGCACAGTGTGAGAAGAGTATTACGAAGGCTCTGACCCTGGGTTTCTCCAGCCTGAATCCTAGTCACAGGTGTCTGGAGGGACTCTAACACCCCTGGGACAGAGAGGAGCTGCCTGTGGTCAAAGCTGTGCCCTGTGCAGATGAGCCACAGTTAGAGCAGTTGGCGTGTTAGCACACCCAGCACACCTCAACACTTCCGTCAGGTGCTCACTATGAAGACGTGATCCAATCATCTCAGCAGCTGAGGCTTAACTCGTAAGGAAGCCCTAACAGGAATCTAAGCACTACAAACAGGTCTTTAGATCACGTCTTAAGTCCTTGCCAGTCCTAGGGCCCTGTGACTATAACAGACCTAGAAATGCATAAATGGCCATTAGCCAACTTCCGGCCAAGCAGAGACACTGTAAAAGCATAAATGAGCAGAGCATATTACTCCTGAACAAAGTTCATAATGAAAGCAAACATCCTGCATGCTAGAGACTTTCTTCTAATGTCCGTTCACATCGAGAATGAAGTGCTCAGAAGCTGACTGGAAGCCCTGTGTGGGTGGATGGGCTTATCTATTGGGAAAATCTCAGGCCCTACCCTAGATCTACTGAAACAGAATTTGCATTTTTAACAAACCCCCAGGCGATGTGCCTACACAAAAATGTGAGAAGCACTGAACCCCGTGCCTTTTCGGCCCTGTTTGCCCCTGCACTCCGAGGGCCATGACAATGTTTAGCATCCACTAGCTGCCCAGTGAATACGTCTTGACTGGCCATTATATGGACCATAATTTATAGTGAAATCTCATCCTAAATTTTAATTTTAAAAGCAGCAAAGTTGTTTTCTTTTTAACTTTTTCTTTTATATTGGGGGGTATGGTCAGTTGGAGAAGGCAATGGCACCCCACTCCAGTACTCTTGCCTGGAAAATCCCATGGATGGAGAAACCTGGTGGGCTGCAGTCCATGGGGTCGCTAAGAGTCGGACACGACAGAGCGACTTCGATTTCACTTTTCACTTTCATGCATCGGAGAAGGCAATGGCAACCCACTCCAGTGCTCTTGCCTGGAGAATCCCAGGGACGGGGAGCCTGGTGGGCTGCCATCTATGGGGGTTGCATAGAGTCAGACACGACTGAAGCGACTTAACAGCATAGTCAATTAACAAACAATGTGATAGTTTCGGGTGAACAGCAAAGGGACTAAATCATAACATATACACATATCCATTCTACCCACAAACTCCCCTCTTATTCAGGCTGCCACATACCTTTCAGCAGAGTTCCATGTGCTATACAGCAAGTCCATGTTGGTTATCCATTTTAAATACAGCAGTGTGCACACATCCATCCCAAACTCACTCACTATCCCTTCCCTCCATTCATCTCCCCCCTGGCAGCCATCAGTTTGTTCTCTAAGTCTTTGAGTCTGTTTCAAAAGTAGCACAACTGTTGAACCCAACCTCTAAAAGTTCTGAGGAACCAAACAGCCTGACATTCTTTCTGATGGCATTGTCATATATATGAGCAGGACGCTGGAGCACTGCTTCTTTAAATCGATCTCCACTTTCCTCCTATACTGTGCTAAAATAATGAGCAAAGGAACGAAGGACAAAGAAAACAGGAGAGAAGATAGTCACAACAAATATTTCCAAACATTTGCGGATGGAAGGTTAGATGCACGAGTGATAACTGGTTCAGTGGAGTGGAAAAATACGACACCTAAGAGCCTGTAGAGAGGAGGCCCCGAAATGGGGTTGCTTCACAGTAGAGGCTCAGGGAGGCTCAGGGGCCTTCCTCAGGAGGAGGGCCAGGGTGGAGTAAGGAGGGGAGAATTGGCTGCTCCCCAGCCCTACCTGTGGCAACCTAGAGATCACTCCTCCCCAATTCTGCGAATTTGGGAGATTTATTTTTCACATTATTAGATCAGAGTGGCTCTCATGAAGACCCAGGCACTACAGAGGAAGAGGTGAGATGCTCTACTGACGCAATGGCATTAGGTGAGCACTGACAGCATCCTGGCCTCCTTCACTGCCTCCAACACTGACAGCCAGGCTCATACACGCTAAGGAGACTGATTCTTCTCTGAAGAACCCGAACTAAGAAGGATAATCAAAGATGCTGATCTGGGACACATCCCCAGTAAGATGACCTGCTCCTGTCAATCACCCTTCAGTGAAGTCTACCAACAGATAAGTCTGGCCCCACACACAGACCTTGCAACCAAACTCTAAGGGCTTTGGTTTTAGTAAACAGGTATTAGAGAAAGTCTTCACCATGAAACATGGAGAATAAACCAAGGGAACTTGGAGCAGATCGCCACAATATTTCTGTTCTCACATTTTAAAAAAATTTTTGCTCCTTCTTTCATTGAGAGGTGGGATTTATATTTTCTTTCCTTGAATCTGGGTGGGACTCCAACCAACAGAGCCACCTTCGAGCCAATGGCCACGAGGCACATGTGGCTATCAAGCTCTTGAAATGTGGCTATTGCAACCAAAGAACTGAAATAATCATTTTATTCAATTCTACATCATTTAAATTAAAAAACTGAAGCCATAGAAAATATTTTACCAATAACTTGATTGTTTGGATAGGACTGTGCTTCCCATCAACTATTGAAAATTTTGCATCTGAAAAGAAAAATTTAGTATTTGGATTGAGATGTGTTATAAGTCTAAAATCTAAACTGGGGACTTCCCTGGTGGTTCAGAGGTTGGGAATCTGCCTGCCAGTGCAGGGGACATGGGTTCCATCTCTGGGCCAGGAAGATTCCACATGCCACAGAGCAACTAAGCTTGTGTGTCACATCTACGGAAGCCTGCATGCCTAGAGCCCATGCTGTGAGACAAGGAAAAAGCCACCACTTTGAGAAGCCTGAGCATCACAGCAAAGAGGAGCCCCCACTCGCCACAGCTAGAGAAAGCCAACAACGCAGCAACGAAGACTCAGAGCAGCCGAAGACAAATAGATGAATGTTTTTTTAAATAAATAAAATCTAAACTGAATTTTGAAGACAGTATGAGAAGAAAGACTGTAAAATATCTCATTAGCAGTTTTATATTAATTATGTATTACAGTATTTTGTATATATTAAATTAAATATTAGAATTCTGATAGCAGTCCTCACTAATGGGTCTGAGACTGCAATTTGACAGGAGTTGGATAATTTGAGGGAACAAGTCAGAATCTGATCAAACGATAAGACTTATCCTCCCTGTTGACAAAGAAGAAGAATCCTAAGAGACTCTAAGTAACTAAAAATTTCCTGCAGGGCCCTCATACGTCATGGTCCTATAGCCGTTGGTCCCCAATTCTTGATAAAACCCGAATTTCCCATCCAATGCCTGTTAAACCACAGATCTGTTCCTTTTCATTCCTCTACTTCCTCCCATCTTACTGATGCTCTGGTCAATCTCCTTCTATACCTGCTGACTGGTTTTACTGTCTGACCACTTTGTCCTCTCGTGGACAAAGAATGCAAGGGGATAATGAACAATTGAAAACCATTGTTGTGTTAGGGTAGTGAGACTATTAAGACTTTTTTTCTAAGGCAATTATATTATCTTAGCAGTAATTACATCTCCTAATGAAAAAGGGTAGGCATGTATTACTCTGTTCCTACTTCCCTGGTGGCTCAGATTGTAAAGAATCTACCTGCAATGTGGGACACCCGGGTTCAATCCCGATGAAGGGAATGGCTACCCACTCCAGGATTCTTGCCTGGAGAATTCCATGGACAGAGGAGCCTGGTGGGTTACAGTCCATGGGGTTACCAAGAGTCAGACATGACTGAGCGACTAACACACTCAGAATTATAACCACTCTAAGAAAAGATTTCCAAGAACAATGTAAGAATTCTGTTTTCCCCAAAGTTACTCAAGGTAAGTCTTGAGTCATCTAGAATATTGATTTTTTTTTAACTTTTTCTTTACTTAAAAAAAAAAAAAATAGCCTGTTTCTTCAGTGGAAACATGAATATTTGGTTTAGAAATGACCAGTGTCTCAAAAAGCTTTGATTTCTTGCCACCTACTCTTCTCCAAAATGCCAAATTAATGGCATCTGATCCTAACCAAGTAAGGCATCCACAGCTAAAAATGTCTTTATAATGGGGGTAGGGAGAGTGGGGGGGGAAGCAAGGGTGATTTTTTTCCCAATATGTTTGTCATTATTATAGGTTATATATACAGAAGGAAAGTTAATTAAGCTTTAAAAAAAAATCCATCACACATCAATGGCTGCATTTTAATGAGTACAAAAAGTTGAGGTGTTTACTACCAATTAAAGTGGTTTTTAAATAAGCATTAATTAACACAGAAATTCAGAAGAAAGTTATACCTTGTCAAAGAAAGGCCAGTGCAGGCTATGCCCACTTGTGCTCCCATTCATATTCAGATAGTAATTACCACCAACCCTATATTTTCCATAATAATGAGGAGATGCTGTCATGTCTATCAAACAACAACACACACAAAAGTGGGAGAATTAGAAATTCTCAACCTGAAGTAAACTTTTCAAATTTTTTCCTTCTGGGTTTTTCCCTCATCTGTGTCAAAGTTATTCAAAGAGGAGGTTGGCCTGATTTTAATGGTGAGGTTTCTGTCTTTTTCCCTCTTTTGCAAAGAACACTATATAAGGAGTACTCATTGCTCAGTCTACATGAGCAAATCCAAACAATTACCCAATCATGATTTAAGAGGGCCTGCAGTTCTTCCTTCAGAGAAGGCAATGGCACCCGACTCCAGGACTCTTGCCTGGAAAATACCATGGGCAGAGGAGCCTGGTGGGCTGCAGTCCATGGGGTCGCTAAGAGTCAGACATGACTGAGCAACTTCACTTTCACTTTTCACTTTCATGCATTGGAGAAGGCAATGGCAACCCACTCCAGTGTTCTTGCCTGGAGAGTCCCAGGGACAGCGGAGCCTGGTGGGCTGCACAGAGTCTATGGGGTCGCACAGAGTCAGACACGACTGAGGCGACGAAGCAGCAGCAGCAGCAGTTCTTCCTTTGTTTCTTCATGATAATGTTAATTTGCATAGTACTACTGACTGACTACTCCACTTCCTTTTAGAAAATTATTGTCTATCTTAAGGTGGTAAGGAGGAGAAAGACATAAAACCTGTAAAGCCCACAACCTAACTAGCACAAACTTTGATGGACAGTCTCCTCCTTGAGTGAAAAGTAATGGGGAGCATACTGGAGTCTGGGCAGCACCTAGGAAGATGCCACAGGGTGGTCGCAGGAAAAGGGTTCTCAGGTACCTCAGGCAACATGTTCCAGAGATGGATCCCCACCTCACAAATCAGGTTTTCTTACAGATGAACGTATTCTTACCAAATTCACGTAAAATTAGCCAATAAATCAGTGTATTAATGTACTAATCTTTAATAGAGGATTTAAGAAACTCTCTTTCTAGAGCTGGAATTCTCATGTTTCCTCTCCCTTCCTAATATCAATGTATTTAGGAAAGAATGCTGAGTTACTAATCAGAAGGCTCCTTGGTGAATTCAAAATCAGATCAGGAAAGCAAATGGTGTGGGAGGGTTCTGCCCAATGGAATTTCCCCTTCACATAACAGGGAACCTCTTTCTTGTAGTCAAAATACTGTGATCCTTTGAAAAGAAGTGCCCCTCACTTATTCAGTGTAAACAGGTTGACTTTGGTCTCTCTGGACTCCAATTTTCAGTGAAGATTCTTCCTCTATTTCACTGGTACATATCTTGCTTTATCTACCAGTAAAGTTCTTCTCTTTGCAGTAATTTAAGTAGTCAAATTCTCACCATGGGAAAAGCTCCTCCCAGCCAGTCTTTAGTGATCCAAGAATAGAACACCAAACAAGAAAGGTTAATTCCAGGAGTCTGCATTGAACATGTTTTCAATCAAGTTGGCTAAGTTGCTATAGAGTCGATTCTTGAAGCTAAAGGGTGAGAGGGAACAGTGGAAGAAATTTCATCATCTCCCAGAGAGGGGTGGTTTCTCCCCAGTGTGCAAAAGTTAACACCATGTTTCCAAAAGTTTGCACAAAAAAGTGGGAGGGAATCTACTGGTCTTCTTGAGCCCTGAATTGCGCATGAATAAAGAGATGGATGAAGAGATGGTTTGATTATGCAGCCCTTTAGTTGCCAGAGTGTATTTTCAGTGCACACCCAGTGTAGCTTCAGAATTTCTATTTATAAAATAGGTTTAGGGAGCAATCCAGTTGGAAGGGGCTTAGAGAACTTGTCTGGAAGCCACATTTGCAAAGCAAACATGCCATTTTTACCTAGATTGAATGTTTCTTGGAGTGGCCTGGGGGTGTTGATGAACACTGAGGGAGGAAATGAGGACTCTGCCCGTTGCTATGGGATTACTGAGGGCGGGAGCCAGGTCTAATTTATCTTTGAATCATGTAAATGCCTAGCAGGATGAGTAGTACAAGTGTTCAAAATGTTTATTAAATGATTGATGAGTGAGTTTTTAGTTCCATGTTAAAGATGGTAAGTTTATGCCTGGGTTTGATGCTTTATAAGCCCACTGGCTTGCCTCTAGTTTTATGACTAGTGATTAGGCTCTTAACTTGTACCAACCAACTGGTATACCTGCCCTTGTCACAACCAGGCCCAGGAAGAGGCTGATAACGGACCAGCAAAAAGCTACAGAGAAAAAAAAATCTACAAAACCCAGAAATTTAGTTGGAAAGAGACCAGGCTGAATTGACATACAAGATAAGGAGGGGCTGGTAATCAATGAGGAGTAGGAAGCAGACTGCGGCCCATGCCTCACTGATGAACCACAGAGCACAGATATGCTGCCATTCAAGTTGCAAGTGCTCTCCATCATACTTTTTTTTAAACTGTTCACAGCTGATGTTCACCTCTGTCTTATCTGATCCCTTTGTACAGGAATAAACAGTCTTTGAAGAACAGTGAAGTACCAATGTGCTTTTTAGGAGAGGATAGTAATAGGCTGGCAATGCCTCAAATTCCAGAAGTATGAAAATCTCCTACCTTGACTGCCACTTTGGTCTTTGCTTTTTCTCATTCTTTTCACTGTTCTTGCCCAAACAAATGCTTGTTTGGGGGCACTGTTTAAACATGCAGTCAATTGTACTTCTTTTTGGCAAAGTGTGCAGTTTTCCCCCATAGCATAGAGAAGGGTAACATACCTCCTTGGTCAAGTTTGGAAAAAGGAAATGTCTCTTTTTCTGCAGCTCTTCATTTATGTTACCTTTATCTGGCCTTATTAAAATGGAAAGAACTTCCCCTATGTGTGTCCCATTCTTCTATTTATCAGACTTGGGATAGATTTTGCCTTTCCACTCAATTTGGACAATGAACTGAGTTTCATTTTTATTTATGGGCTTCATAAATCCGTTTCACTTGCTGCTTTTCATGCCCCAGTTCCATGCTGTTGTGTTGGGATTTCCCACCCTGCCAGGCAATTAAACAAAAAACTCATGGAAAAGAAATTTCTTTACAAAACTCTTTTAAATTCAAAATACACACAATCATCTCCATTTCAGATCCAATATATTTAATGGATGGGGCTTTTAAGTCTCTTTTTTTTTAAGCATCCAACTCTCCAAATTAATTATTTCACTGTCATAGCCAACTCCTCATTTGAGTTCTAAAGATTAGTTCAAAATTCCAAGACAGAAAGCACACTTAACTTTAAACCCTCTATTTGCAGACCAGGTGGCAGGCATGTGAGAAGATACTACAGTGGCCATGTGGCTGATGGGTTTGAAGAACAGGAGGGGGCTGCACATCATAGTCACCTGAGCTCAGAGCAGGATAAGCCCAGAAACCTAGGGCAGCACCAATAGTTACTTGTCCTAGGCTGGATTAAAAAAAACAACAACAACAAACAAGAGCAGCCAAACTTAACCACACAGACCTACACTATTAAAGGAAGCACGGAGAGATGTAGTCCCCTTGCTCAGTGCTGTGTCACCCTCAGAGGAAATTACTGCTATTTCTTTAAATACATGACCAGACAGCAAGTTTCTGCCTGACAGGGCTGCCTCCAATAGGACCCGATAAATCAGAATCCCATCTAAGAAAATTTATAGATTGGGTTCAAGCATAGTTCAGCCCAAGAAAAGAAATCCAATAAAACTTTATTTAGACAGAGACCCAGTAATCTGAGTCTCGCATTGCTCAGACACAGGCCAAACTACAGTTTACTTTGATGCTTTCTCTGATTTCCATCTCTCTCTCACACACACATACTATAGACAGATGATGGACAGACAGAGATATGCCAAGTAGAAGTGGGCAAAGAATGCTAAATCTGGTCCTACCAGGCTGTAAGCTACTTAAGACCAGGAACCGCTGCTGGTTGCCCGCTGCATCTAGTCCATGGAAGGTGCTCCAAGGCCGTTAGATTCATTTACCTGAAATTCTTTAAGTGTGAAGTGAGCAGGCTGCTCCAGCTGTCGTGCCACCAGTCACTAGGGTTGACCCAGATGTTCTAACTGTGAAGGTGTTTCCTTTCTCCCTCTATGTGGAGCCGAGGAAAAGATACACTAGAAAGCAAGAATTCGTAAGTGTGTACACTGCACGACGTTGACACGGTTGACACAGTGTTTTGGTCCAGCTGGCGGGTATCTCCCTGGAGTAGACGGGGGTGGACCAGAGTGTGATGGGAATGTCACCAACCATTAGCATCATCCACTTCACTTTGTGAACCACATAACTTCCTGGCTTCAAACGTACTTACCTGGTAGGGAGAAAATAGAGATAAGGTGAGTACCTTCATTCATTTAGCAGTTACTATTATAATAGGAAATTAATCAACTGACATTCAAATTTATATCACAATCTTTTGAACCTTTGCTACTGTGGATCTATCCCCCTGAACCTGATGAATTATGATGAATCAAGTTCTGGACCTGGCCAAGATGGGGTCTAGAGCTCGCCTTTGTGCTAACCAGAGCAGGGGTACAATACCATCGAATTTCCTGCCTCTGCAGCCATTCAGCTCTCTTAAACCTTTCTAACACTGAAATACTAGCTAGAACAGCACTTTGTCTATCCCACTGGATTGCTAAATTGCACTGAGGTAAAATCCCTCAAAAACCAAAAAGATGTTTGCCAAAAAAAAAAAAAAAAAATCCCTTTCTGTAACAACACTGAACAGAAACGAACCTGAAACAATGTAGAGATTCGAGGCCATTTCATAATGTTGAGCAGGTTGTGCACCATACAAAACCACCATCAAAGAGGCACTTTTCATTCATAGTCATTATTATATATTTTTGTATTTACTGGCCAATAGCAGCAAATGCCCAAGGAAGCGCTGACTTTTTCTAATGTGATAAAGACTAGCGGAAGCTCTGGAGAAACTTAGATCTAGTAAAAATACAAGGTAGCCAGTACCCTCTATTTCTATTTATACATTTATAGGAAAATATAGAAATAGAAATAGCAATTTTATGTTTATTTATGTATTATATTTGTGTGTATATATTATGCATATATATACATATTATCCATGGAGAAGGGATAGGCTACCCACTTCAGTATTCTCCTGCCCGGAGAATCTTAAACATGGACAGAGGAGCCTGGTGGGCTACAGTCCATGAGGTTACAAAGAGTTGGACACAACTGAGCTACTAAGCGTGCACACACACACACACATATATATGTAATATCCCCAAGAAGTCCCTCTGTGCACCCTACCCAATCATAATCCCTCCCTCCCCCCAAAGGAACAGTTATCCTGTTACAATTTTAACTTCTTTGCATTTAAAAAATCATTTTATCACCCAAACATGCATCTCTAGATAGTGCTGTTTAGATGTGCCCTTAAAAACTTCAGTAACGTTTCTTTTCATCTAGCATTTTCACATCTCCATTCATCTCCATCATTTTCATATCTTATAAAGATATTATCTGCTGAAGACTTCAGAACATTTGACATATAGTTCCCCGGTGTCTTGATGTTGCTGACTACATGCGTGTGCCTGTTCAGTCGCTTCAGTCATGTCCAGCTCTTAGTGACCCCATGGACTCTAGCCTGCCAGGCTCCTCTGTCCATGTAATTTGCCAGACAAGAATACTGGAGTGGGTTGCCATGCCCTCTTCCAGGGGATCTTCCCGACAAAGGAATAAAATCTGCATCTCCTGCATTGCAGGCAGATTCTTTACCCACTGAACCAACTGGGAAGCCCCTGCTGACGACATCCTTATGGAAAAGCCCACCTGCCTATGACTTCTGTGTTCCCAGCAAATGGCAGGCTCAGTCCAGTTAAGTATCAGGCCACTTTTGGATCCCTTCATGAAGACTACAGGTGGTGTCTGGCAACATTATTAAGAGTCACAAAATGTCTGGTGGTCTTTCTTTTTATAATCTTAGCAGCCATTGATGTTTGATTCTTGTATCCATCCATTGAGGGTTACAAAATGGTGATAATCTAATTCTATTGCTTCTTTTTCATTCTGTAGCTAGAATGACTCTGTAAGAAACTCTGTCCCTCATTTAATATCTGGATACCCAGAGATATAGCTCATATAAAAATCAGTGTAAATGCTTGATTCTTTTCCTTTGTTTCCTTGTTTACAAGATAATGAATTAGTTCTCTATAATTCTCTGAAGATAATTCTTTTTAATATCCTTATCAAATCATGGATTAAACATACATGATGGGCTTCCATTTTTCTCAATATTGAAGGTCAAATTGTTCCATCTTTGGCCAGTGGGAGGCTCTGTGTCTTTTTGACATGATCTGAGAAGTCTTTTAGTATATGTGCTGCCGAAGCGAGCACCGAGAAGTCTTTTATAGTTTCCTTCTTATATAAGATGTTCCAGTTTCATTTCACAAACTTTCAACCTCAGACTTATTTCTCTAAGAAGCCCTAATTTATTTTATAGAAAAATGGTATTTCAGAACCAGAGTCTGAGTGCTAGAGATGTTCTTTGCTAAATTAGACATATTTTCTAGGACTTTTCAGTGGAATAAACTAGGAAATACTATCAATTCAAAGAAAAAAATCTCATAAATGCATGTTGACACCTATTCAAATTCAACACTACAGAGCTTTTACCTAACCACTTCTCTAAACATTGGAATCTTCTTTCGTCCATTCTGAGAATTCTGGTTCTTAAAAGCAAAAAGCACAATAGACTTAGAACATCTACAAATGATCTGTTTATCCCATGTTACACAGCAGCAATATCAGAATGACAGCAGTGATGTTACCACGAATATGATTGTCAAAAATATGTTTCAATTTTTGTATATGCTTTATTTCCCCAGTAAAAAATGGATCTGTTACATTTACACTGTCAGAAAATATTATCATTATGCACGATACACTTTCCCCCTTAGTCCTAATTCTACAAGCATCTGTTTATTTAATGTTTAGGCTTACATTGGTGTCTTTTTCATCACCTCAGTCATCTACAATATATTCTCTAGTAGATTTTTTAGGAAAAGCTCATGCAAACAATACTCTGTGAATACTCACATGTTGATCACTATTGTGCCCTTTATACTTAAAAATTAGCTTTGTTGGGTGTAAAATCCTTGGCACATTTTTTTTTCCCTTATTTTAAATACAAAGGTTGAACAACACAAAGTTGGGGGCTTGACCCTCCACACAGTAGAAAATTCAGGTATAACTTATATTTGGTACTCCATATCCACAGTTCCTTCATATCCACGGTTTCACACCTCCAGATTCAAAGAACCACAGATGGTGTAGTACTATAGTATTTAGTATTGAAAAACGCATATACGTGGACCCGCAGAGTTCAAATCCACCTTGTTCGAGGGTCAACTCTATGTTGATTCATTTCTCCCCTGCAATAAAACGCTGCTGTTGAGAAGTGATTAATGATAAACTTGTCTCCTTTGTAAGTCACGTGCACTTTTTCTTCTAGAAGCTCAAAGGATTTTTTCCTTTTCTTGGTGTTAGTCATACTGTTGCCATTCCCAGGTATGCAGTGTGCTATTTCTGTATTAAGCTTCAATTTCTTTTAACTTTCAAGAAAGTTTTCTTGAATTAGCTTTTACACTTCAATTGCCTTGCTTTGATTTTCTTTGTGATCTCCTACCAACCATATATTCTATTTCCTTTGCCCACTTCAATATTTGGGACATTTTCTTGAATGCTTTTTATCTCTTTCTCTCTTAAATTTTTTATTTTTAAAAATTTTCTGGCACTCAGTTTCCAGTTCCACAAATAAGGAGTTTAGAAGTCACCACTCTAGCCAGACCACCTGACCTGCCTCTTGAGAAACCTATATGCAGGTCAGGAAGCAACCGTTAGAACTGGACATGGAACAACAGACTGGTTCCAAATAGGAAAAGGAGTACGTCAAGGCTGTATATTGTCACCATGTTTATTTAACTTATACGCAGAGTACATCATGAGAAACTCTGGGCTGGAAGAGGCACAAGCTGGAATTAAGATTGCCAGGAGAAATATCAATAACCTCAGATATGCAGATGATACCACCCTTATGGCAGAAAGTGAAGAGGAATTAAAAAGCCTCTTGATGAAGGTAAAAGTGGAGAGTGAAAAAGTTGGCTCAAAACTCAACATTCAGAAAACGAAGATTATGGCATCTGGTCCCATCACTTCATGGGAAATAGATGGGGAAATAGTGGAAACAGTGTCAGACTTTATTTTTCTGGGCTCCAAAATCACTGCAGATGGTGACTGCACCCATGAAATTAAAAGACGCTTACTCCTTGGAAGGAAAGTTATGACCAACCTAGATAGCATATTGAAAAGCAGAGACATTACTTTGCCAACAAAGGTCCGTCTAGTCAAGGCTATGGTTTTTCCAGTGGTCATGTATGGATGTGAGAGTTGGACTGTGAAGAAGGCTGAGCGCCGAAGAATTGATGCTTTTGAACTGTGGTGTTGGAGAAGACTCTTGAGAGTCCCTTGGACTGCAAGGAGATCCAACCAGTCCATTCTGAAGGAGATCAGCCCTGGGATTTCTTTGGAAGGAATGATGCTAAAGCTGAAACTCCAGTACTTTGGCCACCTCATACGAAGAGTTGACTTATTGGAAAAGACTCTAATGCTGGGAGGGATTGGGGGCAGGAGGAGAAGGGGACGACAGAGGATGAGATGGCTGGATGGCATCACTGACTCGATGGATGTGAGTCTGAGTGAACTCCGGGAGTTGGTGATGGACAGGGAGGCCTGGCGTGCTGCGATTCATGGGCTCGCAAAGAGTCGGACACGACTGAGTAACTGAACTGAACTGAACTGAACTCTAGCCTAACAGCATGTAAAATTCTATACAGAGTGAGAAACCAACAACTCTTAGATTTGTAAGAGAGGGGCAAGGACACAGGGAAACTGGTGTCCCTAAGACTGAAGAGACAGACAAGTGAATGAAGGGAGTTGTGGCTTACAGAGCAGAAATTCACATATGGAAGACTCACAGCTGGGAATCAAGGTTGTGGTAAGAAAATCTGAATCGTAATTGACAAAGTGATAGAGGTTCAGTGTGGACAAGCTTGAGATTTAAAGTCTCCAGGGGACTCAGTTATCGGGGTCCCCACAATACCATGAGATTCACCTCCAGAAACTCAACCAGGTTTCCATAGCACACACCAGAGAAAAAGTCCCTTGTGTTTTCATGTTCCCAGCAAGGGAGCAAGAAAGGAACCATTTTGTAATATGTCAGGGCAGTCTGTTCTTCTTAACAAGACATTTCCTTGGGGGAAACTAGTTAACCCCAGCATAATCTGCTGGGATATTATCAGAGCCTAACTGATCTGGGGAAGGAAAATAACCAACTTCAGCCTCCTCTAGTCTTCCATGTGGGAGAATAGAAATACTAACTCCAGTCTAACCAACCTGTCCTACCTAAGGAGGTTGAAAAAAACTAAGAAACTCCATGAAATTCACAATCCAGAAGCATAGTTTCACTAAAAGAATGAGCCCTAATCACAAGACTGTAGAGTGCTTCCTTTCTTTCCATACCTCACAACAACATTACTAAAGGCCTATTTACAGCAGGCATCATGTCTGGCTATTAAGAAAAATTACAAGGCATGCCAAAAGGCAAAAAAACAAACAAACAAAAAAAAAACCACCCACCACCTGAAGTCACAGAGCAAGCAACAGAACAAAAATGTTGGCATTATCATATTGCAAATTTAAAACAAGCATGATTAATATAGTAAGGATTCTAATGGGTAAGACAACATGCAAGAACAGATAGGCAGCGTAAGCAAGCACATGGAAATCCTAAGAAAGAAGCAAAAAGAAATGCTACAGATAAAAACGCTAAAAGAAATGAAGAATATCTTTGATGGGCTTCTTAGTAGACTAGACGCAGCTGACAAATGAATCTCTGAGCTAAAGGATATAGCAAAAGAATCCTTGAAAACAGAAAAGCAAAGGAAACAAAGATTGGGGGAAAAAAATAGAATATCCAAGGACTTTGGAGTAATTACAAAAGGTATAACACACGTGTAATGTTAATACCAGAAGGAGAAGAAGGAAATGAACAGAAGAAATATTTGAAACACTAATATCAGAATTTCTCCCAAATTAATGTCAGACATCAAACCACAGACCCAGGAAGTTACATCTAGAGGAACAAAGATACAACTCACATCTGACTTCTCCTTAGAAACCATGCAAACAAGAAGAGAGTAGAGTGAAATATTTAACATGTTGAGAGGAAAAAAAATCAGACTAGAAATTTGCATCCTGAGACACTAACATTCAAAAGTGAAAGATTAAAAAAGACCCTCAAACAAAAATTGAGGGAATAAATAATATTCAAAAATCAATTAACAGGGACTTCCCTGGTGTCCAGTGGTTAAGAATCCACCTGTCAATTCAGGGGACACAGGATCAATCCCTGATCCAGGAAGATCCCACATGTTGAGGAGCAACTAAGCCCATGTGCCACAACTACTGAGCCCACACTCCAGAGCCTGGGAGCCACAAATACTGAAGCCCCAATGCCTAGAGCCCACACTCCACAATAAGAGAAGTCACCGCAGTAAGAAGCCCTGCACTGCAACCAGAGTAGCCCCCACTCTTGGCAACTAGAGAAAGTCCAGGCATGGCAACAAAGACCCAGCACAGCCAAAAATAAAAATAAATAAATAGTTTTAAAAGAAATCGATAAATGGATCCATCATATCAATAGGCTGAAAAATAAAAATCACATGATCGCATCAGTTGATAAAGAAAAAACATTTGAGGGGTTCCCTGATGGCTCAGTGGTAAAGAATCTGCCTGCCAATGCGGGACACATGGGTTCGATCCCTGATCTGGGAGGATGCCACGTGCCGTGGAGCAACTAAGCCGTGACGAGAGAAGCCACCACAATAAGAGGCCCACGCATTGCAACTAGAGAGGAGCCCTGCTCGCCGCAACTAGCGAAAGCCAGCATACAGCAGCGAAGACCCAGTGTAGTCGAAAATAAATAAATGAATTGTTTCAAAAATCTTAAAGATAAATGAATAAGAGTGTATCTTTAAAAAAAAATAAGAGCCATTTGACAAAATCTACCCCACATTCATACAGACTCTCAGAGAAGTAGGAATAGAAAGAAGCTTCCTCAGCTTGAAAAAGCGCATTTACAAAAATGTCTATAGCGAGGGGTAAACTAGGAGATTGGGATTAATATATACACTCTACAGTGTATAAAATAGATAGCCAACACAAACCGACTGTATAGCCAGGGAACTATACTTAGTATTTTTTAATAATCTATAAGGGAAAAGGATATAAACAAAAAATATATATATTATATATCATATATATGTAACTGAATCACTGTGGTATATACCTGAAACTAATACAACACCATAAATCAATTATACTTCCATTTTTTAAAAGTACAAAAAAAAGAGATGAAAGCAAATAAAGGATTCGTTATTAAAAAAATATCTACAGCTAACACACTTGACAGTGAGAAACTCAAATCTTTCACAATAAGATCAGAGAAAAGAATGTCGCTTCTCAGTGCTCCTTTTCAAAGTCCTTCTGTAAGTTCTAAACTTATGCAATAATATAAGAAAAGGAAAGAATAGGTATGTAGATTGGAAAAGGAGAAATAAAACTGTGTTTGTTCACAGATGACATGATTGTCTATGCAGAAAATCTGAAAGAATTGACCCCCTCAAAAAAAAATTTCCTGGAACTAATAAGCAATTATAGCAAGGTGGCAGGATACAATTTCCTATATACCAGCAGTGAAAATCTGAAATTTTAAATTAAAAAGCACAATACCATTTACATTAGCACCCTCCAAAAATGAGATACTTTAGTATACATTGAAAAAAAATAAAAAGACAAGATCTTTGTAGAAGGAAAACTATAACATTCTTTTGAACAAAATCAAAGAACTAAACAAATGGATAGTTTATGATATTTCATGGATAGGAAGACTAAATATTGTCAAGATGTCAGTTCTTTCCACTTTGATCTATAGGTTCAATGCAATTCCAATCAGAATCTCACTCAGCAAACTGATTCTCAAGTTTACATGGAAAGGCAAAAGACTCAAAATAGCCAACACAATATTGAAGGACAAAGATACTGACACTACCCAATTCAAAGATTCACTATAAAGCTATAGTAATCAATTCGAAGATTCACTATAAAGCTATAGTAATCAAGAAAGTGTTGCGGTGGGGGTGGGGGGAGTGTGGAATGAAAGTGTGGTATTGGTTAAAGAATGGACAAATAGATTATTGAACAAAGTAGAGACCCCAGAAGTAGAACCACAGACAAAGCAATACAAAGAAATATTTTCAACAAATGGTGCTGGAACAACTGAACATGCAAAAAAACGAATCTAAACATAGACCTTACATCCTTCACAAAAATTAACTCAAAATGGAATGACAGGCCAAAAGATAAAATAAAAAACCATAAAATTCTTGACTATAACACAGAATAAAAACCTAGATGAATTTAGGTACGGCAGTGACTTTTTGATACCAGACCAAAAGCACGTTCTATGAAAGAAAGAATTATAAGCCTAAGACTTTGTTAAAATTTCAAATTTCTGCTCTGCAAAAGACAATGTCAAGAGAATAAGAAGGCAAGTCACAGATTAGGAGAAAATATTTGCAAAGTACATATCTGATAAAGGACTGTTCTTCAAAATATTCAAAGAACTCTTAAACTCAACAATAAGAAAATGAGAAACCCAAGTTTAAAAATGGGCCAAAAACCTTAACAGGCACCTCACTAGAGAAAATATACAGATGGCAAATAAGCATGTGAAAAAGATGCCCCACATCATGTGTCATTGGGGACATGCAAATTAAAACAATAAGATACTACCACACACGTATTAGAATGGCCAAAATCTGCAACACTGACAGTATCAAATGATGTCGAGGATATAAAGCAACAGAAACTTTCATTCATTGCTGGTGGCAGCACAAAATGGTACAGCCACTTTGGGAGACCATCTGACGGTTTTTTAACCAAATGAAACATACTTTTACCATACAATCCAGCAATCATTCTCATTAGTATTTGTTTAAATAAGTTGAAACTTATGTCCACACAAAAATCTACATATGGATATTGATAGCAACTTTATTCATGATGGCCTAACCATCTTAGAAGCAATCAAGATGTCCTTCATCAGATGAATGTATAAATAAATTATAGTACATTCAGATAATGGAAAATTATTTAGCATCAAAAAGAAGTGTAAAGTGTTATTCACTCAGTCATGTCCGACTCTTTGCAACCCCATGGACTGTATGGACTGTAGCCCACCAGGCTCCTCTGTCCATGGCATTCTCCAGGCAAGAATACTGGAGTGGGTTATCATTTCCTTCTCCAGGGATTAAAAAGAAATTAGCTATCAAATCATGAAGACACGGAGGAAACTTAAAAGCATATTACTAAGTAAAAGAAGCCAATCTGAAGGTTGGCATCACGTATGATTCCATCTGTGACATTCTAGAAAAAGCAAAACTATGGAGACAGTAAAATCTTCAGTGGTTATCAGATGTCAGGAGTCGGAGGAGGTAAGGAGGGATAAATAGGCAGTTGACAGAGTATTTGGGGGGCGGTGAAAATACTGTTTATGCCATAATGATGAATACACATCATTATACATTTGTCAAAACCCATAGAAAGTGCAGCACCAAGCGTGAACCATAATGTTAATTTGGACTTTGAGTGGTAAGTGAAAAGAAAATGAAAGTGAAGTCGTTCAGTTGTGTCCAACTCTTTCCGACCCCATGGACTGTAGCCTACCAGGTTCCACCGTCCATGGGATTCTCCAGGCAAGAACACTGGAGTGGGTTGCCATATCCTTCTCCAGAGGATCTTCCCCACCCAGAAATCAAACCCAGGACTCTCGCATTGGAGGCAGATGCTTTAACCTCTGAGCTACCAAGCAAAGGACATGATGTGCCAAACCACCCTCATCAGTTGTAACAAACGTATCAGCCAGTCTAGTGGGTGGTGTTCACAGCGGTGGAGGCTATGAATGTGAGGGCAAAGGGCATTAGGGAATTTGTAACTTCCCCTCAATTTTGCTATGAACCTGAAAGTGCAGTAAAATGCTTTAATTTTTTAAATTAGTTTTTCATTTTCGTTTTATATTTCTCTTATTATCTATCATGTTTATGTTCATTTCTAAAATAGTTGTGTTTTTTTTTTTTTAACCTCTAAGTCTTTCCTGAGTTGTCACCTCATTTCTGAGTTTTCTACTTAACGATTTCTGTCATTCTTTCATGTCATATAATTTTCTTAATGTCTTTCCATTCATTTTGAAATTGTAAATTTTCATCTGTTTCGTGAGAATGTCTTTCCGGAATGCTCTCATTGTCTCTAAGGACTTTATTCTAGCCTGAATTCTCTTTTTTCTTATAATAACTTTGTATGGGACTTGATTATTTTCTGTTGTGTATTTTTATGTGAAATTAGTTTTCCTAAACTATGAGAATGAAGCAGGTTAAACTTTCAAAGGCTCTAACTTCACAGAGCTCCTTCTGTTGTTTTTGTTAAGGTTTTTTTATTTTCTTTTTAAAGTATGTCATCTTGCTTTCTGCAATTTCCTCGCTACTCTTCCTTTCCTTTCAACTGGACCTTTCTTTTGTCCCTACTCTGCTCAGTTTTGATTCCATTCCCAGCGATTTCTCCTCATTGTAGGGTCCTGGACTAGAAGGCGGCTCCGGCAGGTCAATTTTGAAAGTTCCAGGAACCTGCCCCTTTAATCTCTTGTCTTGTAAGCTCTCTGCACTTACCCAGTGTTTAAGCAGGCGAAACACCTTCTCCTTCAGCTGCTGTTCTCAACTTGGTCCAGTGAGTACCAGCTGGCTAGCTAGGAATCTCCTGTTCTCTGGTCCCGTCAGAAGCTAGACTTTTGCTTCCTTTTGTTTCCCACACGAATTTGCTTATCACACGAGTCTTGTGGTTCTTGGTATTTTGTCCCCAGCTGCTTGCATTCTGGGGTACCAGGTACCTTGTTACCTAGTTTTATTGTGAATGTCACCCGTGAATTTTTGACCTCGCTAATCTAATTGCACCGTTACGTTTTTACATGGGATTATGAGAGCAGTGTGTTACTGCCATCATCACCACCAACTTGCCAGGATTTTCACCATCTTTTAATTCCAGCTAATTTTTGCTTTGTACTTCCTCTTGATTCCTTCCTTCAGCCTGTCACAGGAAGAACTTGGCTTCAGCTTGTATTAGAGTGTGTGTGCGTGTGTGTGTGTGTAGCTGAGCTGTATGAAGACAGGGTCATGAATGAGTTGAGGCTGCTGCTAACTGGGGGCACAATTGCAAAAAGTTAAAGACACAGTCCCTGCCCTTAGGTGTTTATAACCTAAGAACGCAACACACACTTGCTTAGTGAAGCAGAAGTATAGCTACCTGGTTTTCAATCACAGCTCTTATTAGCTTGCCATGCCAAATGGGGGAAGGCAACTCTTAGGGACTTCAGTTCCTCTCTTTTTAAAACACAGCGCATCTCACCGCCCTGTTCAGGTGTGTAGGTTGTGGGGGAAGAAATGAAATAACAGAAGCATATATGATCTGGTCATTCACGGCCTGCGTCCTGGGGGGTGGGGGGCAGCGACTGTGCTGTTCTTCATCCTTGTCTCTGCCCTTCAGGGCTTCACAGAGTGCTTGACACATTCTGAGTACTCAGTGCTTGCATCTTGAAAAACAGTACTAACAGCCCTATTATGGGATTATTAATTTAAAGAGTTCCTTGGCCGCATCAGCAATAACAAAAGTTAATCAGCCCATGTTTGGGACTCTAGAGGGTAACCTCCAGAAGGACCCTTCACATGGAAGAAATGGCCTTCACTCCAAAAGTCAAGCGTCAGAAGACAGGGAAGAGCTGAGTTTTTAAAATGCATGCTTTATTATTCAGCCTTCAGCAGAAATGTCACCTTTCTAAAGCAAGCTGTTATCATGCACTCACCGTGCCAAACAGGCGCCTCTGAGGAGCAGGATTTTATCTCAACATTTTGAGTGATTTGTGTTTCCCTTTCAAGGAGCTCCATGCCTTAAGGCAGCTGAAACACTAACAGCGCAAGAAGGTAAGGTTACGGGAGGAGCAGACTCCAACAACATGAAACAGGGATTTTTGCAAAACAGGTCTAGGATCAGCATCAAAGCTCTCATCTGCAGCCGCCCTGCCCAATAATTCATGCCCTCGCCGTGCAGCTCATTGTTTTCTGGTGGGCTCCTTGGTCGACACCATATTCTCAAAGAAACTCCGTTTTGTGACAGGGCCCCCATTAGCAAGCTCAGCCACATGACAGGCCTCGAAGCAGCCAGCACAACTGCCGGCGACGCTTGCCAATAAGCCAGATGCTGCCACATATTGGCATCTGGGTCCTGGAATCGCAACCATGTTCTCAGTCTGGCTAGGGATTCTGACCCCAGCTACGGAAGGAGACAAAGGAAGGAAAGAAAGAGATGGAGCGCGGGGAGGGCGCGCAGGCTGTGGAAGAGTCTCTTGGTAATTTCCCTACCATGGATTTAGAGCCTCCACAACAAAAGACTCCTTGGAAAGCTGCTACCAATGCTGCCATGGGCGGGAGAGGTAGAGATGGGGAGCATTTTAAACCCAGCGAGCTGCTTTGGCACCTGGGGAGTGGGGGTGGCTGATTCAAAAGGAGACAGCTGCAGCAGGCAGCCACGTTCTCCGGGCTCCGGGCACTGAGAGAGCCCACAGTGGAGACCAGCCACCGGATGGGGCTTTGATCTGCAGCTGGGGGACTGGGGGCAACACCAGGACGGCTATCGCTTTCCATTTTCTGGGTGCCAAGACCGACCCATGACGGCAAGGCCAAAGAAACGGCCAGGGCGAGATTCAGACCGGCTGTCTTCAGGGGATCCTTTCGATCCAGAAAGGTGTGATCGGGGTGGAGGGGGTGCCGGTTTGAGCAGACGAACGGGGTGCAGGCAAAAAGAAGCCCTTTGCCTTCAACTGATTTTTGATGCCACAGTGACACCAGCCCAAGTGAAGCTTCGGATCCTGCCAGAGTCCTATGAGGTGAAGGCATGGCCCAGGAGGGCTGGGCTGCATGAGGAAAGGATAGGGTCCGAAACGAGAGGTGAGAAGAAAAAGGAGGCAGAGGTTCTTCTTTCTTAAAAATCCCCAATTGTACCCAGCACCCCTTTTTTCCCCATCATGTCCATCAAGAGGTGTTCAGGGCCTTAGGCTTGAAATACAAGTGGGAGGAGCAAGAGAATCAGAGTCGACGTGGTGGAAAGAGCCCAGCTTCTACTGTCAGAAGACTGGGGAGACAGCCCCAGAGGACACCTGCCCGCAGGAGGGCTGCTTCTCTTGGGGCACACTGGCTGTTTTCTGCTCATCAGACACTGTATCAGAACTAGAATCTTGTGGTGGTGCCTCTGCTCACAGTTTAGTGGTGAGGAGGAGGTGTTAGGGGGAACCTGTCTGTCAGGGCTTCCCTAGTGGCTCAGATGGTAAAGAATCTGCCTGCAATTCAGGTTCGATCCCTGGATCAGAAGATCCCCTGGAGTAGGAAATGGCAACCCACTCCAGTATTCTTGCCTGGAGAAGCCTGTGGACAGAGGAGCCTGGTAGGCTACAGTCTGTGGGGTTGCAAAGAGTTGGGCGTGACTGAGTAATAACGCTTTTCTATCTACCAGTGAAAAAAATTCTTCAAAGCATGTTCTATCAATGGTGGTTAAGCAACAGTGTTGCTTTTGAAAAAGGCTAGCACATTACTACTGAGACTGAGTTCCGCCATAGCAAGACTGTAGAGACACGTGAAGCAACTGCCAACACTGAAATCCCACCGCCTGGAAACACGAAATTATCTAAACATCTGGCAGATGCATACACATGGTCAATATATATTCGGTCAAGATATATTTTATTATATATACTTTATTATCTCATCTAATAACCTTGATACCTTATAAACAAAAGGAGCTTCAAGTGAAAAACCGGAAAATAGTGGGTCACCCCCATCCCTTTCACGCCCCCTCCACCTACACACACACACATACACACACACACAGCCTTCAGGGAACAGCTAATGTATTTCTCTTTACTCCTGTGAAGCTTGGTGCCCCTTTTCAAAAGGCAAAACCAAGTCTACAGAGAGAATGTGCTCAGCTGAGTCCCTCAGTTCTGGAGAACACTGAACAGCAGCTCTGCAAGCCTCCCAAATTCGCCTGGAACTTTCTGGTGTCTTCCTCAATGTTGGTTTAGATTCTTTACACTGAGATTTTGAACAACACAGGGTCTAAATACTAAACTTCCACTGCGGCTCTGCTCAAGAATAAGCAAATAGTCCAACAACATACACCAAGTAATCAAAAGAATTGCAATGATAATGTTTATTCTGTTCAGTGGATGAGTTATTTGAATCCAGAGAACTGCGACAGAAGGGGCTGAGTCTCTGTGAGGGACCAGATCACAACCCACCACGTACGCCTCCTTCTGCCCCCGCCTCTGATGTCTTCTTCATCCAGTTGGCTCTTCCCCTTGACTTTTCCCTTCCCCCTTGTTGACTTCCTTATCTATCTTCTGCTGTCACCTGTTCCCACTGATGCAAAAACTCCTTGGGCCAGCCTCCTGGGAAATAAGCTAAGTGCTGGGAAATGTCTTCAAATTAAAAAACACACACCAGAAAAAAAACAAAAACCACACACCACACGGAAGGATGTTGGTGTTGATGCAAAGCACAGGCGATAAGCTGACAAGGAACTAAGCCAGTGGTTCTCAAACTTCATTGTGCATGAGAATCACCTTGAAGGGTTTGTTAAATAAAATCGATTGCTGAGATTTGGGATAGGGTCCGAGACTATGCATTTCTAACAAGTTCCCAGGTGATGCTAACATTGATGGGCTGGGGACCTCTTTTTTTTTTTTTTTTTCCATTTCCCTAAAACTTTTTTATTCGGGAGTAATTTCAAATTTAAACTCTCAAGAAGAGTAAAAATCTCGCTGTTCCCTTGACTCAGATTGGGATCCCTTTTTGAGGACCCCTAAGACTCTTGAGAGTCCCTTGGACTGCACGGAGATCCAACCAGTCCATTCTAAAAGAGATCAGCCCTGGGATTTCTTTGCAAGGAATAATGCTAAAGCTGAAACTCCAGTACTTTGGCCACCTCATGCGAAGAGTTGACTCATTGGAAAAGGCTCTGATGCTGGGAGGGATTGGGGGCAGGAGGAGAAGGGGACAACAGAGGATGAGATGGCTGGATGGCATCACTGACTTGATGGACGTGAGTCTGAGTGAACTCCGGGAGTTGGTGATGGACAGGGAGGCCTGGCGTGCTATGATTCATGGGGTCGCAAAGAGTCAGACATGACTGAGCGACTGAACTGAACTGAAGCTAAGCTATGTCTGAGGAGCAAACAATCCCCTGGCAGGACACACCGCCTTATAAGAACAGGAGCGGAGTGCTATCCACATAGAAAGCAGACCAACTCTTTAGAAGGTGGGACAAAGTGTCACAAAATGATGAGTGAAACTGAGAGGAGGTCCCGGGGGTTTTAAGCTCAGAACAGTGAACAGCATTGGCAACCAATGGGCGGAAGTATAGAAATTTCTGGTTTGTTTCTCTGGTGATTCCTTAGGGGTGATTTTCAGTTCAGTTCAGTTCAGTCGCTCAGTCGTGTCCAACTCTTTGCGACCCCATGAATCACAGCACACCAGCCCTCGCTGTCCATCACCAACTTCCGGAGTTCACTCAAACTCACATCCCTCAAGTCGGTGATGTCATCCAGCCATCTCATCCTCTGTTGTCCCCTTCTCCTCTGCCCCCAATCCCTCCCAGCATCAGAGCCTTTTCCAATGAGTCAACTCTTCGCATGAGGTGGCCAAAGTACTGGAGTTTCAGCTTTAGCATCATTCCTTCCAAAGAACACCCAGGACTGATCTCCTTTAGAATGGACTGATTGGATCTCCTTGCAGTCCAAGAGACTCTCAAGAGTCTTCTCCAACACCACAGTTCAAAAGCATCAATTCTTCGGTGCTCAGCTTTCTTCACAGACCAACTCTCACATCCATACATGACTACTGGAAAAACCACAGCCTTGACTAGATGGACTTTTGTTGGCAAAGTAATGTCTCTGCTTTTGAATATGCTATCTAGGTTGGTCATAATTTTCATTCCAAGGAGTAAGTGTCTTTTAATTTCATGGCTGCAATCACCATCTGCAGTGATTTTTGAGCCCCCCAAAATAAAGTCTGACACTGTTTCCACTGTTTCCCCATTTATTTCCCATGAAGTGATGGGACCAGATGCCATGAGTTTTCTGAATGTTGAAACTACAGATCCGTATCTCCTAGGATAAACTGTCTTTGAAAAAAAACGAAAAGTAATTATTTGCTAGGGAAACTCTGTACCTGAGAGACACGGACGAGACATGTACCCCTCTATTCTACTGCCTGAACTCAGGACTTTATCTCTTTCCTGGATGTCTGCAGTTAACTCCTAACTGATCTCTTGACCTCTTATCACCCTCTCTCCAATTTATCCTCCATTCTAACCCTGAAGTTACCTTTTTAACAGCAGGCTGCAATAATGTCATCTCTCTGAAGCCCCCTACCACTTAGAGAAGGAATTCCAAATGTCTCTAGGTGGCATTTAACCTGGCCCCAACCTACCTTTCAAAAGCATATGTCTACACACCAGCCTCAATAGAATAGGCACAGTTACACCTTTTCCTAGCTCCAGGCCTTTGTACACAACTGTTTTTTGTTCCCCTGGAGATTTTCCTTCTTCCCAAACAAAATCTTGAAAAAGAGAAGTCCTTATGTTTAAAAATACTATTCAAAGGTCAAGGTTCCATTCCAATAGAGGCAGCCTTCCTGCAGTTGCCCTGGTCTGGCCTGTGTAGGCTCACCATCCTCTATTTGTACCTTCTGACACTAACACGTCCTGCCCTACTTGTTATTTATGCTTTCTTCCCCGAGTTTCATAAGGTCCTTGAAGACAAGTACCGTGTCTTTTGTTCAATGACCAGAGAAGCCCACAGGAGGCATGGTGGGCAGATGAAGAAAAGATGAAGGGAGGAAGATGGAGAAGAATGAGAAAAGGCGAGCACAGGGAGGGGAGGTGTTCAGTTTTAGTTTTCTTAGGCTTTTAGAATGTTTTGCTGAAGACAGATCCTTCAAAAATCTAATACATTTTCCTTCTAGAACAACCAAGACTATAAAGTTGTACAGATTTTTGTTTTGCCAACACTTCACGTCTTTTTTTTTTCTTCCTTTCTATGCTGCTGGATCATGGAAA
This sequence comes from Bos indicus, assembly GCF_029378745.1. NCBI lineage: Eukaryota > Metazoa > Chordata > Mammalia > Artiodactyla > Bovidae > Bos > Bos indicus. Next base: position 71,143,401 of record NC_091775.1, read on the forward strand.
AAGCAAGAGAGTACCAGAAAAACATCTATTTCTGCTTTATTGACTATGCCAAAGCCTTTGACTGTGTGGATCACAATCAACTGTGGAAAATTCTCAAAGAGATGGGAATACCAGACCACCTGATCTGCCTCTTGAGAAATCTGTATGCAGGTCAGGAAGCAACAGTTAGAACTGGACATGGAACAACAGACTGGTTCCAAATAGGAAAAGGAGTACATCAAGGCTGTATATTGTCACCCTGTTTATTTAACTTATACGCAAAGTACATCATGAGAAACGCTGGACTGGAAGAAACACAAGCTGGAATCAAGATTGCCGGGAGAAATATCAATAACCTCAGATATGCAGATGACACCACCCTTATGGCAGACAGTGAAGAGGAACTCAAAAGCCTCTTGATGAAAGTGGAGAGTGAAAAAGTTGGCTTAAAGCTCAACATTCAGAAAACGAAGATCATGGCATCCGGACCCACCACTTCATGGGAAATAGATGGGGAAACAGTGGAAACAGTGTCAGACTTTATTTTTCTGGGCTCCAAAATCACTGCAGATGGTGACTGCACCCATGAAATTAAAAGATGCTTACTCCTTGGAAGGAAAGTTACGACCAACCTAGATAGCGTGTTCAAAAGCAGAGACATTACTTTGCCAACAAAGGTCCGTCTAGTCAAGGCTATGGTTTTTCCTGTGGTCATGTATGGATTTGAGAGTTGGACTGTGAAGAAGGCTGAGCGCCGAAGAATTGATGCTTTTGAACTGTGGTGTTGGAGAAGACTCTTGAGAGTCCCTTGGACTGCAAGGAGATCCAACCAGTCCATTCTGAAGGAGATCAGCCCTGCGATTTCTTTGGAAGGAATGATGCTAAAGCTGAAACTCCAGTACTTTGGCCACCTCATACGAAGAGTTGACTCATTGGAAAAGACTCTGATGCTGGGAGGGATTGGGGGCAGGAGGAGAAGGGGACGACAGAGGATGAGATGGCTGGATGGCATCACTGACTCGATGGATGTGAGTCTGAGTGAACTCCGGGAGTTGGTGATGGACAGGGAGGCCTGGCGTGCTGCGATTTATGGGGTCACAAAGAGTCAGAAACGACTGAGTGAATGATCTGATCTGATCTGATCTGATGTCACTATTGAGTCTGTCTATTCGATGTCACTATTTTATGTCTGTCTCACATGGGATAAGGGCAATATCACATTCCAATTGTTATTTTGGTTCCAATAACGAAACAGGTTGAAGTCTTTTTACATGTGTCAAATCCCCTTTGACATTCGCCTCTTTGGTGGGGCTGGTCAAACTCCTACCTTGTGGTTTAGCTTTAGAAGGAATTTGATCAACATGCCCAGAAGAGTTACCTTTTTGATATGAACACTTTTTTGAGATTTACAAAAGCAGGACGCCAACATCTCTAAGTGTGACCAGAAGTTGGTTTGCTGGCCATTCTTTCTTATTCACTGAGATGTTTTCTTGCCCAAAGAAGTCAAAGCAGCTCTTTGGAGACACTCCTGGCCTCTTCCTTGACTGCAGACATACCAGCTGTCCTCTGCAAGAAAGCAGAGCTAGAAGCAACTCTGGGTAAGTGAGTCATTTAATTCTTTCCAGAAGGTAGTTTAGCATCTCTTTTCCTGGAAGAAGAGGAACAGTTTCTGTTTCTGCCTAACTCTCGCTGGGGGAAGAACAAAGAATAGCACTTCAGCTCGAAAAAGCACACTCATTGTTCCAGAAACCTGGGCCAACACACCTCACCAGCCCTGCTCTCACTCTCGTAGAGTAACACTCAAGTCACTTTCTCTCCTGCACCTCCTCACGTTTTCTCTGTCGCTATTTCTCCCTGTGCCAGACCCCTGGATCAAGGGAAGGAGTCACATGGCAGGGACCAAAAAGGCGGGCTCTGCCATCTGACTACATATCACCACTATTATAAATCTTCCTAAAAAAGGAAGCTTGTCCTCTGGTTTCCTATTTACTGAGAGTAAGTGCTGCTGAATCATAAACGCCTGTAGTACTTTCCTTCCCGTTTCCCTGCTATGTTTACAATCTTACTGAGAAATGACTGACTTCACAGCTTTTGCCATTTAGTAACCCTTCAACATGGACTTAATATGAAATCCTTAAAATGAGCTGAGTAGACTCAAAAGTCCAAATTACCTAGACTGGTAGAGGTTAATGTTCTCCTGCATTAAATAGGAACAGAAGGTATCCGTTTTGTACTCCGATTGTGCCTGCCCAAGAAGTGAGTCAAATAAGCATATGAAACGTGATAGATGAGGGCAACAGGGGTAGGAAAACCACCCGAGTTGTGGAGAGAGGTCTGAGAAGTAAGCAAATGTAGGCGTGTCCTGCTCCTTTCACCTCCATGCACTTCTATCTAGACCTTCTACTCTCCTTTTCCAGCGCAGAGCTGACAGAGACACAGCCCTTTAATATTTCAATCTATTTTTAATTTTTATAGCCACATAACCACCAAGCACTGTGCTACTGAGCGAATGCATGGCAGCAACCCAAGTACCTGGGATTACTAAAAAAGCATTACAAGAAAACAGTTAAGTACCAATTTCAAAGATTTTCATTAACTTTGTATTTTTACAATGTTGGTTTACTCTGAAAAAATCCACCACATACTTGTGACGCTTAGAACTCAACTGCCTTTTCATTCTATAGGTAAGGGAACAGATCTAGAATATTGTTATTAAAGCTAAAAGGCTAGTCACAGAGGTGGGACCAGATACCACCCTAAGACTCTCTATTATATTTCACAATCCTTAGAGAAAGAACTTGAAATACCAGGTTTCATGACCCACAGCATTTAGATATACCAGAGGTTAAATCCACTACTCTAAGAAAAAAGATGACCCATTTATGCCTTGGCCTCTGCTATAAAGTAATCCCTGTGTGTGCTAAGTTGCTTCAGTTAATGTCTGACTCTTTACGACCCCGTGGACGGTAGCCCACCAAGCTCCTCTGTCTAGGGGCTTCTCCAGGCAAGACTACTGGAGTGGGGAAGTGGGGATCCTCCAGGGGATCTTCCTGACCCAGGGATTGAAACCAAGTCTCTTACATCTTCCGCTTTGGTAGGTGGGTTCTTTTCCACTACTGCCACCTGGGAAGTAATCCCTAAGTGAGCCCAATAAAGATGCTAGAAAAGGCTCCCTGTGAGGCAAAGAAATTCTCAGTGCTACAATTAGGTTATTTTTCTATCTAGAGTCATAAATTAGGGGCAAGTGGAATTCAACTAAGGCATACATTATGTGCAGGGTCCTAATATAGTGTTACTGATCGTAGCATGAATATTATTTATAGATTTTATCTTTTTCATTACACACATTATACGAAAGCTAAACTTAATCTTGGTTCACAATATTCTGAAATAAGACAGGGTAGGAAAAGCCTGAGGGTCAAAACACAATAGGAATTATAGCTGTTTAGAAAGGCTTAAAATACAGGTTTAAACATGTGAACAAGAGGTCAGTAATTATAACAAGTAAATTGAAGACATACATGTCTCCCAAAAGTCTTAACTCATACCATTGTTAAAACAAACTGTTAAAATCACAGCATTCTTTGTTACATTTAGCGACCTTAACTTACCCCTTCTGTGAAACAGAAATGGTAGATATTCATAGCATATCTGAAGATAGGTGGCATTAGGCCAAATTATTGGCAACCTGCCGGAAAAGCTCTTTTTAAAGAATGTAGTAAAATAACAGTCAATGGCATTGGTAATTTCATACAAAAATATAAAATCAAATGTGAGTAAGGACTCAAACGGATATCTGTACATCAAGGTTCTTAAGGACACTGCTTACAACAGCCAGAAGGTAGAAATATTCAAATGTCCACTGACAGATGAATGGATAACAAAATGTGGTATATACATATAATGGAGTATTATTCAGCCTTAAAAAGGAATGGAACTCTGGTATGTGATACAGCATGGATGAACCTTGAAAACACTATATCAAGCAAAATAAGTCTGACAAAAAAGAACAGATATTATATGATTCCACTTCTGTGAGAGACTTAGAAAATAAGATTCATACAGAAAGTAGAACAGTGGCTACTAGGGGGTGGAGGGAGGAGGAATGGAAAGTTCTTGTTTAACGGGTAAAGAGTTTCAGTTTTAGAGATTTAAAAATTTTGAAATGCAGTGGTAATGGTTGGGAAAAAATGTGAATATACTTAATGGCATTGAATTGTATACTTAAAAGTAGTTAAAATGGTAAATTTTATTATGTAAATTTTGATACAATAAAAAACTAATTGAGAAAAAAATTTTAAAAATCAAATGAGAAATGTAAGTGGTAAGTTCTAAGTTTCTAATACATGTCATCAAGTAAAAACAGACTTGGGTCACCACCTCAAAGCCATTTATCCTGTGTGTTTATTACTCTATAATTCACGTCCACCATGATTATGAATGATGTATTTACGTTAAGTACAAGTTCCAAACACAGAAATAGAGAAACTGAAGCAACGGATTTATGTCAACACAATTCCATCTGTTAACACTGTCCTTTGAACCCAGGGACGAAAGTCATGTGGTAGGGCTGGGAGCGTCACCTTAGCTGTGAAGTCCTACTTTATGTCACAGGGCACTTCTGGAAGGAAGCTCTGGAATGACCAACTCTAACTACTTGCAGATTTCCTACTAGTCCTACACAGGAAGTCATTCTTGTGTCTCACCTGCATGAGTTCCTGTTTTGAGACCTGGGGGCTGGCGAGTTGAAATCCAGTTCCAGGGAGTGATGTCATCTCAACTGAGCTATGATCCTGGTGACCTGCTCCCCATCCTGGTGTTGTTGCAGCCCTTCAGCTGGGGTTCAGGTTATAAGGGGACCAAAAAGGAAAATGGGGGAGTAGGATAACAGAACAAGGAAAATGCTTGCACATTTCCTTCGTTCCACTAAAGCTTTTTCTGCTTCCATTTAATGTGATGGGCGGGCCTGGCCAATGGCAGCTGGAATCTGCACAGAGGCTCTTGGGGTGGGGATAGGCTCTGTCACAGATCTTGAAAATACAAAGAATTAAAACATACAGAAAACTTTCATTATGTTTGTGGCACCATTTGGAAATGGTGATTTATTCTTTCATCTTTGGATAAAGTTTAAAAAAAACATGCATTAACTTAAAAAGTTTGTATTCTGTTGTAAACACAGTATGACTACAGGAGCGATCTCAGCAACAGAAAGAAATAACAAACACAAATGTATAAATACTCATGTTCTTTCGACACAATGTCAAGTGGATGAGGAGGTCAAATCTCGAAATCCTGTCAATACATAATAAAATAGGATTGCCGTTCAATCCCACTGAGATGAGATCCTTTGGTTCTTAGGATACTCAGCCAAAAAGCTAAAACAAAGTCAAACACAGTAAGAAGCAGAAACTGCTAACCTTTCAAAATGAAAGGAAGAGAGGTCTTTGAATAGAAAAAAAATTGTAAGCAATTAAAAGAAAGAGAGACTTCAATCTTTAGTGCATTTATTTTACATCATGATTCTTTAATTCTTATTAAGTTGATACAGTTTGGGGAAATAAATACTCCTTTCCCTTTTTTGCTGCCTATGTATTAGTAGCGGTAGGAAGAACAGAATATGACAATAGGCAAAGGGTGTAGAAAGTGGAAAGACAGAGAGAGAGAGCTGAGAGCTCATATGAATCCTACTGTTAGCAATACCAACCAAGAAAGTAGAGTTGACAACAGGAAGTGTTTTTTTAAGTGGACTTCAGAAAGAATGAATATGGGACCACATTCGATATACATTAATTATATAGCATTGTGGTTGAGTTTCCTATCAGACATGATGTGTATCTTCCTTTTTTTCTCATTTTTTAAGCTTCATAGATGACACTACTTGTGAAGCACTTTTAGTATATATATCTTGGTTAGCGAAAAGCACAGTCAGCTGCCATGTAAAGGTCATCCTTTCAAGTAACACTTCATTCTACGCTCGGAGCTTCATCTCAGAGGAAATTCTTGAAGGTTGTTCCTCTTTTAGTTGGGTTTACAACTCACCTGCACCACTAAATGCAGATAAAATAAAGATCACACCTTGGTTTGTATGTAACAGCCCCTTGCAAAGGTAGCCAGTATCTTGTCCAGACAGTAACTGTAAAGGAATTGTTCTCTCTCAGGCCTTTTCTCTCCATTTCCTCTAAAGCTCTTCATCCCAATGCCTGGTGTCCCGTGAGTGAGTGTGAGGCTGAGCTGCCTCCGTGCTAGAGATGCCTGTTGCAGAGAAGGCCAGAATGTGTGCAGAGAACTCTGCGTTCTGTTCATCTCATCAGCTCTGCCCAATCCACAGGGGTAAAAAACGGATGAGATTTGATATCTTCAACACCAGCAACTCCAGCACCAAGCCGCTCCACAGGGTTGAACTGTAAGAGCTAAAAAGGAAGGATTTAAGTGAGTAGTGGGAATCTAACTAAAGAATCAAAGGAAAATAAAAACATAATGAAAGGAAACTACTTCTAAATTCAACCTCAGTAACAAATGGACTTGATGACAGCCAACTGACTGTATTTCCTTGAAAGAGGATTGTGTCTGTAACACCACCCTAGCTATGGGGTGCTGGGGAATATATCTGAGTTTATGGCTTTTCAAATGATATCACCTTGAGTAACTCACTTTGTTACTATATACTATATGCTGCTGCTGCTAAGTCGCTTCAGTCGTGTCCGACTCTGTGCGATCCCATAGACAGCAGCCCACCAGGCTCCCCGTCCCTGGGATTCTCCAGGCAAGAACAGTGGAGTGGGTTGCCATTTCCTTCTCCAATGCATGAAAGTGAAAAGTGAAAGTGAAGTCGCTCAGTCGTGTCCGACTCCTAGCGACCCCATGGACTTCAGCCTACCAGGCTCCTCCGTCCATGGGACTTTCCAGACAAGAGTACTGGAGTGGGGTGCCATCGCCTTCTCTGATATACTATATAGCTATAGTATATCTAGTATATCTATACTATATATCTATACTATACTATATATCTATATACTATAGGATAGTTCCACCTATCAATTTCCTACTCCAAAAGAATGATCATGACATTAATTAGATATTGCACCAAATTCTGAGAGATCCAGCTACTCCTTTCATGGTTAGAAAGTCTGAGAGGCACATTAAGTCTTTCAACCTCTAGTGAATTATATATGCCCTGGGACTAAATTTACCTAAGGTCTGAACGTGTGTGCTAGCTGCTTCAGTCATGTCCAGCTCTTTGTGACCCTATGCGCTGGGGCCCATCAGGCTTCTCTGTCCATGGAATTTCCCAGGCAACAATGCCCTCCTCCAGGGGATCTTCCCAACCCAGGGATTGAACCTGCGTCTGTTGTGTCTCCTGCCTTGGTAGGTGAGTTCTTTATCACCAGTGCCACCTGGGAAGCCCAAGGTCTGAATAAGCAAATTCATATTCTAAAACTGCTTTCTTTTAAACAGCTGCCTCACATGGAACAATTTGATCCAATGAGTGAAATGTGTTTCAACTTCTTCACTAATAGCAATAAGGCTAAAATAAGTTAATAATGTTATTTGCAACACGATTTGTGTGGGAAAATAAAAGTAGTCATACACAGTAACAGATGACACTGGTCATACTGAAAGAATGTGTTACTTAAGACATTCATGTATCCTCAAATTTTTGTTTTAACAACTTTACTGAGAGATAATTTATATAGCACGAAATTTATCTATTGCAAGCGTACAACCTAATGACTCTTGGCAAATTTGAAGAGCTCCCTAAAAAGTTTCTTCATGTGGTTTGCAGTCAATCTACATTTCCATCCCCACCCCCAGGCAACCACTGATTTGCTTTCTATCTCTATAAACTTGCCCCTTCTGGACATTTCATATAAATGAGATCATAAAGCAGCTGCCTTCTTTCACTAAGCATAATGTTTCTGAGGTCCATCTGTGTTGTAGAAGGTGTTGCAGAAGGTGTCAACAGTCTGTTCCTTTCGGTTTCTGAATAGCATTCCACTATTTGAATATAACTACTTGGGGTTCCCTGTAGCTCAGACGGTAAAGAATCTGCCTGCAATGCAGGAGACCCAGGTTTGATCCCCAGGTCAGGAAGGTCCCCTGGAGTAAGGGAATGGCAAGCCACTCCAGTATTCTTGCCTGGAGAATCCCATGGACAGAACAGCCTGGTGGGCTACAGTCCATGGGGCTGCAAAGAGTTGAACACGACTGAGCAGCTAACACTCCTGCTCGTCTTTGGATGGAACATATTCTGTGAACTTTGGATGGAACATATTCTGTGAGTCTGTTCACCAGTCGATGGACGTATGGGCTCCCCAGGTTGTGGCTACCATTAATTGTACTGCTTTTAACATTTACATATATGGCTTCCTGCAGACGTGTATTTTCATTTCTCTTAAGGACATCCCTAGGAGTGGGGACAGTCGGTTGTGTTAAGTTTATGTTTAGCTTTTTAAGAAACTACCAAACTTTTCTAAGGTATCTGTACCATTTTACATTCCTGTTAGCAACGTATGAGAGTTTCAGTTTCTCTATATCCGCATCAACACTTGATACTATCTTCTTTACTACAGTCCTTCTAGTGGGTATTAATTATATCTTATTTTGGTTTTAATTTATATTCCCTAATGACTAATAACACTGAGCATCTTTTCATATACTTACTAGCCATTTATACAGCCTCTCTGGTGAATCTTTGCCCATTTTTATACTGAGCTGTCTGCTTACTGAGTTAAAGGGTTTCTTTACACATTCTGAAAACATGTCAGTTACTTGATGTGAATGTATTTTCTCCCAGTATGTGGCTTGTCTTTTCAATTTTTCACTGTTATCTTTTGAAGTGCAAATGTTTTTAATTTTGTTGAAGCCCACTTTATCATTTTTCTTTTATGGATCATATTTTGGTGTCACATATAATAATTCTTTTCCTAAGGCAAGGTCATGAAGATTTTCTCCTATTTTTTCCCTATGATTTTATAGTTTCAGCTCCACATATAGATCTATGAGCTACTTTTGAGTTAATTTTTGCATATGATATGAATTAAGAGTCTTAGTTCATTTTGGTTTTAGCATGTGAATATTTTATTTTCCCAACACCATTTGTTGAAAAGACTATTTTTCACCAAATTATCTTGGCATTTTTATTGAAAAATCATAGGATGCAGAGGGACATAAGGGTACACATGTGCACCCATGGCTGATTCATGTAGATGTATGGCAAAAACCACCACAATATTGTAAAGTAATCATCCTCCAATTAAAATAAATAAATAAAATTTTTAAAGAAGAATAAGAAAAAAGAATATTAAAAAATGAGTACAGTTAATGCAGGAAGCCTAACATCCAACTAGTAGGTGTTCCAGGAAAAAGAAATACATGGAAGAGAAGAAACTGTCAAATAAATAATACTTTAAAAACTTCCCAGGACTGAAATAAACACATTTACAGATCAAAAAAACAAAACAAAACAGTACACTACTCAGTTCCAGCCAAAGCCATGTATCATCATAACAGAACACCTTCTTGAAGTATGAGTATTTCAGTAAAAAATTATCATTATAAATTTTTATTAAGCATTTTAAGAGCTTTTAATTGACAGTATAGTATACAATTTATCATCTGCTATCAGCTGTTAGGTTATTTCTATAGTCTCTAGTCTGCACATACTCTGTACTAAATAAATACTCAATTCCAATTGAAAAAAAAAATTGTTTTGGATACTCTAGGTCCCTTGCCTTTTTTAAAAATTGATTTATTTAATTGGAAGCTAATTACTTTACAATATTGTAGTGGCTTTCCCCATACATCAACACAAATCAGCCACAGGTGTACAGGCGTCCCCCATCCTGAACCCCTCTCCCACCTCCCTCCCCATCCCATCCCTCAGGGTCATCCCAGTGCACCAGCCCTGAGCGCCCTGTCTCATGCATTGAATGTGGACTGGCGATCTATTTCACATATAGTAAAATACATGTTTCAATGCTATTCTCTCAAATCATCTCACCCTCGCCTTCTCCTACAGAGCCCAAAAGTCTGTTCTTTATCTCTGTGTCTCTTTTGCTATCTCGCATATAGGGTCATTGTGACCATCTTTCTAAATTCCATACATATGCGTTAATATATTGTATTGGTGTTTTTCTTTCTGGCTTATTTCACTCTGTATAATAGGCTCCAGTTCATCCACCTCATTAGAACTGATTCAAATGCATTCTTTTTAATAGCTGAATAATATTCCATTGTGTATATGTACCACAACTTTCTTATCCATTCGTCTGTGGACAGACATCTAGGTTGCTTCTATGTCCTGGCTATTATAAACAGTGCTGTGATGAACATCGGGGTACATGTGTCTCTTTCAATTTTGCTTTCCTTGGTGTGAATGCCCAGCAGTGGGATTGCTGGGTCATATGGCAGCCCTTCCCTTACCTTTTTAAAATACTCATTTCTGAAGTCAGCTAAACATTTCCCAATTTTGCTAATCTTTTCAAAGAACCAACCTGAGATTTAATTTGTCTCTTATTTTTATCTTCTAGCCAATGAAGATTTTCTCTTCACTGATTTCTGCTTGTTTTGGATTTATTTTGCTTTTTACAAAATGCTTTTTATCTTTCTAGTTTCCTCAATTACAAGGTGAGATTTTCATTTGAGACCATTATTTTCCTATAGAGATTTCTAAAGCCATACATTTTTCTCAAGAACTGATGTACCTGCATCCTGTAAATTTTGATATACTGTGGATCTGTTTTCATTCCATTAAAAACATTTTATGGCTTTTCTTGGGATTTCTTCTTTGACTCAGGCTATTTAAGAAGTGTGTTGTTTAATTTCCAAACACCTGTTATGGACTCACCAGATCTCTTTCTGTTGATGATTTCTAACAAAAAATTGTTACAGTCAGTGTATGCTATGTGATTTCAAGTCTTTCAAATACTGAAACTTGTTTTATGGCATAGCAAATGATCTATCACAGACAATATTCCGTGTGCATGTGATAAGAATGTATTCTACAATCATTGTTCTATACATGTCAGAGTTGTTTGATAGTGTTGTTCAAGTCTTCTCTATATCCTTGCTGATTTTCTATCAATTATCATGAATAGGGTATTGAAGCCTCCATTTATTATTGGAATATCTATTTTTCCTTCAAAATAGGACTTAGCTTCATATGTTTTGAAGGTGTTATTAGAACATATACATTTATAATTGTTATATCTTTCTTTGTATTGATCCTCTCATCATTATAAAAAATCTTAGTCTCTGATAAGTCTCATTTTCACATCTATTTTATCTGATATTTAATTTGGTTAATTAAATAAATTAATTAATTTTTATTTAATTAATAAATTAAAATAAATGTAATATTTATCTGGTTATTTAATAAAACCACTTCATCTCTCTTGTGGTCACTGTTTGCATTGTTTATCTTTTCCCACCCTTTTTCTTTCAACCTATTTGTGTTTATTAATTCAAGCATGCCTCTCATACACTGATAACTGGATCTTTTTTATCCAGTGAACAATCTTTGTCTTTCGCTTCACGTGCTTAGAGGTTCACACTGAATGACACGGTGAGTTCACATTTGCCATTTCGCTATGCCTTCTCCAGTTACTGCCTTTGCTATTCCTCTTTACTGCCTTGTTCTGTGCCAAACACTTTCTACTGTACTGTTTCAGTTCCTCTATTAACTTACTATTTTTTGAGTGGTTGCTATCAAGATTATAATATGCTTCTTAATTTATCACAGTCTATTTCAGATTAATGGCAATCCACTCCAGTACTATTGCCTGGAAAATCCCATGGACAGAGGAGCCTGGTAGGCTACAGTCTATGGGGTTGCAAAGAGTCGGACACGACTGAGTGACTTCACTTTCACTTCACTTCAGATTAATACTTATTTACTTCTTCCAGTGAAACGAAGAAATTTTGCTCCACGATGGTTCTATTCCTTCTGCCTTCCTTTGTCTTAAGTACTGCACTGTTGTTGCTGTTTAGTCGCTAAGTCACGTGTGACTCTTTGGTGACCCCAAGGAGTACAGTCCACCAGGCTCCCCTGTCCATGGGATTTTCCAGGCAAGAATATTAAAATGGGTTGCCATTTCCTTTTCCAGGGGATCTTGCCAACCCCAGGACTGAACCCAAGTCTCCTGCATTGGTAGGCAGATTCTTCACCACTGAGCCACCAGAGAAGCCCTAAATACTGTATATTATATCCATATGTCATTAAATACTACATAGTCATTAAATACTATATATTACATGTGTTATAAACCAACCAGCATAGTGTTATAAATATTGCTTTGTTCAACCTTATGTTTTTTAAAAGAAGTTGAGCAGAGAAATGAGAAAAAAAACATATTTAGTCTTCTCTATTAACTCATATTTATCTTTCTAACAGTCTTCATTTCTATGAATTCAAGTCACTATATGGTAACTTTCAGCCTAAGGACTTCCTGTGTTATTCCTCATAAGACAGGTTTGCTAGGAATGAATGCTCTGTCTTTACTTGGAAATTTATTTATTTCATTTTTATTTTTTGAAGGATAATTTTGCTGGATAAGGAATTCTTGGCTGAAAATTACTTCCTTTTAACACTTTAAATATGCCTTTCCACTAACTTGTCTTCCATTGTTTCTGATAAGAAGTTAGACATCAATGTTCCTTTGAATACAAGTTGTTCTTGGCTGCTTTCAAAATTTTCAAATTGTTTTTGTCTTTCAACAATTGAAAGATGAAATATCCCTATGTGGATCTCTCTGTATTTTCCAACTTAATGTCCACTAAGCTTCTCGAATGCATTTTAATGTTCTTCATCAAATTTGTGACGCTTTTAGCTATTATGTCTTAAACATTTTTTGCTGCCCTTTTCTCTATGTTCTCTCTTTCTGGAACTCCCATTATATGTATTTTGGTGTATTTAATATCATCTTACAGGTCTCCATATCCCTGTTCATTTTTCTTCAAACATTTTTAATCTGTTTTCAAATTGAATAATTACTATCATCCTGGTCTTCAAGTTCTTTGACTTTTCCTTTATCTATCTAAAATTTGCTGTTGAGATGCTCCAGGGAATTTTTTTCACCTATTTAAGTCTTCATTTCAATTATTGTACTTTTCAACTTGAGAATTTCTATTTGGCTCTTTTTTAAAAAAAATAAGATTTAAATATCATTGAGAATCTTTATTTATTGATTCATTATTGTCTTAATTTCCTTTAATTCTTTTTCAATTAATTATTTTTGGTTGTTCTGGGTCTTTGTTGCTGCATGCGGGCTCTCTTTCTGCAGCAAGCAGGGGCTACTCCCTTTGTCGTGGTACACGAGCTTCTCACTGCGGTGACTTCTCTTGTGGAGCACAGGTTCTAGGCGCACGGGCTTCAGTAGCTGCAGCACGCAGGCTCTAGACTGCAGGCTCGGTAGCTGTGGTGCACAAGCTTAGCTGCTCCATGGCATGTGGAATCTTTCTGGACCAGGAATCGAATCTGTGTCCCCAGCATTGGTAGGCAGATTCCTATCCACTGTAACACCAGGGAAGTCCTCCTTTAAGTTATTTATACACAGATTCCTTTAGTTCTTTGAATATAACTATAATAACTGCTTTGAAGTCTTCACTATATCCAAAATCTCGGGACACCCAAGAGCAACTTCTATTGACTGCTTTTTTTCTCTGCCTATTTTGTTTCTATGAATATCTTACAACATTTTGCTGAAAATGAGACATCTTAGACAATATATTTTAGTGACTCTAGAGTCATTTTTTCCATGAAGATGGTTATCATTGCTGTTTATTCTTTGTTTGGTAACTTTTTTCCAGCTAGATTTGTAAATCTGCTTTCCCCCACCCCCACCTCCAACTATAATAAGCAGAGGTTGACAGACTTACTCATTTTTTTTTCTTTTTTTTTTTTTAGTTTTTTAACTTATTTATTTTTCAATTGAATGATAATTGCTTTACAAAATGTTTTTGTTTTCTGTCAAACATCAACATGAATCAGCCAAGTTTTATATTTTCATTTTTAAGCTTGGTTTCCTAAGGGTCACTCCTGTGCCTGCATAGCTTAGGGGCCAACTAGTGATTGAAAAGGGCTGCCAAGTCTGTCCAACTTTATAATTTCCTTTTTTGAGAAGAGAACTTTCCAACCTTCTCATATATGGCTAGTCATTCGCATCTGAGAATATCCCTAAAGCATATAATTTTGTTCTTCAGAATTTAGTCAACTGGAATAAAATATCTGGATGATTACATTAATGGTTCCACAACTGTAGGAAACCCCAATACTCAAATTAAACCTACACGTTTGTTTCTTCTTTTTCCTTTATTTCTATTTTTTTCTTTCATTCACTAATCATTAACTTAATTATTTATATAAAAATATCAGTTGATTTCCTATTGGGTGCCAATCCAGTACTTTTCTAGACCTTTTCAACATATATCACCAGCAGTAGCCTCACTCTTACACTGGCAACCCTATACTATAATTCAAATACATACTTCATCAAACTATAAATTACTACATGTCATGAGCTCTCAGTGCTACTCTATCAATAATAATAATACAAAATATTTATGTGACACTTACTGTGTACTAGGCATTATTCTAATTGCCTTGTATAAATTAGTTCATTGAACTCACAACACCTCTATGAATAGTTACTATAATTATCTCTGTTTTATAGATGAGAAGATAGAAACTTGTTTAAGGTCATATTAGGCAGTAGACAGCAAGGATACGATCTGAATTCAGGTACTAAGTCTCCAGAAGCCATGCTGTTAACCAGAGCATCACACTGCCTTATGAGTGTGTGATCTGCAAATGCCAAGAATCTATTACTTTACTTTGATATTACCAAATCCACAAGGGCAGTGAAGTATACATTTCAAAAGACTGTACTCTGTCTTTTCACTTGAAATTACTGTATCCAGCATTCAAAATGACTTTTTATTAAAGTGTACTGAGTACAAAGAATTTTTATATTAGAAGTTGCTAAGGTGTGTTAAGAGAAAAGCTGCTATTATAAAACAAACATCTAAGAATATTCTAACATAGCAAATCCATTTTCAGAATCAGACAATTCATATCTATTGATTGAGATGTGGAAGGCATCAAACATTTGAATATAAAACTAAAATACCACACATTGGTAAGAATTAACTATAACTATAGCATCTTTTTAATATTTTGGCAAATATGTAAACATGTAAGTTCTCTCTTTCTTGTTACAATTGGTTTTTCCACCCCCATTCTCTCCAAACCATGACCTCATTATGAAATTCCAATGAAAGTTCATATTTTGACTTTTATGAAAGTCAATTTACCTTAGTTCGTGAACTCTTCATAAACTTGTAAGTATAAATCCATAGGCAAAAATATAACTGTTTCACCCATGACTGTCTTGCTTATTCTGCCATTTAAAATATTAATACTATCCCAGATCTTCTGAGAGATTTCACAAAGATTGTTCTGCTAAGAGAATGTGTTGACCAGTGGCAAAAACAAGACAGTCTCTGCCAACTTCCTTTCTCTTAAAGAACAGACAATAAAGCTGAGCAATGGAAGCACAGAAATTTGTTTCTCATATACTATCTTTCAACTGACAAAGCAATTGTGTCATAAAGAACTAAATGTACACTGTGAAGTACAAACATACATGCTCTGAGCATCTGTAAATTGTAAATATATATTTTGTAAATTGCATTCAAAATGTAACTTCGCTTACTTTAGCACCATTCACTTGGACTGGGATGACTAGACCATGGGTACAGGGAATTATGAACTCTAGAAGAAAGCAAGCAGCTAAAAAGACCAAAGAGAGGAAAATCTCCTCAAAGTGGACTAATTCTTTCCATATAAATTGTTTGATGATTTTTTAAAATAACCTCTATGAACTGTGAGGTAGTGGAAGAGGAAAGTCAAAATGACAGATTGCTAATCATGCCAAGAGACCTCTTTTCCCTTTCCTGACGATGTTTCCTTAACGTGAGTGGTAGTTTCCTTAGGCAGGCCAGGGACAGAATGCTGCTTTACTATATAAATATACTTATATACTATAAGATATATATATATATATACTTATATACTATATAAGTATACTATATAAGATATGTACACATCTGTATAGGGGAACTTAACATATCTTAAGCTCAGACTCCTTACAATATAAATTCTGATAGACAGGAGCAGCAGATGTTTATTAATTAATGTGGGGAATTCTATTCTCAGTATTTGTCATGATGACTACTTCTTTAAGAAAGAGAAACAAACAAAAGCAGTTGCTGCTGCTGCTGCTGCTGCTGCTGCTGCTAAGTCGCTTCAGTCGTGTCCAACTCTGTGCGACCCCATAGACGGCAGCCCATCAGGCTCCCCCGTCCCTGGGATTCTCCAGGCAAGAACACTGGAGTGGGTTGCCGCTAGCCCTCCTTAAATTAATAGACAAAAAAAATACTTTGAATTTACCTTGCTGTTCCACAACAAAAAGAGGAAAATAGAGGAAGAGCTGTCCTTTCTCTCCATTAGAATGAAATGCTTTATGAATCTTTACATTACCTCTTAATCCTTGTACAAAGTGCTCAGGGTACTCTCATCTCACTATTTTCAACCTAATTATGTTTCTTTGTATTTTACATACTCTGGACAAATGAATCTTCCTGAAGCACAACTCTGATCCTTTCACTCTTTGTGCACAAAAACTTCAAATCTCAATTTTTTACTGAATTAAATACTATCATTCTCTTTTGGTATTTATGATAAGAGAATCCCAGCTTCTCTTTCCACACTCATTTACTACTGTTACTCATCCCTATATTCTCCCTGTACTCTAGATAAACCAAACTTTTGATTTCCCAAATGAGTCTTTCTGACTCAGTCCTTGCCTTCATTCAAACTTTTCATCCCTCCTAGCTATTCCCCCACATCTAACCTTCCAATGCCAAAATTCTGGCTAAGGCTCCACAAAAATAACACTCACTACACAAAACCTTCCCCACCACCACCACTGCATCAGTTATAACATCTCTTTATCCTGACTTGCCAAAGTATTTTTTAAACCGCTCTGATAGCCTTTACCAAATCCATCTGTGATATAGCTATTTGTGAGTCTCAGGTTTGCAGCTTATGACACCATGCCTTTATATATATTTGCTGAATGGAACCAAAATCACTGCCTAAGAAAATACTAGGTAAATCTTTTCTTAATATATTATCCCCTCCTCTTTTTTTTTCCTCTTCTTTTTTTTTTTTTTTTTTTACAAATTTTGCTTTCCCTGATTTAAAAATAATTTGTGTTTCATTAAACAAAAATTTTGGTTCTTGATCTTTTTCAAATAAGTTTTCCATTGATATTTTCCCAAAAGTGTAAGGGATCACAGTTCTGACAATTCTTGCTGATCTGTGGTGAGTCTACCATAAAGCTAGACAAGCATTTTAAATGTAGGGAATCAATTTAAGGAGCTCACTAGAGTAAGCCTACCTCTGGTATACCAAACTTTAATTATCAATAGTCTCTTTTTTCAAAGCCACCAGAAATACACTAACTGACAGCAATATTCAAGTTCCATGACTGGACCTAAAGTGATTTAACTTGGCAAGATTTTCTACCATTTCTCTCCCAACCAGCCAATTCTTAAGCTTATCAATATGAATTAAAGATTTAAAATAGCCATTTATGAAATGTCGAGACTAGCTCTAAGGAATAAACACTTCAATAACTTTAAAAAAAAAAAAAAGGAAAAAAGGAGCCATTCATATATGGTTACAAAATATAAAGCAGCTACAGACAGGCTTAAAAGCAATACTTAAATCTCACGTCTACACAGATATATGTGAAGTGAAGTGAAGTAGCTCAGCCGTGTCCGACTCTTTGCAATCCTGTGGACTGTAGCTTACCAGGCTCTTCCCTCCATGGGATTCTCCAGGCAAAAGTACTGGAGTGGGTTGCCATTTCCTTCTCCAGGGGATCTTCCCAACCCAGGGATTGAACCCAGGTCTCCCACATTGCGGGCAGATGCTTTAACCTCTGAGCCACCAGGGAAGCCCCCATACAGATATATGGAATTGACTAAACATTAGCCTGGATTTCAGAAATAAAAAAATAAATAAAATACAACTTTTAACTGTTCTGACATCACCAATACTTAGATTATAACAGAAGCCTAAAGATACACAGTACTAGTTCTGAACGTGTAATTACAATGGGTCCTTCTTGCCCAAAACTAATTTCTTTAAGGTTTTAGAGCTGTGGGCTCTGCCAATTTGCATGGTTGATATACTTGGCCAATAGGTCAATTAAATTACCTGTTGAATGAGTGAGCGAGCCTCTTCAGAGACACATTCTGGCATGTTCAAAGTGGTGTGAGTATTTATTCCTGCTGGATGGCACTCAACCAGAGTCTGAAACAATCAATCACATACACTTCTTATCCGAAATAACATCATATTCTGTTCCATCACAGGGTTTACAGACAGCAAATACAGACAGCTCAACAATCACCCTAGCCGCAGTGCCCTCTAAGCAGTCTAGGACAAAGGCTATGAGCCTAAAGAACTTCTAACTGGAAAAAAGGCAGTCAGCATAATCACATCATAAGCTATGCCACTTGCCATTTTCCCTTAGATATAAAGAAAATGGTCCATAATAGAAAGATTCCATTACAGCCAAAACTTAAAACAGGACTCGGTATCTTGGAAATTTTTTAATGTTCTTAAAAACGTCCAAAGTCGAGAATTTGTTAATAATAATGTTTTATATATGTATAGCACCTTATGGCTCAGATGTATTAACATCTATAGGTGATTTGTATATTTCACAACAATGTTAGGAGCTCAGTATTAACTACATATTTAAGGTAGATGGCTGCTTACAAAGGTATGATTGTTCATTTCTTCTATTTTGGTCCCAGGAGGCAATTTGCACAATACTCTATTAGAATCTATTAACCTCAAATATCTTACTTAAACATTATTGATCAGAAAGAGTATGAATTCTGTACTTAAGACAGAACAGAATGGAAAAATTAAGTGTTGAGAAAAAAAATCATGCTACCTTTAATATCTACATTAATTTTCTAAAGTGATAATTCCCTCCTGATTTCAGACAGGTGTTTAAAACAGAGAATTCTAACAAATCCTTACACAACCCTTACAGGTTTAACTCTGTTAAAACTGAATCGCAGAAAAGGAAGAGAAAGAATGTCTAGTCTTCTATCTCGCTATGTACTGACACTGTGACATAACAGAATTTTACTATCAATTTATTCAATGTAATACAATTCTGCTTTTTAAAACCTCTGGAATCTTGATAAATTTGCATTTTTCTGGTGTCCCATCCCTTTTGATATCAAGGTTTTCTTACTTAGTCCCCAACCTAAAAACTAAAGGCAAAGGCTAAATATTCTCAATTTGAAATCAAGGTAGCATCTGGATAAACTTATTAAACCTCCAGGTCACTGCTTACCTTGCCAGTGAGAAGTTCAAAGAGGACAGCACCCAAACTCCACCAATCACAGGCTTCAGTTTCTTCCGTGATTGCTCCAACCTCTAAACACACCAAAAAAGGTTGATATTAAAATTCCAAAGGTCAATTAAACTCTCAAAATTAACATGTATTAGCAAGGTGACCTTTTTAATGCTGAGAGAGCACATACTAAATACTACTGGGCTTTCAAAATTCCTGAAAGTTACTTATCCCTTTGGTCACCTACTGTGGTTGCATTTTTTTTTCCTATGCAGTCATATATTAAACTGAGACATTTGTTCTTTAGTTGATAGAGGGACACCTTCAAGATGCTATACTTAAAAGTTACATGAATCTACTAGATCAGCATTTTGCTTAATTTTTCAAATTTGAGAATATACAGTCAACTCTATCTCAGAGGTCATTTTTTGTTTTAGAAATAAAGACTCTAGGTTTCAGAAGGAACTTCGAAAATTATCTAAACCAGTATTAATTATCCTTTGAGTTACAGAAACCAGAAAGGTGAAATGTCTTGTCCAATGTCATACAGTAAATCAGCAGCAGAACTAAGACCCAGTTTATAGTATCACCCCTCTCCTATATAATCAACTGTTTTCAACTAAAGGAGCATGTGAAATGCAAACTTGTTATTCAGAAGTACAGACAGACACGGTGTCTTAAGCCACAACTGAAACTACTGGCTAAGGTAAAGGCTTTTAGAGTATCTCCAAATTACAGTTTATCTGTGTTATCCCTCTCTCTCACCAGCACAAGTTCCTGAAATGTAATCGTTTTCAGGTGTAATCTTTCAGGTTTCTCCGTAAATCAGCAATAACTCCTCATTTCACCATTTTTGAGGTTTTTAGCTAACTCATGTTTTGATGTCTTCTTGTCCTTTCCTAATAAGATCCAACTAGTCCCTAAGCCTGAATATATCTGCCCTTTCATTTCCATTAGACTGATAAAACATGCTTGATTATTTGTCTGCAGGTAGCCCACAACTCACAATAATCATGTTGAAAAGGCTTTGTAAGTAGTTAGGTTGGAACTTGGACAATAATAATAAGTGGAAGAGGTGCTCAGGTGCCCAGTCTTTTAACGGATACTAAGTGAATCTACTATGTTGGAAAATCAAAAAGACTTGTAATACAGCTTGAGTTTTAAGTCTTAAAGGTCACAGGCATCAGAAAAAGAGCCATTTCTATGCAGAATACTGAAATTATTCCACTGCAGCAACCTTCTTCCGTATCCCTACCCCATTCTGGGTTGCTAAAGGCCCACGTTCAACTACGCCCTCCACACTAGCTCCCACGCAGTCTTTTCTCCCCCGGTGGTGCGACCCACCAAATGACAACCTCTATTCTCTAACTCAGCTGCTCTCAGCTAGGTGGTAAGAAGAAAACACAGATATTTAACCAACTCAAATTACTGTGTGAATGACCAAAAGTCTCCTAATCCCCTGAGAGCCCTTTGCATTCATGAAATAGCCAATTTGTTTGAAAAACTTAGAACTACCTTACTATCTGACAGCAAAGGGTCAGTTACACATATATTGGCACATCAATGGAACATTACTACGTAAGCATTTTAAATGATGTATTCACACAAGGTTGAAGTATGTAAGTAAATGTCTGGATACGTTAAATTTTAAAAAACAAGCTATAAAACAATAGAATCTTAATTTTAAAAATATGTATTTTTTTTTTAAGAGACTGGAGCGAAAATACAACAAAATGTTTTAGTTTTTGCCTCTGGGATGGTGAGATCTTTATTTTCATTCTATACTTACTAACCTACACGAATATCTAAGTGGTATGATTTTAAACATATAGTGAAATGACATGAAAACTTCATTCAGGCTTGTTGGAGCAGGAAAGATGAAGCTATTATAGGTCAGTCCTCCCTAAGAATCTATCTGCCTACAGTTTGCTCTACAATGTTACACTTAAACTTAGCCAAAAGACTGAGAAGCTATCCTCTACTTTAACGTGTTATATTATTTGAGACAGTAGAGGACTAGGAATCAAGAGTCCTGGCCTAAGAACCTTGAGGAATTCACTTGATCTCATCCTAACATGAGGATTAGATCTGAGGGCCCCTAGGTTAAATTTAGCTGTATAATCTACAATTCTGACATGGATTTCCTGAAGGAGATTTTCTTGAGGGACCATTCCTTGGGGGCTCTCATTCAAAGTACTTACACTACCCCTCCCAGATTCAAATACACTACCCCCACCGCCATTCCCAACATCCACACAGAGAGCCACCACCACCTTCAGAAGAGTGCTCTAGAAACTTTGGAAAGGATGTGTGTTCTTAGAAACGTTTGGGAAGTAGAAGAAACTTACCACAGCCCTGTCATCATATATAACCTTTTGCACATTTCCCTCTAGCCTACAGCAGGCAATGGATTGTATCACTTACCTATTCAAAATTCTAAAATGGCTTCTCTTTCTCACTAAACATTCAGTAACATTCAAATGTCTTGCTTAACCAGGCATGTATACATTCAGGTCTCCATAATGAGGTCTCAATGTATTTGATTCATTCAAACCAACACTTACAAGCAGTACAAACTAGGTCCCCTGCTAGGCCCTATTGCTCTGCAGAACTCTATGTACTTACTATGTTGCTAAATGATGTGAAGCTAAAGTCAGTTTCCCCCCTGGCAGGGTTAATGGATTTCTTTTTAAATACCTTGCTCAAGAATATGTTATGTCATTTTCTTTAATCATATAGCAAGTACTATATACTCCTTACTTTTATAAAGGTGTTACATGCTCACAACTCAAGACCCCAAGTTAATGACTAGCCATGTGTTTTGAATGTGGCACCTCCAAGTCTAACTTTCTGTGTATGAATGTTGCTAGTGGGCATGTATTGCAATAATGATAGTTGCAACAATAAAACAATAGCTAACATCTGCTGACTGCTTACTATATGTAAGGAACCGTGTTTAACATTTTACACGAATTATTTAACATTTCCAAGCATCCTTATGGAGAAGTTCCTTGGGTAGAAAGACTTTGAAGGAGAAAGAATACTATATTTGTGTGTTCAGGGAAAGGGGGAACACCTGATCCCGTCAGCTCAGATTAAGTTGTGAAAATCAGACATGTGTTGTAGGGTCTAACAACATGCCCTGAGGAGCTCTAGACTAGAATCACACCCCAAGCCTCGCTCACAAAGGTTTCCTGTCACAACTGAGCGAAGGGTCACTGGGGTAAGTCTTGGCAAGGTAATCAATGGCTAATACAACTTATAAAGGGACCTTTCAAATTCAGCTAAGGTCCAAAGTGCCATCACCCGTGCAGCCTAGACAATCAAACACTATGTGTTTGCCTGCTTCCCAGATCACTGCTAGGAAGGCGACTGGGGGTGAAACGTGTTACCACGTGTGTGTCGGGGGGGGGGCAGGGGGGCTCCTTGATGCTACCATAAGCATAGTGCATCTTCCTGAGCATCAAAGATTTTTATGTATGGGAGGGGGCAGGATGTTGTTTTATTATTAAAAGAAACACAGACCCATCATGGAACAGAATGTAATCCTTGCATGGATCTGCAAGATAAAAAGACTTCAAAGCAACATCAGGATCATATGACTAGTCTCAGAGGTCCCCATTTCATACCTCCTCTACAGTCAGAAATACCTGGACAGAAAAGTTTGAGAGGCACTTCCGGAGACAGACAAGGTGCTATGTCTCTATTGGTTTTCTGCAACCTCGCTAAACTAAGGCGTCTAAGAACAAGGCTCACTGGTTTTTATGCTGCTTTGAAATCTCTCACAATTTTCTGCCCGAGTCCTTAATAGGTAGGTAACAACCAACATAGTGCTTCAAAACGAGCCTCAGTCTGAACGTGAGACAACAGAGCCAGTAGCCAGAGACCCAGACAGGCCCTAAAGCCAACGCACTTCCCATCTTCAGTGGGCTCACTGTACAGTCCAGGATGCGCTACACGGCACCTCGTGGGGCCGCTGGCGACACTCTAGCGCCATCAACCTTAGTCTACTTCATCTACTCCCCGTTTCTTCTTCCATCTTTCCTTGACCTTCCCCTCTTCCTTCTTCCACAAACAGCCTGCTTCTTTTCCCCTCCCCTAACTCTCGCTTTCCTCCCCTCACCCCTTGGCACCACTGGTTAAGCGGGATTTCTAAAGCACTTGAGCCTAAAGGAACGACTGAACCCCATCTAAGAAACGTGCTCCTGAAAATCGGAGGCAGCTAGGCTGAATTTCATCTTGAATCTGACTGGACTAATAAATAAAGACAGCAACTTTGGAAAGTTAACTTTTTTTCTCATGGAAACCTGGAAAAAGACACTAAACAATTTTAAATCCATCCCCTTAACAATGCAGCTTGAACTACTTCAAAATGAGTTTATATTAAGCAGGGATTCATTAATTAATGTGAAACTGACATCATAACCAACTGTCCTTGATTTTAACAGATAACTCTGAACTACAACAATAAGATACAAAGAACTTCCCAACGGCTAAGAAAATGTAAATGTTAAGAGAGTTGTAAAATTTCTCCTTTAGGGTTTTAAAACAGAATCTCACTTTCTTTTAATAATCAGAATAAAATATTTTGGTTGTCTTTTTGAAATTCTTTAACATTCAATAATTCTTAAGATTAAAATTTTAAAGATACACTCTGAAATCTCATTGCCAAAAAGAAGACTGAGGTTGTGCAATTGTCAAAACTAATATTCTAAGACTGCTTATTTGTAAAGTCTATACAAAATTTCAAGCATTAAACAAGAGTGCCGATTCATATATAAAGCTACGTGATAGCTACTACAAACACAAGGTGAATAGGTATGTATATCTAAAGTCAAACACAGAGAATATAAAGAAATATCAAATAAATCTGTGAGGCTTCTTTTAAAAGCTCTTATACTCTTACACTCTTTTAAAGTATAATGTAGTTAAAGCTGAGAAATTCCTTTAAACTCCCACCTTGAATTTTTTAAATCTCTGGGGCGGTGGGGGGAGCAGAAAACAAAAAATTTAAAGGATAAATTCTACCACTGCTTTGTCAATTTTCAAAATATCTTCCCTATAAAACCCAATGTGTTGAGTTTCCACGCGGACCCCTCCCCCGACACTACATTCTGTATTTGCAGTTTCCAGGGTGGTTGAGCAGTCTCCCCAGTCTCCATAAGTACAGCAGGGCTACAGGCATTAACCAAAGTGATGGGGGTCGGGGTCGGGGGGGAGGAAGTACACTAATTCCTACGGAAACAAACAAATTCTCAGGTTATTCCCACGAAAACTCAAAAAGAGATAGTGATATCAAAGGATGCTGGATTTTTGTCTTCCAATCAAAGAAATGTACCGATGGGTCTAGTTCTGCTGCTGTTTGAGTCTGGCTGGGTATTTCAGCTTCTCTGAAAATGAGGACAGCCAGACTTCTAACACTCTTTCTACCTGTAATTTTATGATGCTGAAAGTGTTTTCAAAAGCACTCATGAGCCTTTCTTATAACTTCTCCCTCCATTAACCTAAGACGCCCAAAGAGTGGGATTATGCTAAAAAGAGCCAGCATTCCAGTCTTTCTTCTCCTTTTTCTCCACAGTGACTCTTCCCTTCCCCTGAGACCTGATGGTGAGCAAAATCAATCAGTGTCACTAAATCTAACCGCTATCATCATTTAATGTAGTAGAGACACAAACTCAGCTCCAGATTAGATTTCAACTCATCCAAATTTTTGAAGGACAGCAAAACTCCTTAGTAAAATTCTAGAACTCCCACTTTAGCCCTATCAATTCTCATATCCTAACAAAATAAAATCTCACTGATTCACACTAATGATTCAAACTACCAAAATTCACAAATAAAACAAGTTTAAATAAAACAATAAAGATATCACAACATAAAAATTGTTTACCTCTGTTTCACTCATGTTTAACTCACAGAACACTTCAACAAGCTAGGATATTTTTCAGAAAAATAATGCTGCTTTAGTAACCCATATTGTCAAAAGGCTCGCTAAAACATAGAATAAGAGTTTTATAGTCCTCATGACAGTCAGAGTTTACTGTCTCCTTCTTACAATCAAAAACAATAGTGTTAACCTGACCCCAAAACTGTGTTATAAGCAGCCTCACTCCAGAAAAGTAAAAAAAAGCAGAAACCCTGGACTCAGGAGACAAAAAAAATATCTCTATGTGTATCAGAAGAGAAGGGAAAGATGCAAAGTATACACTCTTAGACTACATGAAGTCTGAGATGCTGGAGAAGCCAGGTGATCCCAACATTACTGAAATCACACACGTACTGTCTACTGACCCAGGCCCTGCCTTTTAGGCACACAATTGAAGCCACGTGGATCTGTCAAAGATATGACTCAGAAATAACTGTAGATAATACTAAAACTAAGCGAGAAATTGTACAGAAAATTTTAAAAGCTAGAAAATGTGTCTCAAGCCCAGGCTTTAAAAATGAACACCAACCTTCCTGTAAAGCTTTATGAAGAAGGAACTACCTTGCATTTAAACTGTGAATTCCCAGAGTTAGAATTTACTTTTCTTTAAGAGACATTGCTATGGTGCTTGATAAAGAAGGGAACCTGATACTCTGCATTTAGGCTTTGATGTATTTGTTACGGCACATTTTCAGACTGGTGACATCACTTGATTCTGTTCCCTGGTTTTTCCACTAAGGGAGACCCACACATGTCATCGCATCCTTCTCCTTACCTCTACTGATAACAACAAATAGCTACTCACCCACATTCCAAAAATACTAAGAGACAATTCCTTGACCTCCCTCTGGCAGTATACTCTGTTGCTGCTCACTTCCATTCAGGATATGATAGGAAATATAGTAAGTTCACATATAGAGAAATTCTATTTAAATTTAGAGTATTTAAATATCTCTCCCAAACTCTTTCCCTTAACGACACTTCTTTTTAATAAATAGAATCTTAGACGCTTCATTTCTCTTCACTCTCGAAGTTACAGTAATTGTGGAACTGTTACTAAGAGGTCATATAAAACTCAATAAAAAAAGCAACTATTATTGCAAATAAATATAATAGTCAAATTAAACCAATATTTAGATGCTAAAAGAATTAGTCACATAAATGATGGAGCACTTGATCCAAATATCAAAATGATGGAACAATTTTAAAAGTATACACCTACAGAATACATTAAAATGATAATCAATAGTACGTATACTTTGAGGGGAGGTGGGGGGGAGGGTAAATGCAGTTCTCTAATGTCACAGGATTTTCTTCCCAAAACAATTCTTTAAATTTTGAAGTTAATTATATGACTCAAGGATTCCAAGTCTCTCTTTTGGGGAAAAAAAGGTAAGAAAAATATATAAGCTTTTAGAATAAAAGAGAGATCTTTGGTGAATAGGACAATATAAAACTTAAGCCACATTCTTACGAACCTTAAAATTAAGCACCACATATACTTTTACAGTATCAAAAAAAAAAAAAAAAAAGCTGTGGTATTTGAATTTTCCATAAATTCTGTAAGTGTTCAGTAAAATTTAAAACAAATAGTTCGTTATCTTTCTTCCAAAAGAGTCAGACTTCATTAATGGCCTTAGAAATTTTTGTTTTAATGTGATCTATCACTAGCGATATATGTGAACCAAGGAAAAGAGTATCTTTCTTCTGCAATGAGCATTCCATGTCAGCTAGAGCGTGGAAACATTAGTCCTGTGTTTCTACACAGACAGTCTTTCCCTGCAGCATCTGTTGCTAATTGAAAGGAACTAGAATTACAAAATTCTAGTCAATTTCTCTCACCAGCTCTTGCTGTGTATAAAGATTTTCTATGCAGGGGCTGAGCATTAGTCTTCCACTACAGATAATGACTAAAGAGCTAAGAGAAACACGGAAGAAAACATTTCTTTTCTCTTTATATATCCAACAGTATATGGAACTAAGCTGTGAGAAGAGGGACAGCTAAGCATATCTTCTGTTAGCTTGGTAAACTACAATTCTGTAAACATAACTATTCACCTATAAAGTGTATCCGTGCCCCAGTTAACTGTGTATGTCTACGGTTTGGGCTGTCTCTTCACACAAATCTTCAAAAGTAAATGTCAGTATCAACCAAATCTGCCTTATCTCCGGCTCTGGGGCACAGAGCCCGGCACGTGGGCAACACGTTAACAGGCGTGTGCAGAACCACCATCTCCACCTCGTGTTTCGCAGCACGATGCACTAAAGACCTGCAAAGGCTGCACTGCACGCGTTTTCTTGAAGTCTCATTGAGCAGAGATCTACAGCAAGTCTTTCGGCATTTTTCATGTGGTAGGCCAGAAAGTTTTAAATGTTATCTAAAGCATCGCTCTGGCTGCTAGATGAAACCCCGATTAGAACAAGGTAGAAATGCAGGTCACTGAGCTAAGGACTGCAACAGTCCAGGGAAGAGATGACGGTGGCTTAAAGAGGGGTGGTCAAGTGGACACCTTCCAGGGCTCCCCTCTGCAGAGTGTGACTGCTACAGTCTGTCCCAGCATGGATAGCATGTGGTAAGGAAAAGGGACTGGAAAGCCCTGGGAGTAGGGAGAAGAGAGAACTGGGAAGTAAACTGAGCTTTCCTCTGCCTGCGTTCAATGGAAGGAATCTAGACACAATTACATGAAATGTGCTGCAAATAGGTAAGCTGGAGATAACCCCGAACTAGAGCCTGGAAGCTGCATTTCCTAGCCCGTCCTTTCAAATGGGCATTTTGCTCCTTTGTTATTTAATAAAGTTTTATCTGTATTTCAGAAAATGTAAGCTCCCCAGTTATCTGGCTCCATACGCCATGAAGTCCTTCAACATTGTACTCAACCAATTATTCAAATACCTTATTGTCAAGTAGAGCGTATGAACCGCTTAAAAGTTGCTGCTGTTGCATCACTTGGACTCATTAGAGTGTCACCAGAGAAGACCGATGACAGGGGCTGGCACTTTCCAGAGGGGAGAGTTTGCAGCGGCCGGGCTCTGTACTTCTCCTCATGCCTCAGGTGACAGGAGGGAGGCGGGGCTCCTGCCCTCTCTCGGCGCATCCCAGTCTCTAGCCTTGCTTCCTGCCACCACAAGACTAATTCGGGTGGTTTCCAGGTAATCTCATGATATGAAACCCTGGGCCCTGGGTTGTATTGTGGAGACTTGAACATAAGTAACACACCACACTAAGACAATTCAGGGGAGGTCTGACCGACTTCTGCTTCTCTCACCACCCATATTTTAATTCCTTGTTGTCGTGGTGACCTGGCAACCATGTTCTGAGCTTTTACACAATTATCTGTACAACTTGGGTCAGGACTCCTTGATTTAACTAGATGCAGCATTCCAGAGCCAAAAATCACTTGTTCAAGGAAGTTTATAGGTACCGTTACTATATAGTTTTCTTGTGAGATAAAATAAGAAACAGGTAACTACCAGATGACTTCTGGTTGACTGACTGATTATAATTCTGAGCTCTGTACAGTCCTGCTTACTTAACTCTCACCCTGCATTTCTGGTAGGAAAAAAACCAATAGCATGCTCCACTTTCCATTGATCATATCACAACAACTCCATTCTGAATAGCCATCGGGTGTCACAGTGTTACCCAACCAAAGCCATTACGGTTGACTGATGAGAAAAAGGCTAACTGAAAACTGTGAATATGACAGGCACGGCTTTCCCTCTCCCTGCTGCTCTGTTGCTGTGTCAGGCAGGCCAAGCTACGTGCACTGCTATGAAGGGAGCTTCAGGAATTCTATTTGCTTTATCATCAATTTTTTAAAATCTTAGGATTTTTAAACATTTATTTGAAGGAAGTATTTATGAACAACTGTTTAGAAGGCATCAGACCTGGTTACTTCCTGGCGATTCAAACTGACAAGATTTTACAAGGTATAAAAATTGAGGATTTGGTCAGAGTAGCTTGGCAAGAGTTCTGGTATGTAATGTTGAACTCAGCTTTCATCTTCGGGTTAAGTATCAGGAGTGAAAGATAGTTCCCTGTCTTCTTCAGAATAATATGGTGGTAAGGTCAATTAACTGAACAATTACCAAAAATACATTTGGTCTTCAGAAGCATTAAGTGTTCTTAAGCGTTAGTCGCTCAGTTGTGCCCGACTCTTTGCGACCCCATGGACTGCAGCTCACCAGGCTCCTCTGTCCATGAGATTTTCCAGACAATGATACTGGAGTGGGTTGCCATTTCCTTTTCCAGGGGATCTCCCCACCCAGGGATCGAACCTAGGTCTCCTGCACTGCATGCAGATTCTTTACCAAGTGAGCTACAAGGGAAGCCCGATGCAGCTATTACTTAAAACTATTTAAGTATCTAATCTCATGTTCCTCTTCTAAAAAAGAAATTTGTCTAAGATCATAAAGAGAAAGATTAGGAGGAAATAAGAGATGAAAATTAACTTTCTTTTAATAATCTAAAGCTTGAAGTAAACCCCTTATTTCCCCAATATCAGGTAGTACTAGGAAATGGACAGACATTGTTTTCACACAGAAGAGGTGAAATACAGTATCAATTTGTTTACCCTTATCAATTCTCTAGTTCTAATAGCTAAAAAATTTCTTCTCTTGAGAGGGACTAACATAGTCTTTACTCAAGTGCCAAATAACAAAGACTAAACACTCTATTACTCTGTCTCATTTTTACCACTAGATCCAAATCACATTCTGATCTGATAAGAAGTATGGTTTCAAAATGGGTCTATTTCAGTACCGAGTGACCTTAATGCAGAAGTGAAGGTGACTGGCCCATTATTAAGGGATTCATGAAGGTTTCAGAATACACCCTGCCTAGGGATCGATCCCAAGGTTCCAGACCCTCAAACATACGTAAGTGAAAGCAAAAGTCGCTCAATCGTTTCTGACTCTTTGTGACCCCATGGACTATATACAGTCCATGGAATTCTCCAGGCCAGAATACGGGAGTGGGTACCTGTTCCTTTCTCCCAGGGATCTTCCCAATCCAGGGATCAAACCCAGTTCTCCTGCATTGCAGGTGGATTCTTTACCTGCTGAGCCACAAGGGAAGCCCAAGAATACTGGAGTGGGTAGCCTATCCATTTCCCAGCGGATCTTCCCAACCCAGGAATCGAGCCACTGCCAGCGGATTCTTTACCAACTGAGCTATCTAGGAAGCCCAACATACATAAAGTAACCCTTTAATCTTCTTTCCATCAGAAAGCTCTTGCCCTCCTGGACACGGTTAATTAAGACTTAAGTTGACTTGAACCTCTTTTTGCTCAACCTAATATTACTCAGGGCACAAGCTTCATAGTACACAGCGGTACTGATGGGGGTTGAGTGCACTGACGGAGGGAATTTTCCTCACGTAAAATTTCCACTATTCTACGGCAAACTTGAAAAGATACTGCTTCTCTCAAAGAAGATATAGATTTAGTTTTATAACATTAGGAACTAAAGGCAAAAGATTAAAAGTACTTGCTAATCATTCAAGGAAAACATTAAAACATTTACTATGTACAAGAGAGCTACTGTTGAAGTTTTGCTTAAGGGTAAATCAAACAAAAGAGCTTCTGTTTGAAACATAACGTTTAAATATTAACCACAGATATTTCACTCTTTTAAAATTACTTCTATGGTTCCCTCTTGCCTTTTTCTTCCTTTTCCTATGGGGTGGAAGACTAGACCAGCAATACAGCCATACTTCCTGGTTATAACATTACTATTTCAAAATATACATCTATATTCGTCTGCTTTCTCTATCAACTTCGCATGCTTAAAATTAGATTCCTCAGTCATGGTGAAGTTACCTAGGACCCAGAAATTCTGAGATCTAAATGATTCTTCTTTTAGACAACTTTGTTAAAAATCTTGGCATTTAAATTTCACACTATTCAAGAGCTGTCTTGGCTCTTCTCCTCCAAATGAAAATATTTTCCATAAACTCCTCATTTCCATATTGCATATCATTTATGCACAAATGATACATGAGTAAAAACAGAATACTTAGAAAGTCCTCCAAGTGAAATAATTTTTTAACTTACTGATGTTAGACAAGAAATCAGTATTTATTCCTCAGGGGAAAAGTTTTTGCCTTAATAAGATGGTCTCCAATTTTGACTAAACTTTGTATAAGAAGGCTATTAGATCATCTGACATCTGGCATCTTTTCAATATTCATGAAATCTACTTCGGGTAGATATATGATAAAGCAAATATTAATATTATAGGATGTTAACTGCAGAATCTAGGTGACAGATAAATATGGGTGTACAATTCTTCCAACTTTTCTGTATGTTTGAAATTTTTTCAAAATAAAATGTTAAAAAAGTTTTAAAAAATCTATTTTACTACTGATAAATTAAGGCCTAAAAAGTCTTAAATAATTTGCCTATGTCATGCAATGAGTTAATGGCTGATTTCAGAATATTGAGTTTTGATAATTCTCAATTCCATCATAATATTCTAAATCTTAAACCTATGATGCCCTCTTGGTATTTTTAAACCATCCACAGTCCGAGTCTCAGATCTAATTATCAAATACATAACTGTCACACGGAACACCATGCTTAAAAGGCAACTAATCGTGTATAAAGCACGCTTATGGAGAAAGGCAGGAGAGACTATGCCCCAAAAATATATTCATGGGTTATTTGACAAAATCAGGCAAGAAGAGCAAAGAGTGGTAGTAAATAAATGTCATGCTCTAAAACTGAATTTTGCAGATAGTTTTCAGCATGGTTTTTCTGTTTCGCTTTTCACTGTCAGCTGTGAGCTGTTCCCAAGTGTGAAATCGCCTAAGAGAGGAAGCAAAGCTGTCATTTGACATCTGGGAGCGTGGAGATTGGGCTGCGGTAAAAAGCACTTCGGACTTCTTCAATTTACACACACATTCACCTATAAATTCTCAAGTGTGAAAAGTGTTCAATGAGAAATATCAATGTAAATCTCAAGCGTTTATAAAGGCTCATAATAGGCTGGAAAATAAAGGTGAAGAACACACTGACAGGATACCATATCAAGTTGCTAACACTGGAGTGGGAAACTTAAGTGATCATGTTAGCAGAAAAACGACACATAAACAAATTTTACTCACTTGTCTTAATTGCATATTAAACTTTCAAATCCAGTCTTTTGTGTTTTTATGTGCTTAATATTCTAAGGACTATTTTGTAGCTGCCTTTTTATGATAAAAGACGAGACCACTAAGAAAAAAATACTGGTAAAAGAAAAAAATACTTTTTTGACATTTTATTTTTCCTCTATATTTAAAATAGTGTAACAAAAATTTTATTCTATATTATGATAAGCTAATAGCTCCAGTGATAAAGCACATAAAATCTTTTACATAAATCTGTGTTTGTAGGTGTGTATATACAAACAGAAATAAAATGAGTAACTATAAGGAAGCCCTCTGGAGAAGAGTAACTAGTTAACTCCAGTTTTTCTATAATACTCCAGATTATCCTAAAATCTCTAGTAACAAAAAACAGGAGACTGATGTATGGCAGAAACCAACACAATACTGTAAAGCAATCATCCTTCAATTAAAAATAAATAAGTTTAAAAAAATAGGAGAATCTGTCTAGACATCTCTTAATATCTAAAACTCTCCTCAGATGGGCACTAGATAGTGCTATATTTATACTGTCATGCTATAAAATCTATTCCCACTTTGGGGACTATTTCTTCACTCTTTCTTTTCCTGAACTCTGTTCTGTGTTTCTATGGTATGAAAGGAACCCATTTGCCATGAATGATGTTTATTTAAAATAAAACCTTTCTAGAGAATCATCCTAGATAATCTAAGGATACAAAGTGAATATAAAAGGAATGGCTTCTACTTTGAAAACAGGGCTGAGTTTGATCAGTGAATTCGTATTCTCAAGACCCTCTTGATGGGCCTGCAGCTGCAGCCATTTATTTGCTGGCTTTTTCACAGATGTAGACAGAGAAAGCTCCATGGTTTTTGTCTTTTTGTTGTTGGATTTATTTTCTTTAATATAAAAAAGTGACAACTTTTTAAGTTCTTCGTTTCACTATAGAAACTTGTGAACATCAGACATCCCTGGTAGTATATATATTGCTGAAATAACTGACTTTTTAAAATCTAAGATCTCAAAGTTGGCAGAAACTATACTTAAATAACAGAAGGTGATCATTTGCATTTCAAAATTTATCTATCTTGCTTTTCCCCTCAATTAGACCAAAACATGTTGATTCACAGGTTTCTCTGTGTGTGTTTTCTTTTTTAAACTTATTTATAGAGCAGAATAATGGCCCCCCTGCTAGTCTGGCATTTGCTCAAGTTTCTGTCGAATCTGTTACTGGAAAATTTTCTCAAAATATAAAGGCACATCATCCACAAGATAAAAAGATACACTGCTGATATTATAGAGTACAGGGCAGGTGGACAATGTTTTTAGGACAAATGTGTGATAAGGATTCCCAGGAGAGACGAGTGGTGAGGGAGAGGCTACACGCTGTTTAAACAGAAGTGAGTCGTTCTCATCACAATCTTCCGACAACTTTACTTTCTAAGCAAACATCAGCTGCTTAACCTGCTTCAGAGTTACTTGGGCAAGAGTACTAAGGTCAGAGCTGGGAAACAGGAGGGAAAGGGGGACATGGGAGAAGTACTTCAACCCTTACTACTACAAGGAGTAGATCAAAAGATAATTTAGTACTCTATGTCCCCATGTGCTCACTGATTTGTGATTTTAACCACTGAAACGTCAGCTTCTTATCACTGCTTCCACCCCTCTGAGAAGAGGAGCAAAGTCTACTTGTATTTTTATCAGCAGCACTGCCATTCAGTTTTGAAAGAAACAGTAAATCACAAATTTTTGCTCCTTACAAATGCAATTCCCCTTCATTATAAGCAATGGGCAGGAGTACACAAACTTAACTTTGAGTTCTGCAACTCTAGGCTTCAAATCATCTGAACTAGAATACCAGCATTACTTTTCAATTAAGGCCATTACTGATCTGAGTTTTATCCTATTGATAAATTAATAGGTCCAAGGAATGAAGAGACTTCTCACATTGTTCAGTATATGCCTCAATACTATAACACTTTTGTAACTCATAAAGCCTGCAGTTCTTTTATATAAATAATTAAAACAAAGCCCTTCTTCAGACGACAGCTTTTTTCAAATGTTAGTGAAGGACAACCTAGACCATGACAGCAAAAATCCATTAATGGTAGACTGCCACCTGCTGGTGAACTTTGGGAACTGCGATTTCTGGGAAAAGGCTTAAAAATTAGAACTTGGAAACTGATCTGAATTAAATTCAGTACACAAAACTGTATTCAGCTGCGTACAGAGCCCAAAGTATGTACCTGCTGATGAACGTCATATGGCTTTGTTCCACATGTATTAGAATTCTCAGGGGGTCAACATGCTATGGATGTTAAACATGTCTGTATTTTGAAGAAAAATAATCTGCTAGAAAGCCAAAGTACAACCCTTCAGATAGTTTTCAACAAGAAAGTGAGAAGAAAAATAGGAAATAAAGAGTCAGTTATAAACATTAAACTACTTTACAAACATCTGCTTTTGATGTGAGATTTATACTACACTTAAGGACTTAACAGGTTTTACTTAAAAAAGAAAAACAACTCCCAGATTTAATGTTGACCCTAAATCCTTGAATCTGAGCAAACTCCAGGAGATAGTGAAGGACAGAGAAGCCTGACATACTGCAGTCCATAAGGTCACAAAGAGTCAGACACAGCTTAGCTACTGAACAACAATAAAACCTTGAAATTCATTATATTAACATACATATTTATATACATTGGTACCTAAAATATTGTTTATTATCAAATTAGAAAGGAGGAAAGTCTGTCAAAAAATAAAGCAGATAACCATAATAAAGTCATTTCACTATGAAATTTTTTTTGTTATCCCATTAACTAAATCATACTAATAAGATCAAAAGCCAGCGTAATATTATCTATTTGTGAGAAACAAAAAAATGTAGGCATGTTCTATGCTTTATAGCCCCTAGGAAGAAACAAAATCAAACAATCCTAATTTGGGGGACAAAAGAGAAAAGAAGAGTATAACAGTAAGAAGAAAATCTAAATCATTGTTTTCAGGAAATAGTTTGAGGATATCTGCTTGGCATATTGAAAAACTTTTCTATTCCCCAATAAAGAAATAATTCTTAACAATGAAAATTACAACTAAAAACCATATAGCTCTTTCAATCCTTGTAATTATTTCCCATTATGCAGGGAAACAATGTTAACAGCAACAAAACGCTGGTTTGCTAGTAAGCATTAAATACTGTATTAATCAACAACTAAGCTGATCATGTCAATACAATCCAGAGCGGTGACGAGTAAAGCAACTTTGGCCATCCAAAGGGGCTGAAAGTGAAGTCGCTCAGTTGTGTTTGACTCTTTGCAACCCCATGGACTATACAGTCCTTGGAATTCTCTAGGCCAGAAAACTGGAGTGGGGAGCCTTTCCCTTCTCCAGGGGATCTTCCCAACCCAGGAATCGAACCCAGGTCTCCCTCACTGCAGGCGGATTCTTTACCAGCTGAGCCACAAGAGAAGCCCAAGAATACTGGAGTGGGTAGCCTATCCCTTCTCCAGCAGATCTTCCCAATTCAGGAATCGAACTGGGGTCTCCTGCACTGCAGGCGGATTCTTTACCAACTGAGCTATGAGGCAAGCCCATACTAGGCAAAAGGTGAACAAACTGGATTCAAACACAGCCCCATCTGCAATGATGACAGAGAAAGTAACTCAAACCCAATTCATATGCTTAAGAGACCTGTAATTATCAGCAAAGGACCTAACAACCCCAGAGGGTCTCTAATAAGTCTCTAATTTTAGAAAACAAAGATAATACAGTAAAAGAAACCTGCTGGGTCAGATATTTGGTTATTTCAAAACAAGAAGAATATGCTTCCTAAAATTTCTCAAATATGGAAAGAATTCTTTAAAATCTGTTCTAAAATGTCAGGATGGCTCATCACTGAAGACACAATATTGTTTTTGTTTTTTTTTTTAATTTCAAATTTTATCCATTTATAGCCTTAGGAATTTTATTGTTTTAGTCATCTACCTCTCACATCATAAAAATGATCCATTTGAAGAGGTTCAGGAGGACTTCCCTGGTGGTCCAGTGGTTAATAATCTGCCTTGCAATGCAGGGGACAGAGGTTCAATCCCTGGTAGGGGAACTAAGATTCCATTGGCCATGGAAAAAACTAAGCCTGCCTGCAGCAACTAAGACCCAGTACAGTCAAATAAATGATTTTCTTTTCAAAGAGATTCAAGATACTTAAAGGTCTTTTTAAACACTAAGAAGTTAAGACATTTCTACAAATTCATTGCCAGTTCTAAGAGAAGTGTAAACCCATTTAACAGCATACACTAACAAATATACATATACACATATGCTATGGACCATATAATGATTTTATCCCCCAAATAATCTTTTTTAAAGGGTTAAAGAGATAACCAGATCCAATATCTTGTCAATGGCTAGTGAAAATACAACTTGGATAAAGAAATGAGAGCTGCGGAACTACTTTTGCAAGTGAGACGTTTAGGAGACGGCTCTAACCTGGGGCACAGTACATTCTCTCTATGGCATCGCTGTCACAGGAATCTTCAACCTCACTCCACCTGCTAAAATACGTTAGCTGAATGTGTCCTAAAAACAAAACGACAGGAGAAATCAAAACATTTTTCTCTTCCATTTTCTGCAGAAGTGAACTGTAATTACTCCTTTTGTAGCTAAAAACAGTATCATTAAGAATAATGGCATCATTAAGTACTAGAAGCTATTACTGGGGGTGAATTTGCTGCACTGATAATGAAGCTCTAGACAGGAAATGAAGATACTAATTACAAGATAAAACGCCTACTCAGTTAATTGGAAGCAACAGCGAATAAAAAGAAATGCATTTGCAAAAGTTCCTGACCTCTATCATTCAATAAGATGTTGTTTGGGTTCAAATCGCGGCACACAATCCCCTCTCTATGTAAAGCATCAAGGGCTACCACCATTTCAGCTGCCCATCTTTGAATGCAGCCTTCTGGGATGTAAAACCTGGAGTTCAGTGCTAATTTTTTATCAAGGTCCTCAAAAATCTGGTGTATTTCCTTGTCTCCTTCTTGTGCTAGCCCACTCTCTTGCTTAGGCTCCAAGTCTCTCTGAAATATAGCGGGTTCCTCTTTAGCCAAATCATCAGCCTGATCTGTAAACAGCAAGACTTCTTCAGTTTTTAGAGTGTCTGTATTTACGTTATATTCATTAGCACCTGAGAGCGGGTCAGAAATGTGGAATAATCTTTCTTCCGTGTTGTTTGCAGTTCCTGGTGACTCAACCCCGCTAAGTCCTTGGAACTGAGACTCTGAACTGTCTAACAAAGACATGTCTCCCGTATTACTATGATCAACAGCTGGTAAAAATAACATCCCAAGATCCCCCTGTACGTAGTGTTTCTCTGTTATACTGTGGGCTTCAGGCCCACAGGGATCACTCAGTTCCTCTGTGCCTTTTTCTTCCTGTGCTTGGCACTGTTCAGTACTAAGCCTGAGGCATAAAACATCAGGGGTTTCCAACAGTTTACTCTCTATTATGCCTATATTAGTCTGTGTGAACTTAGTAGGTCCCACTGCCACGCCATCTTTCATTGGCTCCAGTTCACCAGGCAGATTTACAAGAAGATCAGGCCTTCCTTCATCAGTACCACTGACATCATCAAAAGCAGCATCTTTAAAAGAAATAACGGGGACTGAGTCATCTGAGCCCCTGCTAATCGTGTCCTGAGCTACACACTCTACCTTGCTTTCACTCGTCCTAACGCTCCTGGGAGTGCTTTCTCCGTCTGACAGAGTGAAGAACGGTTTCAAAGGTTCTGACTTTAGACTATACAATTTTTCTCCAAAATCAAGTCCTAGGAGTTCACTAGTGCTGTCCTTACTATCTATCCTAAAGAATTCCATGGGGATGTTTTTAGATCTACTGAGGGAATCTGATGTTCTTGGAGAACTAGCGGCTTCAAGGCCATCATCTCCAGGGAAGAACTTCAGCTGTCTGCTGGGGCTGTCGCCGTCAGTAGCAAGCTGTCCTGGGAACTTTTCTATAGCTTTGGTATCAACATCATTCCTTTCAGCCTTCATGAAAGGTTCCTCACTCAAAGACCCTGGTTCAATCTTCTCTTGCCCGTACTCATTGCATAATGTTAAGTAGCTAGTAGTGCACTCTTCCTCGGAACTGGAGCCGGAGTCTGGCCATTGTGGAGAGCTGTCTTGCCCACCATCATCTTGGTTGCTATCATCCTGAGAGCTTGGAGTAAGACTAGTCTTCAAAGGCAGAACTTGGAGCGTGGCTCCACCATCACTTCCTCCGGATTCAAAGCTGGTGCTGTCCTGGGGACTACAAGCTGGCTGCTGCAGGTGAACTTTAGCAACTGAAGACTTTTTCACTTCTTCGATGTCAAAGCTTTCTTCAGGACTTCTGTTGAGAAACTTACTGATATATGACCAGAGTTTGCCACCTGTGAACAAGTACAACCAAAAAAATAAAATTAAGAACCCCAAATTAATAGTTACATATTGAAGCCATTAGAAAAACTAAAAAGTATTCTAATAATCAAAAGCAAGTCAATGATACCCATTAATGTCAAGTACGCTGTAAGAAGCATTTTAATAAAAATGCCTTCTTGAAGAACAGTTGCTCATGGATTTGGGATTCATGACAACAAAGAGTTTAAACAGAATTTCTGCAATGAAAAAAGAAACTAAATAAAATAGTTTATAAATGGTGAGTACAGTTTCAAGCGTATCTCCTAATATCAATTATTTTATAAATATCAACCTATTTCTCCCTTTGAAGAACTGGTTATAACAAAAACTAAATATGAAATTTCACAGCTAAAATTCTACTTACAAATAATTAACTCTATAAATATCTATGTTCTGCTTTGTTAATAATTTTTTCAAGCATGGCCACCGAAGCTCTACTGACAAGAAAACAGTATTACAAAAAGAAAGAATAAGTCTGATCCATAAATCTTAAAAACAGTAATTATGGGAACATACTTTGTGAAGATACAACTATTTCTTCCAAAATAGGAAATAATGCACTAAAAATGAAACCCTGTACTAATAAGAAGAAGGCAATTTTTTCAGTACATTTTTAAATGTTGCTATTAAACATCATGTAACAAAGGTAACTAAATCTTAGAGGAAATAATCATTGACAGTCAATTATATCTGTAAAAAGTCAATGGAAGCATCTAAAAACTCTTTCTCTCCTTGGCATCTCACTTCATTTAAAGGAACTCAGTAAATAACATAAATATCCAACATGGTGCCCAGCACAGAGTAAATGCTATGAAGGGTAGTTGTCATAATATTATTCCTAGGATACCCAGACATCTTCTACCAGTGATCTAGTTTATAGACTTATCCCATTTTTTTAATTCAAACATTGTGGCTTTTAACTTTTCCCTGTGGCTTTTTCTTAGCTAATCTTCTGTCATCACTAGATTATATGCAAGAGTCTCATTTCCCCATATTCAAACTACTTTAAGGATTCATATATGGCTTTCAAATTCACTCACTCACACACAAAATAAGCTGTGCATTGATTCCATCTTTTTTTATTTCTTTGACAACAACGATGCCATTCCTCTGATCACAAATACCTTCACCAGCACACTGATAATAACGCCAACCGTGGGACTCTCCTGGTGTTCCAGTGGTTAAGAGCCCACCTGACCAATGCAAGGGACATGGCTTTCATTCCTGGTCTGGGGAGATCCCACATGCCACAGAGCAACTAAGCCAACGAGTCACAACTACAGAGCCCCTGTGCTGCAATTACTGAAGCCTGAGGGTCCAGAGCCCATGCTCTGCAACAAGAGAAGCCACTGCAATGAGAAGGCTGCGCATCACAATGAATGAATGCGAGCTCACCCCACTCGCCAAAACCAGGGAAAGCTCAGGGGCAGCAACAGAGACACAGTGCAAGCAAATAAATAAATAAGCAATGCCTACCCTGAAGCTGGGATTCTTGTGTGAAATCCAAAAAATCATGTTATCTACTGTTTTCAGTGCTCTTAGATTATAACCACCGTAAGGACAGGACCAAGTCTTTTTCATCTTTCTATACCTACTGCCTGGAGAAGGTGATGGCACCCAACTCCAGTACTCTTGCCTGGAAAATCCCATGGACAGAGGAGCCTGGTAGGCTGCAGTCCATGGGGTCACCAAGAGTCGGACACGACTAAGTGACTTCACTTTCACTTTTCACTTTCATGTGTTGGAGAAGGAAAGGGCAACCCACTCCAGTGTTCTTGCCTGGAGAATCCCAGGGATGGGGGAGCCGTCTATGGGGTCACACAGAGTCGGACACGACTGAAGTGACTTAGCAGCAGCAGCAGCAGCAGCAGCAGCAGCATACCTACTGCTGATACGGTGTGCAGGAAATGACAGGCATCACTCAATGCTTGTTAACTCAAATGGTTACTCATTTGTGATGAGATACGCCATCACAAAGTGGCTACTATCTGTAGCTGTAACGTTCCAGTAATCAGCAAGGAACCTAATAAAGTTCTAAGACAAGTTGCATTTATTTTTAGGCTAATTGGGCTTCCCTAGTAGCTCAGACAGTGTAATAAAAAAAAAAAAAAAAGCATCCACCTGCAATGCAGAAGACCCAGGGTTGATCCCTGAATCAGGAAGATCTCCTGGAGAAGGAAATGGCAACCCACACTAGTATTCTTGCCTGGAGAATCACATGGACAGAGGAGCCTGGTGGGCTATAGTCCATGGGGTCGCAAAGAGTCGGACATGACTGAGCAACTAACACACACAGACACACACACACACACACACACACACACACCCTGGATGAGCTGCTCAAATCTAAAACTGATTGTGCTTAAATTCTTTATTTTTGCTCCCCAGATCACTTCCTCTTTCTGACTTCAGAGCTACTGAGGCACAAAAGCTTTGGACCATCTTGGACACTTTCTCTCCCTGTTCTTCCTACATCTGACAAGTTTCAAAGTCCTATAAGATCTACACATGCTTCCCACAGTCCTCCACTTCTTCTAATTCCTCCAATCACTCTGTGCTTCCTGGAATAATGTTACAGCTACAACTAGACCTCTACTGTCAGTCCTTCTTGTGGCGCCCTGCCATACTAATTGCTACCCAAGTAAGCTTTTCACTTTAGCACAGATCTTATCATGTCATTTCTCCAAAATCCCAAATCCCCCTGCTGCCCACCTACTGAATAATGTACATCCTCAGTCA
Organism: Bos indicus; assembly: GCF_029378745.1. Taxonomy (NCBI): domain Eukaryota; kingdom Metazoa; phylum Chordata; class Mammalia; order Artiodactyla; family Bovidae; genus Bos; species Bos indicus. The sequence continues at coordinate 71,185,054 of NC_091775.1, forward strand.
TTTCAGTCATGTCCGACTTTTTCTGACTCCATGGACTGTAGTCTGCCAGGCTCCTCTGTCCATGGGATTCTCCAGGCAAGAATACTGGAGTGGGTTGCCATTTCTTCCTGACCCAGGGATTGAACCCGCATCTCCTGCATCTCCTGCATTGGCAGGTGGATTCTTTACCACTGTGCCACCTGGGAAGCCTCACTGAATGATGTACCAACACCATATGGGCATTTAAACCCCTACTAATGCAGTATCAATCCATGATTTGGTTCTCTCCCTCAAATTACTATGGCATTTTACCTGAACAGAATTTCTCCACATATAACCCATGCTGGGTTTTTGCTCAAATGAAAGCTGAGTGCCAAAGAATTGATGCTTTTGAACTGTGGTGCTGGAGAAGACTCTTCAGAGTCCCTTGGACTGCAAGGAGATCCAACCAGTCTATCCTAAAGGAAATCAGTCCTGAATATTCATTGGAAGGACTGATGCTGAAGCTGAAACTCCAATACTTTGGCCACCTGATGCAAAGAACTGACTCATTTGAAAAGAACCTGATGCCAGGAAAGATTGAAGGCAGGAGGAGAAGGGGATGACAGAAGATGAGATGGTTGGATGACATCACCGACTCAATGGACATAAGTTTGAGTAAACTCTGGGAGTTGGTGATGGACAGGGAGGCCTGGCATGCTGCAGTCCATGGGGTTCCAAAGAGTCATACACGACTGAGCGACTGAACTGAACTGAATTGATATTTATACCACTTAGAATTTTCTTCCCTTTTAGTTTCCCCAATATCTGCTTGTCAAAATCCTATCCATTCTTGAAGGTCTTTCAGAATTTGTTTTCTTTTATCAATTTTTTTACATGTTCTCACTGGATACAATTCCTATCTTCTTAGAATCCTCTGTATCACTTCATCCCTCTTATTACATTTACAACATCCTATTTCCTACTAATATTACTTTTATGCTTTCATCAGCTCCTTTACCAGACTGCAGGGTCTTCATAACTACAAAGAGAGGATTCTGTGTAGTAAGTAAAATAATAGGAATTAAATATTTATTAAATAGAGTTTTAAAACAATGATATTTTTACAAATTTTTGAAAATCTTTCAAGGAAAAGCTTATGCACACTAAAAATGTCATTTTTTTGGTCATATTTTCTTCTTATTCTAAAACTGATACATATAATAGTTTTACTATGAAAATAAATTTAAATACAGAAAAGGACAAGGAGAACAGCAAAAAATTCAGAATACATAATTCAACCACAAACAGTATTAACCATTAGTATATTTTTTTCAGACTTTTCATAACTAACATCTTATCATAAGCATTTTCTCATTTCATGAGAATACAAACTTGAATGGCTACAGAGCATATCCATGAGATAGACAGATAAGGTGTTTAAATGTTCCTCTACTGTTGAACATTTGCTTCCAGTCTTTTAAATTAGAATTTAAATACTGTATATTCATAGTTTAATTTACAAATACTTAACACCTCTGACTATTTCATCAGGACAGAATACCAGAAATGAAAGTGGCAGGTCAGGAAGTATGAATATATTTAATGCTCCTGATATGTGTCATTAAACTGCTTTACAGAAAGGCTATGCCAGAATCCACTCCTATTACAACATGTACCAGAGCCATCTTCATAGCATCTTACCTAGACTGAACATTAGCAAGTTTACCAATTTGATTAATCAACTATGGCATCTTATTTAATTTCCATTCTTTTCATTATCAGATAAAATTTTAATATAATTGTCGGCATTTTCTTTATGAAATTTGTTACTAGCCTAAATGAGTACCCTAACACAAAATATAAAAACTGCATTTTCCAGAGAGAAAAAAACTGTTTCAGCTCATCTCCATTCTATTTGGGGGCCCCAGTTAGATTTAATGCTCAATATAGAGCTACAGAAACAAAAATTTGGTCCTATGACATACTTTTTTCAATTACAAAATCATGAAGACACATAACTTACAAAAAACATATTATTCCACAAAGTTCCTGATCCACAGAAGCTGAATGGGTTTTACTTACTACAGAGTTAAGATCAGGCCTAATACACAAGCTTACACAAACATTAACATTATTATTGTAACATTAATGACATTAACCTAGAAAATCCCATTATTGCTAAATCACAAATAGAAATAGCAAATATCTAAAAAATGTATAATTTTTAATACTCTAATATAAATGACACTTTTCTAAGCCCTGTTGAAGCATATAAAATTGTAGATATTAGCTATTTTAAGCTACAAAAATAGCAATCCATAAAGTTTAATAAGAATTCTCTCTCATTAAGATTTTCATCTATTGGTTTTCTACAAGATTGCAAAGAAAATCTGTTCAATTTACTTATCAGAATTCAAATTGTTTTAATACATATGATAAAATATTTCTGAACAAATGATCAAAAATCATCTTTTGACCCAGCAGTTCTACTTCACGAAATTTGTTCCATAAATAAACAATAATTTATTATTACTTAATTAATTCAATTTTAAATAAATATTTATACACTTAGGTTATTTCATTTAATTCTAATAAATTATTGGTTATTTAAATAATTTATTGTAATAAATAATAATTAGAATAAACTATTATTTAAATAACTCTCAAAACAAAAATGTACAAAGATGTATAGGGACAAGTACTAGAAACAATTTAAACAACAATTGACAGAGGACTACTTAAATCAACTACAGTAAATCAGCACAGCGAAATAAATACCCTGCATCTACTCAAAAATAAATAAAACAACAATACTGCAAACATGTACTAGGCACTATTTTAAGTATTTTACATATATCAACTACTTAATCCTTACATCAACCCTATGTAATTATTATAGTTAATTATATAACTATTACATAATTCTTATTATCCCTATTTTACATATAAGGAAACAGAGGCATCAGTTCAGTTCAGTCGCTCAGTCGTGTCTGACTCTGCGACCCCATGAATCGCAGCACGCCAGGCCTCCCTGTCCATCACCAACTCCCGGAGTTCACTGAGACTCACGTCCATCCAGTCAGTGATGCCATCCAACCATCTCATCCTCTGTCATCCCCTTCTCCTCCTGCCCCCAATCCCTCCCAGCATCAGAGTCTTTTCCAATGACTCAGCTCTTCGCATGAGGTGGCCAAAGTACTGGAGTTTCAGCTTTAGCATCATTCCTTCCAAAGAAATCCCAGGGCTGATCTCCTTCAGAATGGACTGGTTGGATCTCCTTGCAGTCCAAGGGACTTGTGCAAGGTCACCACTAGTAAATTACGAACCCACCTTCAAGCTAATGTGGTCTGGCTCTAAGATGCTTGTTTTCAATGACTATACTATACTGCCTCTCTGGATATAGACTATACAAGGCACTGATAGGAAAGATGATCAAAGTACACTATTAGGACAGGGGGAAAGCAAGCTATAGAACAATATGTGAAATCCATTTGTTTTTAAATATCAGAAAGATGAAGAGGGAGTTCAGTTCAGTTCAGTTCAGTCATGTCTGACTCTTTGTGATCCCATGGACTACAGCACACCAGGCCTCCCTGTCCATCACCGACTCCCAGAGTTTACTCAAACTCATATCCATTGAGTCAGTGATGCCATCCAACCATCTCATCCTCTGTCGTCGCCTTCTCCTCCTGCCTTCAATCTTTCCCAGCATCAGGGTCTCTTCAAATGAGTCAGTTCTTCGCCATCAGGTGGCCAAAGTATTGGAGTTTCAGCTTCAACATCAGTCCTTCCAGTGAACACCCAGGACTGATCTCCTTTAGGATGGACTCGTTAGATCTCCTTGCAGTTCAAGGGACTCTGAAGACTCTTCTCCAACACCACAGTTCAAAAGCATCAATTCTTCGGCACTCAGCTTTCTTCACAGTCCAACTCTCACATCCATACACGACTACTGGAAAAACCATAGCTTTGACTAGAGGGACCTTTGTCGGCAAAGCAATGTCTCTGCTTTTCAATATGCTATCTGGGTTGGTTGTAGCTTTCCTTCCAAGGAGTAAGCGTCTTTTAATTTCATGGCTGCAGTCACCATCTGCAGTGATTTTGGAGCCCCCAAAAATAAAGTCTGACACTGTTTCCACTGTTTCCCCATCTATCTCCCATGAAGTGGTGGGACCGGATGCCATGATCTTCGTTTTCTGAATGTTGAGCTTTAAGCCAACTTTTTCACTCTCCACTTTCATCAAGAGGCTTTTGAGTTCCTCTTCACTGTCTGCCATAAGGGTGGTGTCATCTGCATATCTGAGGTTATTGATATTTCTCCCGGCAATCTTGATTCCAGCTTGTGCTCCACTAGCCCAGCGTTTCTCATGATGTACTCTGCATATAAGTTTAAGCAGGGTGACAATATACAGCCTTGACGTACTCCTTTCCCGATTTGGAACCAGTCTGTTGTTCCATGGCCAGTTCTAACTGTTGCTTCCTGACCTGCAAACAGATTTCTCAAGAGGCAGGTCAGGTGGTGTGGTATTCCCATTTGTTGAAGAATTTTCCAGTTTGTGGTGATCCACACAGTCAAAGGCTTTGGCATAGTCAATAAAGCAGAAATAGATGTTTTTCTGGAACTCTCTTGCTTTTTTGATGATCCAACGGATGTTGGGAATTTGATCTCTGGTTCCTCTGCCTTTTCTAAAACCAGCTTGAAGATCTGAAGAACTATGGACAGAGGTTGGTGACATTGTACAGGAGATAGGGATCAAGACCATCTCCAAGAAAAAGAAATGCAAAAAAGCAAAATGGCTGTCTGAGGAGGCCTTACAAATAGCTGTGAAAAGAAGAGAAGCAAAGAGCCAAGAGAGAAAAGCAAAAGATATACCCATTTGAATGCAGAGTTCCAAAGAACAGCAAGGAAAGATAAGAAAGCCTTCCTCAGCGATCAGTGCAAAGAAATAGAGGAAAACAACAGAATGGGAAAGACTAGAGAATTCTTCAAGAAAATTAGAGATACCAACAGAACATTTCATGCAAAGATGGGCACAATAAAGGACAGAAATGGTAGGGACCTAACAGAAGCAGAAGATATTAAGAAGAGGTGGTAAGAATACACAGAAGAACTGTACAAAAAAGATTTTCACGATCCAGATAATCACGATGGTGTGATCATCCACCTAGAGCCAGACATCCTGGAATGTGAAGTCAAGTGGCCTTAGGAAGCATCACTACAAACAAAGCTACTGGACATGATGGAATTCCAGTTGAACTATTTCAAATCCTAAAAGATGATGCTGTGAAAGGGCTGCATTCAATATGGCAGCAAATTTGAAAAACTCAGCAGTGGCCACAGGACTGGAAAAGGTCCGTTTTCATTCCAATCCCAAAGAAAGGCAATGCCAAAGAATGCTCAAAGAACACACAGTTGCACTCATCTCACACGCTAGCAAAGTAATGCTCAGAATTCTCCAAGCCAGGCTTCAACAGTAAGTGAACCGTGAACTTCCAGATGTTCAAGCTGGTTTTCGAAAAGGCAAGAAGAGGGAGGAGTGTATGTTTATATACAAAGGAAGTTTCTGACAATATTCCCATTTCTTGGGCATCAAAGTGAAAAAGGAAGAATTTCCATTTCTATTTTATAGACTTCCATCTAGCGTAAATTTCTTTCTATATTCATTTTATAATATTTTTTAGAAACTAGCTAATAAGAATAATTTTATCCCTTGGGTCCCCAGGTATCTTAAGGAGAAACTCTTTCCTATCCCCCACCTAATTGGTATGTTCATGCTCAGATGCTTTTCCACTTTCTTATAACCTAATCATTCATCTTTTCTTACTCAATATTGAACAGTTATACACTGAGCACCTTCTGTGTGCCAAGCATTCCTGTAAGTGCAGGTATCTGTCTACACAATGAATCATAATCTCTAATCTTAGGAACCTAAAGTTTTTAATGACACACGTAGCCTTGACTGAATATATTTGTTTCTCCCACCTTTTCTTCTTCAAACAGAATTAAGAGATCCATTCACAGGAACAATACCTGTTTTAACCCTCTCTCCTAAAATCCTGTCTGGCATTTCCAACTGCCTACTCAACACCACCTAGAAATTTAATTTAATAAGCATCTCAAACTCAAAAGGGGCTTCCCAGGTAGCTCAAATGGTAAAGAATCTGCCTGCAATGTGGGAGATCTGGGTTCGATCCCTGCATTGGGAAGATCTCCAGAGAAGGGAATGGCAACGCACTCCACTATTCTTGCCAGAAGAACTCCATAGACAGAGGAGCCTGGTGGGCTACAGTCCAAGGGGTTGCCAAGAGTCAGACAGACACGTTCACTTTCACACTCAAATGTCCAACACCGAATCTCATTTTTCTCTCTACATTTACTCTTCCCAGAGCTTTCTTTATCTTAGTAAATGGAAACCATTCTTTCGGTTATTTGAGCCCAAAACCATGGAGTCATACAAGGCAGAACCATGCCAGTTCTGTCTTCAAAATACATTCACAATCTAATAACCATTTCTCACCACCTCCACCTCTGTGTCCACACCAGCGCTGACTTCTCCTGGATTACTTCAACAACCTCCAAAGTGGTCTCCCTCTTAAATTCTATTTTTCCTCCTAGATTCTGTTTTTCACCAAGCAACCAGAGTGATCCCTACCTTGTCACTTCTCTGCTCAATATGCCCCAGTAACTTCTTCTCCATTCAGAATAAAACTATGTTCTGAAAGTGTCTGAGGAGGCCACACCGGCTCTGTCCACATGTGTCCCCACCTCCACGAGACCATTTCCTGTCACTCTTCACATTCTGCTGCAGCCACCACTGACCTTGCTGTTTCTTGTACAGCAAATACACTCTTGCCTCCAGGCCTATGAGCTTGTTCTCTTTGCCAAAATACTCTTCCCTCCCACGTCCACATCTGCTCCCTCTCTCACTTCCCTCAGGTCATCTGCCAAATGTTCCCTTCTTAATAAGATCGACCACTCTATGTAAAATAGAAACCCTCAACTCACCCTTCTGGCATTCCCTCATATATTTACCAATGTATTTGCTTATTGTCTGCTCTGCCTCTATACTATTAACTCCATGAGGGCATATTCTTCGTTTTGCTCATTACCATGTTGGAACTGGGGCTCCTCTGGTGGCTCAAATGGTAAAGAATCTGCCTGCAATGCAGGAGACCTGGGTTGGGAAGATCCCCTGGAATAGGGCATGCATGACAAGCCACTCCAGTATTCTTGCCTGGAGAACCCCATGGACAGAGGAGCCTGGCACCCTGCAGTCCATGAGGCTGCAAAACGTCGGACACAACTGAGTGAGTGAGCACAGCACATGTTAGAACTAGGGCTTCCCAGGTGGCGCTAGTGGTAAAGAACCTGCCTGCCAATCCAGAAGGCATAAGAGACGTGGGTTCAATCTCTGGGTTGGGAAGATCCCAGGGCATGACAACCCACCCCAGTGTCCTTGCCTGGAGAATACCATGGACAGAAGAGCCTGGTGGGCTACAGTCCATAGGGTCACAAAAGAGTCAGACACACGCTAAGAAGCGACTTAGCGTGCATGCACGCATGTTAAAACTAAGAGTCCAGAGCGTGCCCAAAATATTTCTAATTGAATGAATTAAAATGTTAAGAAAATTAGTCCAAGAGACTTGTGTGGAAAATGAATAGTTCTGTAAGCAAAGGGAAGTTAAAGCCCAAACCATAAATGTTCAAACATTTATATTATGGAGAAAACAATTCTTCAATGTTTACTTTTTCAGTAATAGCCACTCATGCATATGAAAGTGATATTTTTATGATAAATGCACAACCTCCTATTTCACAGGTAACAAAGTACCAGCGACACGTAAAAGGTAACACACTGTCCCCCATCCAGTTCACCTGACTGCTCATGCCAAATCCAGGAAAGCATCCTAAATTCTCCTCCCCCTAACTTTAAATCCATCATAGGTCCCACTGAAAGTGCAAAGTGAAAGTGAAAGTTGCTCAGTCGTGTCCATCTCTTTGGATCCCATGGACTGTGAATTCTCTAGGCCAGAATACTGGAGTAGGTAGCCTTTCCTTTCTCCAAAGGATCTTCCCGGTTGAGGAACTGAACCAGGGTCTCCTGCATTGCTGGTAGATTCTTTACCAATTGAGCTATCAGGGAAGCCCACATAGGGTCCCATTAATTACCCTCAAAGCAACTCCATAGTATCCCAGAAGGCCATACCATCATCATCTCTTGCCCAGGCGATTTTACTAGCCCGCTCACTGCATCTCCTCTTGACTTTCTATAATCCATTCCACATATAACAGTCAGAGGGATTTTCTTGAATGTGAACCAGATTGTGTCACTGCTTAAAATGTCCAATCACTTCGCAATGCCCTTGAATGAAAGCCAAAGTCTCTACCTTGCTCCTGCCTGCTTCTTCCGTAGCTTCATGTAACACCAAAGCCGTCGATTGCTAGATCCAACTGAATGGTCTCCATTCTTGTTCATCAAACCAAGTTTACTTCTGCCTTCGATTTTTCACACTGATCCCTATTAGAACGGGCTTCCGCCTTACATTCAAAGGGTTATTTCTTTTGTCATTCAGAACTCCTCTAAATGTCACTTTTTTAGAGTAGCCTTCCTTGAATAACTAAAATTGTCACCCAGTCACTCTCTATTAGATCTCTGTTAAAAATGAGTATGAATGAGCGCTAAGTCGCTTCAGTCGTGTTCAATATTTTGTGACCCTATGGACCACAGCCAGCCAGGCTACTCTGTCCATGGTATTCTCCAGGCAGGAATACTGGAGTGGGTTGCCATTCCCTCCTCCAAGGAATCTTCCCGATCCAGGGATTGAACCCTTGTCTCTGGCATCTCCAGCACTGGCAGGCCAGTACTTTATCACTAGCACCACCTGGGAAACCCCAGAAATGAGTAGAGTCCCCATTATTAGCTGATATTATCACTCTTTCATTTTCTGTCTGACTTTCCACAAGAAGAATCTAAGTTTATTTTCCTGTCTTGTTCATCGAAAAAAAAAGCCTAATAGACAGTACATACTCAATAAATTTGCTGAATATTAAATGAATCCAGAGTCCCTATTTCTACTATAATCTATTTGTATTATAAAATCTTTTAAAAATTAAACAATAAACACCTGAAATAAACTGTCAACAGCCATTTCTCTCCTCTCCCCACCCCCATCCCCCCACCTTCCCCCCATTTAAATAATCCAGGACAAATTCCATGCCATATGATCATTCAAAGTCAGGCATGGTCAACAGCAAAGGAAAAGAAATTTGGTGAAGACAATCTAAAACACTGAAAAATTTGAAAGCCACATGTCTATGGCTTTAAAGCAGATTATAAACATCGTTTATAGTAACAAGGTAAAATCAGTTGAAATATGAGCTTTAAGAAGTATAAGAAATGATAAGATGGCATAAGAAAAAATTAAGTATTTGGAGAAGGAAAAGGAAAAACAGGAAGAGGAAGCTCAAATACCAGAGGTAAACCAGGATTGGAAATTTACCACAGATTATCTCCAACATGAATAATCCACACTGGGTAATAGAATATTGACTATAATTACATTCATCCTACTGACCTTGTTCTAAATTATTATGGATTATTACTACGCAAGTTATTTTGTTCCACACCAGAGGTGGCTGTATTTCGCTATCAGATGACATGACCTCTAATTCAATAATGTCTGTAATGCACTGGTATCCTCAGATAAAAGCTGTCTATAATGTCTGAACAAAGGTGAATTAGTTATCCAATTCACACACGCAATTAACTCTCTTAATACCTGAGAGACCATGGAGCCCCTTCTGAATTTCCTATTAAATACTACATATGGAGGTCTTCCCTCCATCTGTAGTTATCTTGTGCTGTACTTCATAATAAACAATATTAATAGTTTATTGCCCCTGTCAAAAATCTTACATTAGTTATCATAAGAGACCTCATTCCACAAAGCAATGACTCATTTTCCTAGCAAAATGCATTCAATTCAAATGTTACGCCTATTACTAAAGCACAACAGTTCTTTATTCTCAGTGACATAAAAATAATAACAACACCTTCTTGAAACATGGTAATTTTCTTTACCACTTAAAAAAATCTCTCAAAATCCAAAAGGCAATTGTTTATCTTGTGCATTTATATTTATATGCTGTGTTCATTTTAATAGAAGACTAATTATTTAAACTCAGGTGTTAAAGGGCAAAAACAAACCAAAACGTAGTATTTTTTTTGCCACCTGTTCCCTTTACTAAGAGCTGAAATCTCATAAAGAGTCTGAAGGCAGAGCACTGCGCCTCTGCTTTGTACCCATATGTGATGCCAATGGCTGTATTCATAAAAACCCAGATCAGAATAACTAGTTAATGTCAAACGTTAAGCAAATACCTACGCCTTCTAAAAAAGGAGGTAATTAATTAATTCTTCAGGGGATGCTTTTCATTTTGTCATCTAACATTAATGTATCTTTTTCAGCAAAGAACAAGAGAAATCCCTAAAATAAAACCTAGTCCTCTCAGCACACGGCCGCATTAAAGTTCTCGTCATATTGGACCCATCCTCAGAGTAAGGGAGCAGTTAAGCGTATCTAAGAATGTTCCTACGGTTCAAATGAAATCTGCTGCTTGCCTGGGCTTTCATTGTCCCTCGCAACCCAAAGTGGGCGGGGGTGGGGGGGCAGGTGGCGAGCAGAGGAATAGGAAACAGTTTCTCACATGTGTTTCGTATGTTTTATCCACTCAAGTAATGACAGAAGGAAGAAGGACATTATAGAAACTAAAAAGCTAAGAAGGGTGCTCGGCTTCAGTGCATAAACAATTTAAGCTACAAACCAACCTTCTGCGTGCTGCAGCACAAGAAATACTGACTCCTCAGAAACGATGTACTTGTGCAGGCACACCATGTTGGGCACACAGCGGGGGACGATGGTCTTTCTGTTCCTGCTGTATTCACTGCTTTTCCTTAGACCCTGACAGAGAACAAAAAGGTCAGTTGTACCCTCAGTTGCCTTTGGAGCCTGCTGTGCTCTGTGTTTATCAACCAAACTAATCTATCCGAGTTACTCTGGGCTTCAGAGAAACCACTCATCTGCTGCTCTATGCCCCTCGGTCCCTGGAGGCTCTGCTGATGGCATCTGGCGTGAGTCCAGAGCACTGAAGATGCCACAAAGCTGCCATTAAAATCAATTACGTGGGTCAGTGTTTTTATTAGAGATGCTCTCAAACTAAGTCATCAGGATGACACACAGTTATTTCTCTATGACCTTTTCTTAAGTTTTATTTTACTTATGTGTATCTTCAAAGCAGCAGACATCGTGAGATCAATTCAAATTCCTGAGACACAAAAGGTATTCCGAGATTAAACAGGCAGTTTTGAAATTCTATTCCAAAAAAAATACGAAGATCATTTTAAGTTTTCTCCAAAGGAACAAGGTATGTGGAGTTCCTCACATCACACCCTGGTTTAAAAACCTGAGGAAATAGCAGCAGTAAAGTACACGCAGAGAGAAAATTTTATTTCAGTGTATGTCAATGTGACCTACTGCCATGCTGATAAGTAAAAGGAAAAATATCAGAAAAACATAACACTAATTTGAAATTCATTAATTCTGGATGCTGAGGAAATGCTTAAAATTAGGATACTTTTAGAATATTGCACTATCAAAATCCACTTCAAATATAATTTTGAAATTACAAAATTGGGGGGGGGGTTCTTCCCTTATTCACTTAATTACAAATTGAATAATACAGAGAATCAAAATTGAATTTAGGTAAAAGACACGGCCAGGGACGTAGATAACACTTTTCCAAATACCTTTAACAAAGACTTTAAGGTAAAATTTCAGCTCTTAAGAACTGTAATCATAATCAAATGTATGATTGCATGTGGTCTTCATAAATTATGCAAAATATATTAGAGATGTACTTAAATTATACACTATACATTTAAACAGCATAAAAGGAGCCTTCAACTTATCCAAATTATTTCCTCCACTCTTTTTAAATGTATGCTACAGAGTATTTATCAACTGTGATGGAAGGACACAGAATAAAGTGAATCCAGATGACTGTAAACACACAAAAAAAACATTCAAACACCCAGAAAAAAAATACTTTCTTTCAGAAGCATAATTTGAAAATACATTTCTAAACTCATTAAACAGAAAAATTCTTACTTTTAAAATAAATGTCTGTTCTGTCCTTGTGTCCATTACAAGTAAAACCTACAAAAAAAGACATGAGTAATAAATTATTTACAATATAATGAAATACGAACTCATAACTTTTTGAAACCATACTAAAGGTTTGGGGAGAAAGTGTTGAAACTGACTCAGCCAAAACCGCTAATTTGTGAATAGGCTTTTTTTAAAGTCACCAAATCACACAGTGAAAACTCTTATCCAAAGGCTATTTCCTTTCTAAAAATGCCATATTTTAGAAACTCTACCATGTTTTCCTACATTTATTTTAAAATATAATTCTTAAAAGGAAAAATTATTTTAGAAAAAGAACTTTTCCTTATGAAACATTAAGTGGCTAAGTAAAAAATGAATAAATAAATAACTGTTTTACAGAAACTGAAGTCTCAATTTTCTTCCCAAAACCTCACACGTAGCCACTTGCTACAATGTGATCTCAATAACTCAGGCTCAACCCAAGGCACCCTCTGGTGCTACTTCTCCATCCTGGACTCATCCTTAAATCCTCTTTTCCCATCAGCAAATCCTGCCAGCTCTCTCTTCAAACTGGATCCAGAATCTGAACTCACCTCACCCCTTCCACAGGTATTACCCTGAATAAAACAAAGATTTACCCGGATTATAACAATGGCCTCCCAACAGATTTCTCTGCTTCCATCTTTGCTGTCCTATGCTCTATTCTCAAAATAGTAGGCAGGTTTTCTTTTTAAAACATTATGTTATATCATGTCACTTTTCTTATTCAGAGGAAAAGCATACATCCAAAAAATGACTTCAAGATCCCTCATAATTTCACACATCACCCCCTCAAACCACCTACTCCCCCTACCCATCTTGATGAAAAGAGTGAACAGAGATAGGGAATTATCCTCCCATATTTACATTTATAGTTTATAAATATATTCGATATTTACATATTTTATATCATGTTGATCTTATCATTTTGGAGACATTACAGCAGAGGTTGGCAAACTATTCCTGGAGAGATACAGACAGTATCTTAGGCTTTGCACCCCATGTCGTCTCTCGTGTAGAGAGAAGCACATGAAGCAGCAGAGTCTGAAATGGGCCGTGGCGGGAGAACTTGCACACAGAAATCTGAAAACACCCAGCAATCTGTCAGCACTGTATACACGGCCTTCTTTCCTGCCCTCTTCAGTGATGGGAGCCAAGGGTAAAAGAAGGTATCAAGCTTGGGGAAATAAAAGAATGCTGAGAACAAACAGGCGAGTTAAAATGAGGAACCTGTTTAAGACCTGATGAATCTGAAGTCATAGCGACAACTTCATCTTTGACCCCTCTTCTGAGTGCTTCATCGATCCTATTCTACTCCATCTAATCTCAAACAAATACTCCCACGGATACCTCAACTCCTATTCTCTTCCCAAAGCCCTCTTCTCACTAAAAACAAAACCCAGTTTCACCTCTTAACAGTATTAAATAATATTATCACCCATGAAACCCCCTAAATCAAAAAGCTCCTTAAGTCCTGTGAGTTCTCCCGTCCCCACCTTCATGACCAGTGACCTAGAAGTCTAGTCAATTCTACCCCCTAAGTATTTCTCTTTTCCACCCTCCACTCTCCTTCACCTACCATGATTTCAGTGTTTACTATGTGCTATGCTTTAGTCACGTGGAATCATTGTTAATTCTTTCAATTACCCAGTAAGATAGTTTTACCATTCCCACTCCATATGTGAAGATATTACAGCTTCATCTGTAGAAGATACAATGGTGAAGTGAAGTGAAAGTCGCTTAGTCATGTCCGACTCTTTGCGACCACACAGACTGTCTGTAGAATTTTCCAGGCCAGAATACTGGAGTGGGTAGCCTTTCCCTTCTCCAGGGGATCTTCCCAACCCAGGGATTGAACCCAGGTATCTCGCACTGCAGGCAGATTCTTTTACCAGCTGAGCCACAAGGGAAGCCCATAATGGTAGATAATAATAGTATCTACCATTTGTGAGAATTTCAGTGAGATAATCTTTAAAAGTACTTGGTACAGCCACTTGTTACTATTACTGCTGTTACTATTATAGCTTCTTCTCCCTGCAATGTTCACCCAGCCCCTTATCAAACAAGCACTCATATTTCCATATTCAGCTCAAATGTCACTGATGCTTGTCTTCCTATGTTTTCCTACTGTATACGATACCAGCCTCTTCAATATGGTTTTATTTGGTCACTTTGGTCTATATCCCAACCAGACTTCAAGCTTTTCATCAGCATGTTGTAAGCAGAAAAACAGTTGCCAATGATGCTCATACCTTAATCTCCATAACTTGTGAATATGTTATGTTATTGGCCAAAAGGACTCTGCAGATGCAATTAGGATATAGACCTTAAAACAGATTACCTTGGATTATCTCAGTGGGCTCAATCAAATCATATGAACCCTTAGAGAACTGTCTCGGTCCAGAACTGTAATGATGCACAAAACTGATATGCCAGAAGGGGAAATCAGAGGGATTCATAGTATGAGAGAGAGGTGCTACTGCTCGCTCCAAGACACAGAGGTCCACATGTAAACACTGCACATACCTCTAGGAACTCACAGTAAGCATGGGAAGGAACAGGCAGCTTTTAGGCACAAAGACCAACCCTTGGCTGAGAGCTAGCAACCACAGTCCTACAACCCCGAAGAAAGGAATACAGCCAACAACCTGAATGAGCTTGAAAGTGGGTTTTCCCCCAGAGTCTCCAGGAAAGAAAGCAGCCCTGCCGGCACCTTGATTTCAGCCCAATGCAACTCATGTCAGACCTCTGATCCAGAGAACTCTGACATAATAAAGTGAGTTGTTTTAAGCTGTAGAGTTTGTGGTAATTTGTAATGCAGCAACAGAAAATTAATACAGGGCAGAAACTGTATTTCCTGCAACACATAACCTATCCACCTCCCAAAGTAACTGTTCACTAAACATACGTGAATGAATTTAAGCATAAAAGTTTGGAAGGTAGATAGCAATGTGGGAATGGAGTTTAGAAAATAAGTCAGGACTACAGATGTATATGAATAGCTAAGAATTCTCCATTAAAAATAATAGCTAAAGACAGGAGAAATTATCCTACTAGAATGCTTCAAGCAGGCACTGTGACGGGGTTTAAAGAATCAAATCACATAATTCATTCAACAATCTAATAAGGAAAGTATACTTTTCCCTTTTTTCTTTGATCACACCATGCAGCATATGGGATCTTCGTTCCCCAACTAGGGATCAAACCCACACGTGTGAAACTTTCAATACTGCACTATGCGGTGACCTGGGGACAGAAGCGAACTGCTCTGAGTTAGTAATGGGGGGTAAGAAAATGGAGGAAACGTATACGTGTCTTTCCACAGAGAAGTATATCAGAAGAAGGAAAAACCCTAAAATGAAACGGTTAGCAGGATTATCAGGTTTGACCCTTTTTCAGACGGGGTAAGACTGCTCTCCCCTGGAACTTGTATTCACCACCAATCTTGAACCTCCAAGTCAAGGAGATATATTCAAAGAACCTGAACCCTGACAATCAAATTAATATCATGAGTGCAAAAGGAGGCACATCTCTGTAAAGGAGAGCTCAATAAACATCTACTGAGCCTGTAAAGACATTCAGTGTCCCTGAAATCTCATTTGTTTTCATATCTGTTTGTGACTCTTTTAAAGTCACTCACCAGATTCCAATCCAAAACATTTCACCAGGGAAAAGGTATGGAAGCCGTACAAAGGAAATAACTTTTTTCCTACCAGAAGCTTCTTAACCGACTGGACAATATGTACCTGTGTAAATCAGCAGTGATACCTCTTTGCTGGTCTCACTTAGCCATGAAGCATGAAGTCGATAGATAAAAAGGCCAAATTAAGATCGATGAACATTGGCTGAGAAGGGCTTCTTTGCTTACATTTACTTTCTCCTCCTACCAAGTTTGTTTGTGACCAGACAATGTTCACATTGAGGCAATAAACACAAGAACATATGTGATTTTTTTTAAATGTGCCCTTTGACTGTCAATTTCTCCCAAACAGGTGTTGGCTAAATGATTATAAATTGGCCTCTGGATACACCTCTTCAACTGAGCCGTACAGGGCTGGTGATAATATAATTAGACCTAAAAACATCAGGCTGGTGAATGCTTTCCATCTGTTTGGCAATAATGTTTAGTTAACAATAGTCTTTAAAAGAAGCACCTTCAACTTCAGTTCTTAAAGTTATTTATAGAGCCATTCTTAACACACCAGCACTCCTGCTAACAAGAGCTTTAGCCACTTGGAAATTATTAGCCATACGGCTGTATACAAAGAGAAACGACTGCATTTAACATCTGTATCTTTCCAAATTTACACGCTTCAACCTCATTTAGAGTCATTTCTTAATGAACAGTGCTATAGCACTGCATTAATATTATAGTTGCATGCACAAAGATCATAAGGAGCCAAACATTTTTTTAATGCCAACAGTAGGCCAATCTGTAATGAAGCTGTCAGCATAAAGGACAAAATAATAGCTTCTTTAACCCTCAAACAGAATTTGTTCATTTGTGGACTAGAACACATCAATTTAAAAACTGCTCATGGGTTTGCTCACCTTTATAAAGACAAAAATCTAATCTAGTACTAATTTGATACAATTGTCTTTCCAATAAAAGGCTCCTAAAACCAGCTTTTATTTCATGATAAAACAAGTTCTATAACTCAAACTGTCATGAAATAATTATCTTGGATGGCATACCTTATTGAGAGAATACAATTAATGTATTTTTCCCTTTCATTTTTCACACTCACTTATCAGCACTATATTAGCATATGGTCTAACAGGAGAGATTACTCCATCTTTGCCCATGGTAATATATAGAATCACTGCTCCTAACTGGAAAAAAAAAAAGCAAACAACTTATCCCTCTAGGATTAGCCTCATCTGTTCTTCAATTCCACCAGCACAATGAGACTTGCCTACTTTCCTTTCACAACAGTAGCAAGAAAAGTTCCAGTTGATTATCAGTAAATTTTGTTAACTAGAATGGGGAAGACTTGACATTTAACTAGGTTTAACTAGGTACTACCTCTGGAAAGACGGGAGGTGGGAGAGCATATCAAAAGTATCAAATGACAATTAATTTTTAGGCATATGAAAAATAAATTTGGAGAAAAGAAAAGAGACAAACAGCAATAAAGACATGATGAATGTGGTGAGGAAGTGCAGAAAGTTCCCTTCGGTGAAGATTATATGTCATCTATTTTTTAATTTTTTTAGATACTTAATTTAAATGCTGACATTCAAAGTCTGTAAGCCTCTAGAGTTAACTCCAGCTCCAATTCCTTTAAGAAGAAAGATTACCTGGGTAATCCAAGGGAACATCTCTCACTACTTTGGTGTCACTTATTTCACAGAACTCCAAAACAATTAATAAAAGTTTTTTTGTTTTTTCTTTTTTTAATGTTTAAGAAAGGCCTACAGAGATAGCCATACTGGGACAAACTGCCTTTCCTCTAACGGTTGTCACGGTATTATTCGTGTTGTCTGGATGTCATCTAAATGGACTTCAGTTGTGCAACTGATACCACTTAGAATTCACATATAAATATACCAGAGAACAAGGGGATCAACATAAGAAAGAAGCCAGAGAAAATAGAGAAGCCCACTCACACAAGTTAGCTAGTTTTTCTCAACATAGTTCTCAACACTTGACCATGAGTAGATTCATTAAATTCACCTTGGCAGCATTATAGGTACTGGTAATGTTAATTCTTCTGTAGAAACAGTCACAAACCTAAAGTACTAAACCCTTGCTTTCCCTGTCAATACTACATGATGATAATAAAATGTTACTTACACTTATTGCTAAAACTCATCTCATTTCATAGGCTGAGAATATTCAAAATGTATTTTGACTGTTAACTGTTAATTCCATACCTTATTCTTAAGAGAGACATCTTATAAAAATTCAACAACCAGAAAACAAGGAGTACTTGGTGAACTTTAATACGAACAACTCTTCCAATTCTTCCCACCGGGGTCTAACTTTCTCTTTCTTGGACATCAGAAACTAGCAGTGTTCCCTGTACCACCGCCCAGCAACTAAAAAGCAAAGGATACTCAGCCTACCACTTCTGTCCATGAGAAACTGCAGCACCAGGAGTGTCAGCATGAACAGACAGTGGAGAGGCACTTCTTGCCCTTATGCCATGAAACCAGTCTGTTCTGGATGGTCCTGTGCTTATTCAGTTTCACTGATAAGAAGTGAAGTATGAAGAGCAACATTAGACATGGATACTTACAACTCTATCCTAAAAGATGAAGAGTTCAAGGATCTGTTTTCAGTAAAGCATAAAAATTACCCTTGTGACTGACGGGAAACAGAAAAAAAATTCTTTGGCATCTTATCAGTGTTTTATTCTTGCTAGAATTTCCAAAATAACACAACATCGTGAAGTAAGTGAACAAACAATCCAAAAGGATATTGCTCTGTGGATTGATGGCAAAGCCAAAAACATCACCATGCAACTTACAGCAAGGTGAAATATCATTTTGAAGTGGGCTGAGTTCTCTAGGCATCTATATAGCCTAGAAATATCTTCAAATGCAGGAAACAACAGAACTGATCTACTAGGATTATATGCAATGAGCATGCAAGATCCACATTGTTTTCTAGTTATTAAATTCTAAATTATCATAAATAAAAATATAGTTTAAATGTTTATCCAAACACATTTAATTCCCCACAACATCCCA
This sequence comes from Bos indicus, assembly GCF_029378745.1. Taxonomy (NCBI): domain Eukaryota; kingdom Metazoa; phylum Chordata; class Mammalia; order Artiodactyla; family Bovidae; genus Bos; species Bos indicus. The sequence goes on from NC_091775.1 coordinate 71,203,918, forward strand.
TTTCAGTTTACCTAATTTTCTTATCTGCCTTAACTATAAACAAATTGGGGCAGAACAAGGGGGAAAGAATGACATTAGGACAAGCAAGCAACACAAAACTAAGCTGGTAAATAACTAATTTCTCTAGGAGAAAACAACTGATCTTAGACGTCTTTAAATGCCCACACATTTGCAAAGGTTTGAGTATGCTAATTTTTTAATTAAAAGATATTTCAGCAGTGAAAGCTCTTTCATATGCACTACTGATTCTTCATCAAACGTTAACTTTCCAACTTAACACCAGTATAGCCGGTGGCAGCCTGAAGGTTCACCATCTGCTGCTACCCAAAGTCACTGTGGCCACCTTCAGAACATATGCATCAAAGCCTGGAGATAAGAGACTGAAGGAATACTGCCTAAGTCAGCATAAGGGCGATGACAAACCCAGAGGCAGGCAACAGGCAAGCTACCAGAAAATTTAGAACATCACGAACCATCAGTCACCTCTTCTAATACATACCCAAGGTCACAAGGGATTCTAGTGGCTGAACAAACAGCCAAGAGAAATACTACCACTAATGGCATTTACTTAAGTAAATAAGTGTGATGATTTTTTTCCTTAAAAGAGAGGGGATAGTTATTTTTTAAATCTCCTGTAATTTTATTCAAAGCAAGCATATGGTAAATGAAATATAAAATTGAAGTTATATTAATCTATGAATAATAATAAAGGTATAAGTATATATTTTAGGCAGTCATAAAATAAGGTACTTTGCTTTGAAAGATTTATTTTCTGTGTACCATCATACCCACCATTCAAATATTATCAAAGTACTTTGAGATGAGATTTTATAAAATTCACAAAACAGCAATTAAAAACCCTGATTTCTGGCTACTGAAAAATGTCATTTATTTAAGGTAATGATCATATTCACCACAATACTGCATAGAGAAACATAATATTGTGGTGTCTTTTAAAATATTAAAGAGAGAAACTCAAAAAACCTGGCTATATTCAATTATAATACTGAATAATTGACATATTCATCTTAAAAGAAATTAACTAATATGAAATTTTCTTACACATCATCTTTGATTTCTAGGTTGGTTATTTTGGTTTCTTAAATGTAGTTAGAAAAAAGCAATATAGAAAATATGTTTTAGAGAATATAAAGCATCTTTCAATTCTTAATTTTAAAATGGCAACAGATATATTTAGTTAGAATTCATTCTAATCTTAATCCAGATATTTAAAAATTCTTCCAAACTTCCACAGCAAATTAGTTATAAATTAATTTAAATCTAGGGCATTATTAAGCATTCATATACCATAAGAACTGTCATGATGAAGCCCATTTGTCCTGCCCTCTATTTAAATTGAACACAACCTGTTGAGCACAACTATCTACAGTTTCTACAACCGAATACAGTAGTGTAGTGTATGTATGCGTGTCCCAGGAGAACACAGTTAATACCTCTGTACACTTGTAATTTCAATAATAATCATGATTTCTTAAAGGGTCATAGTTTGTCATTGTGAGAGCTAAAAATAGAGTTCAGTTCACTTCACTTCAGTCGCTCAGTCATGTCCAACTCTTTGAGACCCCATGAACCGCAGCACGCCAGGCCTCCCTGTCCATCACCAACTCCCGGAGTCCACCCAAACCCATGTCCATTGAGTCGGTGATGCCATCCAACCATCTCATCCTCTGTCGTCCCCTCTTCCTGCCCTCAATCTTTCCCAGCATCAGGGTCTTTTCAAATGAGTCAGCTCTTCGCGTCAGGTGGCCAAAGTATTGGAGTTTCAGCTTCAACATCAGTCCTTCCAATGAACACCCAGGACTGATCTTTAGGATGGACTGGTTGGATCTCCTTGCTGTCCAAGGGACTCTCAAGAGTCTTCTCCAACACCACAGTTCAAAAGCATCAATTCTTTGGCACTCAGCTTTTTTACAGTCCAACTCTCACATCCATACATGACTACTGGAAAAACCATAGCCTTGACTACACGGACCTTTGTTGACAAAGTAATGTCTCTACTTTTCAATATGCTGTCTAGGTTGGTCATAACTTTCCTTCCAAGGAGTAAGTGTCTTTTAATTTCATGGCTGCAATCACCATCTGCAGTGATTTTGGAGCCCCCAAAAATAAAGTCAGCCACTATTTCCACTGTTTCCCCATCTATTTGCCATGAAGCGAAGGGACCGGATGCCATGATCTTAGTTTTCTGAATGTTGAGCTTTAAGCCAACTTTTTCACTCTCCTCTTTCACTTTCATCAAGAGGCTCTTTAGTTCTTCACTTTCTGCCACAAGGGTGGTGTCATCTGCATATCTGAGGTTATTGATATTTCTCCCGGCAATCTTGATTCCAGCTTGTGCTTCCTCCAGCCCAGCGTTTCTCATGATGTACTCTGCATGTAAGTTAAATAAGTAGGGAGACAATATACCGCCTTGACGTACTCCTTTTCCTATTTGGAACTAGTCTGTTGTTCCCTGTCCAGTTCTAACTGTTGCTTCCTGACCTGCACACAGATTTCTCAAGAGGCAGGACAGGTAAACATTATCAAAATAACTTTATCTTCCAAGAAATGTTATGAATATATTATGAATCATAACATTAAAAAAAAGAAAGTAAGCATATTTTGGTGGTGCTAAAAGAATTTGCAAATACAAGTAATGTACTCAAAATTCAAAAACCAGTCATTCTCACACTATTTCATTCCTCCAAAGGGCACTGAAATATGGCTGGCAAAGTTTGTTTTCTTTGACAGACTAATATCAGGATCAGAAAAGATAAAAAGGATTTTAAGGATGTTTCTCTACTTCCCATCTAAAAGTCATTTGGCCAACACCTGGATTATTCATCCTTAGGCAAATAGCTAAATCTAGTCCTGCCCTACAGCAATACAAAACACATGTGATTCTCTGGAAAATAACCCAGGGAGTAATTATTTCAACCACAAATATGAATTTTAAATCTCTTATATTCCTATTAGCCGAATGTCAATGAATGTGAGCCATTCCTCAGTGATATCTCATATTAGGATGTGAAGTGAATGATTCAGTGAACAGTAACCTATACAGAAATGTCTTATATATATACACACACACACACACAAACATAAATACATGAAAAAACTTTTACTTTGTATAATTTTTAAAATCCTAGGCCTATACATCTATTACTTCATAAAACATGCTTCTAAAGGACATGCTGTGTCTTTGTAAGAAAACAGGATATAAATACAGCAGAAGGCAGAATATAAAAGACAGAGAAATCAGGTTTAAAACAGAAAGGCTGAAGAGCTAGGAAAAACATCCACTTAGGAGGCTCTTCTCAGATCCAAATGCTTTAAAAGCTAGATCTCTACACCTTTGTCATTCTCATTTTGATTGTCTGTTTTCTGTTTTTGTGAAGCAACTTGCCCAAGGCCACAAAGAGATTACGCTAAAGAGAGGTTAAAACTCTGAAGTTCTGGGTTTATAGGCCCAAGTTCAGCTTATGTCATTCAATTCCATAATGAAACCATTTATTTTATTTTTTTGGTTTGAATTCTGAAGTTCACTTGGGATAATGATTTGACACTGTTAACTTTAGATGAAAATTAACTCAAAAGTATGATCTGTTATACTTAGCTTTAGATACTTTTTTTTTTTTTTTTTTGCATTTGCCAGAAACACCTAATACTCTAGAGCTGATAAAAAATATCCATGAAATTAAAAGACACTTACTCCTTGGAAGAAAAGTTATGACCAACCTAGACACCATATTAAAAAGCAGAGACATTACTTTGCCAACAAAGGTCCATCTAGTCAAGGCTATAGTTTTTCCAGTGGTCATGTATGGATGTGAGAGCTGGACTACAAAGAAAGCTTAGCACTGAAGAATTGATGCTTTTGAACTGTGGTGTTGGAGAAGACTCTTGAGAGTCCCTTGGACTGCAAGGAGATCCAACTAGTCCATCCTAAAGAAAATCAATCCTGAATATTCATTGGAAGGACTAATGCTGAAGCTGAAACTCGAATACTTTGGCCACCTGACGCAAAGAACTGACTCCCTGGAAAAGACCCTGATGCTGGTCAAGATTGAAGGTGGGAGGAGAAGGGGACAACAGAGGATGAGATGGTTGGATGGCATCACCAACTCAATGGTCATGAGCTTGAGTAAACTCCGGGAGTTGGTGATGGACAGGGAAGCCTGGCGTGCTGCAGTCCATGGGGTCTCAAAGAGTCACACAACTGAGTGACTGAACTGAACTCAACTGAACTCTGTCTTCATCTCTCTGATTTTTAAAAACAAATGGATTTCACATATTGTTCAGTAGCTTGCTTTTGCCCCCATCCTAATAGTGTACTTTGATCATGTTTCCTTATCAGTGCCTCATATAGGTGTCTATATTCAGAGAGGCAGTATAGTATAGTGATGAAAACAAGGAGCAAAGAGTCGGACACGACTGAGTGACTGAACTGAGACTAAGACTGATTCATACTCTGCCTTAGTATTTTCATTCGGCTGCTAAATGTGCTGTCAATACACTCGAATAAATTTATAGGTTCTGGAAACTGAAATAAGTTCCTAAAAATTAGCAAATATATGCACATAGTTTGTATATCGTGTTCAAAATTGGAGTAGTGTGTACTCAGCAAATGCTACCTTTCAAAGGTAAGAGGCTGACACAGAGCCTACATCTTCAAGTCAATCATGTGTATCCAACTAAGTTGCCAATGTCAGAGACAGCCTGATTCCAATGCAGAAGAAAATGCTTCAAGGGCAAAAAAGCTTTAGATGCTATTATTTTTAAGTGTTTTAAATGAGTTTTGCACTTTTGTAGCAGATGGAGTCGAAATTTTGGTACTGATTAAAATTTAACAGTGTTTTAAATATGACCTAGAACATTTATTTAGTTTAAAAATCCAAGTGCTGATGTTCTTTAAAACATTCCAAAGTATTTCAAAGCACATATGAAACACAAAGACACAACACTCATTCTCAAACTGACAATTTCATTGACTGCAACTATTTCCCTGCCAACAATCTTCACGTGTATTCCGTGAGATGGTGAAAAAGGGAGAGGGATGAATGCTTGGACAGTTTTCAAAACCCCTCTCTTGCTCTGATCCTGAACATGTGGTATAGTTTGAGGTGCAGCCTCACAGAGTATGTGAAACCTTAAAATACATGTATTATTTCTTTTTGTCCCCTTTATAACTATTCAGCAAGCATTTATTAAATCCTTACTGGATAGACAGCAATATGTTTAATTAGGAATTATCAAAGAAAGAAAGAGAGGTAAATAAGGTATACTTTCTGCCCTCTAAGACAGGTTAACAATATATTTAAGGCAACTAAAGTGAAAATAAGACACAAACGAACACTAAGTTTAATTCAAAGAAAGGAAAGATGAATATTACAGTTGAGGAGGTAAGCTTTCAACTATGTCGTGAAGACTGGACTGTATATAGGCAGGCAGGAAGGAAAAGAGAAGAAAAAATTCACAGTTGAAGAAGCTAGAAAGAAAGCATGCTCTGAGTCTCGCATACCTCTGAATACAGCATTCCTTTAGCCTTCGATGAGTAACCCTACTCATTTCTCATGTCTTTACTTTACTTTCTTTAACCTCTGGAGAGCCCCAAGTTAGGTACCCCTCTTACATGTTCTCATAATTCTCTAGTGTACTTCCCTCACTGAAAACAGTTTCACATTGTACTGTAACTGCTATTTCCCACTAAATTATAAACTCTGAGAGGGTACAGATCAGGTGTTTTATTCACCATTATATCTCCAGTGGCTATTATCACATTTGACATATAGCAGGAGCTCAACAAAATCACTGCAAATGGTGACTGCAGCCATGAAATTAAAAGATGCTTACTCCTTGGAAGGAAGCATATGAAAAAGCAGAGACATTACTCTGCCAACAAAGGTCCATCTAGTCAAGGCTATGGTTTTTCCAGTGGTCATGTATGGATGTGAGAGTTGGACTATAAAGAAAGCTGAGTGCCGAAGAACTGACGCTTTGGAACTGTGGTGTTGGAGAAGACTCCTGAGAGTCCCTTGGACTTCAAGGAGATCCAACCAGTCCATCCTAAAGGAGATCAGTCCTGGGTGTTCACTGGAAGGACTGATGTTGAAGCTGAAACTCCAATACTTTGGCCTCCTGAAGCGAAGAGCTGAGTCACTGGAAAAGACCCTGAGGCTGGGAAAGATTGAAGGCAGGAGGAGAAGGGGACGACAGAGGATGAGATGGTTGGATGGCATCACTGACTCAATGGACATGAGTTTGGGTAAATTTTGGGAGTTGGTGATGCACATGGAGGCCCGGCAGGCTGTGGTCCATGGGGTCACAAAGAGTTGGATACGACTGAGCGACTGAACTGAACTGAACTGAGGAGCTCAACAAATATTTTCTGAATTAATGAATGAATGAAAAAATAGAAATAGAAAAGACCTGGAGAGAAATGGTGAGGAGGTAGGTCAATTAAAATAAATGGTCCCTACCTGTTTTTAAGATAATGTGAGTAGAGAGGTATCATTCATTCATTTATTCATTTTTTTCAACACATATTTATTGAGTATCTGCTGTTTCTAAGTCACTATGCTAAATGTCAACTATGCTAACTGTCAAAAACACAAAATTAAATAAGATATAGTCACCAAGCTGGTATTTGACATCTTATAGAGGCTTCCTCTTCAAAGACACATTATCTTCTGCCCAAGATTTAGACTATCTTTCCTGTCTAAAATTAATAGATGTCTATGATACTGTATCAAAATACACAAAAATGTTAATTTTCAGGAAAAAAGAAGAAAAATACTTGGTATTTGAGGCATGTGAAGGCTTGTTGAAGGAGGCATAGAAATAGTATCAAAAACTACCATACAGGGATTTCCCTGGTGGTCCAGTGGCTAAGACTCTGCACTCCCAATGCAGAGGGCCTAGGTTCGATCCCTGGTCAGGGAACTGGATCCCACATGCCACAACTAAGAGCTCGCATGCCACAGCTAAAGAACCCACACACCACAACAAAGATCGAGGATCCTGCATGCTGCAGTTAAGACCCGGAGCAGCCACATAAATAAATATTTAAAAAGTAAACCTACCGTATAATATGCATGAATGCTACGGCAGAAAGGTTCAAGGCATTAAAAAGACACAGCAAAAGATATTTAAAAACATAATAATTCTTTCAAAAAAAAAAAAAACATAATAATTCAGAATGAGACAAAATTAAGTGAGGAAGGGAAAAAAAAAAGTCACTCCAGGTAGAGGGGTACATCCTGTGTAAAACATGATACCCTGTGTACCTTACAAGTTCCACAGGGCTATACCCAAGGAAGCATGCTGAGGTGGTCTGGGAACAGTCTTTGTGGCTTAGATAAGAAGTGCAAACATTACCCTAAAAATCTATGTGATGGTATTAAAGGCTTATAAGCAAGAGAGTTACTAGCTTTGGAAAAATCACTTTTCTAAAGCATCCATTTTATGAATTATTCTGACAGCAGTGTCAACAATGAACTGGAGGAAAATCAGATTAGAGGCAAGTATAGTATATATTAAAAGGGGGATAAAGGGAATAGTGTATGCCTTTAAACTTACAAGTAACTTGGGATGCCTAAGTTTTGATTTGAAACAATTGAAGGTTAGTTGTAACTAGCAGTGCCCAGAAGGTACTGGGTCAACTTGAAATAATTATTCTAGCTATACGTCATCTACAGGATTCTTTGTCCTATTTTGGTGAAAAAAAAAATTGTTAACTTGAAAAAGGTCAACAAAGACATGTTGATCAAAATCATGGATACCACAAAGCTGAGAGGTCCACACAAAGTGTTAAATTTAACATTCTCTGAAACACAGATCACTATCCCCTGTAGAAACTGGTGATGGACATGGACGCCTGGCATGCTGCAGTCCATGGGGTCGCAGAGTCAGACATGACTGAGCAGCTGAACTGAACTGAAAGAAATTTTTAAAGCTATATAATAATGACTACAAAGAAAACAAGAGAGGAGATGAGAAAAGATGGAAGACAGACAACAGAATGAATCGGATACTACAGACAGCTAAAGCAGGGACTGAAGAGTGGCAGTGAAAACAGGGCTTATATGAAGACCTACACACCAAATGGATGAGGACAGTGGTCCTCCTTCAACCACTGGGCTCCCAGAATCTTGGTTGGTCTAATACTACATCCCTCAGTAAGAGACCGGAAAGTTCTTTTCTAAGAAAACCAAGTAGCCTAAAAGATAAGGCATATAGATACTGAAACTATTAGGTCTCCTAATAAAACATCTGTATCATTATCCAAATTGAAGGTCACCAAATGCCCAACTCAACAAATGAAAATAAAATAAAATAAAATCCCACCAAAACAAATCACTGTGAAATTCTGAAAGAGTAGGGTCAGAAAGAAGAGCCTATAGGCCTCCAGCAAGCAGAAAGAAGGTGGGGGTGGGGGAAAGGTCAGGAACTGGAATTCAATATAGAAGATTGATGAAAGGAATTCCCAGGAAAACAAGTGAAAGTGTGATGAGGGTATCTATGCAGAAGACCAAGAGAACAAACCAACCCAGACTTGAGAAGAGCAAAGAAGGAATCCGAGAGAGAAGACTACAAGAAAACCACTGATCCAAAGTACTGTCTGAGGCACCTGATGGTACTGAGACATTTTAAAGTTTTATTAAATGGTTTAGTAATAAATGTAAAAAATAAGAAGGACAGGGACATAGGAAAAAATAAGAGGAGTGCGATGGGGAGAGAAGGAAGCAATATATTAACCCTACAGAAAAAAACAAAAAGTGTGTACAAGGAAAGTCTGAAGATATTTCAACAGATTGAAATTTTGGTCAAATTTAAGCAAAATAAAACTAGAAGAAACAAACAGAAAACCAATACCAACTGGAAAGACAACACACTGTCTTGAAATAACTAAAAAAAATGGTTATTGGAGAAGGGCAGTACTAAGGACTAAAGCAGCAGTACTTGGCTCAAGAGAAGAAAAAAAAAAAAGACTTTTTAAGAGTTTCAATTGTGTAAAATGGAATGACTGACTGAGACATTAAGTAGCTCAGTCTTTACTCACACTTCTTTATACTCCCTTCCATGTTGTTTTAGAATTTACATCAGACCAGATCAGATCAGTCACTCAGTCGTGTCCGACTCTTTGCGACCCCATGAATCACAGCACGCCAGGCCTCCCTGTCCATCACCAACTCTCGGAGTTCACGCAGATTCATGTCCATTGAGTCAGTGATGCCATCCAGCCATCTCATCCTCTGTCGTCCCCTTCTCCTCCTGCCCCCAATCCCTCCCAGCATCAGAGTCTTTTCCAATGAGTCAACTCTTCGCATGAGGTGGCCAAAGTACTGGAGTTTCAGCTTTAGCATCATTCCTCCCAAAGAAATCCCAGGGCTGATCTCCTTCAGAATGGACTGGTTGGATCTCCTTGCAGTCCAAAGGACTCTCAAGAGTCTTCTCCAACACCACAGTTTAAAAGCATCAATTCTTCGGTGCTCAGCCTTCTTCATAGTCTAACTCTCACATCCATACATGACCACAGGAAAAACCATAGCCTTGACTAGACAGGCCTTTGTTGGCAAAGTAATGTCTCTGCTTTTCAATATGCTATCTAGGTTGGTCATAACTTTCCTTCCAAGGAGTAAGCATCCTTTAATTTCATGGCTGCAGTCACCATCTGCAGTGATTTTGGAGCCCCCAAAAATAAAGTCTGACACTGTTTCCACTGTTTCCCCATCTATTTCCCATGAAGTGGTGGGACCGGATGCCGTGATCTTCGTTTTCTGATTGTTGAGCTTTAAGCCAACTTTTTCACTCTCCACTTTCACTTTCATCAAGAGGCTTTTGAGTTCCTCTTCACTTTCTGCCATAAGGGTGGTATCATCTGCATATCTGAGGTTATTGATATTTCTCCCGGCAATCTTGATTCCAGCTTGTGTTTCTTCCAGTCCAGCATTTCTCATGATGTACTCTGCATAGAAGTTAAATAAACAGGGTGACAATATACAGCCTTGATGAACTCCTTTTCCTATGTGGAACCAATCTGTTGTTCCATGTCCAGTTCTAACTGTTGTTTCCTGACCTGCATACAAATTTCTCAAGAGGCAGATCAGGTGGTCTGGTATTCCCATCTCTTTCAGAATTTTCCACAGTTTATTGTGATGCACACAGTCAAAGGCTTTGGTATAGTCAATAAAGAAGAAATAGATGTTTTTCTGGAACTCTCTTGCTTTTTCCATGATCCAGCGGATGTTGGCAATTTGATCGCTGGTTCCTCTGCCTTTTCTAAAACCAGTTTGAACATCAGGAAGTTCACGGTTCACATACTGCTGAAGCCTGGCTTGGAGAATTTTGAGCATTACTTTACTAGCGTGTGAGATGAGTGCAATTGTGCGGTAGTTTGAGCATTCTTTGGCATTGCCTTTCTTTGGGATTGGAATGAAAACTGACCTTTTCCAGTGCTGTGGCCACTGCTGAGTTTTCCAAATTTGCTGGCATATTGAGTGCAGCACTTTCACAGCATCATGTTTCAGGATTTGGAATAGCTCAACTGGAATTCTATCACCTCCACTAGCTTTGTTAGTAGTGATGCTTTCTAACGCCCACTTACATACTGACCTGTATCTCTCCACTAGACTAAAAAGAAGAAACAAGTCCTATACAGCACCCAGCAGTGGCTGTCACATGGTGGCATTCAAAAGAAGCTTGTTAAATTAACAAATAAAAGAGCCTAAAGCTGAGCAGCCATTCAGTGGGGCACTACAGATGGGCCAGAAGATATGTAATTCACTGGGTCAGATGACCTTAAAGTCCTTTCTAACCCTGAGCTTGTATATGCCAAGCCATTAGGAGGTAAAATGAAACTAGCTCCTTGATTCCAAAATTACTTAGGTTATCACATTATAAAACTGTCCATACAAATCTATCCCTAAAAATATATTAGATAATCATACTTTAAATACAAAAAGAATGAGTTCTTTAGAACAAAAAAATACTCTATTAATCTATTAACATTAATATCATAGGTAAAGAGTTTTGCAAGTATAGAATCCATTTTTATATATTCAATTATAGTTAAGACGTATGTTTCCAAGAGACAGAATAAGATATTAAAGTACTGAACATAATGAAACAACCCAAATGCATGTGTGTGTGTTTATCAAACATGTACAGGTATATTAGATGCCATTCTTTAAAGACGATATTACTAGCTATAACCAAAGTCTATTTTGATTTCATGTATAAAAACTGTGGCTAAACTACATGTCCTTCAACAATATGCATAAATTAGCTTGTGGTTATTAAGGTTATCAGCACAATCCAACTCTTTTGTTAACTGTTCCTTAGCTTCTTGAAGCAGTTATAGGTTCACAACAAAATTGAACAGAAAGTACAAAGTTTCCATACCTCCCTCCTGCCCCCAAACAGCCTACAAGCTCCAGCATTGTGAACATCTTGCAGCAGTGGTACATTTGTTGAAACTGATGAACCTACGGTGACACATTATTATCACCCAGAGATCACAATTTAGAGTTCACTCTTGGTATTTCAGTGGTTTTTGAGAAATGTACAACATGTATCCACCATTATATCAAGCGGAATAGTTTCACTGCCCCCCAAAATTCTCTACCTATTCATCCTTCCCTCCTCCTCCTGATCCCTTGTAATCACTGATCATTTCACTGTCTCCCTGACTTTGTGCCCTTTCCAGAATGTCATACACTTATAATCGTACAACACGTACCCTTTTCAGGTTTGTATGTTTTCCTTGTTTGGGATTCCCAGGTGGCACTAGTGGTAAAGAACCCACCTGCCAACGCAGGAGGAATCAGAGATGCAGGTTCAGTCCCTGGTTAGGAAGATCCTCTGGAGGAGGAAATGAAAACCCACTCCAGTATATTTGCCTGGCATCCCATGGACAGAAGAACCTAGAGGGCTACAGTCCACGGGGTTGCAAAGAGTCTGACGCAGGCAGCATGCACATCTTTTACTGAGAGATATGCATTTAAAGTTCCTCCATGTCTTCACAGTTTGATAGCCCATTTCTTTTAAGCGCTAAATAATTTTCCATTGTCTAGATGTACCACAGTTTATTCATCCCATGAAAGGCAACTGGTTGCTTCCAACTTTTGGCAATTATGAATAAAGCTGTTATAAACATACACATGTAGACTTTTGTGTGGATGTTAACTTTTCGACTCATTTGAGTAAATAAGTAATAAGCACAATTGCTGGATTATATAGTAAAAGTATGTTTAGTTTGGTAAGAATCTGTCAAATGTCTTCCAAAGTGGCTGCACCGTTTTGTACTCCCAGCCAGCAATGAATGAGAGTCCCTGTTGTGTCACATCGTCTCCAGCATTTGGTGTTGTCATTGTTTCAGATTTTGGCCATTCTAATGGCTTCCCTGGTGGCTCAGCAGTAAAGAATCTGCCTGTAATCCAGGAGACTTGTAGGAGACGCGGGTTCGATCACTGGGTCGGGTCAGGAAGATCCCCTAGAGAAGAAAATGGCAGCCCACTCCAGTATTCTTGCCTTGGAAATCCCATGGACAGAGCAACCTGGCAGGCTATACTCCACAGGGTCACAAAGAGTCCCACATGACTGGGCAACTCAGCAACAAGTATCTAGAGGTATTCCATTGCTGTTTTACATTCCCCTGATGATGTATGATGTGCAGTATCTTTTCATATGCTTACTTGCCATCTGTATACTTCCTTTCGTGAGGTTCCTATTAAGGTCTTCAGCCCATTTTTAATTGGTTTGTTCATTTTCTTATTGTTAGGTTTTAAAAGTTCTTTGTATATTCTGGGTAACATTCCTTATCATATATGCTTTTACAAATATTTTTTCCCAGTCTATAACTTGTCTTCCTTATCTTGACAGTGTCTTTCATAGAGGAGAAGTTTTTAATTTTGATGATGTCCAGCTTATCAAATATTTCATGGATCACGTCTTTGGTGTTATATCTAAAAAGTCACTGCCATACCCAAGGTTATCTAGATTTTCTCCTATGTTGTATTCTAAGGTTTTCATACCTTTGTGTTTTTCTCTAGGTCTATGATCTGCTTTGAGTTAATTTTTTTCAATGTGTCTGTGTCTAGGGCCCCTTTAAGGCCTGTGTCTAGGGCCCCTTTAAGGCCTGGGCCTCGGGCCCCTTTAAGGTCTGTGTCTCGGGCCCCTAGGCCTTAGCCTGTGTCTCGGGCCCCTTTAAGGCCTGTGTCTCGGGCCCCTTTCTTCACGTGAATGTCCACTGGCTTTGGTGCTTCAGTACCATCTGCTGATGCAACTATCTTTTCTCCATGGTACTGCCTTTACTCCTTTATCAAAGACCACTAGACTCTATTCATGTAGATCTATTTCCAAACTCTATTCTGTTCCATTTATCTGTCTATTCTTTCACCAATCCCACACCACTGTCTTGATTTCGATAGATTTACAGAAAGTCTTAAATTCAGGTAGAATTACTTCTCTGAATTTGTTCTTTTCCTTCAATATTATATTTTCTGGAACTTCTGTCCCTTTATAAAAACTTTAGAATCGTTCTCTCAATATCCACAAAATAATTTGCTGTGATTTTGACTGAGACTGTACTAAATGTATAAATTAAGCAGGGAAGAACTGACATCTTGACGATAACGAACCACTCTACATATGAACATGGAATATCTCGCCACTTATTTAGCTCTTCCTTAATTTTTTTCATTAGAGTTTTATAGTTTTCCTCATATACAGTTGTATATATTTTGTTAGATTTATGTCTAAGTATTTCATTTTTTTGGAAGTGCTAATATACGTGATATTGAGTTTTTAAATTCCCCTTGTTCACTGCTGGTATATAAGAAAGTGATGGACTTTTATACATTAACCATGTATCATGCAGCCTTCCTATAATAGTTTATTTTTTGGTGCATTTTTCATATAGACAATCATGTCACCTTCAAATGAAGTTTTCTTTCTTCCTTTCCAGTTTTTGTATCTTTATTTCCTTTTCTTACCTTACTGCAATCGTGAGAACTTTCAGTAGGATGCTGAAAAGGAGGGATGAGAAAGGACATCCTTGCCTTGATCACGATCTTAGAGGGAAACTTCAAGATTCTCAGCATTAAAGATGATGCAAACTATAGGAGCTCTATAAAAGCGCATTATCAAGTTGAGACATTTTCCCTCGATTCCTAATTTGCTGAGAGTTTTTATCATGAATGGGTACTGGATTATGCCATATGTTTTTTCATAGTCAATTGAGAAGATGAAGTGATTTTTCTTCTTTAGCTTGTAGATATGCTGGATAACATTAATTGACTTTGAAATATCAAACCAGCCTTGCACACATGGGATAAATACCATTTGGTCACAGGACATAGCTCTTTCTATACATTATTAGATTCAAAATTCCTAATATTTTTGTTAGGCTTTATTTACTATGTTTATGAGAGACACTGGTCTATAACTTTCATTTCTAGTAATATCTTTACTTCTGTTGTTAAGCTAACACTGGCCTCAGTGATTGAGTTAGAAAGTATGACCACTGCTTTGATCTTCTGGAAGAAATTATAGAATTGGTTCAATCTCTTCCCTAAATGTTGGTGGGATTCACCAGTGAATCCATCTAGGCCTGATACTTTCGACTTTAGAAGCTTATTAATTATTGGTTCAATTTTTTTTAATAGATATAGACCTACTCAGATTGAATATTTCTTGTGTGAGTTTCAGCAGACTATGTCTTTCAAGGAACCGGTCCATTTCATCTAGATTATTAACTTTGTGTGCACAGCATTTTTCACAGTATTCCCTTAATACTTTTTTAAGGTTTATGCCTAAAGTGAGGTTCTCTCTTACGTCTCTGATCTTAAAAATTTGTATCTTTTCTCTTTTTTTATTAGTTAACCTAGATAAAAGCTTATTGACTTTTTAACAGAACCAGGTTTGGGTTTTGTTGATTTTCTTTTTTGATTTCCTGTTTTCAATTCTTATGATTTCTGCCTTAATTTTTATTATTTCTTTTCTTCTGTCTGTGCATGCCTGCTAAGTCGCTTCAGTCGTGTCTGACTGTTTGCAATCCCATGGACTGTAGTCCACCAGGCTCTTCTGCCCTGGAATTCTCCAGGCAAGAATACTGGAGTGGGTTGCCATGCATTCCTCCAGGGAATCTTCCTGACCTGGGGATAGAACTCATGTCTCTTACATCTCCTGCACTGGCAAGAGGATTCTTTACCACTAGTGCTACCTGGGAAGACCCAGTGTTAGTCACTCAGTCATGTCCAACTCTTTGCAATCCCATGGACTATAATCCGCCAAGCTGCTCTGTCCACGGAATTCTCCGAGCAAGAATAATGGAGCAGGTAGCCATTCCCTTCTCCAGGGGATCTTCCCAACCCAGGGATCGAACTTGGGTCTCTTGCATTGCATGTGGATTCCTGAATCCATGCCTGGTGGACCACAGTTCATGGAGTTGCAAAGAGTTGGACATGATTGGGCGACTCCCTATTTATTTTGCTCTTCTTTTTCTCATTTCCTAGGATGGAAACTTAGATAATTGACATTAAATCTTTCTTCAATTTTAATATATGCATTCAATGCTGTCAATTTCCTTCTAAGCACCACTTTCACTACATCTCACAAATGTGAATTGTTTATTTCTCCTTTCAGCTTTATCAGTTTTCTGAATGTGCACATCAGTATACTACTACTAATATACCAAACTTATATACGGTGAATGCATGTCTAGGGCCGCTACATGTTCTTAGTGGATTAACCCTTTTATCATTATAAAATTTTCCTGTCTCCGGTTAATTTTCTTTGCTCTGAAGCCAATTTTTACATTTTCTGTTTGTTCTCTTTGTTTTTTCTATTCTCTTTTTCTTGCCTTCCTGTGGGTTACTTGAATGCTTTTCAGAATTGCATTGGGTTTATCTAGAGTATTTTTTAGTGTATCTCTCTCTACTCTAGCCATCAGATACAAATAACATCGCTGCCTACTGGTGTCATCATTTTACCATTTCAAATGAAGTGCAGAAACCTTACATTCCTTTATACGCCTTCATTTATAATTATCTTAACTATTTTCTCTTCACACTTTTAGAACTACATCAGGCCCTCATGAAGCAGGCCACCCAGGGCTGGTGCTCTGTGACAAGCTGGAGGGAGGGGGCGGGGCGCAGTGGGAGGACGGGGGGACACGGGTATACCTGTGGCCCATTCATGTTGATGTATGGCAAAAGCCATCACAATACTGTAAAGTAATTATCCTCCAATTAAAATAAATAAATGATTTTTTTTTAAAGGAACTACATCAGACAGGATACTTTTTGTTCAACCATAAAACAACTTAGAATACTCCAGAGGGAAAGGAAAACATCCACTCGTATTTCAGTCTTTTGTTCTTTCTTCCTTCTTAATATTTTAGAATTCCTGCTTTTATTATTTCCTTTCTGTTCAGAGAACTTACTTAAGCTATTCTCTCACAGCAGACTATCAAGTGGCAAATTCCCTTAGTGTTGCTTCATCCTTTTCTTCAGCCTTCAGAAGGGCCAATTTCCCCTTCATTCTTGAACGCTATTTTTCAGGACATAGAAACGGGGCTGACGGTTCTTCAGCACTCCAGTGCTGTGCCACGTCCGCACAGCCTTGGTGGTTTCTGGTGAGAAATCCACTGCCATTTGAACTGTTTCTCCTCAAGAAGTAAAGTGTTGCTTTCCTTGCACCGCGTTAAAATGAAAGATTTTCCAATCCCAGTTAAAGAACAGAAAGTCACTTACTCCTCTTTGAATTCTGGACCAAGACACAACGACGTAATTACTGTCCCTCTGGGTAAGGACATCTGAGCGTCTTGAACCACGATACTAGATGGCAGTCTCACGTTATACCAGTAGGTGTCACTCTACATATGATGCATTAAAAGTCACTTAAGTCTCAATTGCATCCCTTCAACAAATATTGACCAAGTGTCCATTATGTGCCAGGCATGATTCTGGATGCTGATATTATAAAGGTGAACAAGAAAGACATGATCTTATTTCCATGAAGCTCACAGTCTAGATATTAATGAACAAATCTGCTTTACTTGTTTTCATTATAAAAGTCTGTCAAATTCTATTCCAAAGGAAATTTTATTTTCCTAAGTTATTAGAGAATAACATTTAAAATAGCTCTTAAAGAACATATAATAATTAAACAGAATTAGAGAATCTATGTTCAGTACAGGTGAGATTGGGGCTTCCCTGGTGGCTCAGTGGTAAAAAATCCACCTGCCAATGCAGAAGACACGGGTTCGAGCTCTGGGTCAGGAAGAGCCCCTGGAGGAGGAAATGGTAACCCACTCCAGTATTCTTGCCTGGGAAATCCCATGCACAGAGGAGCCTAGTGGGCTACAGTCCATGGGGCTGCAGAAGAGTTGGACACAACTTAGCAACTAAACAACAGGTGAGATTAATGTATCCAGTTTATTTTCTAGAATTGACACAACACTTCTCTCCCAAACTTTTAAGTTTCTAAAACCCAAATATTAGGTACCCTTCATTACAATGGAGAATTAATCTTAAAAAAAATTCAAAGTTTTTTAAAATCCACCTATTCATGTTTTTACAAGAGACTATTACAAATTTTTAAAGATTATTTGCAAAGTTTATTAATTCCAAAGTACAGATTTCTTTATTTCTACTTAGAAAAGTTAAAACGTCCACTTCTAAACACCAACATACTCCCCCAGTTAAGAGAACAAAGATAATAGTGAATTATCGTTCTCAGCATAGAACTTAGGGATTCCTCCACTGTCAACACCCTTATTTGGATAAACATGTGAGACTCATAGCTATTACCAGGACTTAAAGGTGACCTGCTCATGGTTAAGAGTCGAGCAATGAAAGGTCATATTTGTCAAAATAAACAGATCTAAGACAGGGAGCAGACACGGTACCTCAAAAAAGTATATTTGCCTGCACAGAAATCCAAGAACTTTTAATTAATCCAAGAAATATTTAACTGCTATTTTACTTCTCTGAATTCTCAAACAGAATTTTCTCTAATCTGGGAAGGCTAGAAAAAAATATGGTTAAGGAAATATTTCAGGATCAAAAGTTCTATTGCTTAGAATTCTTTAACTTGAAAATTTAGTCAAATAAATTTCTCTGAGACAAACTGATGCTGATAAGAATTTTAAAAGACCACAACATCTTCATGTAATATCTAACCTAATATTCCTTTTGAAATACCTCAAACTCTTAGTTAGTATTCAAATTACCTGAAATATATTCCACATTATTCAACTTTAGCTTAGAATCACACACATACTTTAGAACACAAGAAGCAGTGAATGAATGCGAAGTTATAAATAAACACTAAGGTGCTTCATAAAGGATTGACTGACATTAAAAAGATTAAATTAATTTATATCTAATATTAAGGCATTTTCTTTCACTTTTAAAGGTATTAAAATAGTGGTGGTTGACCAAAAATATTTAAAACTGGCTTAGTGGGTATGATTTTACAATTACTCAAAAGCTTTCTGATGCCCCAGCACTGTTGTCTGGCATATCTGAGATATCTGATGCTATCGCAGTACTTGGATTTCAAATATAAAAATATGAGTGTGTAAAAGGGGATTTAGTGTACAGGGAAAAAAACACAGCTCTTGGTGTTACAATGATCCTGGTTTGAATTCCAGTACTACCTCAAATAGTTCTATGTGACTCTGAGGGCAAGTTATTTAAACTGTTCTAAACATCACTTTTCCACCAAGATGCAAATAACAGGGCTGAAAAAGGATTATGCTGTTTATACTGTAAACATACATAAAACATTGTATTATGTTGTTTATATTACATAAAATGCCTAATACACAGTCTGATACATAGTAGGTACTCAAGAAACAGTATTTATTAGGAGAGCACCATTCTTTTTAACCACTAGACTGACTATACCAGTTAATGCTGAACAACTACTGACTCACTAGTTTTTGTAACTAACACACAGTATCTTTACTGCTATAACAGGTTTATAAAATCAAACTCTTTACTAGACTGAATGCCAACAAATAAGCACCTTCTCCTTTAACATAACATATTTTGCATGACCTTACACGAATTGCTTAGATAAAAGCTTTTTCTTTTCTGCTTTTGTTATTTTAAAGTGCAGATGCATTTGAGTCATTTTCTCCTTTTGTTTCATATCCTTAAGATCCAAAGCTTCAAAGACATAATGTCAGCATGCAGTCGATTTATTACTGAACTCTTGAAGAGACACTGAAGAATTACCTTGTCAATCACCCCAAGGACTCTGAAGGCCTTCAGCTCCTCGGCAGGGCTCCTTAGGTTCCAAGGGGGCCTTGAACTTAGTGATCCTGGAGGCTAATGGAAGATATCAAAGATTACACATCAATCAGGGAGGTACTTGAAGGAAGACTGCCTGCTGAAGCAAATGCCAGGCCAAAGGAACTAAATTTATCATAAATCAGAGAATGGAAAGATGAAACGAGGAAGTTTCTGTTTGTCTGTAACATAAAGTAAAAAATAAAATAAAAAATGAAAGAAATCAAAAAGAAAAAGCAAGAAAAAAGTCCCAAGTAAATAAATCATGATAACACTGGAAACAAGATTTTAAAAAAGAAAAATTAATGAGCTGATACAGTTTCCAGAGCAACAATTCAATTCAGAACTGTACAGCTATAATGCAACTTTGTAACAAATGCATAACTGAACCAACAATCAATCACAGCCTTATATTTGCCCCAGAAGGCTCAAGAGCAATTTAGAAGAAAAAGACTAAAAAACAATAGATAAACTTGGGGAGAGAGGGAACATAAGTCATTTTCTCTCATCATAAGACTACAGTTCTTTAATGCTACTTTTTAAATATATACTATGTATGTTAAGAGAGACTGGCAAATTTAAGGTCAACCAGAATTGCTAATAATGGTGAAGAATTAAGAAACTCTATCCCATAACCAATAATTATTAGAACTGAGATTGGTTAAGCCTAGAAAAGAGATGATTTACAGAAGAAAATGTCTTTTAAATATTTGAACACTTGTGATGTGGAAAACTTCATCTGTTCACCATAATAAAAAGTGCAAAAAAGATCAATGAATACAGAAGGGATATTTCAGTACCACTTACAATAAAAGAATAATCCTAACTTCCCATCCACTGGTCTTAGTTTTTCACTACCAGTCATATAAAACATTAGGCTAGATAAATTCCAAAGACCTTTCCATTGGCATTCACAATCAGAAAGCAATCCTTTATTAACCTTTATATTAAAATGGTGATGCGATGACAGGACACACAAAGCCTTATTATATCTTCAAAACAGACCCTTCTGTTGTCAACAATCTGTTAGAATACAGAGGAAACATTTATCGCCCCACTGAGTAGCTACTGATAAATCACCTGGCTAACCAAATGTTATGATTACTGGAGTTACTGAGCTACCATTTTCGATACTTCAAGTCCTCGTGCAGCCCAACATCACTAGACAAGAAGCTCCTTGGGAACAGGAAGTAGGCCTTATTCACCTGTATGTTCACAGCAGCTAGCATGCTGGTTGGAAGCAAAGAGGAGGAGCAGAAAAGAAAGGAAGGAGGAAGAGAGGAGAGTGACAACTGAGGGAGGTCACATAGACTAATTAGGTGTCTTTAATAGCTACGAAAACTATCACTGTGCAATTAGCTTTCAAAATTTTTTTTGTTTGTTCTTAGGTTTAGCAAGCAAACACTAACTATAATATGCCTAAAGAGGTGGTTTTTTAAAAAAAGATAACTATTTACTTTTTAAAGAAACTTGAGAATGTTGGTGATAATGGCAACTCAACAGGGTAATAACAATCTTTTCAGTTCAGTTCAGTTGCTCAGTCGTGTCCGACTCTTTGCGACCCCATGAATCACAGCACGCCAGGCCTCCCTGTCCATCACCAACTCCCAGAGTTCACTTAGACTCACATCCATCGAGTCGGTGATGCCATCCAGCCATCTCATCCTCTGTCGTCCCCTTCTCCTCCTGCCCCCAATCCCTCCCAGCATCAGAGTCTTTTCTAATGAGTCAACTCTTCACATGAAGTAGGTGGCCAAAGTACTGGAGTTTCAGCTTTAGCATCATTCATTTCTACTTCTAGGATATGTTTCCAAAAAATTATATTTTTAATATCTCACTTATATTAAGTGCTGAGCTAGATGACATAAAACACAGATACATCTCTGTCTCCCTAAAGCTTAAAATCCAAGGGGGAATTTTTAAGGCTAGAAAAACACTTAGCAGGGCATTTTAATAGAAATGAAACAGAAATACAGACTCTTCTCTTTTAATCTATGTTATATTATTTCATCTTCATATCTCACCCTGGTCTGAGTGTAGTACTTACAAGAAGTTATCATTATAATCCCATTTTACAGATAAATAAAAGGAAGTTCAGAATGGTTGGGAGTTTACAGTCAGAAAGAGTAGTGAAAGATCCCAGACTAGATCCCAACTCCTTACATGAAATTGCAGTCCTTCTGTTACACAACACATTCTGATGATTAAAAATTCAGCTCTGCCTACTCTATTATCAAGGAAGCATAAGAACCGCTTGTGATTTTTGTAAAAGGAATGGCTAGAAAACGTCATAAGAGGAAAAAGAATAATATGGCCAAACATGTCCAATATCCCTATCTCCTACTTATCCCTCTTATTCACTGATGTCATAGGATCTTTCCGTTTCCAAGGAAAGTTATCAGTTCACTTTATCAATCTCAACAGCAGACAGAAAACCACAAGCTCTCTACTGTGTCTTTCAATAAATGACCATGCCCACCATGTGCATGATAATTTAAAGGGATAAAAATCATCAAAAGACACAGTCCCTAGTTTCAAGACATTTACAATTTACTTGAAGAGATAAGCTAAACACATGAAAAGTTAAATAACAGTAAAACATTTTTTAAAAATAGAGATAAGTCACTAGTCAATGTATGATAAACTGTGGTCTCAGAAAGAAGTGAAATCAAAGGGGATTTTAAATGTTACGTAGAAATTAGGTTAGGAAAGGATATTATACATAGGACTGGGGGAAAAAACTGGCTTGGTAGGGGGGAAATGTTGAAAATGTAGAACAGAGGAAAATAAAATTACACATTTAAGGTTGGTTGGTCTTACTGCCTTTAACAGGCCTTGAATGCCAAGAAGAAAAGTCTGGACTATGTTCTCCAGAATCTAGAAAACAAGTTTTTGTATGAGAAGCAACTCAACGAAACAGTATTTAGTAAGGTTACTTTTGCAAAGACAGGAATGGTGAAATTGTAATGGGGAAAGACCAAAGGCAAAGTGATCATTCAAGTTCTCTTTCTACTTTAACCATCTATAAAAGTCTAAGATCAGAGAAATGAACAAAGAAAGATCATGAAATAAAATCATCAATAAAAAATCCTGTATTTCTGATATGCAGTGTTTAAATTGGGCAGAATCCCTATAGATCTATTCCTTTTTTTAGATGGCAAAAGGAAACATAAATCCACAGAATTTTAAGAACAGAAGAGGCAGAGATCAAGTCCAACACTCTTTTTTTTTTTTTCAGATGAGAAAACTGAAAAGCAGCAAGGTTTAGCAATCTGGCTAAGATGACAAAACTAAATAATAGATAAGGGGGATTAGATCTTATTTATATAATTACATAACACTGTTAAAGGAAACTTCAGCAGATACTGTTGGGGCAGGGTAAATGAAAATATTTCCAGGCAATATGGCTCATTTCCTTAAGGAAGAAAAGAAAAATTTTACTTCTTTGTATCGGCTACAATATCAGAAGATGCCTAGAGAAACAAAAAGTTCAAAACTAAATACAGGAGGTGTGGAAGCAGGGGGGAAACACAAGAAGATGTGATAATCCACCAACTTTCAGAAGCAAAGATGGCAAGAATGTATCACTCAACTGTTCCAGCCTATGGCAGACCCTGTTAGTCCATACTCTGTCTTGCAACGCAGGGCTCTTGGCAGCCACCATCAGTGGATCAGAGTTACCAGCACCTAGTGAGACCTGTTTACTATCACTGTCTGACACTGTCTACATGGCGGAAGTGAAGCTTGCCTTTGTTTTCACTTGGGTTCTTTTTAAGTTGTTACTTATCCAGCCCAGAGTGTTTTTACTTGATATTATTCCCTTTTCTCAATGAGATCTAGCTCAATTCTTAACTATCTGTTAGTGAGGTACTTTTCAAACTTTTAACATGCATGCGCATCACCTGAGGACTTGGTGAAAGTGGAGATTCAGACCCAGTCAGTTCGTGGTAGAGCCCACGAATCTGCATTTCCCAGAAGCTACCAGGTGATGCTGAGCTGCTGGTCCACCAACTGTATGAGGAACAGGGTTAGCTGCTCGTCCTTAAATACCCTGAGAGTTAAGTCAGCATTATCTGGGCGGGAACAAGCAGTCAAAGGCAGAAGCAAAGTTCTACCAGGAACATATCAAGAATCCACACTCTGAACCATGACAGCTAACTGCACTAGTTTCTGAACTTGGCTTCATCTGTAGATTTTTGGCTTTGCCGAGACTTTCCCTGGCAACCTATTAACCCCCAATACTCAACCTCCTAAACAAGTCTCTCTTAGGTCACATTTCAAGCATGACTCCTAACTGCCGTCCTATTACTGATCTGGAGTGCACCTGCCTGCCATCTTTGCTTTGCCCACGTCTCATTAAGGGTGACACGACACTCATTCTAAAGTATTTGCTGAAGAAGAATTGAGACATACCAGTGATACTAGTTAACAAAATGCACAACGGTGAAATACTTTCAATATTATAGCAACTATACTCAGAATCTATGAAATACTCAGGAAATGCATACATTCTACACACAACTGTCCCTGGAACCAATACACAGGAGACTGATTCCAGGATCCCCATGAATACTAAAATGCACAGATGCTCAAGTCCCTTATATAAAATGGTGTCGTAGTTATATAACCTACGCACATCCACCCATATATATTTTAAATCATCTCTAACTACTTATAACACCTAACGCAATTCAAATGTTATGTCAGTAGTTGCTGGCACGCAGCAAATTCAAGTTTTGTTTTTTAGAACTTTCTAGCATTTTGTCTCCCCAACTATTTTCAGTGTGTAGTTGGTTTAATCCACAAATGTGGGGCCCATGCGTACAGAAGGCCCACTGGGTTTCCATTCATACCTTATAACTGCAAGTAAAAACTGCATTCATACTTTAGAAACTACACAATCTTTTATGTCCTAAATTTAGACCATTTACTTTTTCTAAATTTCATTGATCTTGAGTTTTAAATTCCTAGAGCTAAAAATAGCAAATGAGCTATTCCATGTCTTTTACAGGGAAATCTCCTCTAAAACTAGTAACTCTTAAATCATTCAAAGTCATCTACAGTTCAACAAAAGGAAAAAGAAATCCATCTCCTTTAGTTAAAACTGCAACTTTAAGTGAAAGTTTTAGTCATTCAGTCGTATCCAGCTCTTTGCAACTCCATGGACTGTAGCCCACCAGGTTCCTCTATCCATGGAATTCTCAGGACAAGAATACTAGAGTGGTTTGCCATTTCCTTCTCCAGGGGATCTTCCTAACTCAGGGATCGAACCCAGGTCTCATAAACTGCAGGTGAATTCTTTATCATCTGAGCCACTGTATCTTTAGTTTATGCAAAGCTCATTTCTTTCTTTCTTTTTTTTTTTTTTTTGAGATTTGGTCTTTAAATTTCCTCGGAGCTTTTTAGTAATGAAAAAAAGAAAGAGTAGGATAGTGCTTTTGTTCCTTTCTGTCCTCTTTTTGAAAAAGATATTATCAACAACAACTGGAAAAATTTGGAACTTTTTTATTTACTGCATGAGAGTCTCAAATAAATTCAATAAAGCAAAAGCTTGAACCATCACAGAAAACTCAGTAAGTAAAGTAAGTCATGACCTAGACTGCCCCAAAGGAAAAACAGTGATCAACAAAAAAATTCAAAACTGAAAAGGAAGATTCTTTTATTTTCTTAATAAACAGGCTAGAAACAAATGTTTGTGTGTTCAAAAAAGAAAAATATCTGCTCTGCAGAGAATTAAAGACTTGCCAAAAATCATTTAAATCAATTCACTTGTTGTATGGGTTGACACTATAGTCCAAATATGGTTAAAGAAGAGAAATAAATTCATCAAGCTAATCAAGAACCTCCAAAAGACATTTTACATTAAATTTCAGACAAGAAATAACCAAGCACGTCTCTAACCTAAATAAAGGCCAGGTTTAACAGAGTAAGGGCTTCCCAGGCGGCACAGTGACAGAACCTGCCTGCCAAAGCAGGAGACGCAGGAGATGCGGGTTCAATCCCCGGGTCCAGAAGATTCCCCTGGGGAAGGAAACTGTAACCCATTCCAGTATTGTTGCCTGGAAAATCCTATGAATAGAGGAACCTGGAGGTCCATGGGGGTCACAAAGAGTTTCAGACACGATTGAGCCACAGGTATGTGTGCGCGTGCGCGCACACACACACACACATTAATACAGTAAAATACAAAAGTGAAAATAAAAAGTAAATGCTTACTCTAAAAGAAAAACACCTTGCTGTTAATTGCCTAAGAATTGAGGGAAAAAATCCTAACATATCAAATCTAATTCACTAGGTACCCCTTTTTAACCCCTGCCGATACAAGTTTTATTATTCTACATGGCTCTTACAATTCTAACGCTTGTTACCTCAATGATGCACATATACTGGCTCCTCAATTGTGCTTTGGGGCAGTGGTCCCAAACCTCTTTGGCACCAGGGACTGGCTTCATGGAAGACAATTCTTCCATCGGCCGGGCTGGAAGGGGGACGGTTTGGGGACGATTCACGCACATTCCATTCACTGTGCACTTTGTTTCTCGTATTATTACATTAACTCCATCTCAGATCATCAGGCCTTAGATCCAGAGGCTGGGAAACCCTGCTTTAGGTGTGCAAGAGCAGAGACTGTGTGGATGCAACTCCAACGCACACCTAGTTTGATAATGTACACACAGAGTCTTAGATGCTAGTGAATTTATATAATCTAATACAATCAGCTTCCCTATACTAAATCTCTTTTGATTTATTTTCATTTAAAGCTATGCCTGAAAGAAAATTCTGACTGATACACATCATGGTTCCTTTCTCAAAGTCAAAAGTTACACGGCAGGCTTTATATACTTATTTGCTTAATAAGTTATTCCCTTATAAAAGTGATTATGGGGAACTGTAACAGAGAATGTATAAATAGGGAGCTTGAATGAGTAAGGATGAGTAGAAATGCCAGGCTGGATGACTCACAAGCTGGAATCAAGACTGCTGGGAGAAATACCAACAACCTCAGATATGAAGATGATACCACTCTAATGACAGAAAATGAAGAGGAATTAACGAGCCTCTTGATGAAAGTCAAAGAGGAGAGTGAAAAAGCTGGCTTGAAACTCAACATTAAAAAAACTAAGATCACAGCATTCAGCCCCATCACTTCGTGGCAAATAGCTGGGGAATAAAATGGAAACACAGTGACAGATTTTATTTTCTTGGGCTCTAAAATCATTGTGGATGGTGACTGCAGCCACAAAATTAAGAGACGCTTGTTCCTTGGAAGAAAAGCTACAACCAATCTAGAGAGCATATTAAAAAGCAAAGACATCACTTTGCCAATAAAGGTCCATACAGTCGACTAAAGCTATGTTTTTTCCCGTAGTCATGTATGGATGTGAGAATTGGACCATAAAGAAGGCTTAGCACCAGAGAATTCATGCTTTCAAATAGTGGTGCTGGAGAAGACTCTTGAGAGACCCTTAGACTGCAGTCTATCCTAAAAGGAATCAACCCTGAATAGTCATTGGAAGGACTGATGCTGAAGCTCCAACACTTTGCCACCTGATGCGAAGTGATGACGCACTGGAAAAGATTCTGATGCTGGGAAAGATTGAAGAGGACGGCAGAGGATGAGATGGGTGGATGGCATCACCAGTTCAATGGACACGAATCTGAGCAAACTCTAGGACACAGTGGAAGATGGAAGACCTGGTGAGCTACAGTCCATGGGGTCACAAAGAGTCAGACCCAACTCAGCAACTGAACAACAGATCCTGCAGTACTACTGCTAAAAAAAATTCACATGTAAGTAGACCCGCACCATCCAAGCCCATGTTGTTCAAGATCAACTGTATTTATATACAAGATGGATTTAGTTAAACAAAAAAAAACTAAGTTCATAGAGGCCCATCCTATTTAATATGTTTATCAATGTCCCCCCAAAATAGATGGAGAATATACACACTGGACTGCACGTAGGGCCAGCTGCCAACTCCACAGAAAACAAGAACTGAATTCAAAGCAACCTTCAGATAAACAGTCCACTTAAAAATGTTTAAATGCAACCCTGTCATTTGCAACAACATGCATGGACTTAGAGGATATTAGGCTAAGTACACTAAATCAGACAGGAAAGACAAACAGCATATGATTTCACTTATATACAGAATCTAAAAAACAAATGTATAAACATAACAAAATAGAAACAGACACAGATCCAAACTGGTGGTTGCCAGAGGGGAGGTGGAAGAGTTGAGTGAAATAGGTAAGGGAGATTAAGAGGTAAAAACTTTCAGTTTAAAGTAAATAAGTCAGCACAAGGAATACTGTTAATAGTACTGTAATAACTTCATATGGTGATAGATGATAACTAGACTTACTATGATGCATGTTTTACAATATATAAATATATTGAATCACTATGCTGTACACCTAAAACTAATACAATATCGTTGAGTCAATTATACTTCATTAAAAATGCTTTTTAATTTTAAAATTAGAAAGACTAATTCAATAGTAAAGAAATAATATAATTGAAACAACAATGACAGAAAACAGGAAAAGATTAGCAAACAGAACAGAGTTATAACCATTAACAATCTGAAAATGGCTCAGCAGGTAACTTTACTTAAACACATTTATTATGTTAGAAGAAGTAACAAAAGTGTATATACTTTGTCCTAAAAAGAACGGTCAACTGCCTAACAACAGAAATTCTTACACTAAGAAGTATAGTTCTGATAACTGTACGTTTTAAAAGGTCATACAGAAAATGAAAAGGACTCAGAAAAGCAGCAGAAAAATTTCTAGTGGTCTGATGCACCAAGATTACAGTCTGTTTCTAAACTAGAAACTGAAACCTTTTACAATTTTCAAAAAGTATAAAAAGCATTTATAAATGTCCAAAAAAATATATAAAGCAAATATATGAGGGGAGATGGAAAATAGGTTAATGTTTATTAAGCTAAGTCACTTCAGTCGTGTCCGACTCTGTGCGACCCCATAGACGGCAGCCCACCAGGCTCCCCCGTCCCTGGAATTCTCCAAGCAACAACACTGGAGTGGGTTGCCATTTCCTTCTAGTCTTAAAAGCTTGGCTTATTAGCCAGTCTTTTTACAAGGTAGGCGCTTGATTGTTTACATGGGAGTATGTGCATGCATCCACATACGTGAGCGATTTTTTTTTAACCTATTTAATCCTAACAACAACCTAGCAGGGAATTACTATTATCCTCACTATTCACATGTAGAAACTGAAGTGAAGAGGTGGAGTTAAGTATCTTGTCCAATCTTCCACAGCTTCAAGGGACAGATCTGAGACGTAGACAAGCCTGCCTTAGATTAATTAAGAAACATTTTTGCCCTAGAAGATGTAACTCTTAAATTGCATCATAAAAATAAAACCTTGGTTTAATTAAAAAAGAAAATATCTTCCAGAAATATGCCACATCCAGATAGACGTAACATAAAAAAAATAACTATAAACCACAATGTTTCTAACATTTTAAGCATTCACCTGCTTTCTTAATGAGACTAGGGGTAGCCCCAAACACCCTAAATATCCCTGTTAGAATTATGCCTTTCTAATTCCAGGTAATCGTTAGCTGCCACCTGTAGGACTTACGCTTAAATTAGTTTTAGCATGACTCAATAAAACTGTATGTGAATGCTATAAGAATCATAATTTAAAATTTCAAATGAAATAAAGTATAAATTACTGTCATTCTACACATGGCAATATTATAGATATTAGGGATGGAATTCCTGCCTGGAGAATCCCCATAGACAGAGGAGCCTAGCGGGCTACAGCCCATGGGGTCGCAGAGAGTCAGACACAAATGACAACTGTTCAGCACAGCACAGAACAAAGAGCAAAGGGCCAAGAAAAAGAAGGAGAAGGTGAGTCTCATTTTATTTCATCTTTGATGATTTGCTTTAATGCTTTTCTTCCCATCAATCAGATCAGATCAGATCAGTCGCTCAGTCGGGTCTGACTCTTTACGACCCCATGAATCGCAGCACGCCAGGCCTCCCTGTCCATCACCAACTCCCAGAGTTCACTCAGACTCACATCCATCGAGTCAGTGATGCCATCCAACCATCTCATCCTCTGTCGTCCCCTTCTCCTCCTGCCCTCAATCCCTCCCAGCATCAGGGTCTTTTCCAATGAGTCAACTCTTCGCGTGAGGTGGCCAAAGTACTGGAGTTTCAGCTTTAGCATCATTCCTTCCAAAGAAATCCCAGGGCTGATCTCCTTCAGAATGGACTGGTTGGATCTCCTTGCAGTCCAAAGGACTCTCAAGAGTCTTCTCCAACACCACAGTTCAAAAGCATCAATTCTTCGGCGCTCAGCCTTCTTCACAGTCCAACTCTCACATCCATAGCTGACCACAGGAAAAACCATAGCCTTGACTAGACGAACCTTTGTTGGCAAAGTAATGTCTCTGTTTTTGAATATGCTATCTAGGTTGGTCATAACTTTCCTTCCAAGGAGTAAGCGTCTTTTAATTTCATGGCTGCAGTCACCATCTACAGTGATTTTGGAGCCCAGAAAAATAAAGTCTGACACTGTTTCCCCATCTATTTCCCATGAAGTGGTGGGACCGGATGCCATGATCTTCGTTTTCTGAATGTTGAGCTTTAAGCCAACTTTTTCACTCTTCACTTTCACTTTCATCAAGAGGCTTTTGAGTTCCTCTTCACTTTCTCCCATAAGGGTGGTGTCATCTGCATATCTGAGGTTATTGATATTTCTCCCGGCAATCTTGATTCCAGCTTGTGTTTCTTCCAGTCCAGCGTTTTTCATGATGTACTCTGCATATAGGTTAAATAACCAGGGTGACAATATACAGCCTTGATGTACTCCTTTTCCTATTTGGAACCAGTCTGTTGTTCCGTGTCCAGTTCTAACTGTTGTTTCCTGACCTGCATACAAATTTCTCAAGAGGCAGATCAGGTGGTCTGGTATTTCCATCTCTTACAGAATTTTCTACAGTTTCTTGTGATCCACACAGTCAAAGGCTTGGCATAGTCAATAAAGAAGAAATAGATGTTTTTCTGGAACTCTCTTGCTTTTTCCATGATCCAGCGGATGTTGGCAATTTGATCGCTGGTTCCTCTGCCTTTTCTAAAACCAGTTTGAACATCAGGAAGTTCACGGTTCACATACTGCTGAAGCCTGGCTTGGAGAATTTTGAGCATTACTTTACTAGCGTGTGAGATGAGTGCAATTGTGCGGTAGTTTGAGCATTCTTTGGCATTGCCTTTCTTTGGGATTGGAATGAAAACGGACCTTTTCCAGTCCTGTGGCCACTGCTGAGTTTTCCAAATTTGCTGGCATATTGAGTGCAGCACTTTCACAGCATCATCCTTCAGGATTTGGAATAGCTCAACTGGAATTCTATCACCTTCACTAGCTTTGTTCATAGTGATGCTTTCTAAGGCCCACTTGACTTCACATTCCAGGATGTCTGGCTCTAGGTCAGTGATCACACCATCGTGATTATCTGGGTCATGAAGATCTTTTCTGTATAGTTCTTCTGTGTATTCTTGCCACCTCTTCTTAATATCTTCTGCTTCTGTTAGGTCCATACCATTTCTGTCCTTTATCGAGCCCATCTTGCATGAAATGTTCCTTTGGTATCTCTGATTTTCTTGAAGAGATCTCTAGCCTTTCCCATTCTGTTGTTTTCCTCTATTTGCATTGATCGCTGAGGAAGGCTTTCTTATCTCTTCTTGCTATTCTTTGGAACTCTGCATTCAGATGTTTGTATCTTTCCTTTTCTCCTTTGCTTTTTGCTTCTCTTCTTTTCACAGCTATTTGTAAGGCCTCCCCAGACAGCCATTTTGCTTTTTTGCATTTCTTTTCCATGGAGATGGTCTTGATCCCTGTCTCCTGTACAATGTCATGAACCTCAGTCCATAGTTCATCAGGCACTCTATCAGATCTAGGCCCTTAAATCTATTTCTCACTTCCACTGTATAATCATAAGGGACTTGATTTAGGTCATACCTGAATGGTCTAGTGGTTTTCCCTACTTTCTTCAATTTAAGTCTGAATTTGGCAATAAGGAGTTCATGGTCTGAAAATCATTGATGGAAAAGGAAATGGTAATCCACTCCAGTATTCTTATCTGGGAAATCCTATGGACAGCGGAGACTAGCAGGCTCCATGGGGTCACAAAAGATTCAGACATGACTTAGTGAGTAAACAACAATAGCAAAATAAAATCATGAACAATCAAAATGACAAAATTGACAAAGAGGAATAGTTGTTATATATACCTTGTTTAGACTCATTTCCTTCTTTGGATCCCACGTCTATGCTAATTACCTTCTAACATTGTGCAGGCCAAAATGAGCAATCAGAGCTCCTTTAAGCACTTTTAAGAACTTTTTGTTTAACAAAAAAGTTTTCTTGACACTCACAGAGTAAGCTGCTTAAAAGGGACTGATTCAATATTGTCAGTACCAGTGTGAGTGAAGAGAAACTGAACTCCTGGCCAAGAGATGTTAACTTAGAAGGCAGGAAGTTGTTGTCTAAGTACAAATAATTTTGCACTGCATGAGAGAGATATATACGATTTGATTTACATTCCATTTTATAGATTGCCGGGAGAAATATCAATAACCTCAGATATGCAGATGACACCACCCTTATGGCAGAAAGTGAAGAAGAACTAAAGAGCCTCTTGATGAAAGGGAAACAGGAGAGTGAAAAGGTTGGCTTAAACCTCAACATTCAGAAAACTAAAATCATGGCATCTGGTCCCATCACTTCATGGCAAATAGATGGGAAACCATGGAAACAGTGACAGACTTTATTCTGGAGGGCTCCAAAATCACTGCAGATGGTGGCTGCAGCCATGAAATTAAAAGACGCTTTTAATTTATGAAAGTTATGACTAACCTAGACAGCATATTAAAAAGCAGAGACATTACTTTGCCAACAAAGGTCCATCTAGTCGAGGCTATGGTTCTTCCAGTCATGTATGGATGTGAGAGTTGAACTATAAAGAAAGCTGAGCCCCGAAGAATTGATGCTTTTGAACTGTGGTGTTGGAGAAGACTCTTGAGAGACCCTTGGACTAAAAGAAGATCCAACCAGTCCATCCTAAAGGAGATAAGTCCTGAGTGTTCATTGGAAGGACTGATATTGAAGCTGAAACTCCAATACTTTGGCCACCTGATGTGAAGAGCTGACTCATTTGAAAAGACTCTGATGCTGGGAGGGATTGGGGGCAGGAGGAGAAGGGGACGACAGAGGATGAGATGGCTGGACGGCATCACTGACTCAATGGACATGAGTTTGAGTGAACTCCGGGAGTTGGTGATGGACAGGGAGGCCTGGCGTGCTGCAGTCCATGGGGCTGCAAAGAGTTGGACACAACTGAGTGACTGAACTGAACTGAACATTTTACAGACACCTCTTCAAAAGGAAGAAATAGATTTCCTAATTAGTATTAGTTTATGCTTAAACTTAATATTTTACCCTGAACTCTTGAATTTTCCCATGCCTTTGCAAATTCAATATGTGTAATTTTGATCATGGTGGAAAAAAGAATGTCTCATGTATCCTACTGTCCCTCAATTCAGCACAAATTTACACTTCCAGGCTCAGTAAGTGTTTGGTTAACCAGTGAGTAAATATTGTAGACAGCAGTGGATATACAAGTAAAGTAAAACCAGTAATTTACTGTTTATTACAGAAGACATCTCATCTTTTCTACGGCATTTTTGCACAAATAAGTGATTTTATGATCACTTCGGCCTTTTTTTTCTCAAGTAACCTTGTAAGCTGCTCCTTCATTTTAATATAGGAATAGTGGGAATATAGAGACGTTTTCCATTTTGCATGCTGGGTTGGACAGGAAATTGGTAGAATTGGGACTGTGGAACGTGGGTCACTTAAATTTTTATATCTTGTATAGCCAAATTTTTCATATAGGAAATTACCATATTCCTATTAATCAGTACTCTAAGGGCCTGTGTATAACATTCTATTTCATTTACCCCAGGTATATTTTCATCCAAAACTCTTTCAAAGGTATATCTTGAAGGTGCTTCTATAAAAGCAGCACTACATGTATTCATTAAGTGATCTAATATTCCTAGAATAGTTTTCATCTTCTCTTTTTCCCCTCTAAATAATAAATTTTCATAGAGCTTCTCTTTATTTCTTTGGGTTTTACTTATTTGCCATCTCTTTTCATTGCTGCTGCCAATGTAAAACTTCTCTTTTGCTGGCAGAACGAAAAAGCTTTATTTTGAATTTTAAGTATCATGTATCATACATCAATTAGGCTCAATAAAGCTGCCATTTTGAACTAGAGGTATCCTGTCAAGAGCTTGCCAAGGAGTCTCATTGCTTCCTCTAAGAGCAGCAAATTCAGTGATATATCTGCCCAAGTGATATTTTGCCCGAATGTTTGTGAGTCTGATCAAGAAACACAATGGGTCTTCTGTGTCAGAAATACTGTGAATGAAAAACTGCCAAATCCTTTCTTGTATATTTTAAACACCCCTACAACATTTTACCTATCTGTCTTTAATGGTTTCTAAACATATGGCCAAGTTTGATCTGGGTTTGATTTCTTTGGTGAAGAGGATGCCATCAAAACAATTCTAAAACGTCTGAATACACGGCTAGGTTGAAGTGTCAAAGACTATGTTTTAATTTGGTCTGAATACACTAGAGTGAGCAATTATGATTTGCCTAAGAACAACACAACAAGCTCATATTTTGCTTTTTTCTAACTGAAGACATTCACGGATATATTTTAACCTCAAACGTATTTTTAAAAAATAATAAATGAGTGTATCAGAATTCTTCCAATAAAATTTCTGCTAAAAAAAAAAAAGAAAGAAAGAAAATCACTGATAAAATTCCAAAGACCAAAATTCTCAAACATCCTAGTTCAAAATAAAATCAAGAGAAAAAAAAAACAGCAAAGATGGCTAAAAGGAAATGCACAATGAAACATAAGACATACCTGAGACACATCATCAAGCTGAGGTTTCGCACAAAGGCTAGAGAGAGTCTCTGCTCGCATGAGATATTCTGCAGTTCTTCTCTTCACAGCTTCTCGCCGGGTGGGGCTTGACTCTCCTAAAAGGAGAAAACAAAAGTCCGGACATGTGAAAAGTAAACTTTCACTCCTGCAAACTGAAGATTAACTTCCTTCTACCCAATTTACCACCTGTCACATTTCTAATTGAAAAGACGAGAGAGATCAAAATCGGAACAGACATCAAAGTTACTAATATCAGCAAGGTCTACATATTACCCAGATAAATTGCATTTATCTAAATTCTGAAATTCCCATATTGTATAAAAGGACAATATATAAAGAATGTGATATAAAAAGCTCTGTGGACAAAAGATTAGGCTAGTCCAACTCAACAAATAGCACCAAATGGAAGAGATGTTTAGTAAGAGGTGAGACATGGATGTGAAATGCTGTAAAAGTACCACCAAACCAGATAAAAGTATTCAGGGAAACTTTAATATTTCCAAGTGTCATGGTTTATTCATGAATAACAAATTGTCACCCACCTTACAACTGAACACAAGAATGTGACTTTAATTCTTTTAACATATAATTATCTGAAACTGAAATAGGGTCACTACCCTGTCTGGCTCCCAGTTTCCCTAACGGAAGGGTATTCAAAGCGGCCTTTAATGAACTCAGGATCTCAAAAAGGAGGCGGTCTACTCCTGGATCTCTCCTCTCCAGAGCAGGATGATCCGATGCTTTTATCCATTTTATGTACTCGACTATAACATTTCATTTGAAGAAAAGATTCTAGGGCTGAAAGTCAAAAAGTTTGACACCACTGTACTATACGATGTCTATGGTTCCGTTTATAAATACTATTCAATACTGTGCATGACTCATTTTTATCAAAGCACTTCATAATACACAGTACTGTTTTTATAATTCACCCTAGGCACCTTCTGAATGAAGCTGTTTTAAGTATCACACAGTGGAAAGTACCCTGGATTACATCCCAGAAACCCTGGTTATCTGAATTCTGGCCCTGCCTCTCATTAGTCATGTGTCCAATGATAAGCCATTTCAACTCTGAACCTCTTCCTCATTCTCTAAAATGGAAATACATACCTCAAATGACTACAGAGATTAAAGGAGACAAAATACATAAAAGGTACTACAACAGATCCAGTAGTAAAGAAAGCAATAAATTATTAAAGTTTTCAATCTTGGGTTTCCTTTCAAAACCAAATCCTATGCAATAATGTCACCTAGTTTGCTGAATTAGAAGTGAACTGAATTACAATAAAGCAGATATTTTCCCCCAAAAGACTTTCTGCCTGAAATAACATCTACTTCTTCTGGGAAATGTCCTTTTCTCCTCCCCTTCAGACCCCTCCATCTCCTGCCAACCACTACCAACTCTTAGTTCAGTTCAGTCGCTCAGTCATGTCCAACTCTTCGCAACGCCTTGGACCACAGCACACCAGGCCTCGCTGTCCATCACCAACTCCCGGAGTCTACTCAAACTCATGTCCATTGAGTCAGTGATGCCATCCAACCATCTGAACCTCTGTCATCCCTCTCTCCTTCCGCCTTCAATCTTTCCCAGTATCAAGGTCTTTTCAAATGATTCAGTTCTTTGCATCAGGTGGCCAAAGTAATGGAGTTTCAGCTTCAGCATCAGTCCTTCCAATGAATATTCAGGACTGATATCCTTTAGGATGGACTAGTTGGCTCTCCTTGCAGTCCAAGGGACTCTCAAGAGTCTTCTCCAACACCACAGTTCAAAAGCACCATTTCTTTGGCGCTCAGCTTTCTTTATAGTCCAACTCTCACATCCATGCATGACTACTAGCTTTAACTAGAGGGACCTTTGTTGGCAAAGTAATGTCTCTGCTTTTTAATATACTGTCTAGGTTAGTCATAACTTTCCTTCCAAGGAGTAAGCATCTTTTAATTTCATGGCTGCAGCCACCATCTGCAGTGATTTTGGAGCCCCCCAAAATAAATTCTGTCACTGTTTCCACTGTTTCCCCATCTATTTGTCATGAAGTGATGGGACCAGATGCCATGATCTTCATTTTCTGAATGTTGAGCTTTAAGCCAACTTCTTCACTCTCCTCTTTCCCTTTCATCAAGAGGCTCTTTAGTTCTTCACTTTCTGCCATAAGGGTGGTGTCATCTGCATATCTGAGATTATTGATACTTCTCCTGGCAATCTTGATTCCATCTTGTGTTCATTTAACCCTTAACATGGTTTGAAAGAAAGCTTCTACCTTTTTTCAGATCTCAGCCCCTCCAATCACTACTTGTTAGCCAAGGGTGAGCCTCCCTGTTACAGCAGAGCCAATCAGAACCCCACCCTCCTGGCCACAGCTGGAGAAGGGAGAATTTGACCCAACACAAACTGGACCAATCCTCTGTGTAACTGATGCTGGAAATAAGATGAGTGGGACTGCCAACAGCCATCGTTTCTGTCAAAGAAGAAAAAAAAAAAAAAAACCTACAAGAAGGAACTTGACAGATGCAAATATGAGAGACAAAAAAAGAAACTCTAATGTGACTGGGGCCCCTGATTTTAGCTGGACCTACAATCCTAAGGAAGTGGACTGTATCACATGTAAACCAAAGAACCCTAACTGAATACAGACCTCAAAGAAAAACTGCAACAAAGCCTGGATTGCAATTTTGCTTGAATATCTTTCCTTTCACAGCTCTTACCTTACAATTCCATCTCTTCTCTCCTTTATGGTTGTCGTTGTTCGGTCACTCAATCATGCCCAACTCTTTGTGACCCCATGGACTTTGGCCCACCAGGCTCCTCTGTCCATGGGATTTCCCAGGCAAGAATACTGGAGTGGGTTGCTATTTCCTCCTCCAGGGAAATCTTCCCGACTGGGGATTGAACCTCTTGTGTCTGTCTCTTGCATTCACAGGCAGATTCTTTAGCACTGTGCCACCTGGGAAACCTTCAGTGTAATTAACCTCTAATAAAACTTCAAAATATTCTTTTTTTCAAAAGAAAAAAAAATTAACTTTCTCACAAAGTAACCTGAAATTCAAAAATGTCAAGACTATAAAACACCTATTTAAAGCTAGAGCTAAAACTCTATTTTGTAATCAAATTGCTGCTTTTTAAACTTTTGGTATTTCTGTCGCTTTCTAGGCAGTCACCATAGTAACAGAGAAAAAAGAACCGGAAACTAGCAGTTGAAATGGACTCCTGCTGATGATAGTGGTTCCGCTTCCATGGAAACAACAATGAAGTGATGGAAATACTGGAAGCCTTTTTAAATGTAACCTTAAATATACATACTAGGACTCCTTCCTTATCAGCCCCTTAAAAGTAGGTCACAAGCACTGCCGATCAACAGCAGCCGCCCAGGATGAAAACCACCTCTTGCAGACTGTGGCTGCAGGATCCTTGCTGAGGTCTGTGAGTCCCAGAAAGAAAAGATCAATCTATCGATTTCCAGAATAAGTCCAACTAATCACATTATTTATAAATGTGACTTTAAACGGATTTTACTTGATCAAAACTTTTGAATCTAACCTTAATTTCTTAATCTTCCTTTTAAGACACACACAAAGCTTATGATTATTTTTCAGGGCAACCAGGCTACCTGGAATTTAACTGCTAACCCCACACTAGGTCATGCGACTATTATTTCTTCAGTAATCTATCTATAAATGCTTTTAAAAATGGATCCATATTTAACATGCTACCTAGAAATAAACCAATACCTTCAGTAAGTTCTCTACATTTCTGTTGATCATTCAGAATTTCCACTGTGCTTTGGCAGTCAAGACAGAAAAGCTGCTTCTGTTATTTCTTTAACAACCGTTAGGTCAAAAAGTTCTGGTGTCCAGTAAAAGACGTTTTGTATATATTCAGTCAACTCATATTTCTTTACCTCAAATCAAGAGAGAGGATAGAATCAGGGTGATTACAGAACGTGTGAAAGAAGAAAGTGTAGCTCAATAGAAATGAGCAGAAATTTTGTAGTTGTTATTGAGGGACTTCCCTGGTGGTTCAGTAGATAAGACTCCCAACTCCCATTACAGGGGGCCCAGGTTCGATCCTTGGTCGGGGAACTAGATCCCAAATACCACAACAAAGAATGTGCATACTGCAATGAAAAAGATCCCACATGCCACAGGGAATTCAGATCAAAGCCCCTGTGGGCTGCAACCAAGACCCTGTTCAGCCAAATAAGTATTTTTTTTAAGTTGTCATTGACAATTTTAGAAGCACTGGCCTGCCTAGCCTATCCCAGAGCACCAACTCTCACTCAGCTTCCTCAGAGAAGTTTTTATAGAAGGTACCATCTACAGATAATAGAATTGTGAAATTCTCATTCATCTACAGATAATAGAATTGTGAAATTCTTATTTACCCAAGAGGCTATCACCATCTGGCCACTCCTTGATCACAACAGTAAATTCATCTACTGTATTACCTTCTTTTTTTAACAAAGGAAATGGAGGCTTGGAGATGGGAAATGCCTTTCTCCATCACAAAGTTAATTTAAGAACCTAAATCTAAACCAGGTCGTATGCTACCACGCTTCACATAATTGAATCTGAATTAGATCATTGAGTAGAACAAGAAGAATACAGAGCACAGGGCAAGCACAATACAAGTGAGTAAGGGCACAAAGATGAGGAGAAAATAAATGTAAGGAGTTGAGGCAGGAGCCTGAGTCAGAGAGAAGCAAAGAGACTGAAGGAATCAGACAGCACACGGTAAAATCACAGCCATGAAGAGGCATATAAATTTCACACCATGTAAAAGAGAATGGGCCTCTAGGAGAAAAACTGGGCTCTCAAACATTCTTCTTACCCAAGGATTTCTTTGGAAAACAAAAGCGAAAGTGAAGTCGCTCAGTCGTGCCCGACTCTTACCGACCCCATGGACTGGAGCCTACGAGGCTCCTCCGTCCATGGGATTTTCCAGGCAAGAGTACTGGAGTGGGGTGCCATTGCCTTCTCCGATTAAAGGCCACTCATTTATCCGTTTTTAAAAAAGGGCATTTTTACTCACAGAAATAATGAAAATCAGTTTCAGGAACTAGAAAAGTGAATTCTTCCAGTTCTGTTTTTCTACCCTTAGACACTAAAAAAGAATATAGCTAATGCCTCATCACTGATTCAACAGAAGAAAAGCAATGCTAAAGGAAGAACTGACCATGTTGAACTTTTTACAATAATTTTATGTATTCATTTTTGGCTGTGCTGGATCCTCACTGCCGCACGGGCTCTTCTCTAATTGCAGGGAGCAGGGGCCACTCCCCAGTTGTACTGCATAGGCTTCTCTTTGGGGTGGTTTCCCCCGTTGAGGAGCACAGGCTCAGGGGCATAGGCTCGGTAGATGTGGTGACAGGCGGGGCAGCTCCGCAGCATGTGGGATCAAACCTGCGTCTCCTGCGTTGGCAGGCGGACTCCCCACCACTGAGCCACCCGGGAAGCCCCATGTTGGACTTCTTGAAAGCCAGTGTGTCTACATTTGTACTTTATGGGAAATTTTAGGGGATTTTTAAGAGCATTTTGATCATACTTGATCGTCTCCACATGCTCAGAATTTAATTCCCATATAAGACTGTACTTAATCACATCTTATATTTTGATCTCTACTCCTCTACTCCACACTGTCCACCAGGCTCTATGCCACATTACTCTTGGTCAAGGGTGCCTGGTTTGCATTCAAATTTATCACTTTAGAAAGAACATCCAAATCAACCTGGGTTTGCTGCAGTAAGTTTTTGTTTGTTAGTGATTCTCTTTTAAACAACTTCAGTCATGTAAAAGAATACGCCTATTTGAGATGGCCTTGGTGGTGAGAATTTGTTGTTTTTTTTTTTAAGTGCTGATTTATTATATTTAATGGGTTTTTTGTTCTTTTCAGGGAAAGCCTACCATTTCTGACTTATGCTAAGTGTTCTGACAACAAAAGGCAACCTTGAGAAGAACTGTAATGTATGGTTCTATACAAAATCCACAAACATGGAGCCAGCAGCCTTTCCATGAATAACACAAACCTGGTTGAGAAAGGAAATCTGCTTCCCATTTGCATTTAACCAATCTTCTATTAATGTTTTTTCTAAACTCAGTGTCATGTGAACCCTAGAAGTTCAAAGAGTCACCAAAGAATAGTAAAAGCAATAGTCACAATAACATTCACACCCAGGCACTGCCTCGATTATAATTGCTTTCAATGTTGTTTTGCCGTTTTTCTGTCCTTAAAGAAACAAGCAGCCCAAAATGGAGCCACCTGAGCTAAGCCCATGTCACCAAACCAAGACTTAATACCTAACCTAACTGTAGTTTCAAACTTCCCCAGGACTGGAATCTTAACCAGTCAGTCTGGAATTTCCTGGTCAGCACCAGGGAGGTAACTGGCCAATAAGTATTTTTGTCTCCCAAAGGAAGGTGCCTTGCTCAAATAGTTCTTTTCTGTTTACAACTTCCTTGTCCCAGCCCCTCTCTGGCTTTAACAACCTTTCCCTTTCTGGAGTTCCCTGGAGCTCCTTTCTACTTGCTGGATGGGAGGCTGCCTGGTTCATGAATCAACTAAAAAAGCCAACTAGATCTTCAAACTTACTAGGCTGGATCCTTTTAATAGATAGGGTGTCAGTGCTGGGATCCAAAGTGAACAAATTTCTGATGGCATTCTGACACACAGGTTTGGAACCTGTGGAGCCCTTTTTGCGGTTGCTGTCTTTCTTGCTATTTTCAAGGACCAGGGGTAAGTTTCTGTAAACACCAAGCTCCTTTCTCTCTGCATCAAGCTCCACGTCTGATTGGCTTTCCTTTACAGAGCAAGACACCTTAAGCTGATGGGCACTTCTGCCTGGAACTCAAATCCCTCGCTTTATTATGGATTGTAGTTCCCAGGTTTTTGAGCAGAACCCTCAACCCTTAACTCTGTCCCAGGATCCACTTAGGAACTGTTCGCGGTAATGTGCAGTTCCCTATTTATGTGGAGCCCCCCGTCCACCGCCCTCATTTATTGAGATCTGCTGGTTTAATCCTTTCCCCAGTCTAAGGTCCCACATTGGGGCATTGGTGTGGTACACACAAGGCCTCTTCTTGGCTGGAACTTAGTTACCTGAAGGTACATGGTGGGGGCGGGGGTCTTATTTTATGTAGATAAAGGCTAAATGCTAATAATATCCCAGAATTCAAAACAGCCTCAACATTTATGGTTAAGGATTAAGGATTTAAGATCTGTTAGCGCAACTACCACCTAACTCAAAAACTCCCGAATTAGGATAAGCTGGTCACAGAATGGGATATCATCTTCTAACCTTAAGAAAATTTCCACACACAGAGGTAGACGGTAAAACACTACATAATCCCCAATACAGTGACTCACCCCTCTTAGGTATCAGTTTGATTCCAAGAGACCAAAAGGCTTAACTAAAATAATAAAAATAATAACGGAATCTTTAAAATCCAGAGTTAAGCAAACCTATGTCTAACAACTATAATCCTGGAAATCTACAAAAGTGGCAAAAATCTAACTAAAAACAACCTAGAATTATGATGGCCATTATGGGGAACTTTGCAACTAGACAAGATCATTCACTTGAGATGCACACTTAAGAGTGCCCCAATTAAATTACAAACAGAAGGGGATACATATTTTAATTGGTATGCAGAGCTTCCAAAGGCTTCAAAATGCCAAAAAGAACTTTAAAGTTTCATTACAAAAAACTAATAAAAAAGTAAAGACACAAGAGGTATCTAAAACAAAGGATTGTAAGACAGACACCACTCCTACTGCCCCCTATCTACCTTTATCTAGTACTCACTCTAGTAGTCCTCTGTTTGAACTGTCTTTCTACTCTGAAGAGACTACAGGGCCATAAGCAAAAGTCTATGAGGTTAATGGCCTTAAAGGTACCCCCATATAGCTCTGAAAGAAGGACCCTGTAAAGACCCCTCTCAGACATAATGAGACTGAGGATTTTCTGCTAAGCTGCTACATCATTCCCTTAAACAACCAAGGGGAAGCTAAAATCAAAAACTAATTTTAAAACCTTGACAAATTCTGGTAAACATCAGAGATACATTCTTTCCACTTAAACCCCACTTAGAACCTGCAGCCAGGATCTTGGAAATAAACTGGCAGAAGTTAGCTAAGGGTAAGAATTATTATAATTCTTCTGGATCTCTGTCTGTAGTACCCAATAAAGAGAAAAATGTGTTTTTAATCCCATTACAGGATGCCTCTTAAGTCCAAAGGGTTGTTCAACACTGTCAGAAATATTTACTGTTTATTCAAGCTGAAAACTGGTAAGATTGTATTTTTAAAATTTTAAGCAGTTCTGTGGTCAAAAGTTGGCCAACTTGGAAGCTGATATACAGAGCCTGGTAAGAACTTTTTAAGGCCTTCTCCCCTAAACTAAAATAATATACCCAGCGCAAAGAAAAACCTTCTAAAGCCCTTGAAAGGACTTACGGGTGGATCAACCTATGATGTCATTTAAGTAACCACCCAATTCCTTGAGTAATTGAGAGCAACTGTCCTTATCCTATAAATCTTTACAAGACTAGAAATGCAGCTCAAGGCAATCCAAAATTCACCTATTCCTTCTTCTAGTCATATAACCTCCCTTATTTACTTAAAAGTCTTATAACTTGCATTTTTTTCTTATGTCTTTGGGATGTAAATATTAACGTACAAACTTCAGAGAGGTAATTCTTATTAGTAAAAAAAACACAGGAAAGAGGAGCTGGGGGTAGGTCATTTGGAACTTGAGCTACTGAGAAATCTTAAGTGTAGAGAAGCTATGCAGTCCCTGTTCGTGCCTGCCTATACATTCCCATGTGCCTATACCTGAGTTACAGATATATTTTCTACTCTGGATTGTACAGCCAAAATGAATTTATAGAAGAGCTCTATTTAATTGGCTTACAAAAAATTAAACACTTCATGTATTCATAAAATTCTTTAAAAAATAAGAAAAATTAACCCCAATGCTTTTGAGGTTCACATGATCTGAGATAACATTGAGTAAATAAGCTTGTTTTAAGTTTGTTGATTTCATTAAAACAGACAGACACATCTTTAAAGTTATTGATATTAAAAATAATGAAAGTATACACCTTTCATTCAACCCAGGCTCACTAAATATCACATAAGTTCATGTTATCTATTACAAATTTTGTCAGCAAGAAAAATGGCTTAGAATGAACACTGACATTGTCTAATGTTTCATGAAGCTTTTGTGGGCAGTCTAAGCATAATTGTTAAAAACAAGTAAATAAAATAGATGTAAGGAGGATAAAAAGTTTGTAGGTGAACCATCTAATAGTGTCTCCAAGTCTTTA
The DNA here is from genome assembly GCF_029378745.1 of Bos indicus. Lineage (NCBI taxonomy): Eukaryota > Metazoa > Chordata > Mammalia > Artiodactyla > Bovidae > Bos > Bos indicus. Next base: position 71,247,536 of record NC_091775.1, read on the forward strand.
CAGTAACCTGAAATTCCACTAAGTTAAACGATAGGCATTAAATATCTAGATCATTTCCAAACAAGGTGGAGCACTGAAATATTAATTACTGAACACAAGTTTATTTAATTTTTGTTTTCTTTCATAGAGGAATTAAAGGCATTTTGTTCTCTTAATAAGCTTGTTTTTGCCACACTGAGAAACTATAAGAAAACACATTTCTAGAAATTTTAAAAATATTTAAGAATCTGCCAATCCACAGAATGCTAATGCGAAAGATAGTTCATAATTGCTCACTTCCCAGTTTTCACTAGAAACAAGTTTTCTAAACAAGTTTAAAAACAAGGTTTATAAGGGTTAAGAATTCTCATATTAATCATTAAAACTACTAGAAATAATAAAGGAAAAGGAATTTTATGTGTTATCAGGACTGGCTAAGATGGGAATGAGTCTGATTAAGTGAGTTTTAACATCAAAAGTAAGCTGGTATAAAATTAGAATTTGACTTTCTCCCTGTTGAAAGGGACAAAGCTTTCTTAGACTGTTGGTCTGCTTTTCACAATCAGAGATTATAAAAGGTTTTTCTTTACCTTTTGAACAATCTGCCAGGGAGGAGGTGGGGGACACAAAGATCTTTGCTTTGTCAAAATAAGCACCTATGTTCCTGCTGTCTATATCAGACCTTTGATCTCTTAAACCTAGTCCTGTCAATATTAAAAGAGCTAATTTTCACTCAGAACTACGTAATCTATATTTGCCTGTAAAGTCTTTGCCACTTTAGTTAAATACATAAGTACTGTTTCGCGGTTTCCTATGACCCTATGTGACCAAGTATTTTTAAACCTTTTAATATTTTTGACAAACTTCCCAAAAATCAAATTCTAAAAGAAGTCTTTCTGACCTCAAACTAACTTTGGGATGTTTTTTAGAGGGCCCCAAGCATATTGCAAAAGATTTCGTTCTCTCTTCTCATAAAAAGATAGATGTTAAATTAACTACACTTATTTGATATGTTAGAAGCAATGTGAAGAAGCATTGAGAAATAAAAATACTAAGTTTATGTTGTATTTATATAGGATGTAAGTACTTTTAAAAATATATGAAGTTCCTAGAAATCTGATATATGTTAGTATCTGGTAATGTTGTGATAAAACATTATAATACACAGTGATATTTTATTTATAATAGTAATACAATAATAACTCTGATAATGTTATCAGTCATAATTCTAGTTACTGTCTTAGAGTGTTATGTATCATAGAAATAACCAAATTTCCCTGTCAACTACACTGTAATGAACTCTAATCAGATCTTTAACCATGGCATTTTAAGTCTTTTGACATTTACAGACAGTTATTGCTTTACTCCGAGGTTTTTCCTAAAGCGTTCCTAAAAAGTGTTCTTTCTTCAGAGAAATTTCTAAAAAGCATTCTGACAGGTACTCTAGGATACAAGTTTATGTTAACTTTCAGATCATAATAACAGCTGGGTAAGAATTTATGGAACTCTAAGGAAAAACCAGATTCATAAAACTGCTAACAAAAGATGAAGATCAAAAACTGCATAGGACTGAATGAACTGATAAAGATTCGTATAATTTTTTATGATTTTTTTGTTTAAAACATTGCTGGTTCTTTCTTTTGTGTTTTGTTTTTCTAGGCTTAAGGAAATCCTCTTTTCTCTTAAAAGCTTTTAGCAATTTGGTAATAAACATTTGTGAACTCAAGTGAAACATTCTCCTTACCTGATCTCACCAAAATTCAGAAACTCTTGAGTATTCTTTCCATTGCAATAAATTTCATTATTTGCATAAGTGCAATAAGAATGTTCTCTTTACACCAGAACACAATTAGAAACACTGGCTATATCACAAAGGCTTTAAACAGAATGTCATATTTGAGAGAAATGTGTATAGACCCAGATATGACCAGACAACTTGGAAAAACTGGCCTCGTGCCTTACTTAACACGTTTACCATCAATCTTACCAGATGAGTATGGAAGGTTCCACCTCCTGGCAGACCCAGCAACCTTGAAGAGAGTTCACTCAGACTGTAGGTACTACAAGGAAAATCTAGTGATGATTCTTAGAATGGCTTCCTAGTCTCAAAGGATTTTAAGAGTTCAGTCTGAGACCCCTTATGAAAATTTCCACCAAAGCAGTCTTAAAAAGAACTTACACACACACACACAAAAAAAGAACTTATACAATCAATCACTATTCTTGCTGCATTTGTGTAATCAAGCCAGTCTAATGCAAACTAATTAGTTTTACTGTAATTATCCTTAAAAAAGAGAAGTGGAGATAATTGTATGGAGAAAAATTATGCCTAGACTTTTGTCTATTTTAGAGTCTAAACTCTATCGACTGTTTTTGAGGTTTTGTGATACACCTAGCAACTGAACTAGATCCTAAATTCTTCTAGTTTCCTCAAATATCTGGCTACAACTTTCCAAACTAACATTTCTAATTTTCTCTGACCCTTCTAATTTAAAATTATCAAAAACAAAGACTGCCCTTGAATCTTCTTGGAAGGGACTATAATAACCAGGTCCTCTTCCCTGCCCAGATGGCAGTCAGACTTCAGGCACTTGAGCCATGGATATGTGTCTCACAGCTGAAGATGGCTCCACCTGACATCTGGTCCTGGACAGGCACGAAGGACCTTTGAACCAAACGCTCAAGGGAGAGCAGTAGCTGATATCAGGGTAGATTGCTTCTGCCCATGATGTGTTATGGGCAGATGGGCCCATATGACGGGCAGATCAAGACAAAACATGAAATCCTTTATTCTTCTCTTTCTTTCCTTTACTCTGGAATTGGAAAGACATTTACGTATCTCTCAGTCCAGTACTAAGTAGGGTAACATCTCAGCCTGCTGGGTTTGTCTCTAAAGATTCTGATATACCCAACACTAGAGCTCTCCTGGAGAAGGCAATAGCACCCCACTCCAGTACTCTTGCCTGGAAAATCCCATGGATGGAGGAGCCTGGTAGGCTGCAGTCCATGGGGTCTCGAAGAGTCGGACACGACTGAGCGACTTCACTTTCACTTTTCACTTTCCTGCATTGGAGAAGGAAATGGCAACCCACTCCAGTGTTCTTGCCTGGAGAATCCCAGGGATGGGGGAGCCTGGTGGCTGCCGTCTATGGGGTCACACAGAGTTGGACACGACTGGAGTGACTTAGCAGCAGCAGCAGAGGTCTCCTGGGAGAAGGCGATGGCACCCTACTCCAGTACTCTTGCCTGGAAAATCCCATGGATGGAGGAGCCTGGTGGGCTGCAGTCCATGGGGTCGCTGAACAGTCAGACACGACTGAGCGACTTCACTTTCACTTTTCACTTTCATGCATTGGAGAAGGAGACGGCAACCCACTCCAGTGTTCTTGCCTGGAGAATCCCAGGGATGGGGGAGCCTGGTGGCTGCCGTCTATGGGGTCACACAGAGTCGGACACGACTGAAGTGACTTAGCAGCAGCAGCAGAGGTCTCCTGGGAGAAGGCGATGGCACCCTACTCCAGTACTCTTGCCTGGCAAATCCCATGGATGGAGGAGCCTGGTGGGCTGCAGTCCATGGGGTCGCTGAAGAGTCAGACACGACTGAGCGACTTCACTTTCACTTTTCACTTTCATGCATTGGAGAAGGAGATGGCAACCCACTCCAGTGTTCTTGCCTGGAGAATCCCAGGGATGGGGGAGCCTGGTGGGCTGCCGTCTATGGGGTCACACAGAGTCCGACACGACTGAAGTGACTTAGCAGCAGCAGCAGAGGTCTCCTGGTCCTCCCTGTGACCAGTTTCTCTTCTATCCCAATGCCAATGGGAACTATGATCAACACCACCCCCTCAACCTAGAAATCTCTTACCAACTTCAACTCTTGTGGTCAGAATATCAAATACTGTTTTTATCTTTCTCCAATTATAATACTTACCCAGTTAGACACAATCACCCACATAATTTTAGGTCATTTGCACCCCCACATTCCCATGATAATCTACATGAATCTGCCCCCACTCACTAGGAAATCTCACTAGCAGCACCCATCTTTGCAAGGTGGGTGCCTCTTTATTTCAGACTAAAAGATTTTCTTTCCATATGCACTGAAATCCTAATTGACTCCTGGCTTGAACACTAAAAACAGCAATCCCTGTGAATGATCCATTAGCAGCATCACTTTAACAGGAATGGTTTGTGCCCCGACAGGGTTTGTCTTTGTTTGTGGTGGCTATAATTCTCCTTGGGCCCATGAATGCCTAGATGGCTGGCATACGACTACGTGATGCCTCTTAGGTTATCTAACAGTACCCCTAAGTTTCCACGAATGAACTAGTCACCTCATTGGTTAACTCCCATAGATTTACACCAGAAAGTTCGAAAAGACCTACCAGGAGGTGTTCATGACTCAGAATTCACTTCCTTTGGCAACGCCATGCCTTCCTGGTGAGGAGCAAATGTAACTGAGAATGTGATTTTAAAATTCTCCTTAGTTCTTGAAGATATTCAAGAATCCCCTGCTAAAACAACAGCTGTCCCCAAAAAACTCCTCAGACTCTTCAGCCAGAATTGTTCCTCAAAATAGAATAGCCCTTAATTATCTTTTAGCTGAGCAGGGAGGTGCTGTGGCCAGTACAACCTGCTGTGCCTAGATTAACACTTCGGGGGAAGCCGAAACAATTACATAAGATCGCTGAGCAAGCCACTTGGTTAAAAGGTGACTCCTTCAGGAGGGTTGTTCTTTGATTTATTTGGTCTCGATTAATTTGGATCCTGGGGACCATGGTTCCAATATTCACTCCAAATACTGGGAATTATCCTGCTTTTGATTATTATAATCATAATAATCTCCCTGGTACATTATATTGAACCTTAAACTTTGATCACATTTCTCAGTTAAGCTAAGGGTTTGATCAAAAGGGGAGAATTGTTTAGAAAAAAAGAAACAACAGGTCCAGAATGGAGTCACTTGTGCTAAACCCATATCACCAAACCAAGACTTAATACCAAATCTAACTGTAATTTAGATTTCAACTTTCCCAAGGATTGGAATCTTAACCAACAGATCTGGAATCTCCCAGTTAGGACCAGTGAGATAATATGCATAATAAACCCTTTTGGGACTTCCCTGGTGGTCCAGTGGCTAAGAATCTGCCTTCCAATGCAGGGGACACGAGTTCAATCCCTGGTCGGGGAACTAAGATCCCCACATGCCAGGTGGCAACTCAGCCCATGCACCACAACAAAAAACTAGCAGAGCCAAAAAACAAAAGTAAAAAAACAACCTTTGACCCCAAAGGAAAGAGACCTCACTCAAAATAATCCTTATTTTTATTTTAAAGATGAAAATTCAAAAGACAAATCATTCAATTCCTTCAAAAGAATATTACCTGGACATTCTCTTTCTGACAATAAACTCTTCTAAGTAAGAAAGTAAGTAAACAAACAACCCCCTAAATGTTCCAGATGATGATAATCCCCTAAGGATTATGTTCTAATTAAATGACTTCTAAAAGATTAAGATAAAATGATTAAAAGAAGCTATAGATACATTGAAGGAAAAGGGAATAAAGAATTAAAACCAAGGAGTTAAAACTTTCTCTTAAAAGATGGAATAAAATAAGATAGAAGAAAATTCGGAAATCAAACTCCACATACACTTAGGAGTTTTTTTATCTGCCACACAGATAAATATGCAAAGTCCCCCAAGCCATACAAAAGCTTTTACTCATTTTTTCACTGCCTATAGGAGACATCTTAAAAGAAGTAGCAAATCTATGAAGATTCAGTTCAACAACTGTTTTCTTGATGTCATGATATGGAATCACATTTTTTCCCCTTAGATGATATAAAATGATAAACAGAAATATTGACTATAATCTGTAAATTCTTCTCAATTCTAGAAGCTTCACAGACTCTTTTAATGCATCCCCCTGGTGGCTCAGGAGGTAAAGAATCTGCATGCAATGCAGGAGACCCAGGTTCTATCCCTAAGTCAGGAAGATCCCATGGAGAAGGGAATGGCAACCCACTCCAGTATTCTTGCCTAGAGAATCCCATGGACAGAGGTACCTGGAGGGCTGCAGTCCTTGCTGTCATAAACAGTTGGACACGACACACTTTCACTTTAACCTTAAAAATTCGATTGACTTGGTGCATACTAGAATTAGAACAGATGCTATCCCATCTTTCTTCAGACTGATCTAAGGTAAAGATATACATATCGCCACATTCAAACAGTTCAAAATATGTGTAAAGCAATACTCCCAGAATATATCACATGTAAAGCCCATTTCAAGAGAACAATGAAAATCCTCCTAGCAACTGGCTTTCTTTAAGTAAGCCATCAAAGTGAAAAAGTTCTCCATATCACTTATTCCTGCTCCTCCTACCCCTTTCAGAAGGAAAGATATCTACTAGTCACTAACCATATATTATGTTCCAGAAAGTCATCTCAATGTTTATAGTCATTTCAGTGTTATCATTGAACATTACATATAGAAGACTATCAATAAAATTTTTTAAACAAATGAATGGAAAAGTAAGTAAATGATTTTGCACCAATAGTTCACAGTCTGATAACAATACCTTCCCGCCTAGAGATGATCCAATTATAACTTAGTGCCTTTCATAATAGTCACATAAAATGCATTTCAGACATGCGTATAATTATCATCTTTATCATCTGTGTATATAAAAGGAATACAAAGGAATATAGCATAGAAGGGGCATGGCTGAACTAAAGAGAGAATCTGTATTTGGTCTAATTTTACATTATAACTATCAGTGAGGAAAATATAACACAGATATTCTAAGTAATTATAAATCACTGTGAAGTCTATGAACTCTTTATTGTTTGACAATTTTGGAAAATGTGTTTCTAACAGTTTACAAAAGTATGATATGTCTGCACAGTGATCTGGTTATTTTTCAAATAAACACACTTTGAGACCACAAACAGAAACACAGTGTAATCTTCTGAGAAAAAGCAGAGTTACATTTTTAATACTCCCTAAAAGGGAATAAATAGGCTGAACTTCCATGCAATTTATTAACAGCTCAATGTTTAAGATACAGCTGAAGCTCTAAGTTATATAAAAGTACGTAACTCAAATAATAACAAAATAATGATTAACTCCTTGCCCAAGTGCCTAACAACCTGCCAGAATTAAAATAGTAGTAGTAGTTTTTCCACCTAGGGTATTCTAGTTCTGTTTGGTTTATTTTAAAATACTCATGGATATCTACAATTCTTCTGATCAGAATCAAGGTTCTTTCCTTTTTTCCCCCCCTAATAATCACAGGGATTAAACCAACCCTCTCATTTTAATGTTTTAAATTGTGTTGCTAAAGATATAAAAATGTGGTGATACTGATGACAGAGACCATCTAATAGAATAAAAAAGCCCTTCGAGAATCCTCATCTATCTCACTGCTTTTGCTGTAGAGCAGCTGTGCCTCACAGATTCACATGAATGAAAATATTTAGACGAGAAACCACCCACTTAGTTTATTTTCCATATGACTTTCCTGTAATTATTTTGTAAACTGTTCACACAACAATACATAAAAACATCTGCAAAAACAGGTAATTAATGTGTCAAGCCAAACTAATGCATTTTTTATGGTGTCCATGCTTCGTCAACTGTAATTATAACTCTTTTTTAAGCAAATGATGATGTGTTTGTTGCAATGTGCAAGTGGTTATTTTAGATGCTCTGTTTACTCTTCATACAATCTGAATATAAAACTCCTCAGCTACTTTACCCCACATCGATGCTTTACCTAGCTTTTTGCAGAAGCAGGAAAGTGGCTCTCTTTTCCAAGCTATAATTTCCAGTAAACATTTTTGTCATTAAAACATGAAATTCTAAACATAAAAGTCATTACCAAAATAGCCAACAATTCAAGAAATAATATGCCCACAGATGATTCAACAGGACTTTCTTCCTTCAGTTGTAACCGCCTGAGAATGCAGCACTTTTTGCCGATCGACTACAGTATGCTAAGCCTTCTGAACATCAGACTTAGAGGTGCATTGCTTTCTGAATGTGCAATAGTCATTCCATCTAGACCACCAAATATACATATCTTCAACATGAGACCAACAAATGAAGAATCAAATCCTGCCCAAAGTATACTGCTTCATAATCAATTCATCCTGCTTGAGTTCTAACTATATGAAAGATCATCTTAATTATCATTACTATTACTATACATTAACAATATTATTCATAATAATCCTTAAATGGACGTTCTTCTGGGCCCAAGGTATGTGATCTGTTAAATTCTGTTTCCAGAGGAAACAAAACCTAAAATTAATGAAGAAGCACAACAATGTAAGATTTTCTGGGGTTCCTTCTCTTCTTATAAAAGGTAGTTTGGAGGATTTCCCTGTGATCCAGTGTCTGGGAATCCACCTGCTAATGCAGTGAACATGCGTTCAATCCTAACATGCCACCGAACAACTAAGCCCGTACACCGTAACTATTGAACCTGCTCTCTAGAGTCCACGAGCTGCAACTACTGAGGGCCACACACCTAGAGCCCATACTCTGCAACGAGAAGCCACCTCGGTGAGGGGCCCTGCAGCAAAGAGCAGCTCCTGCTTGTCCAACTAGAGAAAGCCACACATGGCAATCAAGACCCAGCACAGCCATACATAAATACATAAATATTTTTTTAAATAAGAAATGTAATTTTTAAAACTTCTATGATTAAAACCCACAGTATTAAAAAAAATGTGGTAATAAAGAACTCTTAGTACACAAGGTTTTTCTGCTTATTTTCACAATGAAAATTCTGAGAGAGAATATAAGAATTAGCCCTTCTGGGTCCAAACTTATATAACTCTTCATTTTAATACAAATATATCTAAGCCAAATTATCCCATTCTTCCCCTGACTATTAGCTACCGTGACAGGCTACAGGTGTCTTCTGGAACAGAGTACAGGTGTTTGTCTATCCCTACCTTGTTCTCAAAAAGAACATGAGGAAAATATTAGAGTAAATCAAATGACAGTTTCCCAGCCACCAAGCATGTGTTTTAGGTCAAATGCTAATTCTGGACAAATTAGTGAAAGTAAAAGTCACTCAGTCGTGTCCAACTTTTTGTGATCCCCCCTGGACTGTAGTCCGTGGAATTCCCCAGGCCAGAATACTGGAGAGGGTAGCCTTTCCTTTCTCCAGGGGATCTTCCCAACCCAGGGATTGAAGCCAGGTCTCCCACATTGCAGGTGAGTTCTTTACCAGCTGAGCCACAAGGGAAGCCCAAGAATTCTGGAGTGGGTAACCTATCCCTTCTCCAGAGGATCTTCCCAGCCCAGGAATAGAACTGGGGTCTCCTGCATGGCAGGCAGATTCTTTACAAACAATTTAGGGTTGAGTCTAATTAAAACAGAACGGAGTCCTAGTTCCAAGGACGCTGGGATAGAAACACAAGACCAAGACCTGGAAAGGTACCAAGACAGAAGTATATTTGTTGAAGCTAGAAATCAAACTTAGGATCAGATTAGCAGAAATTCTCAATACTGAGTTCTCACTATTTATGTAGCAACAAACATAAATGTAATAATGCATATAATTAACGTCATTTCAAATGGCTGCATTCTACACATTGTCAACCTTTCGGGATAAATACACTAATGTCTGTGTGGAGTACTGACAGGACAGGCAGAGGTCATTTTAAACCTACCTGACACTTTCACAAGCTACCTTGATGCATAGTGGCTATTCATCATACATACTTTAAGACTTCACTTAACTATCACCTCTTCCAGAAGCCTTTCCTATAAGCCTTCTCCTTCCCCTTGGTCAAGTGCCCACTTATATGTATCTACAGAAGCACTCTCATTCAAAAATATTTATAGGGAATTTTCTATGGAAAAGCCACTATGCTAGAAGATACAATAGTGAATAAGAAAATTCCTTGCATTCAAGGACATCTACAAGTAAACAAAGAGACATTAATTCAACAAATAACTAGATAAATAATTATTTCATTGTAAATAAATACACTTGAAACAAAACAGTGTACAATGACCACAAGGTTCAAGGAATCTATTCTGGTCTAAACAAAGGTAAGGAAAGGCTTCCTTGAGGAACTGTCATTGAAACTGAGACCTGATGAAGAAGGAGGTATCCACTGAGGAAGCACAGGAAGGCGCTCAAACACAGCACAGCTCACATGAAGGCATTAACACGGAAAAGACCTTGGTGCCTGCCGGGAGGTAAAGAAGGCCACTGTGGCTAAAGAAGGCAAAGTGAAGAGGAGTGGTTCAAGATGAGCTTGGAGAGGCAGGCAGAAGCCACATCACTCACAGCCTCGGAGGCCATATCTTTGGATTTTGTCCTCAAAGTAATGAATTTAATGCAAGAAAGTGACATGATTAGACCATTTTTAAAAGATCACTCAGGCTACTGGTATAGAAAGAATAAATTAGAATCAAGCAAGAGCAGAGCAGGCAGGGAAGAAATTATAAAGTTGTTAGAAAAGCAATGATGGAAGGTGGGACTTCCAGATTATGAGAGAGAGGAACTGGAGAAAACATCTTCCCAGGCAAAACCGGTCAAAATTATCAAAAAATCACAACTCTGGAAACTGACTACAGAGAAACAGAAAATTAAGAAATACGTATGTAAGAAAAAGTACTGAACTGCGACAGAGAAGCAAGGGTGTTTCAACACGTAGCTACTCCTACCCGTCCCTAGCCAAATGCTGATAAGGGATGTGGGGATCAACAGTCTTCCTGATGCTGGAGGGGGCTAGTCTGACATCTACTGGAAAAAGCTCCAGGCTATTAAAATCAACAGCAAACAGTGACAAAAGGCAAGACAAAAATTTAACAGAGAAATCTGAGAAACTAGGTAAGTCATAGTGTGCTCTGATAAGCTCCCATATATTCACAGGGATCTTCAAAGTTATACACATTCACAGAAGAGATCGCAGAGGGTCACAACCACCCACTCACTCTTGGTGAACAGGAGACCCTGCAAAAACAGAAAGTAAAACCAGGGAAGACTTATAAACCACCTGAATTTTTAAAGCCCCAGCCCACACAACAGTCTCAGCAAATGGCAGAAGCCTCACTAACTGAGGCAGTTTAAGAATCATCTCTACATAATCACTGACTGACCACAAACAACAACAAACAACCCTAGGTAAATGGAAGGGAGGAGGCAGAATCTTAAGAGTTGCTCTGTTATCTAAAATGTCAACTTTTCAACAAAAAAGTACGAGACACGCAAAGAAACAAGAAAGGTATGGCCCATAATCAGAATAGAAGCAGTCAGTAAAAACTATCTCTGAAGGGCATGCATGCATGCTAAATCACTTCAGTCGTGTTTGACTCCTTGTGCCTCTATGGACTGCAGCCCACCAGGCTCCCCTGGTCGTGCTATTCTCCAGGCAAGAATACTGGAGTTGCCATGCCCTTCTCCAGGGGATCTTCCCGACCCAGGGATTGAACCAACATCTCTTATGTCTAACCTGCACTGGCAGGTGGATTCTTCACCGCTAGCGCCACTTGGGAAACCCATCTCTGAAGGGACTCGTATCTAAGAAGATCAACAAATATCATGGATACAACAAATACCAACAAGGATAAACTTAAGAGTCTCACACCCAAATACATAATAGCCAAACTGTCAAAAGCCAAAGCAGAAAATCTTAAAAAAGTAGCAAAAGATAAACATTACTTATCACATACTAGGGGATCTCAACAAAACTTAACAACTGACTTATTATCAGAAAAATGAAAACCAAAAGGCAGTGACATAGCATATTCAACATGCTGCAAAAGGGCATAAAAACCTGTCACACAAGAATCCAATATCTAGGGAAACCATCTTTCAACAATAAAGACAAAATAGAGACCTCCCTGGTGGTCCGGTGGTTGGGAGTCCACGTTCCAGGGTGGGACACGTGCGTTCAATCCCTGGGCAGGGAACTAGGATCCCACGTGCCATGGGGCAACTGAGCCCACACGCTGCAACTAGAGAACCCACACACCGCAGCTAGAGAAGCCTGCACACCCCAACTACTGAATCCAAGTGCTCTGGAGCCCTGCGCCGGGCAGGAGGCCCACATCCTGCAACGAGAAAACCCGCTACGTGCCACAACTGGACAAACTCTGTGTGCCGTGAGGACCAGCACAGCCAAAACCAAAAAATAAAAAAGGACAAAATAAACATTCCTACAGAAACACTGAGAGGACTTGTTGCTAATAGACTTGCCTTGGGAAAAATTTTTAAAAGATAGCGTAAGTATATTTCTTCTCATTTCTTCTCCAAAGTGGTTTCAAAGACAAGCAAATTTAATCAATAATTGTAAAACTGTACTGTAGGGCTTATATAAAGACAATACATATGAAAATACTAGCAAAAGGAAGGGAAGGAAGCTCTACTGACGCAAAGTTTCTCTATATCACTAGAATTAAGGTAGTTTTCTCCAATGGCACCCCACTCCAGTACTCTTGCCTGGAAAATCCCATGGACGGAGGAGCCTGGTGGGCTGCAGTCCATGGAGTCGCTAGGAGTCGGACACGACTGAGTGACTTCACTTTCACTTTTCACTTTCATGCATTGGAAAAGGAAATGGCAACCCACTCCAGTGTTCTTGCCTGGGAATCCCAGGGACGGGGGAGCCTGGTGGGCTGCTGTCCCTGGGGTCACACAGAGTCAGACATGACTGAAGCGACTTAGCAGAAGCAGCAGCAGAAATGTTTTAAGTTAAAAGGCTTATTACTTTAATCTTCAGAAAAACCATTATGGGGGGAAGAAGGAGAGGGTGGGATGTATGGAGAGAGTAACGTGGAAACTTCCATTACCATATGTAAAATATATAGCCAACGGGAATTTGCTGTGTGACTCAGGGAACTCAACAAGGGCTCTGCAACAACCTAGAGGGGTAGAATGGGGAGGGAGATGGGAAGGAGGGTCAAGAATGAGGGGACATATGTATAGATTCATGTTGATGTTTAGCAGAAACCAACAAAATTCTGTAAAGCAATTATCCTTCAATTAAATAATTAAAAAAAAAAAACTATTATGGAAAATCAGTCAGATCAAAGTCAAAATGATATAATCTAGGGGAAAAAAAAGATAATAAAGATAGCCTAGAAATACATCTAGTCACAGAGGAGGCAGTAAAAACAGAAAGAAATGACACATATAGAAAACAAATAGTAAGACAGCAGACATAAATCCGATATTATTAAATACATTAAATGAATATGGATTAAACATGCCAATCAAAAAGTAGAGATTATAAGACCAATTTTTTTTTTTAATCTAACTACATTCCATCTACAGGAGAAACACTTTTATTCAGACAAATATAGGTTGAAAGATAAAGAATGGAAAAATGTATCATACAAAAACTAATCATAAGAGAGGTAGATAACTATACTAACATCTATTGAAATAGATTCCAAGAAAAAAAAATTTACTAGAGACAAAAACAATGTTAAAGTTAAATTAATCTAGGTTTATTCATGATAACTATTTTATACCAAGATTGTACTTTAATCATGAACTTTTCACCCACAGCCAATAAAAGCAGGTATGCTTTCATTAATCAGAGAACAACTTAACGACACCTCATATAGTTCAAAAATCAATTTAATTATAAGTTCCTATGACTAGTCCATAATGACTGATTATCAAAAATTACAGAGACTACTAAAATGTGGGAAATGTCCTACAAACATAAATATGATAGCTATGTTATAGAAAGTGTCATGAAACCTTCAAATAACATAATGTATCAAGCATCCCCATTTCAAGTCCCTGTGTTAAAATGATTAAATAGTATGACCTGGCCATAAAGAAAGTCTCAACAATTTTCAAAAAGTTAAAATCATTCAGACAAAGTCCCTTGGACACCATGGAATTAAGCTAGAAATCGGAAGCAAAAAGATAATCAGAAAAAAATCTCAACTGCTAGGATATTAAATAGTACACTTGATCTTCCCAACCCAGAGACTGAACCCAGGTCTCCTGCACTACAGGCAGATCTTTACCATCTGAGCCACCAGGGAAGCCCTAGAAATATATTACTTAGAAGTAATTCACAAGTGCAGGAGGTAGACTAATGGACTCCTAAGATGTCTGTGCCCTAACAAAGAAACCTGTGAATATACTACTTTACTTGGCTAAACAACTTTACAAAATGCGATTAAGGTTACAAATTTTGAGACCGAGCAATTTTCCTGAATTATCAAGGTGGGCCCAACCAAATCACCTGGGTTCTTAAAGTCAGGCAACATTTCCTTGCTAAGAATCAGAGTGAGATATAACTATGGGAAAATGACCAGGCAGATACAAAACTGCTGGCTTTCCAGGTAGAAGACATGCAGGTGGCCTCTAGAAGCTGGAAAAGGCAAGGAAACACGAGAGTCTCTGGAAGGGAATACAGTCCTGCCCAAACTTTGATTTCAGCCTGTAAGATTCATGGCAGATTTCTAACCTACAGAACCATAAAATAATAAATTTGTGTTGTAAATCTGTAGTAATTCTATATAACAGAATCTAACTCTCTTTCTTGACAAAACTAGAAACAAATGGGAACTTCTTCAACATTACCAAAGGCACCTATGAAAAACCAATAACTAACATCATAGTCAATGGTTAATGACAAAGCTCTCCCCCTGTGATCTGGAACAGGACAAGGATGCCTCCTTTCCCAATGCTACTGAACACTATACTAGAAGTTCTAGCCAGAGCATCAGATAAGAAACAAAAGGCAACCAAACTGCAAAAGAATACATAAAACTACATCTATTCATGGGTAAAATAACCCTATATACCGAAATCCCAAGGAATTTACAAACACCTACCTAGAGCTAACAGATGAATTCAGCAAGTTGTCAGATACAAGATAGACACACAAAATCAGTTGTGTTTTAACACACTAGAAATCAACAATCTGCCAAGAAAATTAATGAAACAATTCCATTTATGATAGCATTGAAAAATATAAATATCTAGGAACCTATTTAACCAAGGAGGCAAAAGATTCATATGCTGAAAATCACAAAATATTGCTGAAAGAAAGAAGATCTAAATAAATAAGACATCTATGTTCACAGATTGAAAGACTTAATATTGTTAAGATGGCAATATTGCCCAAATTTATTTAGATTTAATTCAATGCCCAGTAAAACTTCAATAGCTTTTTTTTGGCGGAAATAGAAAACATGATTTCTAAAATAATAAAAACTTTGAAAATAAAATATGTCAATTATACCTCAGTTTTTTAAGGTGATTTTCAAATTCATATAGTTATAAGGAGACCCCACAGTAGAAACAACATTGACAAAGGGAAAAATTCTCAAAGTAGATCATAAATCAAAAAAGCTAGGAGCCAATGTATTAGATGGCTAGACAATCACGCCACTATTGCTGATAAAAATAAAAGTTTGGGGATTTCCTTGGTGGTCCAGTGGCTAAGAATCCACCTTACAATGCAGGGGACTCAGGTTCAATCCCTGGTCAAGGACCTAATGTTCCCACATGCTGCAGAGAACTAAACCTGTGTGCCACAGCTACTGAAGCCCCCATCCTGGAGCCTGCGCACTGCAACTAAAGAAGCTGTGAACCACGAGGAAAATATCTGCATGCCTCAACTAAGACTTGACAAAGCCAAATAAATAAATAAATATTTTTCTTAAAATACAGGTTTTTGTCTTGTTAGCCTTATAAATATGCTTTGTACTGAACTGGGCAACCCCTTAGAGAAAAAGTGGGCTGAATAATATTTTCGTAAGATCATCAGAGTTAACACCGTAAACAGCCAAACAAAGTTTAAAGCTACATATTTTCACTTCTGGAATTCAGCAATAAGAAATCTTGTGACTTGCTTCTCTTCATCAAACATAGACTTACTACTACCTTTCTCATATATCCATCCATTGTAAAGCAAACAAAGTTATCCTTTGAGCTTCCTCATATTTGAGTAACTCATTCAAAGGAATAAATCTATGGTCAAAACTGTTTTATAAAGCATGTGAAATATATATCATTATGACTGCATAGAGACTAGCCACATCCCTGGTGGCTGAGAGGTTAAAGCTTCTGCCTGCAATGTGGGAGACCTGGGTTCGATCCCTGGGTCGGGAAGATCCCCTGGAGAAGGAAATGGCAACCCACTCCAGTATTCTTGCCTGGAGAATCCCAAGGATGGAGGAGTTTGGTGGGCTACAGTCCACGGGGTCACAAAGAGTTGGACACGACTGAGCGACTTCACTTTCACACATGTCCTAGAACCAACCCTGTAATTCTGAGCTAGTCCAAGTGACTGAAAGGAAACCTAGACATATATGTAGATTGATGATTTCTCCAGAAATTCTATTCCTCACTGCAGGAAGGGGAAGAAAAACAATCAAGACCCAGTAAGAGACCCAGAATGATGTAGTACTTCTACACAAGTTCGGCTTTTGAAATATATCTGGACATCCCTGAGAGCCTAGCACACATAAACGCAGGGGATGGGTAAACCATGAAAAATGGTTTGGTACCGCTTATTATACCATTTACCAGGAGGAAAACTGCAGAAGACTGTTTGCATCTTTCAGCTGAGTAATAGCATCACAAGTAGTCTCATATGTTAAAAATATCAGTAAGTTTGACCAAAAAAAAAAAAACACCAACAACATCAAGAAACTCTCTTCATCAGTTCATTCACTCAGTCATGTCCGACTCTTTGCCACCCCATGGACTACAGCACACCAGGCCTCCCTGACGATTACCAACTCCCAGAGTTTATTCAAACTCATGTCCATTGAGTCAGTGATGCCATCCAACCATCTCATCCTTTGCTGTCCCCTTCTCCTCCTGCCTTCAATCTTTCCCAGCATCAGGGCCTTTTCAAATGAGTCAGTTCTTCGCATCAGGTGGCCAAAGTATTGGAGCTTCAGCTTCAGCATCAGTCCTTCCAATGAATATTCAGGACTGATTTCCTTTAGGATGGACTGGTTGGATCTCCTTGCAGTCCAAGGGACTCTCAAGAGTCTTCTCCAACACCACAGTTCAAAAGCATCAATTTTTTGGCACTCTGCCTTCTTTATAGTCCAACTCTCACATCCATACATGACCACTGGAAAAACCATAGCTTTGCCTAGATGGACCTTTGTTGGCAAAGTAATGTCTCTGCTTTTTAATATGCTGTCTTTTAATATGCTGTCATAACTTTTCTTCCAAGGACTCTTTTCATAGTGATATTCATAATGCATGCAGGAGACTTAAAAAGAAACAGAAAAGAGAGGGGAGAGAAGAAGAGAGGAAAAGAAAGGAAAAAAAGGAATGCGGAGAAAGTAGAGGAGGTCTCATTTTGAAAGGCCATCATTCAATTTTATATTTTTATAAGAGAACACTATATAGTCACTATCACAATGCCTGGTACATACAAGAAGTAAAAGCTTGTTGAACGGTCAACTGAATGAATAGATGGCTGAATGAGCAAAGAAATAAATGGGCAGAATGAAAAAGAAAAAATACTTGAAGTTTAAAAATATTTGATTGTGAAGAAGATATATGTCTCCATGTTAAAAAGTTAATCTAATAGGAGAGAGATGTGAGAAGTAGCATGGCAGAGTGGAAAGAAGGCAAGATTTGAATTCAAAAGGACCTAGATTTAAATCCTGGATGAAACTTTCACTGGTCTGTGCTGCTAATATTTTATATAAGCCTTAGTTTTGACTGGTTCAGGAGTGAGAAATGAGTACAACAGGGCTGTATATTGTCACCCTGTTTCTTTAACTTATACGCAGAGCACATCATGTGAAATGCTAGCTGGATGAGTTACAAGCTGGAATAAAGACTGCCAGGAGCAACATCAACAACCTCAGATATGCAGATGATACCATTCTAATGGCTGAAAGAGAAGAGGAACCAAAGAGGCTCTTGATGCGGGTGAAGGAGGAGAGTGAAAAAGCCAACTTAAAACTCAATATTGAAAAAATTAACAAGATCATGGTATCCAGTCCCATCACTTCACAGCAAATAGAAGGGTAAAAGGTGGAAGCAGGAACAGAATTCCACCTGGGCTCTAAAATCACTGCAGATGGTGACTGCGGCCATGAAGGTAGAAGACAACTGCTTCTTGGCAGGAAAGCTATGACAAACCTAGACAGTGTGTTAAAAAGCAAAGATGTCACTTTGCCGATAAAGGTCCATCTAGTCAAAGCTATGGCTTTTCCAGTAGTCATGTATGGATGTGAGAGCTCAACAGTAAAGAAGGCAGAGTGCCGAACAATTGATGCTTTTGAACCACGGTGCTAGAGAAGACTCTTGAGAGTCCCTTGGAAACCAGGGAGATCAAACCAGTCAATCTTGAAGGAAATCAACCCAGAATACTTTTTGGAAGGATTGATGCTGAAGCTGAAGCTCCAGTTCTTTGGCTACCCTATGCAAAAAGCTGACTCACTGGAAAAGACTCTGATGCCGGGAAAGACTGAAGGCAGAAGGAGAAGAGGGCAACAGAGGATGAGATGGTTGGATGGCATCAGCGATTCAATGGACATGAAATTGGGCAAGCTCTGGGAGATGACAAGGGACAGGGAAGCCTGGCATCCTGCAGTCCATGGGGTCATGAAGAGTTGGACGCGACTTGGCGACTGAACTAGTTTTCTCCATCTGTAAAATGGGGATTCCAGTAACCACCTTACAAATACAATAAACCAGCAATGTTGGCACCTAGAACAAACTGAACAAAACCAGCTCTCAAATCAATTCTGTAATTCATAATGTAGCCCACAGATGGGTGTTACTAACAATGCTCGCCATCTGGTAGCTTCCTCTTTTAAATAATTATTCTTGCTAACTAGGTGCCAAGCTTTTAGAATCATTATAGTGAATGTTTGCACCCTCTAAATTTTGGTGTCCTTAGAAAAAGCCCAGTGTGACTAGCCATAGCTCATAGTATATAGGTTTGCTAAAAATAACATTAAGAAAAACCCGTTGTACAGTGACAGACATGTAATCAATAATAAATTATTATTTAAATATTTCATGAATACCTTTATATCATCCATTTGCCACTCCACATTATCTCAATTATTCCAATAAGCCCACACTAAGAATACAGATTAATCATATCAGTCACTTGCAGAAAAACATAAATAAGGCAGAAATGAAAGGTTATAGAGACAGAAATGAGAAATTCTGAAACATTCTCTTCAAAGAGTCAATTTGATTCCTTCAATCTTGACTTTTTGCATTTTCTCTCTTAAATCCAGAAAAACCTGAGGACTTAGAAGTGTAGAGGGACCCTAATTTCAAGAGCCATTTCCAGACGAAGGAAATAACTGTTGGATTCAAAAGGAGAGTTCAAAGTTACCACTCAGTGTATGCTTTTTCTTTGTTGGATGGGCAAGAGAACTGCTGCTATTGTGTTCTGTATCTAGTCTCAGCTGTGCAAACACCAGTTAAGTAAGAAAAACATCAAGCCATCTTTATAAGATCTACAAACAACCTAGACAAATTCCTTTAGAAAGCATAGTTAGTTAAGCTGAATAGTTAGTATGCAAAATAACAAAACTTGTCAACTCATAAGAACCCCTGTATAAAGTACTCTTACTTAGCTCTGAAAGACTATTTCTCTGGATTATCAGATATCCAGAAATAGTTATTTTATTTTAAAGCATGCCAATCCAATCCAAGGTCACAGATAACAATTCTCACAGAAAGAGTTAAACTAAAATGACTCATTGGTATAACTAGTTATAATGATGCCACAATAACAGTTTTTCTCCACGAAAACATCTCTTCTGCTCCTAAATGTTAAGTTAGTTCACAAGCGAGAGCCTCCAGTTTCCCCACAAACAAAAGAACAAAGTCTTTATACTCAACTTCAGTCAACAGTAATAAGTTGAAAGGTTTTCCTCTAAGATCAGGAACAAAACAAGGGTGCCTACTTTTGCCACTTTATTCAACACAGTACTGGAAGTCCTAGCCAGAGTAATCAGGCAAGGGAAAAGGGGGATGGGGGAAGGACAACATCCAAATCAAAAGGAAGAAGTAAGACTGTGTCTTTTTACAGACCACATGATGATAGATACATAAAATCCTAGATTCCCCCCAAAACTGTTAAACTAATAAATTCAGTAAAAGTGCAAGATACAAAATCAGTACACAAAAATCAGTGTGTTTCTACACACTAGCAACAAAGTATTAGAAAGATAAATTAGGAGAGCAACCCCACTTAAAACTGCATTAAAAAAAAAAAAAAAAACCCTAGGAATAAATTTAACTGGGGAGGTGAAACATAAGTATACTAAAACCAACAAACAACTGATGAAAGAAACTGAAGAGAATGATGAAAGATATTCCAAGCTCATGAACTGGGAGAATTAATAATGTTAAAATGTCCATACTCCTCAAAGTGACCCATGATTTAAAGCAATCTCTATCAAAATTTCAAAAAGCAGAAAAAACAATTCTAAAATTTATACAGAACCTCAGAAGACTGAACAGGCATAGTAATCTTAAGAAAGAGGAAAAAAGCTGGAGGTCTCACATTTCTTAATTTCAAACTATATTATAAAGCTATAGTAATCAAATAGTACGGTATTCACATTAAAAAGACATAAACGTTAATGGAACCAAATAGATAGTCCAGAAATAAAACCATACATGCATGGTTAACTAATTTTCAACAAAGGAGCTAAGAATATTCAATAGGAAAAGAATATGCACAATAAATGGTGCTGGGAAAGCTGGGCAGTCACTTTTAACAGAGTAAAACTGGACCCCTATCTCACACCATACACAAAAATAAACGCAAAATGGATTACAAACTTGAATGTAAGACTTGAGACCGTGAAATTCCTAGAAGAAAACATGGAGGGTAAATTCCACGACATGTCTTGGTAATAGTTTTTGGACTTGAAACCAAAAGAAATGGCAACAAAACCAAAAATAAACAAGTGGGACTACCTCAAACTAAAAACCTTCTTCTGCAGAGCAAAGGAACCCATCAACAAAATCAAAAGAGAAACCAGAAGGGGAAGGACAGTTGGGTTTGGGATTGACGTGTGTGTATATTGCTTTATTTTAAATGGATAATTAACAAGGACCTACTGTGTAGCACATGGAACTCTGCTCAATGTTATTTATGTGGCAGCCTGGATGGGACATGAGTTTGGGGGCAAATGGATACATACTCAGAATGGCTGAGTCCTTTTGCTGATCGCCTGAAACTATCATAACATTGTTAATCAGCTATACCCAATACAAAATAAAAAGTTTAAAGCATTTTAGGATCAAATGGCTTCACAAGAGAACTCTATTAAACATTTAGAGAAGAGCTAATGCCTATCCTTCTAAAACTCTTCCAAAAAACTGCAGAGAGAAGAACACTTCCAAACATTCTACAAGGTCACCACCACCCTGCTACCAAAAACAGACAAAGACAACACAAAAACAGAAAACTACAGGCCAATATCACTGATGAACATAGATGCAAAAATCGTCAACAAAATTTTAGCAAACAGCATTCAGCAACATATCAAAAAGCTCATACACCATGATCAAGTTGGGTTTTTTCCAGGGATGCAAAGATTCTTCAATATACACAAATCAATCAATATGATACACTGTATCAACAAATTGAAAGATAAAAACCATATGATAATCTCAATAGATGCAGAGAAAGCCTTTGACAAAATTCACACCCATTTATGATTAAAATGTTACAAAAAATGGGCACAGAGGGAACCTATCTCAACATAGTAAAGGCCATATATGATAAGCCTACAGCAAACATTATGCTCAATGGTGAAAAACTGAAAGCACTCCCCTGAAAATCAGGAAGAAGACAATGGTCACCACTTTTACCACTATTATTCAACACAGTTTTGGCAGTCCTAGTTACAGCAATCAGAGAAGAAAAAGAAATAAAAGGAATCCAGATCAGAAAAGAAGAAGTAAAGCTCTCACTGTTTGCAGATGACATGATACTGTACATAGAAAATCCTAAAGATAATAAAAGAAAATTACTAGAGCTAATTAGTGAATATAGCAAAGTCACAGGATACAAAATCAATACACAGAAAACACTTGCATTTCTATAGACTACCAGTGAAAAATCAGAAAGAGAAATTAAGGAATCAATCCCATTCACCCTTGCAACAAAAAGAATAAAATATCTAGGAATAAACTTACCTAAGGAGACAAAAGAACTGTACACAGAAAATTATAAGACACTGATGAAAGAAGTCAAAGATGGCATAAACAGATGGAGAGATATTCCATGTTCTTGGGTAGGAAGAATCAATATTGTAAAAATGACTATATTAACCAAATACAGTCTACAGATTGAATGCAATCCCTATCAAATTACCAATGGCATTTTTCACAGAACTAGAACAAAAAATTTCACAACTCAAATGGAAACACAAAAGACTCCAAATAGCCAAAGGAGTCTTGAGAAAGAAGAATGGAGCTGCAGGAATCAACCTTCCTGACTTCAGACTATACCACAAAGCTACAGTCATCAAGACAGTATGGTACTGGCACAAAAACAGAAATATAGACCACTGGAACAAGATAGAAAAGCCTAGAAATAAACCCATGCACCTATGGGTACCTTATTTTTGACAAAGGAGGCAAGAATATACAATGGGGCAAAGTCAGTCTCTTCAATAAATGGTGATGGGAAAACTGGACAGCTCCATGTAAAAGAATGAAATTAGAACACTTCCTAACACCATACACAAAGATAAACTCAAAATGGATTAAAGACCTAAATGTAAGACCAGAAACTATAGAACTCTTAGAGGAAAACAGGCAGAACACTCAATGACATAAATCAAAGCAAGATCTTCTATTATCCACCTCCTAAAGTAAGGAAAATAAAAACAAAAGTAAACAAGTGGGACCTGATTAAACGTAAAAGCTTTTGCACAGCAAAGGAAACTATAAGCAAGGTGAAAAGACAACCCTCAGAACGGGAGAAAATAATAGCAAATGAAACAATGGACAAAGGATTAATTTCCAAAATATACAAGCAGCTCATAGAACTCAATACTAGAAAAACAAACAACCCAATCCAAAAGTGGGGAAAAGACCTAAACAGACATTTTCCAAAGAAGACATACAGATGGCTAACAAACACATGAAAAGATGCTCAACATCACTCATTATTAGAGAAATACAAATCAAAACTACAATGAGATATCACCTCACTGGTCAGAATGGCCATCACCAAAAAGTCTACAAACAATAAATGCTGGAGAGAGTGTGGAGAAAAGGGAACGCTCTTGCAGTGTTGGTGGGAATATAAATTGATACAGCCACTATGAAAGACAGTATGGAGATTCCTTAAAAAACTAGGAATAAAACCACCATATGACCCAGCAATCCTACTCCTAGGCATCTACCCTGAGGAAACCAAAACTGAAAAAGACACATGTATCCCATTGTTCATTGCAGCACTATTTACAATAGCTAGAACACGGAAGCAATCTAGATGTCCATCAACAGATGAATGGATAAAGAAATTGTGGCACACATACACAATGGAGTATTACTCGGCCATAAAAAATGAATGCATTTGAGTCAGTTCTAATGAGGTGGATGAACCTAGAACCTATTATACAGAGTGAAGTAAGTCAGAAAGAGAAATATCATATACTAACGCATGTACACAGAACCTAGAAAAATGGTACTGAAGAATTTATTTGCAGGCAGCAATGGAGAAACAGACATAGAGAACAGACTTATGGACATGGGGAGGAGGAAGAGAGGGTAAGATGTATGTTGAGAGTAACATGGAAAGTTATATTACCATATGTAAAATAAATAGCCAACAGGAATTTGCTGTATGTCTCAGGAAACTCAAACAGGGGCTCTATATCAACCTAGAGAGGTGGGATGGGGAGGGAGATGGAAAGGAGGTTCACAAGGGAGGGGATATAGGTATACCTATGGCTGATTCATGTTGAGGTTTGACAGAAAACAACAAAATTCTGTAAAACAATTATCCTTCAATTAAAAAAAAATTTTTTTAAAGTCAAAAGGCAATATACCAATGGGAGAAATATTTGCAAATTATATACCTGATAAGAAGATAATATCCAGGGGCTTCCCTGGTCGTCCCATGGTTAAGAATCTGCCTGACAATGCAGGGCACATGGGTTTGACCCCTGGCCAGAAAGATCCCATACGCCACAGGTCAACAAAGCCCATGCACCTCAACTACTGAGCCGTGCTCGAGAGCCTGCAAGCTGCAACTACTGAAGCCCATGCCCTGCCACAAAAGAAGCCACTGCAGCGAGAAGCCCAGGCACCACAAGGAGGGAGAAGTCCCCACTCGCCACAACCACAGAAAGCCCAGGCACAGCAATGAAGCTGTAGTGTCACTATAAAATGTTTTTAAAGTTAATATCCAAAATACATATAGAATTGTCATAACTCAAAAGGAAAAAAATCAACCAGATTAAAAAATGGGCAGAGGAAGTGAACAGACATTTTCCCAAAGTAGACATACAAATGCTTAAAAGGTATATGAAAAGGTACTTAACATCAGTCATCATAAGGGAAACCCAAATCAAAACCACAATGAGGTATCACCTCACACCTGTCAGAATGGCTATGCTATCATCAGAAATACAATACATAACAAATGTTGACAGGGATGTGAAAAAAAGGGAATCCTCATACACTGTTGGTAGGAATGTAAATTGGTGCAGCCCCTACAAAAACTGGTATGGAGGAAAAATTAAAAATAGAACTACCATATGATTGAGCAATTCCATTTTCAGGTATATATTCAAAAGAAACAAATCATTATCTCAAAGATATATTTACATGTCCATGTTCACTGCAGAATTATTCACAACAGCCAAGACATGAATCAACCCGTGTCCATCAACAGATGAATTGATAGTGTGGTGGAATATTATACAACCATAAAAAATATATTTTATGATAGATAGTGAATAATATACAGCAGAATATCATTCAACCATAAAAAATAAATTCTTCAGGGCACTATGCTAAGTGAAATTAAGTCAGAGAAAGACAACTACCATATGATCTCACTTATATGTGGAATCTAAACGGAACCAAACAAAGAAATAGAACAGACTGGTGGTTGCCAGAGGCAAGTGGTGAAGGTGGTCAAAAAATGCAAACTTTCACTTATAAGATTAATAAATTTGGGGGATAAAACATACAACATGGGCTTCCTAGGTGGGTCAGTGGTTAAAAAAAAACAAACCCGCCTGCCAATGTCAGAGACTCCAGTTCAATCCCTGGGTCAAGAAGATTCCCTGGAGAAGGGAACGGCAACCCACTCCAGTATTCTTGCCTGGGAAGTCCCACGGACAGAGGAGCCTGGAGGGCTACAGTCGATGGGGTCACAAAAAGTCGGACACGACTTAGCAACTGAACAATGACAACATACAATATGGTGACTACAGTTAACGTTACTATATTGTATATTTGAAAGCTGCTAAAAGAATAACTTTAAAGTTCTTATTACTAGAAAAAAATATATAACTATGTAAAGTGATGTGTGTTAACTAAACTTACTGCAGTAATCATTTCACAATATATGCGTATATCAAATCATTATGATGTCATATGTCAATTATACCTCCGTAAAACTGGGGAAAACATTTTTCAAAAATAATGTCCATGTGTGGTGACTGGTATATTTCTAAACAGAATCCACAGACTAGAAACACTGCCCTAATGTTACATTTAAACATGTATAACATTTAAACATATAACATGTTAAATGTATAACCATGTGCCTGAAACAGACATTATTATACATTTTGGTTAAAAGTTAGAATTGTGACTATGGTCACCACGGTTTGTATGAATTAAATTGATCACATTATGGATAAACAATAGAAGGCTAAAAAAAATTAGTTGACTATAACTTTTTAGACTTGATGGCATATTAACCACAAAAACTAATCCAGGCAGAAATAGAGATTGCAGTTTCAGAAATGTGGTAAGCTAAATAGAAAAAAGTATGTTTAAATTTTAACATTCCTTAAGACAGAGGTCTAGTAGGTTTACAACTAGCCAATCTGATCACATGGACCACAGCCTTGTCTAACTCAATGAAACTAAGCCATGCCCTGTGGGGCCACCCAAGACGGACGGGTCATGGTGGAGAGGTCTGACCGAATGTGGTCCACTGGAGAAGGGAACAGCAAACCACTTCAGTATTCTTGCCTTGAGAACACCATGAACAGTATGAAAAGGCAAAAAGACAGGACACTGAAAGAGGAACTCCCCAGGTCGGTAGGTGTCCAATATGCTACTGGAGATCAGTGGACGACAGAGGATGAGATGGTTGGATGGCATCACTGACTCGATGGACATGGGTTTGAGTGGACTCCGGGAGTTGGTGATGGACAGGGAGGCCTGGCGTGCTGCGTTTCATGGGGTCGCAAGAGTCAGACACGACTGAGCGACTGAACTGAACTGAACTGAACCAGTAGGTTTGGTATCAAGTTGCAGTGGAGAAATAACTCACCACCATAATCACAAATAACAACATTATTATTATGAAATAATGAAACAAATGAAACAATATTATTTTTTGGTATTTGCTGATATGTATCCACAATTCTCATTTTGAAGAAAAGATTTTTATTTTTCTGGTGCCATCAAGTGGTAACATTATGAAGTGTTCTAAGGTTTAAATACTAATAACTTTAAAACAGAAAAGTAACACACTGATATGTTTTATATATGTCAATTTTGTGTTTTAGCACAAAATTACATAGAAAAAAAAGGGGGTAACACTAAATCTAACTGTTTGCAACTCATCCCCATTTTCAAACTCCAAATGAGAATTAAGACAAAGAAGAAAAATGAGTAAGTCATTAAGATTGGAATGTTCCACTAGCAGACAAAAAACCCAAAAGACAATGAAACTACCTGAAAAACAAAATTTATATCAAAATGATATATCAATCAAATCATAAGAGATGCTCCCTCCTGAAGTTCCATTAATGTGGCAGTAAAAGAAATTATTTTTAAGGCAAAACCCTTCAAGAACAAAAAGAAAGAAAACAGCAGCAACAAAATTTTAGAAGTTAAAAAGTAGATGAATAAGTGGTTACTGTTTGATCAACTCAAGGAAGCTGCCTTACTAACAGAGCAATGTAAATCTCTCCAAAATTTCAGGGACTGGTGGTCTTAGATAGCTGTGGGAGTGTGAAAGCTAAAACCAAGAAAATTCACCAAAATCCTAGTTAAGAAGTTGTTAGGATGCCACTACACACAGTCCTTCTTCCACTCCTTATGGCCAAGTATCCATTTTTACATCACTCATACTAGAAGACGGAAAGTTTATACTGGAGGAAGAGTAAAGAGAGGCTTCTGACCACAGTACACCAAGCATAGTGAGGGCAGAAGTACTGCAGTTAAAAAACAAAAACTGTTAGTAATCCAGGAGACTGTGATAATCTAAACAGTACTGACAAGTCAAAGACCACAGAATAACAACAACAACGATGATTTTCCTGAAAGAAAACCACTGGAAGAAGGTCCTATTAACCTTTGACCATTGTGTCCGGGACGTCAGATTACGAATCGCAGTATGCTTCAATCTGCTTCCCTAAGAGAAAGGCAAATGATGAAAAACTGATGCTTAAAAATAAATAACAGGCTAAATTCTACTTACAGACATTTAGCAGCATTCAGCTCTCCATGTCCTGTATCACCCCCATTAATTGGCTGAGAATTTATCACAACTAACACAAACGGAAGAGTAAGCAAATCCAAGAACCCTTTACGATCTCAGTTTAACAGCCCATTTCATCTCGCCTCTTCAGGCCATCAAGAGTGAATGTACTAAAGAATCTCTGGGAATACTCCTGACAGAATCAGGTGAACATGGCAGGAAAAAATATATATATATATATTATTCAAACAAGGGACTTAGAAGCTTGATTTTTAAAAATTCTGTTTGTGTTGATTAATTGATCAAAGCAGAGACTTAAGTATACTGTCTTCCACCACGTAATTAAAAGTTAAATTACCATATTTAGGTAATTTAATCTCCAGTAATTTCTTTTTTTCAGTCTTGTTTTTACACAAGATTATACATAAGAAATTGCTATATATACAAGTATGTATGTGTGTGTGTGTGTGTATTTTCCCCCAAATATCAACAAAAGAACATGCCAAAATATAATAATACAGATAAAATTGTACCTTGAACACCTTCCAGGAGCAAATCAACTCCCTTCCTATAAAAATCAGAGGCAGCTTCATAGTCATCTTCTTCTTCCTTTTTTAAAGCCAGCTTTATTAATTCTCCTGCTTTCTCCAAATAATCTCTCTTGCCAAGCTTGGATTTTAAACTGCTGGGAAAAAGGCTACGACTTTCCCGTTCTTCTTCTGTTTTGTTCTGTTCACTGTCAGAAAAAACAGTCCCTAGCACTGAAGAATCCGAAGAAAGATTGGGACCAAAAGTCCTGATGGGAGAATTCTGATTGGAAGCCATTCCATCATCCAGCTCAGCAAGAGAATCCACATCAACAGTAAGAGATACCAGGTCACTGTCGCTGGAGAAACCTAGAAATATGATCACAATAGTGAACAGATATTAAACTGAGAATCGGCCAAAAGAATACAAATCACACTGACTAAACATTTTTTCATATTACCCATGTCAATCAGGAAGATTGCAATTTACTGATGGAAGTCAGTGTCTAGCAATTTGTTTCAGCTTAGTTCATTCATTTTTGTACTATCTCCCCACAGTTCTGGAAGACAATCTCCTGCCTTAACCATCAAACTAAAACTGAAGACAAGTCTTTATCTAGCCCTGTTGTTACAAGCCTTTACCACAGGATCTTGTATTTACAGAAGGTTGATGCTTATATACACAGGTTCTGTGAACAACAGAATTATGATAAAAGGAAAAGAATAAGCGCTTTAGAATAGAAAAGAGAAGTGCCTGAATCCCAGCTCTTAAAACTTACTGTGTGACCAACCACAAGTTACTTAATAATAAAACTTATTATGCAAGGCTTTAAATGAGAAAAAGAGCTAATGCACATAATAGGCTAAGATTAAATTATAACTTTTATAGCAATTACATAATAATAATTTTACTATACATAATATAATGTATCCTCAGAGATGTGCTTTTAAGTAACCATCCATATCTGGAAAATGTATGCCATGCAGCACTTTTTTAACCGAATTTTTTGAAATTCATGTTTCAGCCTCTTCCACAAGCTTTTGGCAAAAGCTTTGGTCAGTATTTGCATCTTAGTTTTCTGACAGAAAATGAATAGAGAATGCTACTGAACATTTACTCAATGAAAATCACTTCTTCCATTTCATATAACTGACTTCATGATACACAATCTTGAACTACAATAACCGTTACTAAACCTGCTCTACTTGTACATTCTTAAAAATGATTAAGGACCTCAAAGAGCTTTTGTTTATATGGATTACATCTGTAAATATTTACTGATCTTGGTATTTTAAAAATAGACTGAATTTTTAAACACTTAAAGTCCATTATATGTTAACATAATTTTTATAAAAATAATTAAGAAGTACCATTGTTTTACATATTTGCAAATCTTGTTAACAGAAGATGGCCATATTCTCATGTCTAATTCTGCACTCAATCTGTTGAATGTCGTTCTGGTTAAAAGAGTTGAAGAAAATGTCACATTGGTAAGTAACTGAAAATGGGGTGAGTATTTTAACAGCCTTTTCAAATAACTATAGCTATCGTTTTTTTGATACTACAACAAAACTTAACAAGTAATAGTTTCTTAAAGGTTAGTTTACATGTGGAATATAAATTTCTATCAGTGTAATTTCTGTTTCTGTTACATTCAAATCTATGGGTCTGTCTCACACACTGAATGGATCTTTTATCATGTATGAGTCTATAACATCACACTCTGGTCATTTTGAAAATATTAGTTTCCTGAGTTACATGGAGCCTCCAAATGGTGATAAATTTCATCATTACAATATCTCCAAGAAAATCATATTTGCTATCACCACCAACCTCGTCAGAAAATTGTTTACATATTGTAAAACTGTTAGGCTCAAAGTGGCTGATACAGGTTCTCCAAAATTCTGTTTTGGTGTTGAGAACTAGAATATCATCACTATCTGGCAACACATACTGTTAACTGTTTTCCTTGAAGTACAAGCTTCCTTTTTTCATTTGAAATGAACAATGAGTTGTCTGTCAATCATTCTTTCAAGCAAAAATGGGGTCCCAGGAAAAGAGTGGCTAGTTTACAGTTCAAATAACTGCAAAGGTGCCTTTTTCCAAGACAACCAGGGCAGTTCATTATGTAATGTGTTCTTCATTTTCATTTCATCTCACATAATAGCATATAAAAGACATATATCCAAGGGTTGAGATTTCAGTAAAATTAACTGTTTTTACTGCTTTATCAAGGACCTCCTAGGTGAAGTAAGCATTGGTATTACTGTAAGGATGTGCAACGAATACTGTCACAGTCTCATAGCACTGTCCTGATTCATGCTCAAGTACAGCAGTTTTACCCACCTCTGCTTTTGGATCATCAGTACAAACGTCAGCAAAGTAGAAACAGAAAATAACTTCCTAGATTATTATAAAAAATAGTTTCTGCCTTGGAGAGTCCCTGAAAAGATCTCAGCAATGAATACCCAGAGATCTGAAAACTATACTTTAAACGCCACTGACTTGTATCATTAAATAAGATTCACAACAGGGTTAGGCAAAACTTAGGTTTTGGAACAACTATGTGATCTGCATCATCACTGAATACATACTGACTGCCACGTTTCTCAGGAAGGAAAATACTGGGTTGGCCAAAAAGTTCATTCAGGTTTTTCCATAACTCGAACAAACTTTCTGGCCAACGTAATACATAAAGAAGAAAATGATCTCCCCAGCATCACACACTAAGTCAAAATCAAAGGTGGATCTGAGTGAACAGTTCCAGATCAGGGGTCAGCAAACTGTTTTTCTGAGGGCCACAGGGTGAATATCTTAGGCTTTCTCGGCTACACAATCCCAGTCACAACTAGTCAACGCTGCTGCTGTCACAGGGAAGCAGCCACAGACAACACCCACACGTCCAAGTGCGCCTGTGTCCCTCAAAGCTGCTCAGATGGGGGCTGAGCTCTGAATGCCGAACAATGTTCACATGCCACACAACAACAACAAAAAAAAGTAATATTAACCCAGAAATACCACAGCTGAAAAAAAAAAAAAAAAAAAAAGCTTTTCTGAAATTCAAAATAAAATGCTAAGTGTAAAAATGTAAAAACCATTCTTAGCTTATAGGGCGGGTCATATAAAAACAGGTGGAAGGACAGACTTGGCCCATGGGCCACAGTCTGTCAACCCCTATTATAGACTCAAATTGCTTCAGTTCAGTTCAGTCGCTCAGTCGTGTCTGACTCTTCGCAGCCCCATGGTCTACAGTACGCCAGGCCTCCCTGTCCATCACCAACTCCTGGAGTTTACTTAAACTCATGTCCATTGAGTCGGTGATGCCATCCAACCATCTCATCAAATTGCTTACTTCATACCGAATAAAGTAAGTTGGGATAAAAACATTTACTGGCAGCTAAGCTCTAATTTCAAATCAACTTTAGACACTATTTTGGCACTCTGTCAATATATCCTGTTTTCAGGGTTTGGCACTTTTTTCCCCCACAAATCCTTGGAATGCCCATGAAATACTAATTTTGTTCCCTGAAAGCAAGAGACTTCATTAAAGCCACGATATCAGATGAAATTCACTGGATCTAGTGGAAATCTCTTCAATTCACCACATTTCAACTGCATAGACAGCACTTAAAATCAAAATCTCTTTATAGCCATCTACAAATTTATGCACTGCTCTGAGAAATACATAAACTTTCCAAGATTTTTAAAAAATAATTTTAAATATTTTCTATATTCAGTACAAATTTACTTCCTTAAATGGTTATCATTGTATAACCTGGTCATCCGAAATTAATAAACAGACAAAGAAAAGAATGCTGTGGTTTATACAGCTAATCACAAATGAAAGGAAATGTTGCTACAGATCTTTTGTCTGCTCTCTGATGTCTTGTCACTATAACCTCTACATCATCTATCACATCATACTGCTTCATGCTTTGCTTGATTTTCCTTTCTAACAAGAACAATAATACCAAAGGGCAAGAGGGTACAGTTATGTGTACTCAGTTTCTTGGCTTTTGACCATAAAAATCTAGTCACATAGTCATATTTCCTCTCACTCTTCCAACCTTATTTTATTAGCAAAGAATCATGATTACATGAAACTAGAACAGAAAAGTAAGATCATAAAAACACCTAGGGAAAAGTCAGAGAGTAAAATAAAGTAATAAATAAAAGCTCTATACAAATTGTTCCCTCTTCAAATCCTACCTAATTCTAAATGAGAAATGTTTCAAAATAAGCAAACAAATAAGAACTAGCCGGTTAGGAAGAGAAACTTTTTAGCCTAAGCAAGAGAAGCAAAGGAAACAACACTACTTCTTCTGGTGTATGGAGGGCAATTTTAAAATATACGTCAGATGCAAAAACGCTTATATCTTTAATCCAGAAATTTAGCAATATATACCAGAAACAATCAGAAATGTAGGGAAAAAAAGACTGACACGTAAGAATATTCATCACAAAAACTAGTGCAATTGAAATAACAAAATCCTAACAATTGGAGAATATGGTATATCCTATGAGGAGGCCTTACAAATAGCTGTGAAAAGAAGAGAAGCAAAAAGCAAAGGACAATAGGAAAGATACAAGCATCTGAATGCAGAGTTCCAAGAATAGCAAGAAGAGATAAGAAAGCCTTCCTCAGGTATCAATGCAAAGAAATCGAAGAAAACAACAGAATGGGAAAGACTAGAGATCTCCTCAAGAAAATTAGAGATACCAAGGGAGCATTTCATGCAAAGATGGGCTCGAAAAAGGACAGAAATGGCATGGACCTAACAGAAGCAGAAGATATTAAGAAGAGGTGGCAAGAATACACAGAAGAACTGTACAAAAAAGAGCTTCACGACCAAGATAATCACGATGGTGTGATCACTGACCTAGAGCCAGACATCCTGGAATGTGAAGTCAAGTGGGCCTTAGAAAGCATCACTACGAAGAAAGCTAGTGGAGGTGATGGAATTCCAGTTGAGCTATTTCAGATCCTGAAAGATGATGCTGTGAAAGAGCTACACTCAATATGCCAGCAAATTTGGAAAACTCAGCAGTGGCCACAGGACTGGAAAAGGTCAGTTTTCATTCCAATCCCAAAGAAAGGCAATGCCAAAAATGCTCAAACTACTGCACAATTACACTCATCTCACACGCTAGTAAAGTAATGCTCAAAATTCTCCAAGCCAGGCTTCAGCAATATGTGAACCGTGAACTTCCTGATGTTCAAGCTGGTTTTAGAAAAGGCAGAGGAACCAGAGATCAAATTGCTAACATCCACTGGATCACGGAAAAAGCAAGAGAGTTCCAGAAAAGTATCTACTTCTGCTTTATTGACTATGCCAAAGCCTTTCACTGTGTGGATCACAATAAACTGTGGAAAATTCTTTAAGAGATGGGAATACCAGACCACCTGACCTGCCTCCTGAGAAACCTATATGCAGGTCAGGAAGCAACAGTTAGAACTGGACATGGAACAACAGACTGGTTCCAAACAGGAAAAGGAGTACATCAAGGCTGTATATTGTCACCCTGCTTATTTAACTTATATGCAGAGTACATCATGAGAAACACTGGGCTGGAAGAAGCACAAGCTGGAATCAAGATTGCTGGGAGAAATATCAAAAACCTCAGATATGCAGATGACACCACCCTTGTGGCAGAATGTGAAGGGGAACTAAAAAGCCTCTTGATGAAAGAAAAAGAGGAGAGTGAAAAAGTTGGCTTAAAGCTCAACATTCAGAAAACGAAGATCATGCATCCGGTCCCATCACTTCATGGCAAATAGATGGGGAAACAGTGGAAACAGTGTCAGACTTTATTTTTCTGGGCTCCAAAATCACTGCAGATGGTGACTGCAGGCATGAAATTAAAAGACGCTTACTCCTTGGAAGGAAGCTTATGACCAACCTAGATAGCATATTAAAAAGCAGAGACATTATTTTGCCAACAAAGGTTCGTCTAGTCAAGGCTATGGTTTTTCCAGTGGTCATGTATGGATGTGAGAGTTGGACTGTGAAGAAGGCTGAGCGCCAAAGAATTGATGCTTTTGAACTGTGGTGTTGGAGAAGACTCTTGAGAGCCCCTTGGACTGCAAGGAGATCCAACCAGTCCATCCTAAAGGAGATCAGTCCTGGGTATTCATTGGAGGGACTGATGCTGAAGCTGAAACTCCAATAATTTGGCCACCTCATGTGAAGAGTTGACTCACTGGAAAAGACCCTGATGCTGGGAGGGATTGGGGGCAGAAGGAGAAGGGAACGACAGAGGATGAGATGGCTGGATGGCATCACCGACTCGATGGACATGAGTTTGGGTAAACTCCAGGAGTTGGTGATGGACAGGGAGGCCTGGCATGCTGAGATTCATGGGGTCGCAAAGAGTCGGACATGACTGAGCGACTGAACTGAACTGATGATAAAAATATTATAGAGTTATTAAAAACTTTTATCAGTTCAGTTCAGTCATTCATTCACGTCTGACTCTTTGGGACCCCAAGGACTGCAGCACCCAGGTCTCCCTGTCCATCACCAACTCCCTCAGCTTGCTCAAACTCATGTCCATCGAGTCGGTGATGCCATCCAACCATCTCATCCTCTGTCATCCCCTTCTCCTCCCACCTTCGATCTTTCCCAGCATCAGAGTCTTTTTAAATGAGTCAGTTCTTCGCATCAGGTGGCCAAAGTATTGGAGTTTCAGCTTCAGCATCAGTCCTTCCAATGCATATTCAGGACTGATTTCCTTTAGGATGGACTGGTTGGATCTCCTTGCAGTCCAAGGGGCTCTCAAGAGTCTTCTCCAACACCGCAATTCAAAAGCATCAATTCTTCAGCGCTCAGCTTTCTCTACAGTCCAACTCTCACATCCATACATGACTACTGGAAAAATCACAGCTTTGCCTAGATGGACCTTTGTTGACAAACAAATGTCTCTGCTTTTTAATATGCTGTCTAGGTTGCTCATAGCTTTTCTTCCAAGGAATAAAGAGCCTTTTAATTTCATGGCTGCAGTCACCATATGCAGTGATTTTGGAGCCCCCCAAAATAAAGTCTGTCACTGTTTCCATTGTCTCCCCATCTATTCGCCTTGAAGTGATGGGACCAGATGCCATGATCTTAGTTTTCTGAATGTTGAATTTTAAGCCAACTTTTTCACTCTTCTCTTTCACTTTCATCAACAGGCTCTTTAGTTCTTCTTTGCTTTCTACCATAAGGGTGGTGTCATCTGCGTATCTGAGGTTATTGATATTTCTCCCAGCAATCTTGATTCCAGCTTGTGCCTCATCCAGCCTGGCATTTTGCATGGACATTTCACAGACTGGGTCCAAATAAGAAAAGGAGTACATCAAGATTGTATATTGTCAGCCTGCTTATTTAACTTATATGCAGAGTATATCATGCGAAACGCCAGGCTGGATGAAGCACAAAAATTGTTATAAGAGAATATTTAATGCTAAAGTATTCATGCTTTATTAATCAAAAACAACAAACTGCAAAGCAGTATATACACTATAATTCTAGTTTAAAAAAACAAACACACACCAATGTTCATAGCAGCACTATTTACAGTAGCTAGGACGTGGAAGAAACCTAGCTGTTCATTGACAGATGAATCTATGAACAAGTTGTGGCACATATACAATGGAATATTAATCACCCATAAAAAGGAACGAATTTGAGTCAGTTGTAGTGAGGTGTATGAACCTAGAGCCTGTCATACATTGTGAAGTAAGTGAGAAGGAGAAAAACAAATGTCATATATTAATGCCTATATATATGGAATCTAGAAAAATAGTACTGATGAACCTATTTGCAGGGCAGGAATAGAGATAAAGATGTAGAGAATGGACCTGTAGACACAGTGGGGTAAAGAAAAGAGGAGACAAATTGAGAGAATAGCGTTGACATATATATACACTACAATGTGTAAAATAGCCAGCCTCGTGGGAAGCAGGTGTATAGCACAGGGAACTCAGCTCGGTGCTTTATGATGACCTAGAGGGGTGGGAGGGAGGCTCAAGAGGGAGGGGATATATGTATACTTATAGCTGATTCACACTGCTTTATAGCAGAAACCAACACAACACTATAAAGCAATTATCCTCCAATTAAAAATACATAAAAAATAAAATTAAAAAACACAAACAGGAAAAAAGGTTAGAAAAGTACACGAAACATTAACAGCACTTTTCTCTGTATGCTGGAAGTACAGGTGACTCATCATATTTGCTGTATGTGTGTGACAAGTCCTTAAGGCTATGTATGTGAAGGATATCAAAGAAGATGCAGCAAGAGCTGAAACTGGCGATTTGTTTGTAAATCAAGATATGTTATACAGACATAATTTATAAAACGTAGACCTATGTGAATCATCCAGCAGCTAGTGCCAAGTAAGTTCTAACTTGAGAGAAGACAGAGATGATTATAAAAACAGATCTGTACAAAGCAGACTAACCCCTGACACTCCTTTCTTACTTATGTTCTTCCTTTCATTGTCCTCTTAAGATGTACCCTAATGTACCTGGAAAGCCTAGCACTAGCACATTTCCTCAACTATACACTGCAACTAACCTAGTATTATCTGATGTTTCTCTTCCATACTGAAGCAACTGCTAACTCCCCTTCTTTTCACTGAAGAACTCCCCAACCAGCTCAAGAAGAACATTCCCCATCACTACCTCAACAATGAGTACAAAGATAGAGAGAGAGGAATGCAAATACTCAGTACCTATTTTATTCATCTTATATCTTTAATATGTCTACTTAATACAGTGCTTGCTCAACTCCTTGAAACCACCGGTCTTGTCATTCAGTCTGTTTTTTATAAAGCTTCACATAATGGACACTAGCTCCCTGAAACCCAGAAAGTTAACAAGTAAGATAAAAAGAGCTGCAAGCAAGAAAGAGGTTCTCAGTTAAAGTGAGTAAGAAGAACATTGTGGATAATGCAGGGCAACAACTGACAATACAGAGGCTATTTGTCAAAAGTCAAACCAACCTGAAGTCAATCCATGTTTAAAGGGGCCCTCTGGG
Organism: Bos indicus; assembly: GCF_029378745.1. Classification (NCBI taxonomy): domain Eukaryota; kingdom Metazoa; phylum Chordata; class Mammalia; order Artiodactyla; family Bovidae; genus Bos; species Bos indicus. Next base: position 71,284,709 of record NC_091775.1, read on the forward strand.
CCATCAGAAGAGTAAAAGGTGCATCCTTTACCAACACCATCAAGTCAAAAACCTAAGCCTTTTTTGGAAAGGATGGGGGTGGGGGGGAGTCAAAGGTTCTGTGAAAGTGTTCAGCCTCCAGGTTCATATCACAGAGATTCAAGTCTCAGGGCTATTAGAGGACCCCAGGTGACTGGTTAAAAAGCAGCTACAGACATGAGGGGTTTGTACAGCGTCCCAGTTCACCTACCTACCCTCACCTTCTGTGCTTTGAACTGCTCAGAGTAGGGCAGTGTAGTGTAATCCGTCTAGGACACCATCTCTGAAAGACAGGCACCAGGGGAAAAGGTTGAGTTGCCATAGAATAAATCTTTATACTATAAGCTATCAGAAATCTGTATTTGAAGACCTTCTGCAAAAAGAGATCAGTTTCCTTTAGAACAACAGGTGGTCTCTCATGGCCGACTATGCCTAAAATACATGGCCTCATTATTATTAGCTGATAGCTTTCACTGAGCCCTGAGGTTCAAATATTGCCATAGTCAATGAAAGGGAATTTCTACCTTTCCTAGTAGCGATGACTCAAGCTTCACACACAAAGCAAGGTATCTAGCTAGCAGAACAAAGGTCACCCTGAGGTAGAAGACATAATATCAATCTCCATTAAGAAACAAGCCTTTATAAATATGATTTTAAGTGACTACCTAAACCTAAAAGATGATGTTAGTTAAGATTCCTCTATTTGATCGCCAACTCATCACTCAATAATAGCTACTGTTACTAAAAAGAGCCATTCCTCTGACATTTCACATTTTTATAATGTTCCTGATACATGTCTTGCTTCACCCTTGAAATTTTATAAAAAGAACATCGGAATATTTACTGCATATTTGGTTTAAGAAAAAAGAATAAGCACAGGAAACAACACATCAATCACAATTACAACCCTAGTACTGTTACCTTATCATGAACAACAAAGATCTATGAGTTGGCTTCCATTTTTACTTAATGAACTTTTTATGCTGCTCCATAATCTACTCTGCAAATCAAATCTGTGACCAGCACACAAGCAGTTCATACTGAGCTTTCTATACCAAATTAAACCTCATTTCAGAATACAGGTCTGGGATTGCTGTTAAATATCTGGAGGGCTTTGACTGCCTTAGGCATCTGTCTTAACTTTTCTGAAATTCCAATTTTTAATTATAAAGTAAGGTATTTATCTATATCACTCCCACTGTTCCTTCTACTCTAAAATATCTATTCCCACAACATTGTGAAATTTTTATTTGCCCCATCAGACTCCTAAACTCTTAATATACAATGTTATCCTCAATAGTCACAGAATTGTTAAGGATCAATTTTTGTAATTTTGTGTCAACTGTTTTATATGCACACATACACACAAGGACACATTCTCATTTCTGCTTATCTTAAATAATAATAACTTATTCTTTTTCTATTTATTTTAAACTTCCCCACAAAGAAAATTCAACTAATAATGGACAGTGAATAAAAGTTAAGTAGATAAGCACTCAGGAGAAAAAGGAACTTCAAACTGAATAAATACACTCTGAAGTAGTACAGGAGCACCCAGAATTAGCCCAGTAACAAGATTTAGCGTTCTTGTGGTGCCACCTGGTGGACATTTGCTATAAATTCTACTTTAAATTTAAAATCTTAATTTTGTCATCTTTGTGCTTTTCTATATAATGAAAAGAATTATTACCCTGACACCAAATAAATACACAAATTTTGAACTGAAAGTGATTTTGAAAAGGTCCTTTACACGGACCAGCAATAGATTCTATTCTCAAAATGTACATCTCATTTACTTTAAAATAGCTAATTCAAGACAGCTTACTTAATAGACCCTTTCTTGCGTCTACAACTGCTACAGTGAGCACTTAGAGAGTTCTCACTCCACAATTTACAGGCAAAAAGAAAAAGAAAAAAAAAGTAAATTTGACTAGGAAACATTTAAGAATATTTACTCTTAAGATATGCTACATACAAAAAAAAAAAAAAGATATGCTACATATAAGAAGCTGATCTCTCAATTTCTATCTGTGGTTATGATCACCTAATTACTTTTTCTTACTTGCTGCATACACCTGGAAAATGTCCCTCCCAAAACTGCAAAAGAAGTCAAGTAATGTACTGCGAAGAGGAAATGACACAGTTTACCAGATGAGCTTACACAAACATCAAAGGCTCCGATATTAAGGCCAGCATGCAGTAAAGCAACCTATATCCTTCCAAAAGGCCAACAGATGAGAGAAACATGCCAAGAAGTTCAATTCCCATCCACCACTCTGGCCAGGTCCCCACAAATGCCACAGGAACTTTATGGCTAAGTTTAAGTCAACAAAAAGATGGAATTTTAAAAAGGAAGTAAGATGTTAACAATGAATTAAATCTTCTTTCAACTTTGAGAAAATATATAGTTTAATTTCACTGAACAAGAGAGATGAAGAGCAAACCAGCACTTCATTTTAAAAATATAAAACAACGTTAATGTTTCATCTAAAAACCTACTGGAAAAATTTTATAATTTTTAATTTCATTAGATAAAAATACATTAAGCAGTTAATCACCAAATTGTTGGGCTTTCTAAAACCTTAAAGGGGTTTCCTCTATCACAGTATACTATATAAACCACTGAAAGTTTTTAAAAATCCTCTAACCCAACTCTTTATGCTTTCCTTAGAAAACTTTCTTTCAAGGTAAAGACTTGTTGATTGCATTTTATGGTACTAATAAAAATAATGATCACTTAGCCTCTGCATCTGTTCTCTGAGAGGTGATGTACTTGCCATGTGTCATTCTGACTCTAACTGAAGGGCCTTGGCACAGCAGACTATACATATTAAGATTCGCCCCGCTGGCTCATTCCACTGGCAAACTAAATGACAAGGATGAAAAATGAATCCACCTTCAAAACACCATTTAAAACACTACACTCAGAGGAGCTGTTACGCAGTGGATCACCTCCTCGCGCTTCGGCTCTAAACCCGCCTCGCCAGCATGCGCCTCCACAGCCCCTTGACAACCTTCCCTGCCCTCCACACCTGCGGGGCTCGGCGGGCTGCGAGCTGCTCTGCCCCTTCCTACAAGAGGCCCTCTCTCCTGGTTGTCTCTGGGACTGGCAGACTTTTGGAGTGAAAGTAACTCTTGCACTTACCCAGGATGCCAGGCAATCTCATGATATTTAAAAGTCATTTTTCCTCTCAAATACCAGCGAATCTGTACGATGTCTGATACTCAAACCTGTATTTGTCAACAAGGTGTCTTTGGGCAGGATCAATGAGCCAGGTAGAGAGGTTTTTAAAGGGAGGGGGTGAAAAACGTAAGCATTAACAGCTTTTCCAGTTCCCTGGTTTTCATTCTTCATGGATCCCAGGGTGTTTCAGAGGTGGTAATGTAGTTAGAAAACTAAATTATGCACTGAAAGGATAAAATTTCAGTCTTATTCTTAAGTATCGTTAAGTCTTTTTCTGTGTTTTTAACAGAAATGTTGCCCCCAGTTTCCCCCATAAAAGCATATTCCTAAAATGATAATTGCTTCCAAGGAAAACTCACCGTTTTGAAATGTTAAAGATAAACTCTGAAACAAATATACCCTACCTATACTGTAGGTAGAGAGAGCAGTCATCCGGAGAGCAGTCCTGGTCTTGGTGAACAATAAATACAACAGCATCTTCTTTAATTCTCAGAAGTGTATCAGTTGGGACAATAAATTACAAACTCACCCTATAAGTTTAAGGCTACAACCCACCTTAGGTTATATCTCCTTTAACATGAATACCTTTTTATTCTGAACAGCCTTCCACATTTTAAAACACCACCCCAAGAAAAGTCATCCTAATAACAACTCTTCCCCCTTCTCTTCTAAACTTAAGCAAAGGGCAAATGACCTCTGCACCCCTCCTATCCTTGATTTCCTGAGACACCCTTCTCTCACCATGGCTGACACCTACCTAGGTAATAAAGACTTATCAAGGATATAAAATAGAGTCACCCTCAAGTCACATACCCTTCAATTCCTGACCCAAAAATCAAAGAGAAAAAAAAAAAGATTCCGTAATTTTCAGGAACTATACTCCTCACTGAACACTCTCCCACAAATCTTTCTAAGTCGACTTCCTGCTTGTCCTCTCTTGGACATCACCAAATCTGCCAATTTTACAAGCAGAAAATGTCGTCTCCCTCTTTCTCAAAAGTACAAGGGTATCTCTGAGGCAACAGCCAGATCAGGTTATCCCAAAAGAGTCATCCTCCAAGGAAACTTTTTCTAAAAATAGTCACCTTGGGATCCCAAGAAGTGGTTAGATTTTTCCAAAGCCTAGCAAGAATCTCAGATCAAAACAAGTCATGGAGAATAGATGTATTTTTCCCCAAAAACATCTGATGGACTGTAAAGTAAAATGACTATCAATATTGTTTTTCTATGATCTTAGCTGATTCAGGATGGAGTTGAAGATACTGAGGACCCAAAGGAGACCCCAGCCTAAGATCCCCCATACATTACACAGAACACTGGATGGAAGTTAATGGACTGTGCTTTTAAGTCAATGGGAGCTACCAAGAAAAATAAGAAATTTTAATTACTTCTCAGTGTGGATTTTCTTCACCAAAAGAAAAATAAATTTTAAGTGCATCAACCCACAAAATGGATGGGAACTTGTTGCTCCTACAAAAACATGATGAGAACTTATTGCAACAGATCTATATTAGCATGTCAACGTGTGACATCAGTACACATGCCAACAAAACCAGCACTACAGTGAGATCACAACCACCTCTCACGTCAGTCATAAACCATTCTCCTCTACCATAGATTCTTACTCATGAAACAGATCAAGAAATATTCTCTGGTGTATGATTTTTCTTTTATATAAACCAAACCTAAGCGACTTCAAGCAAATCTAATTTACCTATTTTTAAAGACTCTCCCCAGCCCTGTCCCCAAATATATCTCTCTTTTAAATCTAAAATGTTTTCTGGAAGAAAACGAGCTAAGGAAATTTTTTAAATCTTCATTAAAAATTCAAGAATGGCTTAATAGAGGAACAAAAAGAAGAGATGAAGCATTATTGAATTAAAGTAGTTAATAGAACAAAAAATGCTTTGGTTAAGACTCATGTTATTACAAAGAGTATCAAAAATACTAAAACTGCCTTAGATTTATTCTTCCTGGTACATGACTAAACTTTCAAAGCCCCTTTTGAAATTAATTGTCTGAAAGTCAGATCCAGCTAAATAAACTTCAGAAAGGCACTCTTATACTAAACAATACCAATTCTGAGCACTTACTATACCACATTTCAACAAACCTAAGAAGCCGTTAATTGTAGGACAAATCATTATTTTATGTATCACTAAGAAAGAAAAAAGCTGTCAATTAATGTATCATCAACCCAATACTATGTACTCAATAGCAATGATGTGAAAATGTGAAGAAAAAAAGTACCTTAGAATTAGTGCAATACTCTCAAACTCCTACATCCACCTGATTTGGGCAATGTAGATATGATTTACAGTCTGCAGCAATCAAAACCACTGAAATGAAAAAAATAAAAATCTCTTACCTTCTGTGCTGCACTCAGGAAAGCTATCAGTGAGGGAATCCGGATAAGCTTCAACGGGACCGATCAATTCAGAGCCATCATTGATTATCCCACCCTAAAAAGATTAGAATAACTGTGTTTCATGGTCAATATGACTATTTTAAAATATCAGTAATGAATGAATGATAGTTATCGCAACTATTTTATAAGAATTACAAAAATGTCCATCTATTAAACTAGATTACGATTGCTTTTTAAAAAATCAACAGGAATAGCCATACTGGTTTATCAAAAGTAAAAAATGTACCACACCAAGGCAAGATGCTAACAACAAGGAAAACTGTGAGGGAGAAAGGTGAATATATGGGAAAACTCTATACTTTCTGCATAATTCTTCTGTAAACCTACACTGTTCTAAAACTTTTTTAATTCAACAGGAATTTTATACTGTTTCTAATAATGTGTGGCTTTTTACAAAAGTATGTTATTTGAAATACATCAAAAGTGCTCATCTTTTTAAAATGCAGAAAAAGAAAAAGCCCACCAGCTAAAGTGGGGGATGTTATTCAGTTTCTTTAGAGTCCCTAGTCTTTCTAATTAGTGATAAATGATGGACTCCATTAGGGAGTCACTTAATTTTACCAAATTAAAAACTACCACATACTACACAGTACCTCAAGTGATCCAAAAACTATATTTGAGAATCATTTGAATACAATGCACACAAAATGAAATAAATTTGTTTATTAAGGAACCTTTTCTTTAATATTTATTTGGCTGTATCAGGTCTTAGATGCGACACGTGGGATCTAGTTCCCTGACCAGGGATCGAACCCAGGCACCCTGCTCAGGGTCTTAGCCACTGGACCATCGGGGAAATCCCTACGGAAACATTTTTAATAAACATAAAACTGATTTATCCGTGTGACCATCATTGTAATTAAATATTTAAGTTTCCAAATTCATGCCTAAAAAGATTCTCTTACTTTGTATATAACTAGAGACTGCTCTGTCAGGCAAGTGGTGTAGTGTGATTTTGTGCTGTGGCTTTATGGACTGAATGCTCTAAAGGCTTATAACCCTTAAAGAACTAAATTAATGGGCTTCCCTGGTGGCTCAGTGGTAAGAATCTGCCTGCAATGCAGTAGATCCGGGTTTGATCTCTGGATGGCGAAGATCCCCTCGAGAAGGAAATGGCAACCCTCATCAGTATTCTTGCCTGGGAAACACCATGGACAGAAGAGCCTGGAGGACTATGGTCCATGGGGTCGCAAAAGAGTCGGTCAGACACAACTTAGCGACTAACCAACCAACAATGAAAATAACAGCTCTTCTGCTCTTTAACCGTCCACCAACCATTCTATACCCACAACACTATTACCAGAGTAACAAAGCCGAAGAGAAATACAAACCCCCTATTTCCTCTCTGGTTCGGCACTCAGAACTCAACAAGTATCCTTCCCCCAACTCTCAAAAATATCTTTACCTCATCAAGTCTCCCTGCCAGTTAAAGGAAGAGAAATGTGAAATGGTCCCTCTCAAATTATCAAATTTTACTTCCTTGAGTTTTAAGTGAACTGAAACACTGAAAATGTTTGAATTTTTATCACTTTATTGTATGTACTCAAATATTCAAATCACAGATTACAACTGACTGTTTCTCCAAAAAGTAGAGTATCCATTCTACACTAAACAACATCCACACCAAATCCTAAGAAAATCTAAAAGTATTTTGAGCATTTTAATGGACAAAGTTGATTTGACCTACAATCTCACGTAACAGAAGGTGCCTTTCAACTGTTAACTACCTCTTCCACTGCCAGGTATATGACTTTAAGTTACCCACCTATAAAATGGAAATAACACGCATATAACTAACTCAAGGATTTCTCAGGACTAAAAGATTTCACGCATATAAAGTGTTTAAGACAATGTAAGTACTCAGGAAATGATTATTTGTTATTATTACTAGCTGATATAAAATCTGCTTATAAAAAAATAAAAACACTAAAGAATACAAAAAATGTTTTAGCCCATAATCCTAGGGAAATTTTACTTACCTAATTTAATAAACAATTTAGTAAAAAAAATAGATAATAAAGAATAAATCTTTAATGAAATAATAATAATAAAAACTGTTCTAGAGGAACTTAAGTAGTAGGAAAATATGCCACAATTCTATTTTAAATCTTCACTTCAAAAATATTAACCTTTTAGTGTTTCTGAATATGTAGTAAAAAGAAACTCTTATTATACAGCATCTCAAAGGTATTGATTAATGAAGAGTCTATTTGGAGGCAGGGGAAGGGGAGTTCAGATGTGCTGCTGCTGCTGCTGCTAAGTCACTTCAGTCGTGTCCGACTCTGTGCAACCCCACAGACGGCAGCCCACCAGGCTCCCCCGTCCCTGGGATTCTCCAGGCAAGAACACTGGAGTGGGTTGCCATTTCCTTCTCCAATGCATGAAAGTGAAAAGTGAAAGGGAAGTCACTCAGTCGTGTCCAACTCTTCGCAACCCCACGGACTGCAGCCTACCAGGCTCCTCTGCCCATGGGATTTTCCAGGCAAGAGTACTGGAGTGGGGTGCCATCAGATGTGCTAGAATATCCAAATATGGTGGGAAGTGAGCAAATGCTCTCCCCTCAGAAGGCAATGACAAAGCTAGAGAAAAATGTCAAAGAAACCATTCCAGAGCTCTGGAAACTGACAAAAAACACAGAGCAAATGAGTAAGTGGCTACTCATGAAAAGCTACAGAACCAAAGGTAAGAACTGTGGGAGTCTGTGGCATTCTTGCCTGGGGTTGTTTCCATCTTCCATCCCATCTGGGTTGCCATGGTAATCATACAAGGGAAGACAAACCTTAAAAACTAGCAGATTCACTTGCAGATGAGGCTGGCATGATTCAGATTCAAGCAGAGAAAGAGGTCCACTCCAGTGTCATCAACAACAGTAGTAATCTCAGTGCCAAACATGGCAAGAACATAGACTCAGTAGCAGCACAAAGTTGCAGTCAACAAAAGACCAGACATTTAGCAGGAAGATCCAGAAAATGGCAGAGCTATTAAGGGTTCTTAATAAGCTCTCCACCTATCCATGAACGAAAAACCAGAGAGGGATCAAGCTATCTGCAAATCCCTGGCAAACCATGAGAGGGTGCACATGCACAGAGGAAATCCAAGAGATCCCAGAGGAAAACAAAAGCCAGAGCAAACTTAAAACATGCCTGAACTTTCAAAACACACAAAGAACCATCACATTAAGGGAGAAATAGAATGAAACAAAGTGTACAAGCAAAGAACAATCACTGGCTGACCCAAGCTATGCTTACACAGGGCTAGCCAATACCAAACTAGGTTTAAAAATACAATAAAGATATTATGTTGAGCAGAAATATTAGCAGTCACACACTGTACATCAAACAGACTCCACAGATTTAGTACACACATGTTAGTAAACACACTGATAAAACTACAGCAAGAACCCTCAGGGGAAACAAATCAACACAGATTCGCTATATTATCCAAACTTTTCGGTTTTCAACAACAAAATTACAAGACATACAAAGAAACAGACAAGTGTGATGAAGAGTAAATACACAAAATGTGATATATCCATATCCACTTCACAGAATATTATTCAACCATAAAATGGATTTAAGTACTGATATATGCTACAATACAGATGAACCTTGAAAGCATTAAGCTATGTGAAACAAGTCAGATGCAAAAGACCATATATTAGATGATTCCATTCATGTCCAGAATAGGCAAATTCATCAAGACAGAAAGCAGATTAGTGTTTTCTACAGGTTGGGGCAAATGGTGTAGGAAAGGTGAACGCTAATGGATATAAAGTTTCTTTGTGTATTCAGTCGCTCAGTCCTGTCCCACTCTTTGTTTCCCATGGGCTGTAGCCCATCAGGCTCCTCTATCCACGGGATGTTCCAGGCAAGAATAGTGGAGTGGGTTGCCATTTCCTCTTCCAGGGGATCTTCCTGACGCAGGGATCGAATCTGCATCTCCTGCATAGGCAGGCAGGTCCTTTACCACTGAGTCACCGGGAAGCCTCTAAGGTTTCTTTATGGGTGATAAAAATGTTCTCAATTAGGTAGTAATAATGGTTGCCTAACCATGTGAATATACTAAAAAAGAAAAACACTGAACTGTACGCCTTAAATGGTAAATTTTACGTTATGTGACTTGGTCTCAATTTTTTAAAAAAGTACCAGATGAAAATTCTGGAGTTGAAAAGTTTAATAACAAAATTTTAAATTTACTTAGAGAAGTTCAACAATAGATCTCTGAAAGACAAATAATCAATGAGCTTGAAGATTAATATAAACTATCCAATATGAAAATCATAGGAAAAAAAGGAGCAATAATAAAGAGAATCAGGGAGAGCTGCCAGACAATATCAAACATACCAACTAATAGTACCAGAGAGGAGAGCGGGAAAAGGGCTAAAAAATATTTGAGAAGATGAGGGCAAAAAACTTCCCAAATTTGATTTTAAAAAATTAATCTACTATATAAGAAGATAAACCCAAAATAAAATAAACAGAAAGAGATCAACACCTAGTCACACAATTGAAAGACAAAGGCTAAATTCTGGAAGAAGTAATAGAAAAAGATGTATACAGTGGAGCCATAGTATAATTAACAGCTGACTTCACATAAAAAAACAATAAAGGACAAAAGGCAGAGGAATGATAAGTTCAAAGTGCTAAAAGAAACACCGTGGGACCTCCCTGGTGGCACAGTGGATGAGAACCCACCTGCCGATGGTGAATTTTACGTTATGTGACTTAAATCTCACATAAACATCTCACAAACCCAGGGCACATGGGTCCGATCCCTGATCCAGGAAGACTGCACGTGCCGCGGAGCAACGAAGCCTGTATGCCACAACCACTGAGCCAGCGCTCTAGAGCCCTCGAGCGCAACCACTGAGCCCACGTACCACAACTACCGAAGCCTGTGCACACCCAGCCTGTGGTCCGCAACAAGAAAAGCCACAGCTGTGAGAAGCCCACAAACCACGGTGAGAAGAGGCCCCTGCTCACGGCAACTAGGGAAGCCCACGCAAAGCAACGAAGACCCAGCACAGTCAAAAATAAAGTAAATGAATTTTTTAAAAAAGAAACATGTCAATCGAGAATTCTCTATGTCCAGTAAAAAAGAAAGAGAGAAAGATAGTGCTATGTCGTGTCCTCCTCTTGCAATCCCATGAACTGTAGCCTGCCAGACTACTCCAGGCTAAACTTTACTGTGGGTAAAGGCACACCCTGGCAAGGGACAGTGCCGTGAGTATGACGTCCAGCACACAAGTTGAATGAACTTCAGCACCGACCACTGCTGCTGGGACAGCTGCAACTGGTTATCTAGCTTACAAAAGATTTTAAAGATCATCACAACAAATCTAGGGTAAACCCTCTCATCCAGAAAAACAACATCAAGGTAGTACATGCTTTTGACATGGAAGATTTGGCAGATAAAGCTGTGTACTGACGACGCTGCTGAAGGTCCCAAATAGTTCCCATTCTGTGATGGATCTGACACAAAACACAACGAAGAAACTGGAGACAATATGGGACCTCTGATCATTAAGAAAAAAGACACTTAAACGGATGCTTCTGATGCTGTAGACCAACTTGTCCGGGTGTTTCCTCACTCTTTAACTAGAACAACTACCGCTTCTGTCTAATTCAGCTCCTCTGAGTTCTAGATGTGGTATATTGCAAACTACAACTCTTGTATTCACCACATCCACCTTGTATGCTGAACCACTGTGGTGCACAATTGTTGAAACCAAAAAAAAGGAAAAAGGAAAAACCAATCTCATGGCCCAGGGGTTACTTTGGTCCTGTAAGGATCTGTTTCTTTACATTTAAAACTGAGATTATTATATAGTTGTATGTCAAAGCTAATGTATTATTCTTAAAATTTTAAAAAAGATGGGGAAATAAAAACATTTCCAGATAAGGACTAGAGACTCTATTACTAGCAAATCTGCCTTACACACACAAAAGAAAACTACAGTCCTCCAAGCTGAAAGAAAAGAATAACATATGGTAATTCCAATCCACCTAGACAAATAAATAACACCAAAAAAAAAAGACAGAGAGAGAGAGAGAAACAGGGCAAGTACAAAGACTACATATGTATGTGGTCTTATTTCTTCCTCCCTGAACTTTTTAAAAAGACACTGTAACACTGTATTGTTCTGTTTATATATGAGGTATCAGTTCAGTCCAGTCACTCAGTCCGACTCTTTGCGACCCCAAGGGCTGCAGTACGCCAGGCTTCCCTGTCTATCACCAACTCCCAAAGCTTGCTCAAACTCATGTCCACTGAGCCGGTGATGCCATCCAACCGTCTTATCCACTGCCGTCCCTTCTTCTCCCGCCTTCAATTTTTCCCAGCATTGGAGTCTTTTCCAATGAGTCAGTTCTTTGCATCAGGTGGCCAAAGTATTGGCTTCAGCATCAGTCCTTCGAATGAATATTCAGGACTGATTTCCTTTAGGAAGGACTGGTTGGATCTCCCTGCAGTCCAAGGGACTCTTAAAAGTCTTCTCCAACACAACAGTTCAAAAGCATCAATTCTTCAGCGCTCAGCTTTCTTTATAGTCCAACTCCCACATCCATACATGACTACTGGAAAAACCATAGCTTTGACTAGATGGACCTTTGTCGGCAAAGCAATGTCTCCGCTTTTTAATATGCTGTCTATGATGATAATAATAAAAAATAAGGAGTAAATAGAGTAAGTTTGCACCATAAAGCTCTACTTTACTAGAATTTAGCATTCTTCTCAAGTAAATTGTCATAAATTAAAATGCATACATTAATCCCTAGAGCAAACAGTAAGAATATAACTTTTAAAAGCACATACATAAGGGACTTCACTGGTGGCCAGTGGTTAAGAACCTGCCCTGCAACACAGGGGACCTGGGTTCAAAACCTGGTGGGGGAGCTAAGACCCCACAGGTGGCAGAGCAACCAGGCCCAGGCCGGGACTACTGCGCCTGTGCGCCACAACTAGGACGTGGTGCAGCCAAGCAAGTAAGTGTTCTCTAAATAAAAGCACACACAGAAAACAGAATTTAAGTGGTACAATAAACAATACCTATTCAATACAAAAGGTGGCATAAAGTAGAAACGAAAAAACAAAAAATATGTATGACATATAACAAATAGCAAATGACAGACAAAAATTCAGTCTTATCAATAATTGAATACAAAAAGACTAAATACCACATCAACAACAGCAGTTCTCAGACTAGATTAAAAAAATAGGGTCAAACTATATATAGTGCATGTAAGAGTACTCTTTAGATTCAGTTATACAAACAGATTGAAAGCAAAATTTAAAAGAAAAGTACATGCAGATTGTAAGAAACCTAGACTGCCTGTATCAAAATCACACAAAACAGACTTTAAGATAATAAACATTACTAGAAGAGGGACATTTCGTAAGATTAAGTAAATCATTTCATCAGGAAGACAGAAAAATTCTAAACATACATGCACACGCCAAAAAAGGCCCAAAATAAAGTAAAAATCAACATAACTGAAAAGAAAAATAGAAAATTCGACAGTAATTAGAGACTTCAATACCTCAATCTCAATAATTGCTAGAACAACTAGACAGAAAATCAGCAAGGATAATGAAGACAATACTATCAACCAACATGACTTCATATTTACTCCACCTGAATTAATAAATGTAACTCTGCCTGATAACAGAATAAGTCAACATGTAACATTCTCCAGGGTAGAGGACATGCTAGGAAATAAATCATGTCCCAATACATTTAAAAGGTCTGAAATCATACAATGTATATTTTCTGATCACAACCACAAGAAAACAAAATTAGAAATCAGTAACAGATGAAACTTTAAGAAATCCACAAGCATTTGGAAATTGAACACATCTCCAAATAACCAATGGGTCAACAGAAAAATCATAAAAGGAATCAGAAAATACTTTAAACTGAATAAAAGTGAAAATAAAACAAAAACTTATGAGGCTCAAACAGTGCTAAGAGGGAAATTTATAGCTGTAAATGCCTATGTCAGACAAGAAAAACCATCTCAAATCAATAACTAAAGCTTTCAATTTAAAGAATTAAAGAATCAGATAAAGAGCAAAGTAAATCCAAAGCATGCAAAAGGAAGGAAATATAGTTTAGAACAGAGATCAGTAAAACAAAATAGAAAAATACAGGGGAAAAAAAATCAGTGAAACCAAGTCGATCCTTTGAAAAGATCAACAAAATACCAAACCGTTAGCTAAATGGGTCAAGAAAAAATAGACACAAATTACCAAAATTACGAATGAAAGAGGGGATATCACTACCATTCCTATAGGAGTTAGAAACATTATAAGTGAACAGCATGAACAAATTACAGAATTCAAATGAAAACTCCTAGTAAAACACAAGTTACCAAGCTGTACCAAGTATCAAGCAAAAAGAGAGAAAGGCAATGCCAAAGAATGCTCAAACTACCGCACAATTGCACTCATGTCACACGCTGGTAAAGTAATACTTAAAATTCTCCAAGCCAGGCTTCAGCAATATGTGAACCGTGAACTTCCTGATGTTCAAGCTGGTTTTAGAAAACACAGAGGAACCAGAGACCAAACTGTCAACATCCGCTGGATCATGGAAAAAGCAAGAGAGTTTCAGAAAAACATCTATTTCTGCTTTATTGACTATGCCAAAGCCTTTCACTGTGTGGATCACAATAAACTGTGGAAAATTCTGAAAGAGATGGGAATACCAGAACACCTGATCTGCCTCTTGAGAAATTTGTATGCAGGTCAGGAAACAACAGTTACAACTGGACATGGAACAACAGACTGGTTCCAAATAGGAAAAGGAGTATGTCAAGGCTGTATATTGTCACCCTGTTTATTTAACTTATATGCAGAGTACATCATGAGAAACGCTGGGCTGGAGGAAGCACAAGCTGGAATCAAGATTGCCGGGAGAAATATCAATAACTTCAGATATGCAGATGACACCACCCTTATGGCAGAAAGTGAAGAGGAACTCAAAAGCCTCTTGATGAAAGTGAAAGTGGAGAGTGAAAAAGTTGGCTTAAAGCTCAACATTCAGAAAATGAAGATCATGGCATCTGGTCCCACCACTTCATGGGAAATAGATGGGGAAACAGTGGAAACAGTGTCAGACTTTATTTTTCTGGGCTCCAAAATCACTACAGACGGTGACTGCAGCCATGAAATTAAAAGACACTTACTCCTTGGAAGGAAAGTTATGACCAACCTAGATAGCATATTCAAAAGCAGAGACATTACTTTGCCAACAAAGGTTTGTCTAGTCAAGGCTATGGTTTTTCTAGTGGTCGTGTATGGATGTGAGCATTGGACTGTGAAGAAGGCTGAGCACCGAAGAACTGATGCTTTTGAACTGTGGTATTGGAGAAGACTCTTGAGAGTCCTTTGGACTGCAAGGAGATCCAACCAGTCCATTCTGAAGGACATCAGCCCTGGGATTTCTTTGGAAGGAATGATGCTAAAGCTGAAACTCCAGTACTTTGGCCACCTCATGCGAAGAGTTGACTCATTGGAAAAGACTCTGATCCTGGGAGGGATTGGGGGCAGGAGGAGAAGGGGACGACAGAGGATGAGATGGCTGGATGGCATCACTGACTCGATGGATGTGAGTCTCAGCGAACTCCAGGAGTTGGTGATGGACAGGGAGGCCTGGCGTGCTGCAATTCATGGAGTCGCAAAGAGTCGGACACGACTGAGCGACTGATCTGATCTGATACAAGAAAATAAACTGAATTAGAATTTAAAATCTTCCACATCAATTCCACTCCTAAGTATATACCTAAGAGAAACAAAAAATGTCCACATAAAAACTTATATGCCAATATTCCTAACAGCCATCATTCATAGTAGTCAAAGAAGACAACAACCCATACGGGCATCAACTTGATGAACAGATAAACAAAATGTGGTATATCTATGGATCCACACAGGGAAAATTATAATTAGTATTTAAAAATAAATTAAGGAATTAATGGATACTGGCTATAACATGGATAAACCTTTAAAGCACAAGGCTAAATGAAAGAACAATTCCATTCATAATAGCATCATAAGAATAAAATATTTTATATTAAATTTGTATAAGGTACAAAAAAAGTACCTTATACAGGAAAATCACAAACAGTGCTGAGATAAATTAAAGAATACCTAAATAAATGGTGAGTTATTTCATGTTCACAGATTATATTAAGATAACAATTCTCCCCAAATTGAACTGTATACTTAATATAATTCCAATCAAAATTTCATCAGAATTTGGTGCTCACATGGACAAACTGATGTTAAAACATTTTATGAAAATTCAAAAGAATCAAAACTGCTGTAATAACTCAGAAAAAATACAAATAAAGTGGGATAACTTACACTTTTTCATTTCAAAACTTATTATAAAGCTACAATAATCAAGACAGTATGGTATTAGAAAAGAACAGGCACACAGATCAACAGAAGTTTATGTTTTTAAGAAACTGTTTTCCAAAGTGATTTTTACCATTTTACATTCCCCAATAATGAAATTTTGCCATCTGCAACAACAATGCATAGACTCAGAGGGTGTCATGTTTGGTGAAAAAAGTCAGTCAGAGAAAGACAAATACTGTTTGATATCACTTATATGTGGAATGTAAAAAACAAACTAATGAATAAAACAAAAAAAGGAAACAGACTCAAAGAGAAACTAGTGGTTACAACTGGGAAGAGAGAAAACCTGAAGAGCAAAATAGGAGTAGGGGACTAAGAGGTACCAGGATATACTGTACAGCACAGGGAATATAGCCAGTATTTTACAGTAACTATTAATAGGGTACAACCTTTAAAATTGTGAACCACTATACTGTATACCTGAAACTTACATAATCTTGTAAATCAACTATAATTTTAAAATATGTACATATATGAAAAAAAAAACTTTGTTGTGTGAGACAAACAAGATAACATGGTGAGTTTTGCTTTGTTGCTTACTTGGGAGTCAAATAACCTTCTAAGACCATATTTACTCATCTCTACATTAAGAAACTAAGCATCACTGTTAGGATATTAAATCAGTATACTTCTCCCACCAAACACACTGCTTAGGATATTTCCAAGATATTCTCCAAGACTAGCTTGACCTTTCTTAAACTGCCCAATTTTTTCTTCCTCTTCTTTTGTTTCTCATTTCACATAACCCAAAAATAAGTATCTTTCAGCAACAGTTACAATGAGGAATTCCCAGATCCAAAAGAAACAGAATGAACAGCTTTTATTTTATTTAAGTTATTCAAAATCTACGATCTGATCTCTATATTCTTTTTTTAGCCCTTGGTATAGGAGAAGGCAATGGCACCCCACTCCAATACTCTTGTCTGGACAATCCCATGGATGGAGGAGCCTGGTAGGCTGCAGCCCATGGGGTCGCTAAGAGTCGGACATGACTGAGCGACTTCACTTTCACTTTTCACTTTAATGCATTGGAGAAGGAAATGGCAACCCACTCCAGTGTGCTTGCCTGGAGAATCCCAGGGACGGGGGAGCCTGGTGGGCTGCCGTCTATGGGGTCGCACAGAATTGGACACAAATGAAGCGACTTAGCAGCAGCAGCAGCATGTGTTAATTTGCAAGATTGCCTTTCATAATTTCTATAAAGCAATATTCTTCTTGCTTAATAATGCTGTCTTTTTCTATAAGCACAGATTCCCTGCCATACAGAAACAGCTGTATTTAGCAAACAGCTAATACTGTATCAATTTGATTTGGTCTTTTATCCTAAATAGCATTAGGTCATAAGCAGAAGCCAATTCATCATCTCAGCCCAGTTTGCAGAGTAATGAAAAATTAAGCAACAAAGTCAATCAGCAAGAATCTTATTACCACAAACTTTTCTACTATTATTTCTAAATCACAAGTTTGTAATGTCTTTCAAAAGATCCACTTCCTTCAGCAAACTAAAATAGACCATAAAAAATAAATTCCTTTTGTAGATAATATTCTTTTGTAAGATCCTCATATACCTTGCTGGCTGCATGTTCTAAGAAATTACATTTATACAACTGAGTAGATTTTTAGTTAAAGAAGGCAAAAAATAATTATGGCACAATCATATAGTTTTAGTCTAGAAAGCTAAATGTAACAGAAAAATTAAGACATTAATATTGAATAAAGACATTGATATTAACTGACAACTAGCAAAAATTCAATACATAATAAACTAGGATATTATTAGTAAAAATGATAATGAACTCAGAATGAAGGCATCTCATGTCAAGAAACTTAAAACACTAATATCCAAAGATCTCTGGTAATACAGTTTGAACTAGACTACCTCTTTAAGTTGTACACGAACTATTTTTGTTCTATCTTTATACAAATTAGTCTAATTAGAACAAATTTAATATGGACTTACAGCGGTTTCTGTCCCCAAAAGAAGTCTCTTACTGAAAGAAACCTCAAAAAGTGAAGATAACTACTGGAGTTTCATGGTATTTAAACGTTTTAATTTTTTCAATTATGATGAATTAGATAAGCTCTAAGCCCTCTGCAACAATTTTCTTAAATTGGTGAATCACAAACTGTACACATTTCCACAAGAGAAATAGAAGACATGCCAGACACTGTTATTTACTATTAACTTCTAGTTATTTTACTGAATAATGAAATTTAAAAGTAAATGACATTTTGTTTGGGGGAGAAAAAAAAAACTTTAATCTTGCTTTACTACAAATCAGAAAATAAAGACATTTAATAAGATACAAAATATTTAAAACAAAAAAAGATACAAAATATTCCAGAAAGAACACCAAACCTTGAAAAAATCTTCAAGCTGTTTACTGTTATAAAGGGCAGGAATGTTGGCAGAAAACTGCAGCAGATCTTCAGCACACTGCCTCCTCTCTTCAATAACAGTTTCATCAAATCGTCCTGGAATTAAATAAGAGTCAACACTGAAGGAAAGAAAGATCAAAGCTGGTTTGCAACAGTTGAGCTTCACAATGAGAAAGCTGTCTGCTGTGGTCACCACGCAGTCTTCTGAAGTCAAATCTAGTCTCCATACCTGGAATCACTTGTGCTCCCACCAGGGAAGAAGAACGTTTCTGATAACACGGGAGGCAGAGGTGTCAACTAGCCAATAAACAGTGCTGTCATAATCTAAAGACTGTCAATACAAAAAACTTACCATTTAAGAAGCTGGCAATTTGAAACTCAAGTTGAAGAGAGAATTATAAAGAACTCAGTTTTCTACAGTAATTTAATACTGCAATTACTCATATCATTTTCCCTTTCCCACTCCTTTTTGATTTATAAAAGGAGTCGAAGAGAGGAAATTATGAGAACATCTGTATGGCAGTGGGGTCAAACACCTCAGCTTGAAGCAAAAAGCTTTCAAGCCAATTTCCATGTGCGATGCTGTCAGTGTACATAAAGCATGCTTGCGAGAAAACAGAGAACCCGCATGGCACAGTCAGCTCTGGTTTACAAGGTGATTGAAAGGTGGTTTTCATAGAAATTTTTTTAATGATATATACAATTTGAATGCTGATAAGACATTTTCAAATATGAGCATTTTGTACTACTCTCGGATAAGATTACCAGTTGGCATTTGTCACACGCCATGCATCATACTGATTGCGATTTAGGTTTAAAAAACTACAAAATCAAAAGAGTAACACATCCCATACTTGACTGGCTTTGAAAAATGTTAATGAAAACAGAGGCATAAAGAGATTCTTAGTTATAGGCACCACAACTTACTGGAAATAAATCAACTTCTTTGCAATTATCACAGAGCCGCAAATGAATGAAAGGGAAGAAAGAAACAGACGGATTAGAACAGAGCCCTCAGTTGCTTTAGTCAAAGGATTAAACACTGTACATCCGAGAGTACAGAGAGAAAAGAGGTCACTTTTACACTGCCACACTTCTTCCAGTAGCTTACTAAGTACTTAATATAACGATAAAGTAAGGAAATCTGTTTTTTAGCAACTTTTTAAAATATCACATATGTTTTCCACTCACTCAGAAACACAATTAATGATTAAATTTTGGTATGTTAACTAAATTTGTGCCAAATCTCTACTCTCCCTATTGTTTATAGGGAAATTTGTTTCAAAATGCTCAACTCTATTGTGAGAGCGCAGAATTACAAAAAAAAAAAAATGTTCTAACCTAGGAAACATCACACACATCTAATCCAACATACTTTAAAACCAACACTTACATGTAAGATTATACTATCTCCCAGCTGACAAACTTAACAACCAGACTTTGTGGAAAATAACTGAGGTTCAAGCTTGTTGATTTTAATCATGACATCACCTTAAAATGGTTAACAACAGAAAGTGAACAGGTTTTTAAACAGAAATAGAATAGAAATGGTTATATATATATAACAACAGAAATGGGTGTGTGTGTGTATATATATATATATATATATAACAACAGAAATGGTTATATATATATAACAATAGAAATAGTTATATAGAAAATGAACAGGTTTTTACAAGTCTATGAAGTGTAAATAAGCAAGGTAGTATGATCACAAAAACGCTGCTGCTGCTGCTAAGTCACTTCCGTCGAGTCCGACTCTGTGTGACCCCATAGACGGCAGCCCACCAGGCTCCGCTGTCCCTGGGATTCTCCAGGCAAGAACACTGGAGTGGGTTGCCATTTCCTTCTCCAATGCATGAAAGTGAAAAGTGAAAGTGAAATCGCTCAGTTGTGTCCGACTCTTCTCGACCCCATGGGCTGCAGCCTACCAGGCTCCTCCGTCCATGGGATTTTCCAGGCAAGAGTATTAGAGTGGGGTGCCATTGCCTTCTCCAACAAAAACACGAGTCAACCTTAAAAAAAAGAAAGACTCCTAGTTATACTACCCAAGGCAAGAATTTGAAACTGAACAATTAAATGCCTCAGCTCAATGTGACTCAAGTCTAATGAAACATCTACTTAATGACAACCGAAAGAAACGGTTTGAGAGACAGACCTGGGTTCAAACTACTTGCTCTCTCATTTGGTAGTTATAAAATTTAGGCTGATGACGTCCTAATTTACAAAATGAATAAAATGAACAATGTACTCAAAATGAATAGTCCGTATCAAGCACACGCATGCATGCACAGTCACTTCAGTCATGTCCAACTCTGTGACCCCATGGACTGTAACTGCCAGCTTCCTCTGTCCATGGGTTTCTCTAGGCAAGAACACTGAAGTGGGTTGCCATGCCCTCCTCATCAAGTACATAGTAAGCTCTTAATAAACCAATCATGGTTTCTTTAAACCTTCAAGTACCATCATAGTGTCCAGTATATAGAACAGGCTAAAATATTTTTGTTGACTGTATGAGTAAATAATAAAAACTTAAAAACTCTGTCCACGGAATTTTCCAGACAAGAATACTAGAGTGGGTTGCCATTTCCTTCTCCAGGGGATCCTCCCAACATAGGGATTAAACCCACGTCTCCTACGTCTCCAGCACTGGTAGGCCCATTCTTGACCACCCCCCTGGTGGCTCAGGTGGTAAAGCATCTGCGTACAATGCAGGAGACCCAGGTTCGATCCCTGGGTCGGGAAGATCCTCTGGAGAAGAAATGGCAACCCACTCCAGTACTCTTGCCTGGAAAATCCCACGGACGGAGGAGTGTGGTAGGCTCCAGTCCATGGGATCACTAAGAGTCGGACTCGACTGAGTGACTTCACTGTCATTGTTCTTGACCACTGAGCTATCTGAGAAGCCGTGGGCGAGGGGTGGGGGCGGGAGTGGAGGGGTGGAAATAGACGATAATTTCCAGCTTGCCTTGAGGTTACCTGTGGAATAAATTCTGGCCAATAATATAAATGAAATTTATTTTGCAGCTTACCAGAAATCTCTTTAAGAGATAACTGCTATACACCCTCCTTCTCCCCCTTCTCCTCTTCATTCTATCTCCTTTTCCCCTTCCAGGAGGGACTAGGATGTAGGAGGTTAAAAACAAGACAGAACAAGGCAGGAAGGAGCTTGGATTCCTGATCGCTCTGGAGCCATGTTGCCTGAGGCTACATCCAGAGCATTAGCCATGAGAAACCAAAACTAATATTACCCATTATGCTAAATCTACTAGTTTCCAGTTCACACTCAACAACTACATTACATTCTTCCAATGACAAAAACACGCCTAAGGTGACACTGCTAGCTTACCTATCAATAATATTAGCTGGAAACAAGCTTCTGAGAGCTATAACATGTAGCACAAATTCTCTGGCCTGAAAACAACCTAAGATATTTATCCTGGGGGAAAAAAAACATTGGCCAAATAGGTGAAAATGACAGCTAAAAATGTCCATTATCCCTTCTTTTGCCTAAATAAGAATTTGAGTATTCATCGGTGCTTATGATTATTGTCCAGCATATTTATCCTTTAAACAAAAAAGCAAACTGCAGTACCTATAAATATAGTAGTAGTAATTGTGTGAGCATCCGTAATCTTAGAACAGAAATCCAGAAAATGCACACATTATATTATGTTTCAACCCACAAAACCACCCAATATTATCTTTAAATGAACTAATAATTTGTTGTGGCAGAAAGTAAAGAGGAACTAAAAAGCCTCTTGATGAAAGTGAAAGTGGAGAGTGAAAAAGTTGGCTTAAAGCTCAGAAAACGAAGATCATGGCATCCGGTCCCACCACTTCATGGGAAATAGACAGGGAAACAGTGGAAACAGTGTCAGACTTTATATTTCTGGGCTCCAAAATCACTGCAGATGGTGACTGCAGCCATGAAATTAAAAGACACTTACTCCTTGGAAGGAAAGTTATGACCAACCTATACAGCATATTCAAAAGCAGAGACACTACTTTGCCAACAAAGGTTTGTCTAGTCAAGCCTATGGTTTTTCCTGTGGTCAGGTATGATTGTGAGAGTTGGACTGTGAAGAAGGCTGAGCACCGAAGAACTGATGCTTTTGAACTGTGGTGTTGGAGAAGACTCTTGAGAGTCCCTTGGATTGCAAGGAGATCCAACCAGTCCATCCTGAAGGACATCAGCCCTGGGATTTCTTTGGAAGGAATGATGCTGAAGCTGAAACTCCAGTACTTTGGCCACCTCATTCAAAGAGTTGACTTACTGGAAAAGACTCTGATGCTGGGAGGGATTGGGGGCAGGAGGAGAAGGGGACGACAGAGGATGAGATGGCTGGATGGCATCACTGACTCAGTGGACATGG
This sequence comes from Bos indicus, assembly GCF_029378745.1. Taxonomy (NCBI): domain Eukaryota; kingdom Metazoa; phylum Chordata; class Mammalia; order Artiodactyla; family Bovidae; genus Bos; species Bos indicus. The sequence goes on from NC_091775.1 coordinate 71,307,516, forward strand.
GTCTGGGTGAACTCCGGGAGTTGGTGATGGACAGGGAGGCCTGGCGTGCTGCGATTCATGGGGTCACAAAGAGTCGGACACGACTGAGTGACTGACTGAACTGAACTGATAAATGAAAAACTTCCCCACATTTGATGACATCCTAAAAAAATGCTAGTTTACTAGTTGAAACAAATACATAAAAATTTGGCTGCTTTAATCCTAGTGTGATCAATGAATCACCTCACTTCCCTATTAAACTAGATTTAAATGCTTAAGTTGTGAGTATATCAACTTCTAAGTAGAATAAACATGTCAAAAGTGCATTTTTGTTCTATTTCTATTGATCTATGCATTTCTATTCCACTAAACTTGGACAAGCAGAGATGAATTAGAACATTTTTCAGAGTACAACCAAAATTAAAGGCTAATGCATTAAAAGGTTCAATTACACTAAATCCTCGCATCAGAACAAATATGATAAAAGAACATGTTCACTTCTTTGTTCCTAAGATATTTCAGAATAACAAAAATAAAAAACAGTATTGGTAGCACAGACAAAGAGAAGCAGATAAATTTTAATGCAATGACTACTGGCTCTAATACATGGCACAAAGCCACCTAATTTGACAACTGAATTTAAAAGCAGCAAGATTCAACAGTAATTCTAATGGGAGACAACGCCCTAGGGGCTACTCTCAAACTGTTCATCTTTTAATATCATCATAACCTCCTTTGAAAGTCAACAACAATGAGAAATTATGAACAGGTGCTTCTCTTACAGCCTTTAAATTTCCATTTACAGGAATGGAAATTTTATTTTCTTGTGAAGAGTAGAAAAATTATAGGTAATTTATGATAGAAAATGTAAAACAATCTTTCCTGAAGTTTATTATGCAGTATTACACATTATGTACTATATTATTTGTGTATGAGTGTGTATATATTATCTTTAAGTCACTCTACCACCTCCAAATTACTCCACAATGGTTTGCTATTAAAAGTGGCAGAAGGAAAATTAAACCAAAACCTTCTCACAAAGCTGGTAAAGCACTGAAAATACAGTCTCTCTCTTTGATTTCTAAGCTGTCTTTGAAATCTTCTCCAATTTTTTTTAAATTATGAAGAACAACTCATGAAAGCAGGATTTACAGCTTTTTAAAAATGCAACTGTCAGTAACCAAAAACCAGTTAAACAAAACTAAAGGTTATCCTTGACCAGTAAGAAACTAGCCAGAGAAGCTTGGTGCTAATTCCTAACTGTATTAAAAACTCATTCACAAGGCAAAAAGGAGAGGCCGAGTTCTTAGGTGTGAATTTCCTCTAGTCAACAGCACCAAGAACATACCTCTAGTTAAAGAAGTTAGGTTTAAGACTCCTTATGAGTAAGGAGAATGTATAGATCTTTTCAAGATCTTTCTGTGTTGTTGGGTGTTGTCATTATAGACATGCCTGAACCAGCTAAGTCTGCTCCTGCCCCTAAAAAGGGCTCTAAAAAAGCTGTGACCAAGGCTCAGAAGAAGACGGCAAGAAGCCCAAGCGCAGCCGCAAGGAGAGCTACTCCATGTACGTGTACAAGGTGCTGAAGCAAGTCCATCCGGACACCGGCATCTCGTCCAAGGCCATGGGCATCATGAACTCCTTTGTCAACAACATTTTCGAGCGCATCGCTGGCAAGGCGTGGCACCTGGCGCATTACAACAAGCGCTCAACTATCACATCCAGGGAGATCCAGACCGCCGTGCGCTTGCTGCTACCTGGGGAGCTGGCCAAGCACGCCATGTCCGAGGGCACTAAGGCTGTCACCAAGTATACCAGCTCCAAGTAAATATAATATGCCTAGCCGCTGTTAATGGAGAAGGCAATGGCACCCCACTCCAGTACTCTTGCCTGGAAAATCCCATGGATGGAGGGCCTGGTGGGCTGTAGTCCATGGGGTCACTAAGAGTTGGACACGACTGAGCAACTTCACTTTCACGACTAAGGAGAATGTATACTCTAGGGAACCCTGGGGCGTTTCACTCAGAGGGTGTTAGAAAGGACTTACAGAATTTGAGTTTCTGTTGGCTGCTGGGGGAAAGACGCAAAGAAGTGGGGCTTTGTTTGCTCTGTCAGGAAGTGGGAGCCATTCTAAGATTCTGTTAATTCTATATAATTCTTCGATTCTATGGTTTTAATAAATTTTATTATGAGGCAAGAAGAATGAAGAGAGGCTAAGGCTGTGATTTATAAAAAAAATCTGTAGTCATCATGGTAGCCAGGATGAAGCGAAGCTTGATCATTTTTGTGACTTGACAATGTTCATGTTTTTGTCTGTGTTCAGACATGATTACAGCATGGTCTTGTTTTAGTCTTGATCCAAAGACAAAGAGCACCCTTGTCTAATGTTCCTATTCTGTGAAACTGCTTATATTCAACAGGAGAACACCACGACCTAGCTGTGAATGCCAGGCCAACTCTAGTAAGAAACACCAAGGTCGAACACATAGGGAGTGTCAGGCCAGTTCTTCCTTATATCTGTCAGGAGCTGCTTTTCCCATTCTCACAGGAAATCACAGTGTGAGGAGAGATGTAACAAAACAAACAAAAAACAGTTTTTTATGATCTTAAAAAAGATCAAGATTGTGAAACCTACAAACTAATACTCTTTTAAAATGTCAGAACAAAGACCCAGCACAGCCAATAAATAAAGTTATTTTTTAAAACAAAAGCAAAATAATATTTTTTTTTAAATGTCAAAGTCAAAAAAAAAAATAAAATCAAATAAAAATGTCAAAGTCATGAACAGACAAAAAAAATGCATAAGGAATAGTCTAAATAAACAAACCTACAGATATGATCCTGGATGCAAAAAAAAAAAAAATTTAGAATAACTAGAGAAAACTGAATATTAACTACATATTTAACAACAGTATTATATCAGCATTAAATTTCTTGAGTAATAGGGGAAATATGGAAGTAGGGATGAAATGTCACAAAATCTGCAATGTATTCTCAAGTGGTTCAGGAAAAAAATGATACACAGAGACACAGGAAAATGTGGCAAAATGTTTTTCAGTGAACTTGAGCCAAAGGTATAAACTGTTCACTATATTATTCTTTAGGCTTTTCTGTAAATTTTGCAAGTTAAAAAAATTGGAGAAAAATAAAATGAGTTAAGTGCCAGACTGGTGAGACGTACAGCCCGGAGGGGGAAACAACCATCTCAACTATCCCCAAAGAAAACAGAGAACTTCCTAGAAGAAGAGACAACTAGAGCCCTGAAAGGCTAACCAGAAGCTTCCACATGGACAGTGTGGTGCGTTAGGGGAAGGGCAGACCGAGCAACAGATGAGAGCTAAAGGAGCTGATACGCGTAAAGCACCGAGCTACACACGCTACCGATACGATCCTCAGGAACGGATGTAATTCCTAACTCCTCAATAACAAGCTCAGATGTTAATTTGTACAAGATCACACCACTAGTGAACAGCGGAGAGAAGATTTGGGCCTAAATCTGATTCCAAAAGGCATGTTCTTTTCCCTGAAACACTCAAATAGTAACCACAGATCTGATGGTTCTGTAAATCACAAACAGGACTCTTTTGCAGCTGAGGCTCATGTACTAAAAATGTGAGACTAGCTAAAAAGATAGATGATTAACTAAAACTTCCCTTCACACAACCACAGCTGCTGCCTGCAGGGTTCACTGCAACTATAAGTATTACAAATGGACTGCACCAGTTACTGAAAGAGATAAATTGCTTACTTACTAAGATTAATAAGAAACTTTCACTCTTTAATGTATAAGGATGTGGAGAAAAGTTGGAAATAACCCACTAGCAACAGACAATAATAGTTAAGAATCTCAACCAATCCAGAAGCCATTCCCTTGCACCCAGTGATAAGCTTATCGTTTAATTTGCACAAGCTCACAAGCTACTTGAGCGCAGTTGAACTCCACAGCACAGAAGGCGTAAGGCAGAAAGCAAAAATATCCCTCCACCCACGCCACCACAGGCTGCACACATTAGGTACGGCTTCACACAAACATGTATGTCTATTTAAATACAGATGGGATCTGACTAAACATACTGCTATGCAACATTTGTTTCTTTATCTTAAAAATAAATCTTGGACATGTTTTCATATCAGTGTATCCCAAATAGCTGCAGAATCCTATAATTGTCTAAATTTGTATGGCACATCCATACAATCATATAGTGAGAAAACTCAGTTTCAGTTTTCTTCTACTGAAGGAGAGGGAGGCAGGAATTGAGAGAGCAGCACTGACGTATCTACACTACCATGGGTAAACAGCCAGCCAGCAGGGGAGCTGCTGAGCAGTTCGGGGAGCTCAGCCCAGTGCCCCGTGATGACCTGGGGGGGCGGCGGGGGGGAGACTCAAGGAGGGGGCATATGGATACAAATGGCTGACTCACACTGTTGTACAGTAGAAACTAACCAAACTAAAGCAATTATATTCCAATAAGTAAATGGGAAAAAATGCTGCAAGGACAGTCATCTGTATACACATATATGTGTTCAGACATGTGTTATGTGTTCTCAAAGTGTAGTCCGCAGACTGCTGGGGGTCCCCCAAGGGCATTCAAAGAATCAATAAGGTCAAAACCATTTTCATAATAATACCAAGACAGCAGCTGCATTTTCACCACATGGACATCTGCACTGATAATCTAAAAGCAATGGCAGTAAAACTGCTGACCTCTTGGCATGAACCAAGACAATGGTACCAAACTATACTTATTAGTAACAGTCATATTCCTTACTGCCACTCACATCAAATTTTTTTAATGCCAGTTTTACATAAGAATGTCCGTGATGAAGCATAAAAATTAACTTTATTAAACCTCAATACTTACTTGAGACCATTTCTTTTTAAAAGTCTGTGTGTAAAAAAAATATAAACTACTATGACTTGGATATCTGACAGATATTTTCTCAAAAATAAACAAACTGAGCCTAACACTTCAAAGAAAACAACCAGGAGCATCATTTTCAGTGATGAAATTCAAGCCGTCAATTCACTATAAGCTTGACAGCTTCCTAATACTTTAAAAAATTTCCTTTAGAGATCTGCTGTGATAGTTAACATTTTTGGATACTATTTAATGAAAATGGCCAACATTTGCAAAATCTGCATAACTCAGGGAACCAAAACTTGTCAAATGATCAATGTGTGTCACAAGCTCACACATAAGTAAAAGATACATTCAAACCAAAGACAGATGAATGGATTTTAATATAACAAAGGACCAGAGCTTCATTGACTGAGTGTCAGATTCCATAATGTAACTAAGCCTTTATGAAATGACTGCTGTCTACCCAGCCATAGAAAAGAATAGAATTTTCCCATATGTAACAACATAGATGGACCTCCTGGAAGGTATCGTGCTTACTGAAATTAGTCAAGACAGAGGAAGACAAATATTGTGTATTTTCACTTATTTGTAGAATCTAAAAAATAAACAAATGAGTATAACAAAACAGAAACAGATTCACAGATACAAACTAGTGGTTACCAACACAGAAAAGGGTGAGAGGAGGGGCAATATAGTGGGAGAGGATTAAGAGGTACCAACTACTAGGTAGGAAATAAATATGATACCAGGATGCAAGGCACAGCACAAAAAATATAGCCAACATTTTATAATAACTTCAACTACAGTATAATCTATAAAAATATCAAATCACTATGTTGTATACCTAAAACTAATATAATACAGTAAATCAGCTATACTTAAATAACAAAAAAAGAAGGAATTTACCACTACCAAGCTTTGGTGTATCGAAGAAGAGTTATCTTCAACCATCTGAAAAGCTGTTAAAATACTCCTCCCTTTTCCAACAACATCATCTGTGTGACCCTAATTTTTCTTCATATGCTGCTGCTGCTAAGTTGCTTCAGTCATGTCCGACTCTGTGCGACCCCACAGACGGCAGCCCACCAGGCTCCCTCCTCCCTGGGATTCTCCAGGCAAGAATACTGGAGTGGGTTGCCATTTTCTTCTCCAATCCATGAAAGTGAAAAGTGAAAGTGAAGTCGCTCAGTCATGTCCGACTCTTCGCAACCCCATGGACTGCAGCCTACCAGGCTCCTCTGTCCATGGGATTTTCCAGGCAAGAGTACTGGAGTGGGGTGCCATTGCCTTCTCCATATACTTCATCACATTTTACCACAGACTGGATCCAGAAGCAGATATGAGAATTAGGTATTTTTCTTTTAATCCAGGCATTGAAGATTCATATAAGTAAACTAATACTACTCTAATTTTTTCATAAAAATACTCACGTTACATTTTTAACTAAGTACAAAAATATTTTTAAACTTCTAGTGTGATAAATATTAATAGCTACAACCACATAAACAATAGTTTTTCAAGCTTCAGTAATTTTTAAGAGTGTAAAGGAGAATTCTGAAGCCAAATATCTAATAATAATTATCTCCCTGTAGACAAGAGAATAGATGTGTAGTAAAATTTACTAAAAAACAGGAAAAGGTATATTCCAAATTGTCCTCCCCAAACTATGCAAATTTCTACCCTTCCTATATCTATTTCCCCGTACTGCTGCTAAGTCACCTCAGTCGTGTCCGATTCTGTGTGACCCCATAGACGGCAGCCCACCAGGCTCCCCCATCTCTGGGATTCTCCAGGCAGGAACACCGGAGTGGGTTGCCATTTCCTTCTCCAATGCATGAAAGTGAAAAGTGAAAGTGAAGCCGCTCAGTCATGTCCAACTCTTAGCGACCCCATGGACTGCAGCCTAAGAAGCTCCTCCCACGGGGTTTTCCAGGCAAGAGTACTGGAGTGGGTTGCCATTGCCTTCTCCCTTCCCCATACTAGTTATAATCAAACTTTTAAATTTCTGCCATGAGAGTGATTTTTAATGGTAACATTGTCTGTCACTAGTCCAGCTCTTAAACCTTAACTCATTATTTCTGTATTTTTCAAGTATATATATGGTTAGGCATGGTGCTACATGCTGAAGATACATCTGTAAATAAGAACAAAGCAGTCTCTAAACAACACAGCTCAGGAAAGGCGGAGGAAAAGGTAGGTACAATACAAGAGAAGTTTCTTTCCTTTTAGAATACAAAAACAAAAAACTGTTGGTGTGGCTTTAGAAGTATGATTCTTAAAACTCCTCAGAATAGTCAATTTTTTACATTACTTGCACCTTCATAATAAAAGTAGAGAATCACAAGACTTAAAAACTTGACCGGATGAAAGCCACATCCAGCACTTCTGGATCATGATGCTTGCTTCAACTATGAGACTCTAAATTTCTGAGAAGGCAGAGGCTGAGTCACTGTATACAACAGTGCCCATTTCTAAAATGTTTCTTGAATTAAATGTGCTCATAAAACCCCCAGATAATTAAGGGTTAAGCTGAAATTAATCAGAGAAGACTCCAGTAGTAGAGTCTTACATTTACGGCATGTAACCAGCTACAACTTGACAACCTTAAACGGGACAGGTGTCATGAAAAAAAGGAAGGAACCACAGGGTTTGGATAGTAACTGTAAACAGAAACCATGAGAAATGTGGAGAACCGATGGGATGTCTAGACTCAAAGACCAAAAGCAAGCAGTCAGAGGTTAACAGCCTACAATAACAAGAGTTCGTGGATCCCCTAACGCTGAGTACAAGAACGTAATGAATGGATGGAACCATCAGAACTAATGGTTCTACGGCTAGTGACCAGTTGCCCACTTCCCTCAATTGTTTTTTTATCTTTCTAATTATGCATCCAAGATACTTGTTGCTATTACTTATATTTTGAAATGTCAGCATATATCATAAATTGTTAATATTTAGCATTTATTAAAATTAAAGCATTGTAGCAAGAAGCTTTCAATGACCCCTTTATTCTGGCATAAATGTCACTGATGTTGCTATACTATATAAGATTCTCTGCATCTTGTGCCCAAATCTCAAGGAGCTGTGAAAACCTGCTGCACATTCTGAGGAAGCAAGTGTGAAGCTCAGGAGTACCGTGATCCTGCAATCAAATTAGAATGAAGAAATCCCTGTGCCACGAGAACCCTGAGCTAACGGAGACAGGATAACGTCAGATTACCCAGAATTCTTCTAAAATCAAAGACAGACAGCAGGGTCCAGTCAAGAGATCAAAAATCACACAGCAACTGGAATAGGAAAAAATTAATATAAAGAATTATTAAGCATGACAATAGAAAAATAGAAACTCTAAAGTGAAAAGAGAATCCTAATGAATATCCCAGGGTACCCAAGGAAGAAAAAACTTGGAAGAGGGAAGCCCTCCCCACGGTTCGATCTCAGATCCTCTTGGAAAAGGTATGGTTACAGCCACTGGATTGGGAGACATTTGCTGGGCTCCCCGGACTGGTCCACAGTCACCAGGAAAGACCCCCTCCATACTTCAGAAGGGACAGGGCAGGCAGGTGGGCAACGAGAGAGTCACAGTGCTGGGAGCCCACGCATAAAGCAAGGTCATGCAAGGCCTGGGGAACACGCTGGAGGTAAGGAAGGCCACAGGAAATGACTTTCTGAGGTAAGGAAGGCAGGCCGCAGCTGTCAGACTGGCAGGCAGAAGGGGGAGTATCAAGAATCTGTTCGCCTGCAGGGCAACAAGGCCGGAGGTCTAGTGTCCTGTCGGAGAGGTACAGGGTGCTAGCGGGCTGCAGCTGAGGGGCAAATACACAGACAGAGAGTGTGTGAAGCCCACTCTCCAACAGCCCTGGAGACCGTGCAGTGCTTAGCTAGACGGCCACCGACTAACTGTGGCTACAAGCTCATCAGGAGCCTGGGCTCCAGGTGTGTGGCTGAGGCAGATGCTTCTGACAACAGCGCAGCAAAAGCAAAAGCAAAACAGTCCACAGCAGACTGCAAGGAGGGAGAAGAGACCTGACCCTCCCAGAGCGCCCTCCAGTGTCCCCTACAGTTAAGCATATGTCTAAGTGAAGCTTAACTGCAATACTCACTGTAAAGGGAAACGCTTGAGGAGTCCAGCCTATTAATGTGGAACAGGAAATGAAAGAAGGACCTGACGGGAATTCCCTGGAGGTCCAGTGGAACTAAAATGGGGGAACTAAATCCCACAAACCGCACAGTGAGGCCAATTTAAAAAAAAAAGGAATGGACCTGAAGCTCAGAGGCAATAAATGGATAATGGATAACTGGCATGGCTTCTGAGAACCAAGAAGAACCAATGTAAGAGCCCCAAGTATTCCAAGATGACCTTGCAAGGCAGCATTTCCCCAATGCTGATGAGAAATATAGCTAGCATCAGACCATACTCTATAAAGCCATTATACAAAAATCAACATGGTATAGAAACAAGAATTAATGTAAGAATAGACAAATAAATGCCACAAAAGAAAAAACCCTTAATTAATGGCAATGCATATGAAAAGTATAACAAAGATTTCCTTAGGAAAAATACAAATTATTGAATAAGTGATGTGACAACAGATATCTAACCATCTGAAAGAAAACTAAAATGGAGCATCATGTGACATCCCATTCAAATATAAATTCCACACAGATATTAAAAAGAATTTTTTAAGCTATAAAAATCATCTTATAAGCAAATGTAGGTATGGGACGACCTTTCTCATCAGGACCAAAACCATAAAAGCTTGGCAAGGAGGTTAGTGGAGGAGCATTCAGGAATAAAACTGAACATATAAAACTCTGTTTGGCAAAAGCTATCATAAACAACTCTGAAATAAGCACATGTAGGTGTATATATATATATATATATGTACAGATTTGTACATGAATGGAAGTATGTACAATGCATGCATTGTAATATGTATGTACATAAATGCACTGATTCCCAACTACAGCAGCTGAAAGAGCCTTGAAACAGGCCACAATGAGCCTGTCTACCACCCAGATAGTGAGCTTATCTACTGCCCAGATAGAGGACCCTGCGGCAGCCAGAGTCCAGCCAAAAAGTGGAATCCACACGGCAGTTTGAAGAGGGAAAGTCTTATAAAGAATTATTAACTACTTACACAGGATTAACTACTGCTGCTGCTGCTGCTAAGTCACTTCAGTCATGTCCGACTCTGTGCGACCCCACAGACGGCAGCCCACTAGGCTCCCCCGTCCCTGGGATTCTCCAGGCAAGAACACTGGAGTGGGTTGCCATTTCCTTCTCCAATGCATGAAAGTGAAAAGTGAAAGTGAAGTCGCTCAGTGGTATCTGACCCTCAGCGACCCCATGGACTGCAGCCTTCCAGGCTCCTCCGTCCATGGGATTTTCCAGGCAGGAGTACTGGAGTGGGGTGCCATTGCCTTCTCCGGGATTAACTACTAAGAAGGAATAAAAGAGAAGTGTAAGGAATATCCTAGGATGGAGGGGAAGAACCGAAGGCAGTCCTAGCAAGGGGGCCTGCTCCCCAAGGCTGGATTCGGGGCTCCCGGAGACAGGGCAGCTGCAGCAGGCTGGCTGAGAGAGTCAGCTGGGCTGCCCCAGCCACTTGCTCCACAGCAGGAGGGCCAAAGGCACTGGGCACGGAACTGCAGGCTGGACTGCCAAACAGGAAACTCTCTGTGGTGTCAGCAGGCCGCAGGTGGAAGGAGGGGAGCCCTAGACAGGAGCGAGCAACAAAACTTGCTAGAAGGTGAGGACCGCTGGGAAGCCCACAAACGTCCGCGCCACTGGCAACACAGAGCACGCAGGAACAGAAGTCCATCTCCCACAGAGTCCCTCAACACCTCGACAGATTAAGTTTATACAAGCCAGTTGGAAAAGTAGGTCCAATAAGGGGGAAAAAAAAAAAAGGTGGAATTGGAGCTAATTTTATGCAAAAAAAATGATAACTAACAGTTTCCAAAAACATTCCCCACAAAAAGCAACCAGGGCTCTGTGAAGAGATGGCCGATTCCAAGGCTGGAGCTTATGAGCTCACAGATGAGCACTGAACGTCTTGTTATGCTTAAAAGTAGTAAGTGCTTTAAAAAAACAACAACCACAAAAACATGTGATGGTGAAAAGTTTCAAGGACAGAGAAGCCCAAAGTAAAAGGGGCCCTACTAGTCAAATCTAGAACAATTTGGGCATCTAGTACCCTGAAAGAAAGTGTGAACGAGAAAGTCACTCAGTCATGTCCGATTCTCTGTGACCCCATGGACTGTAGCCTTCCAGGTTCCTCTGTCCATGGGATTTTCCAGGCAAGAATACTGGAGCATTCCCTTCTCCAGGGGATCTTCCCGACCCAGGGATAGAACCCAGATCACCTGCATTGCAGACAGATTCTTTACCACCTGAGCTACCAGGGAGGCCTAATGAATTCCAAATTCTAAACTATTGGGAGGGGAAAATTAGGTATATGAGTCCAAATAAATAATGGATAGATGGAAAAATACAGAAATAGACACAATACACAAACATGCAGCCATACAGATAGATAACAGAGATTCAGGTAAAAAGAAGAACAGTTACAAAGACACACAAACAAAGAGATAGGGAGGATAATCACTAAGGTGGAAGCAGTGCTAGAACTGGAAACTCATTATTATGAAGCCATGATGGGAGCTGGTGATGGACAGGGAGGCCGGGCATGCTCCAGTCCATGGAGTCGCAGAGTCAGACACAACTGAGTGACTGAACTGAACTGAAGCCATGATGTAAACACTGGTTTGTGTAAGAATCTATGGATGCTAAACATAAGGGGCAATTTTGTAAAAGAGCAGAATATATTCATGATCTTAAAAGTTTTGAAAGAAAGGAAGAGAGGGATGGAGAGAGGAAAGGAGGAACTCAAATATATGTGATAGTCTCAAGATGGCCCCAAAGTTTCTAGGTCCTAATTCCTGCAACTTGTAAATGATACTTTATTCAAAGAGTGTGTGCAGATGTGATTAAGGACCTTGAGAGGCAGAGATTACCCTGGATTATCAGGAATGGGCACTAATGCCATCACAGATGTCTTGTAAGAGAGGGGCAGAGAGAGATTTCACACAGAGAAGGCAGTGGAGTATTGAAGTAGACAGAGAATTGAAGATGAGGGCCTTGAAGACTGAAGTGATGCTGGCATAAGTCAAGGAATACACCCAGTCACCAAAAACTGAAAGAGGCAAGGAATGTATTCCTCCCTAGAAGCTCTAGGCTCTGCTAACACCTTGATTTCTGTCCAGTGATACTCATTTCAGACTTCAGGCCTCCAAAACTATAAAAAAAAAATAAAGCTCTATTGTTTTAAGCCACCACAAAAACAAACCTTCCTCTAATTTCTCTCTCACGTTTTACTAAAAGAAGCAAGAAGAAACCACACCGAACTTACTAAACACTCTGGTTGGACATCTCCCAGCAGCATACCCTCTTCCGTTGGTACCTTTCCTACTTCCCACACCTCTGTACGCAACCACATTGCTAAACTTTCTACAACGATGTAAGAAGGACCCGCTCCCTTCCTCTAATTTCCAGTAACATTTACCTTGTTTTCCTGCAAACCGTCACCTGCAGTCTTATCAAAGACCACGAGGCTTCTATAAACAGCTTCCTCAAGACAGTGTAGGCCCTCATACTCTCCTCAAAGCCCATGGCTCATTCCAAAGCCACTCTCCACATTTTTGGGTTTTGTCATAACAGCACTCAAACTTCCAGGTTAAAAAAAAAAAAAATTAAGTACTGATTGCGATGTAAAAAATTATCCCAAAACTTGGTAGCCTACAATAACAAACATTACTATCTCACAAAGCCTCTGATAGTCAGGAATCCTAAGAGGCTAGGCAGGATGTTTCCAGCTCAGTGTCTCTCATGAGGCTGCAGTCAAACTGTCAGCCAGTGCTGCAGTCATCTCAAAGGTCTACTGAACCGGAGAAATCAGCACCTAAACTCATCCACATGATTGTACCAGGTTTCAGATGACTGCGGGGTGTTGATGTTGGCCTCTGTTTCTTTCAACGTGGGCCTCATCATGGGTTGTGTGTGTCCTCACAGTATGAAAGCTGGTAACCCTCAGAGCAAGTAATGAGAGAGGCAGACAACATCCCCAAGAGACAAGCCACAGCTTTTATAACCTAACCTCAGAAGTGACACACCGCCACTTTTTTTACGCTACTGGTCACACAGGCCAATCGATTCCTGGGAAGGGAATACACAAATGTGTAACTAACAGGAGACAAGGATTACATACGGCCATCTTGGAGATGGTCTATCACAAAAGGTATGGTCCAAATATTTAGCAAACTAGCACGCAGCATGAATTTGATTTACTGGTAGTATAAGGAAAAAAGATTCCATTAAAACTACATTGTCGTAACATGTGTATGTATGGCTGAGCCCCCCTGCTATTTACCTGAAACTACTACAAGGTTGTTAACTGATTAAACTACAATAGAAAATAAAAAGTTTTAAAAAACCTACATTGTCACAGTAGTCATCACAATTAAACTTAACAAAAGATAATTGTTACCTGTTTAATGAACAATATTTACAGTCATGATACAAATATTACCTGATATAATAAACAATATTTATAGACATAATGATACTAATATTACAGATGAAGTTGATTAAAATTCCGGATTTGAAAATCATTCTACAGATTAAGTATGGAATCTTAATTATGATTATTGAAAAGAATATAAGTATTACCACCTTTGAGAAATGTTAAAATAAGCATACAAGTTTCAAAAGCTGAGTGGTAAAAGGAGCTAATGAGGTAAAAGAGAGGACAAATACACTCCTAGATTCATCTTACAGAATGGTGTTGTCCATAGCTATGGGACAAAGAAATAGAGACGTGGTCAACAGAAGAACTAAAAATATTACGTAATAATACACGGGAACAGGTAAGTCAAAATCTTACCTATCAGAGTAAAAAGTAGATAAACATGTCATAAGCTGTTATACCAAAAAAAAAAAACTGTATAAATTTACTATTATAGATACAGAATACACATTCAAAAAATGAAAAATAAAAAAGATAAAAGCCAGTTTTCTCTAGAAGCAAAACTAGGAAGAAGATGCACAGAGCAGAAAATTACAGTACTTTTTTTTTTGTTTGAGGTTTATAACCATTTGCACATTGGTTTACAACAGCAAGTTTCTCATGTGTAACATTTTAATTCTACTTTCGTACACACCACAGCATGCTCACCACCCAAGTCCAGCTTCCATCCATCCCTGTGCACTTGACCGCCTTTAACCATTGTGCCCTATCCCCACTACTCTTCCCCCTGGTAACTACCAATCTGTATCCACATGTTTGTTTTTGCTCCATTTCATTTCAATTAGATTACACATGAGTGAAATCATACGGTATTTGTCTTTTTCCATTTGATTTATTTCACTTAACATAATACCCTCTAGGTCCATTCATGTTGTTGTAGATGGCAAGATTTCATTGTTTCTTATGGCTGAGTAGTATTTGATTGCATATATGTACACAGAAACATTTTCTTTATTCATCCGTCAGTGGTATTTAGGTTGTTTCCTTATCTTGGAAATTATAAATAAGGTTGCAATATACATAGGTCTGCATCAGTTCAGTTCAGTTCAGTCGCTCAGTCATGTCCAACTCTTTGCGACCCCATGAATCGCAGCATGCCAGGCCTCCCTGTCCATCACCAACTCCAGGAGTTTACTCAGACTCACGTCCATCGAGTCAGTGATGCCACCCAGCCATCTCATCCTCTGTCATCCCCTTCTCCTCCTGCCCCCAATCCCTCCCAGCATCAGAGTCTTTTCCAATGAGTCAACTCTTCGCATGAGGTGGCCAAAGTACTGGAGTTTCAGCTTTAGCATCATTCCTCCCAAAGAAATCTCAAGGCTGATCTCCAGAATGGACTGGTTGGATCTCTCTGCAGTCCAAGGGACTCTCAAGAGTCTTCTCCAACACCACAGTTCAAAAGCATCAATTCTTTGGCACTCAGCTTTCTTCACAGTCCAACTCTCACATCCATACATGACCACTAGAAAAACCATAGCCTTGACTAGACGGATCTTTGTTGGCAAAGTAATGTCTCTGCTTTTGATTATGCTATCTAGGTTGGTCATAACTTTTCTTCCAAGGAGTAAGTCTCTTTTAATTTCATGGCTGCAGTTACCATCTACAGTGATTTTGGAGCCCAAGAATATAAAGTCTGACACTGTTTCCACTGTTTCCCCATCTATTTCCCATGAAGTGATGGGACCAGATGCCATGATCTTCATTTTCTGAATGCTGAGTTTTAAGCAACTTTTTCACTCTCCACTTTCACCTTCATCAAGAGGTTTTTTAGTTCCTCTTCACTTTCTGCCATAAGGGTGGTGTCATCTGCATATCTGAGGTTATTGATATTTCTCCCGGCAATCTTGATTCCAGCTTGTGCTTCCTCCAGCCCAGCGTTTCTCATGATGTACTCTGCATATAGGTTAAATAAACAGGGTGACAATATACAGCCTTGACGTACTCCTTTTCCTATTTGGAACCAGTCTGTTGTTCCATGTCCAGTTCTAACTGTTCCTTCTTGACCTGCACACAGGTTTCTCAAGAGGCAGGTCAGGTGGTCTGGTATTCCCATCTCTTTCAGAATTTTCCACAGTTTACTGTGATCCACACAGTGAAAGGCTTTGGCATAGTCAATAAAGCAGAAATAGATGTTTTTTCTGAAACTCTCTTGCTTTTTCCATGATCCAGTGGATGTTGACAATTTGGTCTCTGGTTCCTCTGTGTTTTCTAAAACCAGCTTGAACATCTGGAAGTTCACAGTTCATGTATTGCTGAAGCCTGGCTTGGAGAATTTTGAGCATTACTTTACTAGCATGTGAGATGAGTGCAATTGTGCGGTAGTTTGAGCATTCTTTGGCATTGCCTTTCTTTGGGACTGGAGTGAAAACTGACCTTTTCCAGTGCTGTGGCCACTGCTGAGTTTTCCAAATTTGCTGGCATATTGAGTGCAGCACTTTCACAGCATCATCTTTTAGGATCTGAAATAGCTCAACTGGAATTCCATCACCTCCACTAGCTTTGTTCGTAGTGATGCTTTCTAAGGCCCACTTGACTTCACATTCCAGGATGTCTGGCTCTAGGTCAGTGATCACACCATCGTGATTATCTGGGTCGTGAAGATCTTTTTGGTACACCTCTTCTATGTATTCTTGCCACCTCCTCTTAATATCTTCTGCTTCTGTTAGGTCCATACCATTTCTGTCCTTTATTGAGCCCATCTTTGCATGAAATGTTCCCTTGGTATCTCTAAGTTTCTTGAAGAGATCTCTAGTCTTTCCCATTCTGTTGTTTTCCTTTATTTCTTTGCATTGATCGCTGAAGAAGGCTTTCTTATCTCTTCTTGCTATTCTTTGGAACTCTGCATTCAGATTGCTTATATCTTTCCTTTTCTCCTTTGTTTTTCGCTTCTTTTCTTTTCACAGCTATTTGTAAGGCCTCCCCGACAACCATTTTGCTTTTTTGCATTTCTTTTCCATGGGAATGGTCTTGATCCCTGTCTCCTGTACAATGTCACGAACCTCAGTCCATAGTTCATCAGGCACTCTATCTATCAGATCTAGGCCCTTAAATCTATTTCTCACTTCCACTGTATAATCATAAGGGATTTGATTTAGGTCATACCTGAATGGTCTAATGGTTTTCCCTACTTTCTTCAATTTAAGTCTGAATTTGGCAATAAGCATAGATCTTTTCAAATTACTGTTTTCATATTCTTCAGAATACCCAGAAGTAAAATAGATGGATCATATGGCCATTTTGATTAATTTTCTGAGGAATCTCCATGCTGTACTCCCAGTGTAAGAGGGTTCCTTTCTCTTCGCATCCTCTCCAACAACTTTTGATAATCAGCATTCTAATGAGCATGAGGGGATATCTAACTGTGACTCTGATTTGCATTTCCCTAATAGTGATGTTGAATATTTTTTATGTGCTTGTTGAACATCTATATCCTCTTTGGGAAAAGATTTATTCAGATTCTCTGCCCATTTTTTAATCAGGTTGTTTGGCTTTTTTGTTGTTGAATTAGAGGAGTTCTTCATATATTTCAAATATTAGCCCTTAACAGGTATACAATTTGCAAGTACCTTCTCCCACTCAGTAAGCTGTCTTTTCATTTTGTTAATGGTTTCATTTGCTGTGCCGACGCTTTTTAGTTTGAAGTCATCCCATTTATCTCTGCTTTTATTTCCTTTGCCTGAGGAGACATATCCAAAAAAATTACTGCTAAGACTAATAGCAAAGAGCGTACAGCCTGTTTTCTTCTAGGGATTCATGCTTTTGGATGTGATGTTCGTGTCTTTTGCACGTTTTAAGGTACTTTTCGTGTGTGGTATAAGACAGTGCTCCAGTTTATTCTTTTGCACACAGTTGTTCACTTTTGCCAACACTAATGGAGAGACTTTCCTTTCTCCATGGTATGTTCTCAGTTATCCATATGTATGTGTGCATTTATTTCTGGGCTCTCAGTTCTGCTCCATTGATCTGTGTGTCTGTTTTCTGCCAATAACATGCTATTTTGATTAGTACAGATTTGTGCATGCATGCTAAGTCGCTTCAGTTGTGTCCGACTGTGAACCCACGGACTGGAGCCCACCAGGCTCCTCCATGGGCTTCTCCAGGCAAGAATCCTGGAGTGGGCTGGCGTTTCCTCCTCTGGGGAGCTTCGCAGTGTAATTTGAAATCAGAGAGTGTGAAACCTCCAGGTTTGGTCATTTTCCTCAGGATTACTTCAGCTATTCCGGATCTTTTGCAATTCCATAAAAATTTTATGATTTTTTGTTCAATTTCTATGAAATCTGTTGTTGGGATTTTTGACAAGGATTGAATCTGTGGATAGCTTTAGGTAATATAGGCATTTTAACAATGTTAATTCTTCCAATCCATGAACATGGGCTATCTTTCCATTACTTTGTGTTTTCTTCAATTTCCTTCAACAATGCTTTACAGTTTTCAGTGTACAAGTCTCCACCTCCATGGTTAAGTTTATTCCAGAGTATCTTATTCTTTTTGCTGTGATTGTAAATGGGATTGTTTTAATTTCTCTTTCTGCTACTTCTTATTAGGGTATAAAAATGCAACAGTTTTATATTTTGATTTCCTATCCTGCAACTTTTCTACATTCATTTATTATTTCCAACAGATTTTTGGTGAGATGTTTATAGGAGTTTCTATATATAAAATCATGTCACCTGCAAACAGTGACAGTCTTCCTTCTTCCTTTCCAATTTAGAGGTCTTTTCTTTTTCTTGCCTAAATGCTCTAGCTAGGACTTCCAATACTACGTTGAATAAGAGTAGGCATCCTGATCTCACTGATAAAAGGACAGCTCTCAGTTTTTCATCATTCAGTATGATGTTAACTATCAATTTGTCATATATGGCCTTTATCATGTTTAGGTACATTCCTTCTATAATAATTTTATTTTATTCAAAGTTTATCACAAATGATCGTTAAAATCTGTCAAATGTTTTTTCTACATCTATTGAAATGATCGTATGATTTTTATCTTCCATTTTATTAATGTGGTGTAGAATATTAATAGATTTGCAGATACAGAGCCACCCTCGTATCCCTGGAATGAACGCCACTTCATCATTATGATCCTTTTAGTGTACTGTATTTGCTTAATATTTTGTTGAAGATTTTTGCATCTACGTTCATCAGAGATATTGGCCTGTAATTTTCTTTTCTGTATGTTATCTTTACCTGATTTTGGTATCAAGGTAATGATGGCCTCGTAAAACGTGTTAAGAAGCACTCCAGTCTCAATTTTTTGGAAGGGCTTCAGAAAAACAGGTATTAAATCTTTGAAAGATTCAGAGAATTCACTGCTGAAGCCATGTGGTCCTGGACTTATGTTTTGGGGTGGTTGCTTTTTTTTTTTTAGTTTCAATCTCTTTACCAGTGATCAGTCTATTCAGATTTTATACTTCATGTTTCAGACCTGAAAGGTCGAATGATTCTTAAATTTATCCAGTTCTTCTAGACAGTCCAAGTTGGTGGCATATTCATTCATAGTAGTCTCTTATAATCCTTTGTATTTCTGCAGCATTCATTGTAACTTCACTTCTTTACGTTTCTGATTTTATTTGAACCTTCTCTTTTTTCTTAGTGAGGCTAGCATAAGGTTTGTCAATTTTGTTTACCTTTTCAAAGAACCAGCTCTTAATTTCACTGATCTTTTCTATTGTCTTTTAAATCTTTATTTCATTTACTTCCACTGTAACTTTTCTTATGTCCTTCCTTCAACTGACTATATACTTCATTTGTTCTTTTCTTCTAGTTTCTTTAGTTTAACGTTAGATTACTAGAGATTTTCTAGTTACTTAGAGAAGGCCTGCTGCTGCTGCTGCTGCTGCTAAGTCGCTTCAGTCGTGTCCGACTCTGTGTGACCCCATAGACGGCAGCCAGGAGACTCCTCCGTCCCTGGGATTCTCCAGGCAAGAGTACTGGAGTGGGTTGCCATTTCCATCCCCAATGTATGAAAATGAAAAGTGAAAGTGAAGTCGCTCAGTCGTGTCCAACTCTTAGCGACCCCATGGACTGCAGCCCACCAGGCTCCTCCGTCCATGGGATTTTCCAGGCAAGAGTACTGGAGTGGGGTTCCAAGGCCTACACTGCTATAAACTTCTGTCTTAGAATTGTGTCTTTGCTGCATCCCATAGATTCTGATATGTCATATTTCCATTTTCATTTGTCTTCATGCATTTTTTATTTCTCTTTTGATTTCTTCATTGACCAATAGTTGTTCAGTCTCCACATACTTAGGATATTTTCCAGCTTTCTTCTTATAGTTTGATCTTCTTTAAAAACGTATTTATTTGGCTGTATCGGGTCTTAGTTGCAGCATGTGGGATCTTTTCACTGCAGTGCAGTAGTTGCGACATGCAGGCTCTCGACTTGTGGTGCCGGGGTTAGTTGTCCCACAGCACGTGGGCTCTTAGTTCACCAACCAGGGACTGAACTCACAGCCGCTGCATTAGAAAGCAGATTCTTAACCACTGGACCACCAGGGAAGTCCCTAGCCAATTTTCTTAAAGAGACTGAACTTGTGTCCCAACATACAGTCTATCCTTGAAAACAATTCATGTACACTTGAGAAAAATGTGTATTTGTTGCTTTTGAATGAAATATTCTGTATATATCTGTAAGAATGGTCTAATATTTCATTTAAGGTCAATGTTTCCTTGTTGACTGTCTGTCTAGATCTATCCATTGATGTAAGTGGGATGTTCAAGTCCCCTACTATTATTGTGTTGCTGTCAATCCCTCCCTTTAGGACTGTTAATAATTGTTTTATATATTTTGGTGCTATGTCAGATGTATATATTCTTATTAATGAGTCATGTCTTCTTAATGGACTGTCCCCTTTATCATTATATAACATCCATTTTTATCTCTTGTAATTTTTTTGGCTTTAAGCCTATTTTTCTGCAGATGGTGATTATAGCCATGAAATTAAAAGACACTTACTCCTTGGAAGGAAAGTTATGACCAACCTAGACAGCATATTAAAAAGCAGAGACATTACTTTGTCAACAAAGGTCCATCTAGTCAAAGCTATGGTTTTCCCAGTAGTCATGTATGGATGTGAGAGTTGGACTGTAAAGAAAGCTGAGCGCAGAATTGATGCTTTTGAACTGTGGTGTTGGAGAAGACTTTTGAGCGTCCCTTGGACTGCAAGGAGATCCAACCGGTCCATCCTAAAAGAGATCAGTCCTGGGTGTTCATTGGAATGACTGATGTTGAAGCTGATGCTCCCATACTTTGGCCACCTGATGCGAAGAGCTGACTCATTGGAAAAGACCCTGATGCTGGGAAAGACTGAGGGCAGGAGGAGAAGGGGACGACAGAGGATGAGTTGGTTGGATGGCATCACCGACTCAATGGACGTGGGTTTGGGTGGACTCCGGGAGTTGGTGATGACAGGGAGGCCTGGCGTGCTGCGGTTCATGGGGTCGCAAAGAGTCGGACACGACTGAGCGACTGAACTGAACTGAACACATGCTTTCTTCCGGCTGACATCTGCTTGGAGTATCATCTTCCATCCCTTCCCATCCCTTCCATCCCATTGAGCCTTTATTTGTCTCTAGAGCTGAGCTGAGTATCCTAGAGGCAACAAACAGTTTTTAATCCCTCTGGTCACTCTGTTTCTTTTGAGTGAATTCAATCCATTTACATATGGGGGATTTCTGACATTTGAAGACTTAGTATTGCCATTTGTTTATCATTTTCTGGTTGCTCCATATTTTTTTTTTCTTGTTTCTACCATTTTAGTTTGGTGGGTTTTGTGATGTTTTTCTCAGTTTCCTCTTTATTATGTTTCATGTTTCTGTTCTAGATTTTACCATACTGTTTTTGTTTTATGTTTTGGTCTTTTGGCTGCAAGGCATATGGGATCCCAGCTTCCCAACCAGGGATCAAACCTGTAACCTGCACTGGAACGCAGTATTAACCCTGGACCGCCAGTGAAGCCCAATACAGCAGCAGTATTTTTAACAGCCAAAAGGTAAAAGCAATCCAAGCGTTCACTGATGGATGAAAAAATAAACAAAACGGTGGACACACACCTGATGGACTACATTCAGAAATAAGAAGGAAATTCTGATACATGCTACCACGTGGATAAATCTTGAGAAATGATGCTAAGTGAAATAAGCCAGCCACAAAAGAACAAATACTGTATGATTTTACTTATATGAGGTGCTGATCCACAGTTGGTTGAATCCATAGATGAGGAACCTGCAGATACCGAAGGTCGACTGCACTACACCAGACAAAGGACATGAGCATCCACAGACTCTGGTACCCAAAGGGGGTCCTGGACCTAGTGCCCCATAGACACTGAGGGACAGCTATGCAAGAATAAGTCAATGTCACCTTATGTTCCTACAGGGTTTTTCTATTTGCTTAATTGGTTAGAGTTTGAGTTGTTGTTCTGGTGCTGTTTTTTTCATGAAAGGGAAGAGTAAATGCACTCTGAGTTAACAAAACCACAGCAAGAACATGAAAAAACAAGTGACCCAAAAGGACTGACGTCTGTCCTGCCGTGTTCCTCTCTGTGGAATTTGAGCCCGCAAAGCTAGCCTCACCACCCAGAGGGGAAGATGTATAAGGAATCTGCATAAGACAGCTGTGCAAAATGGAGCTGGAGGAGCCTTATTTGTGCACAGAGATACTCTTGAGTATAACCCAGACACTCCATTTGACTTCATACCGGAAAATTCTAAGAGGACAGAAGCAACTATAAAAAAAAAAAAAAAAAAAACTAGCAGCAACACATAAGGCCATAGCTGTGCTTCCACTCCTGGATTTAGCCCAGATGGAATACATGGCTGCCCCTCTCTACATGAAAAAGGTTACAGGAAGTTCTGCAATTATCTTCAATAAAAGTATATGAAGCAGCAATTCTTTATGCAATGTACCATCCAAAGCCAGTTGTTAAGTATCATATCCAAGCCTATACTACTGTGCCTTGCATGCTTTGAAACCTGGACAGCACACTGGAGGCCATTCAGGAAGAAAGCCTGGAATAAAGGCTGGGGAGGCTACACCTGATAGAAGTAGAATGTTTAGAAGGCTGTGTAAACGCACCAATGGTTCAAGTAAATGACAGCTACTACGAGAATCTGACGCCTAAGGATACTGAAGAAATTACTGAGGAACTCGATGCTGGCAAAATCCCAAAACCGGGGCCAAGGAGTGGCTGCTTCTCACGTGCATCAGTCAGCGGCCTCACCTCTTTGACTGAAGCACCTAAGACACTTGGCTTTGGTGTGCAAGGAGGCCTTTAATTTATGTTCAACTGTAAATATATCACTGAGGAAATAAAATATGAATCTCCTATCTTAAAAAAAAAAGCCATGAGAAAACAACTTCAAGAGCTTGCGGCATAATAGCAATCATAAAGGGGCTTCTGACCTCATGGTACAGTGTTTTAGTGTTCAGTGTATATACATAATTAGCTAGTCATCACTTTTCAAAATCACAATTACAAAATAATCACTTACCAAACACGATTCCTTTAGCAAACGGAGGAAACAATTCTGAATGTCGAAATAAGTTTTTGTGAATTTGCCATAGTTCTTTGTGCAGTTTCTTAAAATCACTATATCTCTTCCATACGATTATCTAAAGAGAGAAGAAAATTAAATGTGTATCTCACAGTCAAACCATTTCGGTTCATATATCTGAACAAGAAAAAAATTTTTCATTCAAGTGCTCACAACTGTCATGCAAAGGCAAACAAAAGTGTTCTAACCAATGCAGTTACCTGTCTGAAATCAACTAATAATATTTACTTTAAAAACATAAAGCAGCAAGTCTCCCTCCAACTGTTTTGGTTTTTAAATTTCATTTTAAGCAAGCACTGTTTTCTTCATATTAGAAAAATATCCAACCTAGTACAAAAAAGGTCTGCACTACACAAAATGTCACTTAACCTCTTCAAACGTTAATTACAATTGCCCTGGAAATGAGTTAGATGTCAAAATATATATTCATCTCAAAAACAGCATGTTTACAAACACAAAATAATTTAAACAAATTTAAACATAAAGAACATACTCAGCATTTGCTTTAAAGGATAAATAATCTGAAAAATACTGAAGAAGAAATAGCTTTGTAGCAAGTAATTAACCTAAACTTTTGCATTTCATAAAATCTCAGTTAAGATAGTAATAAGATTTCTGGAGGCAAGGTAAATCCTGATCAGAATACCACTAAAATTAGGATATTTCAAAAAACAAAATAACAATCATTTAGATTATATAACACATAAAAGTAAGCTACGTTCATTAGTTTAAATTATTGTCTAAACTTATTTAGATTAAATCAAAAGGGAAAAAAAAACACTTAATAAAAAGAATTTAAAACATGGTCTTAACACTGATCCAGACCTCAGTCTCTATAGGGTAAAACTGAGTTTTAAATTCCATTATCTAGTACATTGGGCCCTTTACTTCTGAAAAATCTAATTACCTAACTTCTAACAAACTCAATAGTGTAATACTAATAAGCAAACATTAGGCCAAACAGGTAACCAAGTGTGATTTAAGAGACCTGTCAAAAAATCCACTCACTGTATATAAGAAATTCTTTGCAAAATTCTGTCATGCTATCAAAAATTTTATTATGATTACTATATGTCATATAAGAAATTCTTTGCAAAATTCTGTCATGCTATCAGAACTTCCATTATGATTACTAAATGTGATATAAGAAATTCTTCGCAAAATTCTGTCATGCTATCAAAAATTCTATTATGATTACTAAATGTGCTGCTTTTCATAAGAGACTTGCTTTTAATTCTAGGAGACTAGTCAGACAATATGAATTAATTTAAACAAACTGCTTACTCCTGATCTTTTCTTTTATTCATTTGCATGTGTGTGTGCTCAGTCACTCAGTTGTGTCCAGCTCTTTGTGACCCCATGGACTGTAGCCTGCCAGGCTCCTCGGCCCATGGAGTTTTTCAGGCAATAATACTGGAGTGGATTACCATTTCCTCCTCCAGGGGATCTTCCCGACCCAGGGATCAAACCCACATCTCCTGCGTCTCCTGCACTGGCAGGCAGATCCTTTACCACTGAGCCACCTGGGAAGCCCTTTTTATTCATTTACTCAACAACAAAAATAGTCAACAAAGCAAATATTTTCATGAGTATACTTTATGCTAGGCACTGTGTTGGCACAAAGGACGAAGAAATAAGAAACACAGTCCCTCCTTTAAAGAGTTCTCTGTCAAATTAAGAAGAATAAGCCAACACAGTAACTGTATCACAAGACGGCATGATAAATGCTGAAAGGGGCAGCCCGAGGGTGTTGTGGAAGGAGCACCTACACAGTGTCGACTTAGGTGAGCACACCGAGGAAGTAATGGCCAGAAAAAACAAAAGAGAGGGAGACAGAAGTGATCAGGAATGAAGTACTTTAAAAGGAGAGGGAAAGGCCAAATATAACTACTAAAATTTTGGCTTTTACAACTGGATAAATGGTGGTGCTATATTCCCAAAGGTCAAGAGCCAAGGAGAAAAAAGCTGTGATGAGATAAGAATGAAGCTCAATTTTAGATATATTTTATTTAGGTGCATGTGAGGCTAAGTCTAACTGAAAATATCCAATAGACAGGTCGGGAATTCAAGAGCAAGAACCAAACAAGATGTAGTAGCTGGGGAGTCATGAGAAGAGAGGTGGAAATAACTCAGAAAAGATTTCTCAGCACTTGTTACAAGATGAGGAGTCCAGACGGCTGAATGTTGGGGGTCAGCCAGAAGTAAAAGAAGAGGAAACCAAGGACAAAGTCAGTATTGAAGCAGCTCAGCTGTGCCAGGAGACAGGACACCTGGAAGAACAGGTTTCATATGAAATGGAAACGAACAAGACAAATGCAGAGAGTAGAGCATCCACAGTTCCAGCAGAAGAGAGAGTAAATGGAACTGAGAGAGTCAAACCAACACTTGAAAAGTAAAAGGCCTCAGGACACTGAGATTACATGATTTTTTTATTTTCATATTTTGCTTCCCTGCATTTTCTAATCTTGATACATTAACATAATTCTGGTCATGGGAACACAGTGCTATTTCATATTTTTTAAATTGATCAAATTATGGTGGTACCACATCTGCCAACGGCTTAAGGGCAAAACGAGTGGTGGGCTTCTGACAATAATCTTACCTAAGGGAAGCACAATCCTTAAAGCTATTATAAATTAGACATGAGAGCTTTTCAAAAGACCACAGCTCATGGAAACAAATCTGTAGATAAAATTTGTATTCCAGTTAGGGTCATTGTCAAATAAAGTCAGGGTAACTTAAGGGCCAAAAGTTAATAATTTAATCACAATAATGATAATAATACCATGGCATATAAACCAGCAGATAGTCTTTCAGAGCAAAAATTAGGAAACCTGTTTTTCTTCATTATGTCCTAATTTATTCATTCACATATTCACTCACATATTCTCAACACTATAGAAGTGAAATGCCCAAGAGCAAATAAAAACCCTCAAAAAATGCAGGAAACCAAAGCATCTCCAAATGTCACAAGCCACTGCCTCCTTTTCTTCTCACTCCTTTTAAGCTTGGACATTTCTAAAGATCTTCAAAATGGAAAAGTGAACAAAAGCACACCTCCACTGTATCAGCGAGTATCGACGTCTATAACTGGACTATACAAAGCAGCCAAATTGCAAACAAAATATTTCCTCTAATAATCAATTGTTTCCTATTAGGAAAAAAAATTATAATAACACTTTTTACTCTACTGATTCAACTCTGTAGAAATATCCTATTCATTAAAGTTACCTCTGCATAAAATTTCTCAATTAAATATTCCTCGATTAAAAATTCAGTGACAACCATAACAGACTACAAAGAAAAGCTTAATTTTCATTAAAAACATTTCCTTAGATTTTTTTTACATAAAATGAATGCTTTCTATACAGATAATTTCTCTTAACAATACCAAAAAAACCTTAGATCTTTTACAAAACCACTCAATTAACTTTCTCCTTTTTACTCTCAAATAATATTTAAAACTTGCTGGATCAAATTTTCCTACAATGTCACCATCATACTACCTGCTTATGAATTTTCTTTCCTCCCCCTTTAAAGAGCCTTTTCTTTCCCGACACATTTCTGAATGTGCTCAAATAGTTTTTCTAAAACTGTTTTATTTATGAAATGACTTAACAGTGAGAGACTTCTGATACACAGAAAGTTCTATTGTGGTTCTCCTTTCCCAGATTTCCCCAGTGAAATAGACAGACACAGAGCTACAGGTTACTTCTTTACATCCTACAAGTGTGTGTGCTCTAGAGAACCTACTGGACAAAAGGTCACATTAACTGTTGCTGTCCCCCCTCCAGAGTGACCCGTGCTGCTCTTACTAAATGAAAATTTAGAGGGAATGTTTAAAGATAAAAAGGAAAACCATCCTGGATAATTTTAAATTATTGACTCTATGCAAGTATTCTGGCCTACTTAGAAAGAAAACATAACTATCTGGTAGCATGTGCCAAGGTGTGTGTGTGTGAGTGAGAAAAAGAGCTAAATCTCCCCAATTTTCTAAGCATAGCTTATTATTAGTCTTATATTTGATTAGACAAATAGTACATCTACTGATCTTCAACAGCTCTGGTGAAACATAAGTAAATTCTAAGTGAATCAGTTAACAGAGAAAGAAAGTGAGAAGAAAAGAAACGGAAACAAATTCTACGTAGTAAATTCCTTTCCTAAGTAAGAATTTCAATGTTTAAATGAAATAACACATGGGAAGCTAAAAAATGTTGTTATAACTTCAAGGTTATTCTATCCTTCAAGAAATCAGCTAGACAGAAGACATTCTTTTTAAGATTTTATATCATTTTTAACAAAGGACCATGCAATCATCTAACTAAAGCACACTTACAAGAGTTTCTGATGAATGGTTCACCAACAGTTGTTATTATAAAAGAGTTTTCCCCCAAAAAGGATTAAGGAAATGGCAGAGAGTATGTTCATGGATAGGTTGGCTCAGGATTCTCCCTGGAAAAGGGGAACATCAAGCTACAAACTACAGCACAGCAATCAGACAATGTATTCAAAGGAAACAACCCATTTTCAATTCTAACAGATGTAAGTTTTCAGAAGCAGAAAAGCCTGGTATTGACTTTTCTTTTTTTTGGTATTGACTATTAATTCAACAGAATTAACAGAATTTTAAGGAATAGTTCATACTAATGAACTGACACTTAAATAGGAAGAGTACTCTCTTAATCAAAGGTACAAGTTATTCTCAATGCCATTTTGAAAGGATATAGATATATATAAATACAGTCTTCCAAAATAACAATATTTTCTTCCTGGCTATCAGGGGGGCAGGGAGTGAGGTTAAAACTCCTAAGGAAAACAGTATGGAATCTTTTTAAAATGTGTCTTTTATCAAACTTTTTTTTTTACTCTTTTTAACAACAGGACAAAAACAAGTACCAGATTAGATATAGCAAGAAGCAGTAATACATAAAAGTTAAAATATTATCGAAACATGTTCAAACCAACCAGAACCAATCAATTTAAATCTATGAATCAAGACAGGTATGTTTGGTAAGGAGTAAGTGGGGCTTGTGGTTAAATAGATAATACATAGCCCACCCGAAGACATTAAAATGCAATTAGGAAAAAAAGTCTTGCAGAATAAAGACTTAACAAATTACAACATCTGTTTTAAACACTTTAATAGGAAGAAAAAATATATAGACTATACATATCCTTCTAGTCCTACTATAAACAAGGACCAAAATGAAAGTAAACTTAAAAATGTTAAAAGATGTTAACTCCTCAGTTAGGATTCCTAAAGGTATATAACAAGGACAAAGTAATTACAAATAGAGAAGTCTACAGTTCTAAGCAAAACTATAACAAGCTGGTATCATTTTAAAAAGAGGGAATTAGTCTGCAAAAGAACTACATACAAAATTCTAAAAAGAAGCAATTTTCCAGGATGTCAACACGCCAAGTCAATATAAAAATGGAAGTAGAGAAGGAGGTTCGGGAGGGAAGGGATGTATGTATACGAACAGCTGATTCACTCTGTTGTACAGCAGAGACTAACACAACACTGTAAAGCAATTCTATGCCAATAAAAAAACTGCAAGTACAGAGAAACCCATAATTTATTACGCTCTTTAAAATTAATACAAGTTACCAAATAGTCTCTTTTTTATTTTTTTTTCTTTACCACACAGGCATCATAATTTTCAAATCAACAGGGGCCCTTAACTAGTACTGAAATCTTATGAGTGGCAATTATCAGAAAAGTTATCACATTATTAAATAGCACTATAATTCCTGAAATTTTTATTTATATACCTTAATACCTACTGAAACTTAACATTTACTTAATAGGTCTGAAATGAGATACTTCAGTTACTGTTCAGTGAATTGAAGACAATTTCCAAACATACAAAGACTGACATACAAATAACTGCTTCCTCAATGAAGCATTTAATTAAATTTTTGTCAAAATGCATAAAATAAAATTTTCATATGGATAAACATGTTACCTCCTGGACATCCTCTGGATTTCTTCGTGAAACAACCTAAAACAAAGAGAACACAGAAATATCTAATCATTATCAAATCTACTTTACACTTGCATGATTACTTTCAACAGCATTTGTATGAAAAATTCAATTTGCTGAAAGAAATCATTTGAAACACATACTAAAAAATGAAAACAAAAAGGCAACTAAAATAAAGTCCACATGCTAATGTTCATGTACTATTACACTCACAAGAGAATGCCTCATCCTTTTATTCTTACTCGACAATTCTAACAGCTCATCTATCTCCCTTCCCAGGCTACATATAAATCAGAAGCATAAAAAGGCAGCTGCACCTCAGCAAAGTAAACAAAGGGACAGCTCTGTATTATTTCTTCTTTTTTATTTTTCTTTTTCTCTGTATTATTTCTTACACCCATATATAAATCTACAATTAGCTTAATAAAGAAACAAAAGTAACCTGTTAAAAAAAAAATGTATACACATCACTCACGGACAAATAACCCTATCATTATTGCCTGAGCCTGGAGGGTGGGGTTGAATTCTTTCAGACTTCTCTAATGACAAAAGCCAAAAAGTCTACCACCACGTACAAAGAATTCCTCACAAAGTGTACAAAAAGCAGGCTGGGTGCTTAAATCATCAAATGCATTGCAGAGTGATGCAGGGAAAATCTCATATTAGATACATAATATCCTCTGCTGCTGCTGCTGCTGCTAAGTCGCATCAGTTGTATCCATCTCTGTGTGACCCCATAGATGGAAGCCCACCAGGCTCCGCAGTCCCTGGGATTCTCCAGGCAAAAGCACTGGAGTGGGTTGCCATTTCCTTCTCCAATGCATGAAAGGGAAAAGTGAAAGTGAAGTCGCTCAGTCGTGTCCGACTCTTCGCGACCCCATGGACTGCAGCCCACCAGGCTCCTCCATCCATGGGATTTTCCAGGCAAGAGTACTGGAGTGGGGTGCCATACCCTCTATGCAAATATAAAAGTCATAAACTTGATGCTACAATATGTATTCTGAAGAAACAAACAAAAAAATAGATCAAACATATTAAAACGGCGCCTGCAGATGAGAGGAAGAAAAGTCTTTGATGACAGGTGACAATACTATAACTGCAGATTATGATCCATTCAACACCACACTACTCCTAAGGTCCAAAACAAGAAGTATGCTGAAGTCACAGAAACCTGGGTTCAAACTGCAGTTCCTCCACTCACGGGCTCGAGGGGCTCTATGGAAGGAGGGTAATACTCTCTGGCCGGCTGTAGTCGACAGCGAATATGGAGACACAAAAACTCCATGATTTAAAAGTTATCTTTCTCTTACTAGGGAATTTAAGTACCTTGAACGATCCCACACGACAAGTCCGAAAGAAAAGGTTTCCAATTTCTTGCCACTCTACTCTCCAACTCTCAGGATATAAAATTTGGTGAAATCTCTTAGCCATTTTCATTAATTGAGAATAATGCTCTCCAACAGTACTTTCTCTGATGATGGAAGGAAATATCCCCTATTGCCACTGTTCAACACAGTAGCCCCTGGCCACATGCACATGTGGCTCCTAAGCGCTGGAAATATGGCTACGGCAACTGAAGAACAGTAATTTTATTTCATTTAAATTAATTTAAATTAAAATAAAAGTAGCCACATATGACTAATGGCTACCATATTAAACAACACAGATCTACAGTAAGAGGTTAGAACAGGTAACTAACAACAACATATTATTCAAAAACTGGAGTTTAACTATTACTTTCAAATTCCACCCCCTAAAAAATGTCCACCTTTCCAAAAGCATGGTGTTTCACATAACTAAATGATTTAACTTTACCTCCTATAAATATAAATTTGCTTCCTAAAAATATAAGAACATATTTTTATAAAATGTGCTAAAGAGAAGTTAGATAATCAATCCACTAATATCGACCCACCAAAAGTAAATCAACATATGATCACTGGCAATAAGATTTATGTACCTTACTATTCTAAACAATACTTTAACACATGCAGATGATCTTTCTGGGACAAAAGAAATTATTTTCCTGCTTGGTGTATGTAGTAGAAATATCACATTTTAGATTCTCCTCAGGTAAGCTGTTCCTGGAAATCAAATATATGTGTACTGCATCATCAAAAATATATTAGCCATTCCCTAACAACAACCACAATTTAAAAACAGTTTCATCAGAAATAACCAATCTGGGGCTTCCCTGGTGGCTCAGTGGTGAAGAATCCGCCTGCCAATGCCGGAGACACGGGTTCAGTCCCTGATCCGAGAAGGTCCCACATGCCACAGAGCAGCTAAGCCCGTGCGCCACAACCACGGAGCCCGCACTCCAGACCCCACGCTCCACAGGAGAAGCCGCCGCAGTGAGAAGCCTGTGCACCGCGCCTGGACAGCAGACCCTACTCTCTACAACTAGAGAAAAGCCCACGCAGCAACGAGGACCCAGCACAGCCAAAAATAAGTTTTTTGTAAAGTTGGTTTAAAAAAGGAAAGAAATGATCAATCTGGGACTTCCCTTGTGGCCCAGTGGCTAAGACTCCTCACACCCAATGCAAGGGGCCAAGTTTAATCCCTGATCAAGGGAACTAGATCCCACATGCCGCAACTAAAAGACCCACATGTCTCAACCAGGACCTGGGGCAGCCAAATAAATAAATAAAAGTTTTAAAAAAAAAGAAAGAAAGAACCAACCTGATTATGACTCCTCATCCACACCCTTTGTTGGCTCATGGACTTCTGCTATGTGGCTATGATAGCAAGCAAAAGAAAGTCCCTGCCTTCACACCTCCCAAAGCTTACAGTCTGGTGGCAGACGGTAGTTGCTAAGCAACAAGTTAAGAATGGCTGCACCTCCAATGTTTTCATGGCAAGTCATTCATAGTTATTATAGAAAAGCAAAACTTAAGTACTCAAACTAAGTGGAGATCTTTAATTTTAAGCTCTCAAAAAGAACTTCTCCTCATCCTCACATACTTCTCATATGAAGAGGCAAGAGTTGAGAAAATTAGGTCAAAAGTTACTTCCTGAGCATTCTATCCTCTTCCCAAACAGCATAAAAAAGCTTAGTGAAAAGCATGTCTGGCAAGTAGAGGGCTATACTTGCTTGATTCTTGTTCCTTGCTGGTTCTTTTGCTTCTCTTTTGTAGGTTTTCCTTCCTCCTTCTACCTTCAACTTTTCAGTATTAAGAGAGAAAGTCTGAATCTGTGTTAATACTGTTCAAGGCACTGACTGTACTAGGCAAGTGGGAGGGGAAAAAAAAAACAACCTTGACTTCATACATTTACATTTGCACAGCATTTTATATCAATCTTTCATTTTATTCCCTCAACAACCTGTGAATTATGCAGAAGTGGTTATTATGAGTCCCCCTTTTACCCCACAAGGAAACAAGGTCCAGAAACTTGTATAAGGTCACATGGCTTTTCACCTTCAGATATGGAATTAGAACTCGGATTTTCTGATTCTTGATTCAGTACTCTTTCCACCGTAGTCTATTGCAAAGGTCCCCAACCTTTTTGGCACCAAGGACCGGTTTTGTTAAAGACAATTTTTCTACAGATGGGGGTGGGGGGGTGGGCTTGGGGATGACTCAAAAGCATTACACTTACTGTGCACTTTATTTCTATTATTATTACATCAGCTCCACCCTCTGATCATCAGGCATTAGATCCTGCTCTACTGTATCCTTCAATTTACCTGCAGTATTTTCTGCAATAACTTTACTTAACTCCAGAACATCCTTCACCATTAGGTTTTATTTACTCTTATTCATTCAACAAATATCAGTGCCTACTCTGTTAATAGGTAGAGTAGCATAACAGTGAATACACTGGGTATGATTCTTAATAACATTAGAAAAATATAATCACTTGCTAAATACAACCACTTGGTACCCCACTATAAGGATTCAGTATTCCCATGTGTGCAAACTCACTTAAATGAGTTAATAATCTGTCCTCTGAAATGAAAACCAAAAACCACAATGGGTTGGAATGACATGGTGGTGGTGGTTTAGTCGCTCAGTCGTCTCCGACTCTTGAGACCCCATGGACTGTAGCCTGCCAGTCTCCAGTCTTCTCTGTCCGTGGGATTCTCCAGGTGAGAATACTGGAGTGGGTTCACGTTCCCTTCTCCAGAGAATCTTCCCAACCCAGAAATCGAACCCAGGTCTCCTGCACTGCAGGAAGATTCTTAATTGGCTGAGCTATCAGGGAAACCCCCTCATGGAATAGCATGAATTGAACCCAAATGTCCTTTAAGGGTAACTCTTTCTAACTATGTAATTCTCTTCAGCAGGACTACAAAACTGACAAAAATAAATAAATAAAAATATCAGAAATCTGAGGGAAAAAATATGATCATACTGAAAATGAACAAAATTGAACCCTCAAATCCAGAAGATTTCTATAACTTTTAACATTGTGTTAACAATTATCTTAATAAGTAGTCAATTCCAAAACAAAAATACTGTAAATTCAGGGACTTCCCTGATGGTACAGCGGTAAGAATCGCGTGCCAATGCCAGGGACATGGGTTCGATCCCTGATCCCAGAAGATTCCACATACCAGGGAGCAACTAAGCCCACGCACCACAATACTGAGCCGAGTGCTCTAGAGCCCAAGAGCCTCAACTACTGAGCTGGCATGCTGCAACTACTGAAGCCCTCATGCCTAGAGCCTGTGCTCAAAAAAAAGAGAAGCCGTTGCAACAAGAAACCTGTGCACTGCAACAGAGTAGCCCCCACTCACCACAGCTAGAAAAAGCCTGCTCACAGCAACAAAGACCCAGCATGGCCAAAAATAAATAACTAAATTATATTTTTAAAAATACTGTAAATTCACCCTGATGTAGGTTGCTAGCATTCAGTAATTTTTTTTTCTGGGTGAATTTCAATATTTTGTTATACAATTCCAGAAAAGTTAGAATTTAAAGCAGTGATTCTTTTCATTTAAAGTTCATAAATTTCCATGGCAAGCATAGACTATCACCAGCTCAGTAAGTACTATAGATATCATGAAGACCCTTTTGCTATAGAGAATTCTATCACCAAGTCATCTTGAAAATTATTATCTAAAGCAGTGCTTGATAAACTGTGCTGCATGGAATACAAATATTCTTTAAATCACCTATTTTAAAGGGCTTAATGATCAATTCAGTTTACTTTCGTTTAAAAAAAAATTTTTTTTTTACAGCAGAATTTCTCAAGGCCTCAAGGCCTCTCAACATTATTATACCTGGTAAATTTCCGAAGGAAAAACAAATAGTATTTCCCAAGGTCATTTCTTCACCCAACTATTTATGCAACACCTATTACTGATAAAACTTGGAACACAACTGGGAAATGCTACTGCAACATTTGTAGTCCATTTGCCTCAATTAATGCCAACAGCAAGTTCTGAATTTAGGGAAACAGGGACGCACAGTAAAGGTTAACTATCTCTTACTATGCTAAGAAATTAAATATTTTATTACATTTAATCAACACAACAATCTTGCCTGCTAAGATGAGATAACCAAGGCCCAGGGGAACATATTAGCACTAATCAGATTCATCAGTAATACACAGGACCAGGTCTCACAACCCTCTGGTTCTAAACAAAGTGCTCTTTCCAGGACATAACTAAATTGACCCTCCTAGAGATTAAAATTCCAAGTAACAGCCCTAATGCCAGTCCAACTCTTTGCAACCCCATGAATTGCAGCACGCCAGGCATCCCTGTCCATCACCAAGTCCTGGAGTTCACTCAAAGTCATGTCCATCAAGTTGGTGATGCCATCCAGCCATCTCATCCTCTGTCGTCCCCTTCTCCTCCTGCCCCCAATCCCTCCCAGCATCAGAGTCTTTTCCAGTGAGTCAACTCTTCGCATGAGGTGGCCAAAGTATTGGAGTTTCAGCTTTAGCATCAGTCCTTCCAATGAACACCCAGGACTGATCGCCCTTAGGATGGACTGGTTGGATCTCCTTGCAGTCCAAGGGTCTCTCAAGAGTCTTCTCCAACACCACAGTTCAAAAGCATCAATTCTTTGGCGCTCAGCTTTCTTCACAGTCCAACTCTCACATCCATACATGACCACAGGAAAAACCATAGCCTTGACTAGACGGACCTTTGTTGGCAAAGTAATGTCTCTGCTTTTTAATATGCTATCTAGGTTGGTCATAACTTTCCTTCCAAGGAGTAAGCGTCTTTTAATTTCATGGCTGCAATCACCATCTGCAGTGACCCTGGAGCCCAAAAAAATAAAGTCTGACACTATTTCCACTGTTTCCCCATCTATTTCCCATGAAGTGATGGGACCGGATGCCATGATCTTCATTTTCTGAATGTTGAGCTTTAAGCCAACTTTTTCACTC
This sequence comes from Bos indicus, assembly GCF_029378745.1. Lineage (NCBI taxonomy): Eukaryota > Metazoa > Chordata > Mammalia > Artiodactyla > Bovidae > Bos > Bos indicus. The sequence continues at coordinate 71,342,831 of NC_091775.1, forward strand.
TCCTCTTTCACTTTCATCAGGAGACTTTTTAGTTCCTCTTCACTTTCTGCCATAAGGGTGGTGTCATCTGCATATCTGAGGTTATTGATCTTTCTCCTGGCAATCTTGATTCCAGCTTGTGCTTCCTCCAGCCCAGCGTTTCTCATGATGTACTCTGCATTTAGGTCCTCTAAATTCTTCCCAGTGCTAACTTCTTTTATCTACTTCTTACCAAGTTATTACCTAGTTTCCTTAAGGAGCCTTCCCGGGAGCTCAGCTGGTAAAGAATCTGCATGAAGTGAAGAAGACCCCGGTTCTATTCCTGGGTTGGGAAGATTCCCTGGAGAAGGAAATGGCAACCTACTCCAGTATTCTTGTCTGGAAAATCCTAGGGCCAGAGGAGCCTTTCAGGCTACAGTCCATGGGTCACAAGAGTCGGACACGACTTAGTGACTAGTTTCCTCAATAGTCAAAGTCAAAAGCACTCTTATCTAATTATCATGATAATGATTTAAAATCAATCTCTTAACTTGAATACACAAAAGAATTGTCATCTTCATAAGATTAAGAGATAGCTACTGGAAAACAAAACTACAAAATTTATTCAATCTAACCGTTATAGTTCCTACCAAAAATGATCACAAAATAAGTCCCTTTGGAAACAAACAGAATCATAATATGATTTATAGTCATATAATCATAATTTATACCACAAATTTAAACAGGAATTTTAAAAAGCTACTTTTATGAGCAATTTATAATAATCAGGTCTCCTGACGGCCACTTCACTATCAGTATTCAGCTGCTAGTTCAGGGCAGAAACAGAGGTAAGAGGATAAAATATTAACAAAAGTAACATATTGTTTAAAAAACTGTCATGACACAAATAATCAAACTCAATGAAAAACAGAGACATGCCCCACACATTTTATTTCTCAAAGATATGACTTTCCAAATGTAGAAGAGAAAAAATAAGGTATACAGAAATGTAAGGCTACACTATACTGAACATTTCCCATTGTGGTGACTAGGCAAACCAAACGGAACATCCATCTGTGTAATGCACGCAATCCTGACTTTCAGACATTTGACTTTCACAAAATCCACCTTCATGGAAACATACTGACATCTTTAAACTGCATTTCATACACACACACACACACACACACACACACACACACACACACACACTCTGGCAAGAGGAACAGCGACCTCAAAGCGCCCAGCTCACACAGGCAAGCATCCCCTACCAAACTCAACCCCCCTCCCCCTCCCCCTCCATCACCTGCATCTCAGCTCCTCCCCCTCTTTTCCCTGCAGAGCTGCAGGTGTCACTGGTTGGCAAGGATACCTGGGTTGGTTAATCACTTGCCAGCCAGGTAGTCAGGACCCAAGAGACAGCACCTGCACAAACCATAATTGGATATTTTACAATATTTTTTTTTAGTACTCTGAAAAGAGAGAAGTCCCATTAAGATAGATAAGTCAATGGGGAAAATTTTAGACATTCAACTTTCTAGTAATTTCTTATGATAGTAATATGTTGAAAGTAAGAAATATTTTCTACATTATTAAAATCCCAAAATCTATAGGAGAATAAAGAAACTAACAACAAGTTACTTTTGTATACTCAATAAACACTTGCTAAAGTTACTTTTCTCACTTCAAATTCTCTCAATTATTATAGCACTACTCTAAGGTAAACTACTTTCCAATCAAAGTTCAAGGAAAATAAAAATCCGTAATGTTAGTTAACATAGGGACTTCCTTGGCAGTCCAGTGGTTAAGACTTTGCCTTCCAATGCAGCGAATGAGAGTGTGATATCTGGTCCTGTGAGCTAAGATACCACATGCTTCACAGACAAAACACCAAAACATAAAACAGAAGCAAAAATGTAACAAAGTCAATAAACACTAAAAATTGGTCCACATCCAAAAAACAAAGTCTTTGCGGCAAAAATAAAAGGTATAGCGGCAAGTTACCTTGGTATACTCAATAAATGTTTTGCTAAAGTTGCTTTTCTCACTTCAGATTCTACCAATTATTATAATACTATTGCTGTTTTTTAGTTGTGAAGGTGTACCCAACTCTTTTGCCATCCCATGGACTATAGTCCACCAGGCTCCTCTGTCCGAGGGATTTCCCAGACAAGAATATTGGAGTGAGTTGCCATTATCTTCTACAGGGGATCTTCCCAACCCAGGGACAGAACCTGGGTTCGATCTCCTGCATTGGCAGGTGGATTCTTTACCACTGAGACAGCAGGGAAACAACTATTTTCCAATCAAAATTCAAAGAAAGTAAAAATTCTTAATGTTAAAGTTAATGTACTGAGTTCCTGGAGGTCTAGTGGCTAGGACTCCACATTTTGAACACAGGGGGTGCAGGTTCAATCCCTAGTCAGGGAACTAATATCTGCAAACCCTGGGGTGAGGCCAAAAAAAGAGTTTATGTAAAAATCTTTAATATTAAAATGTTAATATCTGAGCATATAAGTCGTCAATAAACAAGATGAAAACAGGAATGGTTTATATTTTTTAAAACCTGGTGTCAACAAAGAGATTTTATTAGATACAGCACTAAAAGCCCATTTTTCCTCCATAAAAGAAAAATATGATAACTTAGACTTCACCAAAATTAAAAATTTTTACTTTGTGAAAGACATTGTTAAAGAGAATGAAAAGACATGCTACATACTGGGAGGAAACACTTGCAAACTACATATCTGACAAAAAACTTACATTCAAAAAAGAACTATCAAAAGTCAACAATAAAACAAACCCACTGAAAAAACTAGACAAAAGAGGATGATTCTCTTTATAAAATGCCCTCAAAAGGACAGAAGTATAGAAGAAGAGAGCAGAACAGTAGCTGCTACGGACTAAGAGGTGGGAGAAGAGTGTAAAACAAGGAAAGCAGAGGGAGATTTTGAGGCTGATGGGAACTGTTCTGCTTCCTGATCATGACAAAGGATATGTGAATCCATTCATGTGTAAAGATTCATAAAATTACACAACAAAATATCAATTATACTGTATGTTAATTTAAAAGATAACAGAAAGGAAAACACTGCCTCTTTCCAGCCTTCTCTAAAGTCCCTACTATATCCAGGCTGTGTTAGGCACTAAAAATAGGTTAGAAAGACAGTTTGCCCTCACTCAGAGGAAGCAAACAAGTACAATAAGGTAAAGGCTTTAACGGAAGGATATATTAGGTTGGTGAAAAAGTACTTGTAGTTTCTGATGGTGAACCTTAAATCATTGTAACCAGGCTCAAACACATCTTTGTTAATTAAAATAGGAACCATTGCAATCAACAAATTTCTGCCAGTGAGAAATAAGTTTATTTCCTTAGCATAAAAATCTGTGCTTCGAGATTCAATGAACTCTTGGAAAGCATTTTCTGCCTCCTACTGGTTGTGAAAGCGTTTTCCCTGTAAAAAGTTGTCAAGATGTTTGAAGTGGTAGTTGTTTGGCAAGAGGTCAGGTGAATGTGGAGGATGAAGCAAACCTTTGTAGTCCAAATCATTCAACTTTTGAAGTGTTGGTTTGTGACATGCAGTTGGTCACTGTCGTGGAGAAGAATTGGGCCCATCCTGTTGACTAATGCTGGTTGCCGGCGCTGCAGTTTTTGGTACATCTCATCGATCTGCTGAGCATACTTCTCAGACGTAATGGTTTGGCAGGGATTCAGAAAGCTGTAGTGGATCAGAGTGGCAGCAGACCACAAATCAGTGACTATGACCCTTTTTCTGGTGCAAATTTGGCTTTGAGAAGTGCTTTGGAGCTTCTCCCCAGTCCAACCACTGCGCTGGTCACTACCAGCTGTCGTATAAAATACACTTTTCATTGCACGTCACAATCCAACTGAGAAATGGTTCATTGTTATTTCACAGAATAAGCAAAGACAACACTTCAAAATGACTATTTTTTTTAATTTTTGGTCAGCTCTTGAGGCACCCACTTATTGAGTTTTTTCACCTTTGCAATTTGCTTAAAATGCCAAACAATCGTAGAAGGGTCAATGTTGAGTTCTTCAGCAACTTCTCGTGTAGTCGTAGAGGATCAGCTTCGATGATTGCGGTCAATTAGTCATTGTCAACTTCTGATGGCTGGGCACTATGCTCCTCATCTCCAAAGCTCTCATCTCCTTTGCAAAATTTCTTGAATCACCACTGCACTGTATGTTCATTAACAGTTCCTAGGCCAAATGTGTTGTTGATGTTGTGAGTTGTCTCCGCTGCTTTATTACCGACTTTGAACTCAAATGAGAAAATTATTAGAATGCGCTTTTTGTCTAACATCATTTCCCTAGTCTAAAATAAATATAAAATAAACAGCTAGCTCAGACAGTAGAGAATCTGCCTGCAATGCAGAAGACCTGGGTTGGATCCCTGGGTCAGAAAGATCCCCTGGAGAAAGGAATGGCAATCCACTCCAGTAATCTTGCCTGGAAAATCTCATGGACAGAGGAGCCTGGTGGTCTATAGACCATGGGGTCACAAAGAACTAAACACGACTGAGCGACTAACTTCACTTTCACTAAGTCATTAACAAGAAAACATAAAGCAAGAAAGGTCATTCAAATGATGTGTCACATAACCACATTTATCTAAGAATGTATTCCAATATCAAACAGCAAAGTTCAACAACGCAAACCATAAATACTTTTGCACCAACCTAATACAATACACAGAGTTCTCCATTTAAGAAAGGCTTTCTCTAGAACACAGGGCAGGAGAGGTCACTTGAGACTAGCAGCAATTGCCAGGGAAAAATGGAAGCGCATTCCAGACTGAGAAGGCCACATCTAACAGAGAGGCAAGGAAGCATGCTTCCCAGTGGTAAAGAATTCGCCTGCCAATGCAGGAGACACAGGAGACGCAGATGCGTGTTCAATCCCTGGGTTGGGAAGATCTGGAGGAGGAAATGGCAATCCACTCCAATATTCTTGCCTGGAAAATCCCATGGACAGAGGAGCCTGGTTGGCTATAGCCCACAGGATCGCAAAGAGTCAGATACAGCAGAGCACACACACATGTGCACACACACACAAGAAAAACTCAGTGTACCAGCACACTTAGGAAACTACAGATAATTATCTTTCCAAGCACAAGCAGCCCATACAACAATGTGGTCAGGAACTGAAAACAGGTTTCCTCCAAGCAATATAAATCGTGCTTGAATTTGAAGCTTTGGAAGAGGCAATTTTCAGATTCAAGTCAAGCTGAGTACTTCTATTCATATTTGCATCTATCACTTTAGTAAACTACAGTATACCCACAGCCTCTAATAAAGTGTGCTTAGGAACTCAGCATCGCACTGGGATTAAAAGCACTCTGACCGACTACCAGGGTTCAAATCTAAACTCTACCACTTGTTTGTTGCGTGAGCCTCGGCAAGTTATTTAACATTTAGGTGCTTCAATTCCCTCACGTGAGAATGTGAGAATAATAATGGCACCTACTCACTGCACTGCTATAAAAAATGTGCTAATTTATATAACGTGCTCAGAACAGAGCTTGACTCACACTAAGCACCGCAGAAGTGTGTGCTATTAATACTCAACAAATGTTAGCTATGTAAAATAGACTTATGTATTCTGATAGTTTGAAAACAAACCCAAATTATGTGCAAGACCTGCACACTAAAAACTGGAAAATATTGCTCAAATAAAAGAGCTAAATAAATGGAAAATTTGTGCTCATGGATTAGAAGATTCAATATTATTTAAAGACATCAATTCTAAAACTGATCTACAATCAATGTGCGTGCACACGTGCTCAATCGCTTCAGTTGTGTCCAACTCTTTGGGACCTTACGGACTGTAGCCCTCCAGGCTCCTTGGTCCAAGGGATTCTCCAGGCAAGAATACTGGAGTTGGTTGCTAAGCCCTCCTCCAGGGGCTCTTACTGACCCAGGGATCAAACCTGTATAGCCTTTGGCTCTTGCATTGCAAATGATTTCTTTACAACTGAGCCGCCAGCCACCAGGAAAGCCCCACATTCTCAATGTAACTCCAATCAAAATCTGAGTAGGCATGTTTGCAGTTTAATAAGCTGATTCCAAAGTTTTTCTAAAAATGCAAACAATCTAGAATAGCCAAAACAATTTTGAGAAAGAAAGAGGACTAAGACTATCGGATTTCAGCTTAGTATAAAGGTATAATAAGGCCGTGTGCTATCAAGAGAAATAAAAGCCCACATTCATTGAGACTTGTATATAAATGTTCACAGTAGCTGTATTTAAAAGAGCCAAAAACTGGAAACAACTCAAATGTCCATCAACCCAAATGCGGATGGATTAACTGTAGTATAACCATACAAGGGGATGTGCGTGCATGCTCAATCGCTTCAGTCAGGTCCAACTCTTTGGATCCTATGTACGGACTATAGACCGCCAGGCTCCTCTGTCCATGGGATTCTCCAGGCAAGAATACTGGAATGAGTTGTCATGCCCTCCTCTAAAGAATCTTCCCAACCCAGGGATCAAATCCACGTCTCCTGCTCTCCTGCATTGCAGCTGAATTCTCTACCACTGACCCAACAGAGAAGCCCACAAGGGAATACTGGCCAGCAATAAAGGAGAATAAAAATACACAATATAGATGAATCTCAAATAAGCCTGCTGAGTTAAAGAAGCCAGATCCCTCCTCCACAAAAAAGCACAGTACAACAGAAAGCTGACCGGCGGCTGCCCAGGGACAGGGGGTGGGGAGAGGGAACTGACTGCAAAGGAGCATGAGGGAACTCCCGCAGTGATGACCGTGGTGGTGGTGGTTACACAACTACAGACACGTGTCAAAACTCGCCAAACTGTACACTTAAAATTGGTGAATCTTACTGTATATAAATTATGCCTCAATAGAAAGAAAGTCATAAGGCAGTATTGTCTTTTAAAAATAGAAACAAGATTTTCTTTTCATATTCATGAAAGAATACAGGCAAGAATTACTATTTACTTAATACTGTTAAGAAATCTATATTACCTTATACAAATTTTGTAAACTTCAGCATGATGAAACAACCAAAAATACTATGTGAATGATTCTTTTACACCTGTGTCTCCTTTAACTAAACAATCAATGGAAATCTACAAAAGAACTTTCTAATGCTGAACAGAAGTACTTATTCAAGATGAAAATTAACGAGCAACATAGGATTTAACTAGGAAATCCGTTAGCAAGCTTGTAACTGGTCATAAGGTTATCTAAGCCTGCCAGCTTCCAGAGAACTGGGGGAAAAAAAAGTATAAAGGAGATTTAAGAACATGAAACAGCTCTTATGCCAACCAAAACTTAACAGTGGTAATTCCAATGATTCTATTCTTACATAAAGAACCTTGCAAGAATCAAGAATATAGAGATTGTTCCCTAAAAATATAAGTCAGTCAGTAATAGGAAACATAAAGGGACATTTTTATCTCACAAAGTTCTGTCAGGGGAGCACTACTTACCTGATTAATTCTCCTGAGGTAAGATGTTTTTCTCTTTAAGTCTCAAAAAATAACAAATAATTTACTTATATTTTATACTATGAAGCTTTTTAAAGTATATCTCTTTATTAATCCTCAATCTTTAAAATTAGAAAACAATATCTGTACCATAAGCAATAAATGAGGACACAAATATTTACAAGGAGAAAAAAAGACAAGTGTAAGCAATTTCCAGTTAAATAACCACAGCAATAACTAATATGCATATTACATGGATCTGGTTAGACCGGCAATGTGCTACTTTATCTTCTAATTGATGTTGTCATATGTTAGTTTACCACTTTAAAAAAGATATTTAAGATCTCAACTAGATTAACCATCCCTTTTGTAAAGTAAGACTACAAGTAATAATCATATTCAGTTTCTTATTCAAGTTCTACACACATTCACATATTCCTTCTACCTGCAGTGCCCTTTCCACTTGTCCCACCCATCTAGATTCTTCCCATCTCTCACCACCTATCTTAATTGGTACATGTTCCCTGATCCCTTGAGCCAGAAACTCTGTATTGTGAAACCCCATAGCTCTTTCCTATAGTCTTTTATAGCATTTAACACTTTCTACCTTGCACTATACTTCAAGTACAGTAAACCATCTTCTACTGGGAGTATCGTTGAAAAGAAGGTCCACACTTTATGCTGCCTGGTAACCCTCAGAGCTCATAATACCTGAAACTAAACATTCAGTAAATGTGCTACCTAAAACACAGAGGAAAACAATAATTTTAGGCACTCTGTGCCCCACAATGCCTTGGGAGATACAAACGGAAATAAACATCAATGATAGTGACCTGCTCTGAATCTGAGAGACACAGACAAGCAAACACATTAATACAATATATTATAACTGTGATAAGTGTTACAATAGGAGATGAACAGGGTGCTCTGAGGGGAACATTAGAGTTAGGGCATTAAGTATGTTGAAAATTGTTCTAATTTCACAAACTATATTAGGAAACCAAGTCTAGGTTTCTGAAGGGCCAAAAGAAGCTTTCAAGGGGGCTATAGTAAGAGCACCCTTAATCTTGAAATTTTTTCTTAAGCTGAAACTAACACTCCACCTATATAACAACCTTACTTGCAAACACAGAGTAACAATTTTCTCTGTATTCTTGGTACAACCCTCTGCAATAACCAGGCCTGGTCTTACTACAATTTACACAAATTTGCCCATCCTATCCTCTTACACTTGTCTGAACTGTGCACCAACTCCAAAAAGCACATGCCACTCCCATGCCCCAAACTCTGCGGATCTAAATCTATTTAACCTCTAAGGTTCTTTTCAAGGCCCACTTCCTGATCTATCACCCAAGAGTACTACATCCCCCAAACGTATACTGTAATATTACTATCTGTACCTCTCTTTTTTTAACAATTAATGATGAAGTTAATTCTTAAACATTTTTTTTTACAACTTAAACAGAATTGACCTCATACCCCAGATATGCTACTTCCTTGCAATGTGAAGCTGGGCCAGCTACGACACTTTCTTGAACCATAGTTCCCTCTTCATTAAAATTAGGATTTAACTGGGTGATGTGTACATATGCCTAACACACACATACATTCATACTACATATAATACGTTACATAAATATGTAAATTTAATACTAATTTGTATTTAATATTAATATTTAATTTTATTACTCTTATTTCAAGGAGGAAGATGCAAACTCTAAAACTCGAGCAATCAAACATGAACAAAGTGGGTCCTAAAAACTGTATCAATTAGTCAATGTAAAGGAGCCTCACAACTTTCAAATGTGCCCTCAAGACAACTCACACAAGACACCCTCAGCAGAATTTCTCATGTCTCCTACAGAAAGCCACGAAAAATTCAGAGGCGAAAAGACACAACCAGTTACAGAGGTCCTAGGATGGTGGCCCTACCACTGACATACTTCCCAAGGGTTTATCTGCCTCTGTGCAACCCAGAAGGAGGGGAAAAAATATCCTCTATTATATAAGTCAAATAGTACATCAATTTAACATTTTTTTAAAAAACCTGCATTATCCCTAGGAGACAAGCAAAACCACTTCTGCATATTTCAGCCTCGGAAGAGAAAGTCCAAGCGGGATGGGGCTGAGTCATCTATTAAAGATCATCAACGCCTGCCCCACCCTGGAATGGGGACACTGTTGAGACCATTTCCAGCGCGATCCGGGACTTGGTACGCTCTGCCCCTACCGCATCCTTTTTAAAGTCCCCACCTCGGGCGCCTGTCCCAGCACTAGGCGCAACCTGGCATCCGGCATCCCCACACCAGGGTCCACGCCTGTCTCTCGTCCCTGGTCAGACTCCGACCCCCGTCCGGCAACTGCACTCACCCGGGCGGTGACCTTATACACCGTGTAGCCCCTCGGGTGTCGCTGGGGCTCGGTGACAGTGTAGAATCGGGCCAGATCGGCACCCCGCTCGCGGGGAGAGGTCATCCTCCCGCCGCCTCTGCCGCCGCCGCCTGCCGGGGATCATCAGTGCAACCCGGCGCCGCCGCGGTTCTCTGAAGCAGCGGCCAGGCGGCGAGGGGGCGGTGGCTCATCGGCGGCGCCTCCGCCGCTGGGCTCTGCTTCCGGGGTCGCGGAAAAGCTTCCGGGTCAGACCCGGGCTCCAGTCCTGGGAGGGAGACTCCACTTGAGACCCGGACCCGCATCGCCGGCCTGAGCCTGGCAAGTGAACGAGGATCAGGCAATGGCACCGCCCGCCACGAGACGGAGGGATACCCCAGCCTAGTATCTTCTTTCCTTCCCTATTGGCCGCCCATTGGTTTAAATACCCACAACCCCTGAACTCTTCTTTTAAGACAAACCCGGTCCATCTGTGCACCTGTGTTTATACCACCACAAAGTGAAAGTGAAGTGGCTCAGTCGTGTCCGCCTCTACGCGACCCCATGGACTGTAACCTACCAGGTTCCTCTGTCCATGGGACTTTCCAGGCAAGAGCACCGGAGTGGATAGCCATTTCCTTCTCCAGGTGATCTTCCCAAGCCAGGGATTGAACCCTGGTCTCCCGCATTGCATGAAGTGAAAGTCGCTCAGTGTCCTGATCCTGCGACCTCAAGGACTGTACAGTCCATGAATTCTCCATGCCAGAATACTGCAGTGGGTAGCCTTTCCTTTCGCCAGGGGACCTTCCCAACCCAGGGATCGAACCCAGATCTCCTACATTGCAGGCAGATTCATTACCAGCTGAGCCACAGCAAGCCCCCCAAGTTTAAAAAAAAAAAAAAATCGTTGCCTGTGTTAAGAGTTTCATACGGATTAAGCTTCAACCCACTGCAGTGCACTCACTACAGTACACCCTGAGGGGAATTCACACTAGGGGAAATTAACACGCATTCCCTGCTTTGAGTATACTAACCCTTAGGTAGTTAAGTTGCGTATCTCCGGGAAAATTTCATAGATGTCGTGGTCCAGGCGTGGGTTGGAAAGGAGTTTCCAGGCATGAGACAGAGTGAGAGGGAAAGTAAAGTTTATTAGAGTAGGAGATGCTGTTAGAATACCGGGCCTGCTCTAGGGAGAACCGACTTGAATGGGGGTCCTTAGTCCATTTTTATACCCAGGGTACAAGTAGTGGGATAGGGGTCTTGCAGTCATTTGCTGATTGGATGAGGCACGTATACTGGGTGGGGAAAGAGTAGAGCAAATACCTTCTCTCTATGGGATAGGAGGGAGACAGGTTATACTATTCCATTAATACTGTATATATAATATACACAAAGTGAAGTCGCTCAGTCTTGTCCGACTCTTTGCGACCCCATGGACTATAGCCCACCAGGTTCCTCCTTCCATGGGATTTCCCAGGCAAGAATACTGGAGTGGGTTGCCATTTCCTTCCCCAGGGGATTTTCCTGACCCAGGGATCGAATCCAGGTCTCCAGCATTGTGGGCAGGCGCTTTACCGTCTGAGCCACCAGGGAATCCCATATAATATACACAGTATATAGTATATAACACATACTGTTCCATGGGGGAGGGAAGGACGATAAGGGTATGGTTTTTCTGTTCTGCATTCCAAGACCCTCCTGGGTTTTATCTGCTCTTTCGTCCTTGGGTCACCACATTCCTCCCTCTATTTTTAGGGCCAATTCTTTGGACTCTTGATACCCAGTTCATTTCTACCTACCTACCTATTTCACTTCTTAGGCACTTGGGAACCCAGTCTCAAAGGAAAAGAGGCCATGACCGCTCTGGCTTCTTCAGGCTGTACAGGGGTGTAGTGGAGCTCTGGGTTCCCTTTGCCTGCTCCCTGTCGGGGTGCATTTACAGAGAGATGAAAGTCCATGGAGTGATAAGGCAGCTTGTTTCAGCATCGTCTGGGTGTTGGCCAGGGAACATTCTTGTCATACTACCACTTGGAGATTTGTTGTAGTCTAGAGGGAAATGGCAACCCACTCCAGTATTCTTGCCTGGAGAATCCCAGGGACAGAGGGGCCTAGTGGGCTGCCGTCTATGGGGTCGCACAGAGTCAGACACGACTGAAGTGACTTAGCAGCAGCAGCAGCAGCAGAAGAAGAAACAAACAACAAGAAAGTTAAAGGTACTTGGCCCAAAGATTAATAGAAGTAGAAAAGCTGCTGAGGAGCTAGTCAGGAGAATCAGGACTAGACGTTGGTTTGTGACATTAGTGTTTCTCTAGGTATGAGAAGATGCAAGAATTTGTCCTCATAAAATCTTTACCTGAAAACATCTGACCATCTGAAGGCCGGTTCTTGTGGGTTTTTCCCAAGCACAGAGTACCTTATTTCTGGTCTCCACCCTGAACTCCTTTCAGGGGATGTTGAAGGTCAGCAGCTTGTAGTGGTCATAATGTAATCCTTGCAGAGGCAGCTGGCAAGTGCCAATTTCCAGTCAGCAGGGTCCCTTCATAGCCACATATTTGACCTTGCTTTGGGGGCATTTCACGGCCATTGTGTCCCGCGGTGCTGGGAATGTTCATTCCCAGGTCTAATGAAGATTCCATTGACAGGCCATTCAGTGTGCTGTTATTGGACTAGGCCTTGCGAGGAGCAAAAGTCTCTGGACCATGCCTGTCTTACTAGCCTCTTGGTCCAGGAAAATATTCCCTCTTGTTGCTTCTTCTCATATCTAGAGTTACATTATTACAATCACTGATCTCATATGGAACTGCATATCAGCATTTTATCACAGGCTCAGTCACACATTTGGTGATATAAGAAACAATCTTATGAAACAAGTGACATAGAAAATAATATACTGATCCCTAGCAGTTATTAGTAAGGTCATAAGTCAGTCAGATAGGATCATGTAAGTCACTGTGAAATAATATATTCACTTAGCAAAAGTAACAAAGAAGATTTCAAAGTTAAACATAGGGGGAGGAGCCAAGATGGCGGAGGAGTAGGATGGGGAGAACACTTTCTTCCCCACAAATTCATCAAAAGAGCATTTAAACGTCGAGTAAATTCCACAAAACAACTTCTGAATGCCGGCAGAGGACATCAGGCACCCAGAAAAGCAACCCAACTCTTCGAAAGGAGGTAGGAAAAAATATAAAAGGCAAAAAAAGAGACAAAAGAGGGAGGGACGGAGTTCCGTCCCGGGAAGGGAGTCTCAAAGTTAAACATAGAACAGATCACTTCAGAGGTAAAGAAACTTAAAATCCATTATCAAAGGCAGTTCAAGAAACCAAGAAAATTTGTATTTATGCACAAAACTCTTCCCTTGGAATGCACTTTCCATCAAACCTTCTTAACACTTTCTGTACCCATTACTTTGTTCTCCCATCCTGAAACAGCTACCTGTAAGTCAGACTTACTTCCTTTTCCCTTCATAAAATGTAATTTCATTCCTCATACCTTCTTTACTGAAAACACACATCGTAATTTCCTTAAGCAACCAAGAACTGACCTTTATATTAGCATTCTACAGATTGGTGAACATAAATACCAGTGACAATTTCTAAAAAAATTCTAGAGAACATCTCAGGATGGCATCAAACATTATTCATTAACAGTCCAAAATCTCTAGTTTCTCTGTAAGAGGAAGTTAGTGTTCAGTAATGAATGTTTCAGAATCTTATTTTATTTGGAAATGATCTAGCTATTCAATACATCAGTCACTTAGTTTAGCACAACCCTAGAAATTCAGGGTTACCAAAATCTAAAAGGACTGTTTTAGAGAAACATTTCTAAAGTATAATGATTCTTAATAGTTTATCTAAAAGCTCCTATCTCATTTACTTTTTTTTTTTTGAAGTTTCTTCACTTGATGTACTTTCCTTACTGACAAACTTGTAACAGATATAACAATATAACAATATTTAACTTATAATAAACCTAGACACAATGAAAATATGCTTAATGTTAATGACTCTTAGACATGTCTATATTAGATTAGCAAACAAACATTAATACTAGGTATTTAATATTGATTATTTCCCAGTTCATGTGAATCTGAAATTCATTTAGGTTAATTTCTCTTGTATTTAGAACTGTCTGATTTGTAAGTGCTTACTTTTCTTTCAGTTCAGTTCAGTTCAGTCGCTCAGTCGTGTCTGACTCTTTGCGACCCCATGAATTGCAGCACGCCAGGCCTCCCTGTCCATCACCAACTCCTGGAGTTCACTCAAACTCATGTCCATCGAGTCGGTGATGCCATCCAGCCATCTCATCCTCTGTCGCCCCCTTCTCCTCCTGCCCCCAATCCCTCCCAGCATCAGGGTCTTTTCCAATGAGTCAACTCTTCGCATGAGGTGGCCAAAGTACTGGAGTTTCAGCTTTAGCATCATTCCTTCCAAAGAAATCCCAGGGCTGATCGCCCTTCGGATGGACTGGTTGGATCTCCTTGCAGTCCAAGGGACTCTCAAGAGTCTTCTCCAACACCACAGTTCAAAAGCATCAACTCTTCGGCGCTCAGCTTTCTTCACAGTCCAACTCTCACATCCATACATGACCACTGGAAAAACCATAGCCGTGACTAGATGGACCTTTGTTGGCAAAATAATGTCTCTGCTTTTGAATATGCTGTCTAGGTTGATCATAACTTTCCTTTTAAATTAGAACTCATTTACAGCTTCAGCAATATTAAAAAAAAAAAAGACACACACTGAGACATACATAAATCCAGACAAACAGAGATCTCATAGTTTGCTTCTTGAGATTTTAAATGTCTCTTTGACCCTCCCCCCTTTTTTTCTTTGCTTGAAGTTCCAATTTGCCCAAGGCTGAGGTCTCAGGCAAAGTGGGCTGTGTATTTCAAGAACTTGAAAGGATGAACCTCAAGCTTTTCCCTAGGCAGGGCTTTTAATAAGCTAGTTGTTTTTAACTGCGTATGCAAAAAGAACTGGTTTTGTAGTTTCCAAGAAAAAAAAATTCATTTTAACCAGTCTTCTCCAGAGTCTAAAGAAAATCATGGCCATCCTGTGTCCAAAAGTCATCGTTCCTTTCTGTGGTCATAGTTTTATAGCTAAAATATAGACCAACTAGTGCTCAAATTGACTCTGATATCAGAGGCAGATGAGCTGATGAAAATCTTGGATTGTCCCTTTGGTGGGAAGTGAGGTCTTTGTCCCATCAGAACAATCTGAAGGGCTAAGGGAATTTGCAGGAGTGGGGAAGTGTGGTCCTTCCCCACCCTGAGAAACAGGAGTAGTTAAAAGAGAATTCTTTAGGATGTTCAGGAGTGGGGGAAATTTGGTTCCCTCTCCACCTGAGAGAGGAGAAGGCAATGGCAACCCACTCCAGTACTCTTGCCTGGAAAACCCCATGGACGGAGGAGCCTGGTAGGCTGCAGTCCATGGGGTCACTAAGAGTCAGACGCGGCTGAGCGACTTTACTTTCACTTTTCACTTTCATGCTTTGGAGAAGGAAATGGCAACCCACTCCAGTGTTCTTGGAGCCTGGTGGGCTGCCATCTATGGGGTCACACAGAGTCAGACACAACTGAAGCGACTTAGCAGCAGCCACCTGAGAGATAAGCGTAGTTAGAAGGGGATTCTTTAGAATGTTAGGAGAGTTTTTGATTCTTCAGGCTTTTGAATATAGGAGAAAGACCCGACAAAAGGGAACCTCAGAATCCTTTCCTAGAGGTCATGTGGATATGAAAGGTCGAGTAAGGGTTGTCTAGGAAACCTGATGGAGAGAGACAGGGGGCAGGAGATAGGGAGACAACAGAAAGACACATGCAGCCTGAGTCCCTCAAGTCTGGATTCTGACTGAGGGCCATGAAAGCAACATCTAGGCTCCTGTAAGTCAATCCGGACCAAAAGGGAAAGAAGTGACAGGGAAGAAGGCTGAGGTATCCGCCTTACAATCCTATCGGAGAGGCGGTGGCCAGGGCACGATGGTCTCTGTTTTGCTTCAACCACGATGTGTCTGATTTGGTGCATGGAAGTTGTCTTGCTTGGGGTGGAATGCCCTTGTGGCCCGATCTGTTCTGTGTCCCCCTTATCAATGTGGCAGGAGCCCTAATGGTTTTTAAGTGCCTGACCCATGCCCGGACAATATCGGTTGGCCTAGTCCTCAGTTGGAAAAAAGACAAAGAAGAGACCCTCACCCATTCGGGCGGCAGCTACTGGGGTGCAGTGAGTAGTGGGGCCTTTGGAACACACGAGACGGTAACCCTGGCCAGAGTGCCTCAGTTGCTTCCACAGCACTTGCCTGTTCGCAGAGGGCCCCTATGAAAAAGAAGAGGCAAGGAGGTGGAGGAAGAGACCCCAAGGTCCCCGTATGAGCCACCAAAAATGTTGTGGTCCGGGCACGGGTTGGAAAAGAATTTCCAGACATGGGACCGAGTGAGAGAGAAATAAAGTTTATTAGAGTGAGAGATGCTGTTAGAACAGCGGGCCTGCTCAAGAGAGAACTGATGTTGAATGGGGGTCCTTAGTCCTTTTTTATACCCAGGGTACAGGAGTGGGATAGGGGTCTTGCGGGTCATTTGCTGATTGGATTAGGCATATATACTGGGTGGGGAAACAATAGGGCAAATACCTTCTCCCTATGGGATAGGAGATGGGGACAGGTTGTACTGTTCCACTAATAGTTACAACATGGGGGAGGGAAGGACGATACAGGTCTGGTTTTTTTGTTCCTGAATTCCAAAACCCTCTTTGGTTTTATCTGCTCTTTCATCCTTGGATCACCACAATAGATTCTTATATCTTCCACAAATGGAAAAGCATTAAAATCATTAACTGTGATGCATTTTCTGTAACCAGCAGTAATGTTTCACTACTTCATGTTTTTCCCAGCAAAAAAAAAAACAAAAAAGAATCATATAAAACCTGTCTCCTCCCTTACCTCTCTGGAGCAGTTTCTCAGCTATCTGAGAGGCTATCTCTTGGGGTATTGTTCTCAAAGCAGCCCCTGAATAAAACTGAAACTTGTTCTCACACTATGCATGTTTTTTATTTGACACAACCTATTTCAATTTTAAAATTCATCCATTCATACTCTAAAGCTGGAAACTGTGTCTACTACGAAGATAGAGCTCCTATTTAAATTCGTCACTATCCATAGCTTGATTCCTCTACCTTCCTTCATCAAGATTTTCTCATTCCCCACAACATTCATTCCAAATGGTTGCGGCTCTCCTCAACACTCTATTCCTCTTCACCTTGCCTTCTTACCTGTTGGCCCCTCCTTCTTTACAGAGGGGGAAAAGTACTTAGCACCAATCCCTTCATCTTCACGTATTTCTGTTTCAATCTGAGACCTACACATCTCTCTACCTCATTTTCCAGGACTAATCACTCTTTCTGTGCACTGATATCCGTCCTCATTGGCAGACCTAAAGACCTTGTTCCATCAGTGACATCCCAACTCTACTTTCTATACCTTTAATCTCTTCCTTGTCACTGGCTCCTTCTTCTCAGCCTATGTATGCAAGGTCTTCCCTGTAGTTCAAACGGTAAAGAATCTGCCTGCAATGCAGGAGACCTGGGTTCGATCCCTGGGTCAGGAAGATCCTCTGAAGAAGGGCGTGGCAGTCCACTCCAGTATTCTTGCCTGGAGAATCCCATGGACAGAGGCGCCTGGCGGGCTACAGTCCGTGGAATCGCAAAGAGTTGGGCATGACTGAGCGACAGACACTATGTATCCCTAAACCTATCACTTGTTTATTCAACCTGAACTCACCACCTATTATATGCCAGTCATCATGCTAACTAGGCATTGGAGTTACAAAGTCCCTGATCTCAAGAACCATTTAGGAAGAAAAAGCAGAGACCATTTAAAGTATATTGTTATTAAAATAAATACTATCACAGGTGCATATATGGCATACTACAGAACACATCTAATTCTGTTTGGAAGATTAGCTAAAATTTTCTGATACTGGGGAAACTATGGTGAATTTTGAAAGAGAGACAGGAATTAGCCAGGAAGAGAAGAGAATAAAGGAAACCATTCATGTTCTCATCTCTCCTGATTTTTTCTCCTGATACTGAGCAGTGGGTAGTGGAAAAGGCATGAAAACCAAGGGCACTGAAAATCAAGTTCACGAGGAAGCTATGTTCAAAGAGCTAAAAAAACACACACACACACACAACAAGCAAAAAATGTCCAAACTGCTTAACCAAAACTGGTTCAAGAAGAAAGAGGAAATCTTAATCAACCCATAATAAGTAAAAATACTGAATCAGTAATTTTAAAACTTGAACAAATAAAAAGCCCAGGATCAGATGGCTTCACTGGTGAATTCTACCAAATATTTAAAGAAAAATTAACATGAATCTTTTTCAAACTCTTCCCAAAAAAAAAGGAAATGAGAAAACAATAATTCATTTTATGAAGCCAGTATTAGCTGAATACCAAAGGCAGATGGAGCTGTCCCAAAAAAAGAAAATTGCAAATATCCCCTATGAATATATATTCAACTAGGGGACTTCTCTGGGGGTCCAGCAGTTAAGAATCTACCTGCCAATGCAGGGGAAGTGGGTTCAATTCCTGGTCTGGGAAGATCCCACATGCCATGGAGCAACTAAGCCCAAGTGCCACAGCTACGGAGGCCTGAGTGCCTAGACCCTGTGCTCTGCAACAAGAGAAGCCAGTGAAATGAGACGCACTCACACTGCAATGAAGAGTAGCCCTGGATTGCTGCAACCAGAGAAAGCCTACTCAGAGCAGCAAAGACCCATTGCAGCCAAAAATAAAAACAAACAACAACAACAAAAAATCTTCAACTAAATATTAGCAAATAGAATCCCAGAGTATATTTAAAAAGTTAAATAACATGACCACATGGGATTTATCCCCAAAATACAAGGTTGGTTCAACATTATGAAAATAAATCAGTGTAATATACCATATTAATGAAATAAAGGCAGAAAGTGAAGAGGAACTAAAAAGCCTCTTGATGAAGGTGAAAGAGGACAGTGAAAATGTTGGCTTAAAGCTCAACATTCAGAAAACGAAGATCATGGCATCTGGTCCCATCATTTCATGGGAAATAGATGGGGAAACAGTGTCAGACTTTATTTTTTGGGGCTCCAAAATCACTGCAGATGGTGATTGCAGTCATGAAATTAAAAGATGCTTACTCCTTGAAAGGAAGGTTATGACCAACCTAGATAGCATATTCAAAAGCAGAGATATTACTTTGCCAACAAAGGTCCATCTAATCAAGGCTATGGTTTTTCTAGTGGTCATGTATGGATGTGAGAGTTGGACTGTGAAGAAAGCTGAGCACCAAAGAATTGATGCTTTTGAACTGTGGTGTTGGAGAAGACTCTTGAGAGTCCCTTGGACTGCAAGGAATCCAACCAGTCCATTCTAAAGGAGATCAGTCCTGGGTGTTCTTTGGAAGGACTGATGCTAAAGCTGAAACTCCAATACTTTGGCCACCTCATGCGAAGAGTTGACTCATTGGAAAAGACCCTGATGCTGGGAGGGATTGGGGGCAGGAGGAGAAGGGGACGACAGAGGATGAGATGGCTGGATGGCATCACCGACTCGATGGACATGAGTTTGAGTGAACTCGGGGAGTTGATGATGGACAGGGAGGCCTGGTGTGCTGCGATTCACGGGGTTGCAAAGAGTCGGACACGACTGAGCGACTGAACTGAACTGAACTGAATGAAATAAAGGGGGGAAACACTGGATAATATCAATAAATACCAAAAAAAAGCATTTGACAATATCAAACACCCTTTCATGGTAAACACAAAGCAAAGAAAGAATAAAAAGGAATTTCCTCAACCTGATAAAGGGCACTGAGGAAAAACTCACAATTAACATCATACTCATGGTGAAAGACTAAAAGTTTTCTCCCTGAAATTAGCAACAAGACAAAAATGTACACTCTTTCCACTTCTATTCAGCATTGTCAGAAGTACTAGACAAGGCAACTAGACAAGAAAAAGAAGTAAAAAGCATACAGAAGAGAAAGGCAGGAATAAAACTCTTCATTTGCGGGTGACATGATCTCATACATAGAAAATTCTAAACACACATACATGCAATAAAACCATTAGAACTAATAAACAATTTCCATTAAATGGTAGGAATAAGATCAGCATACAAAAATCAATTTTATTTCTATACATTAGCAATGAACAGTCTGAAATTAAAATTAAGAAAATAATTCCATTTACAATACCATCAAAAATAATAAAATATTTGGGAAAAATTTATAAAAGAAACATGACTTGTACACTGAAAACTCTAAAAACATTGTTGAGAGAAATTAAAGCATACATAAATAAATAGAAAGTCATCCCCATTCATGGCTTAAAATATGGTTAAGATGGCAATACTCCCCAAATTTATCTACTGATCCAATGAATCCCTATTAAAATTCCAACTTTTTTTTTCTTTTTTCAGAAATGGTCAAGCTGATCCTAAAATTCATTTGGAAATGCAAGGGACTCTGAATGGCCAAAATAATCTTGAAAAAAAAAAAAAGATTCACTTCCTGATTTCAAATTTTACCACGAAGCTACAGTAATCAAGGCAGTGTGGTAGCGGTATAAGGATAAACATATAAATAAATGGCATGGATAGAGAGTTCAGAAATAACTTGATATATTTATAGTCAAGTGATTTTCAACAAGGATCTTAAGATCATTCAATGGCTGAGGAGGGTGGAAGAGCGTGGGCAGGGGTAGCAGACAGTCTTTTCAACAAGTAATGCTGGAAAAACTAGATACCCACATGCAAAAGAATGAGTTTGGATCCCTACCTAACACCGTATACTAAATTTTTTTTAATAACTCCTGCTCATGGGGCATGGGTCAAAAGAAATGAATCTGATGTTAATGCACATAATGTTCAGCCCAGCTGCCAGAAATGAGTACATACTCTATGATTCCATAAAGTTCAAAAACAATTAAAGCCAATCTGTAGTGATAGAAGTCAGGACAGTGGCTCTCCATGGAGGATGGGGATGGTGAGCACGTGAGAAGGACACGAGAAACTCCTCTGGGATGCTGGGAAGGGCCATGATCTGGTTAGTAGTTACATAAGGCCCCCTCTACCTCCTGGTGGTGCAGTGGTAAAGAATTCACCTGCCAATGCAGGAGATGCAGGAGACGCAAGTTCAACTTACAAGTTCCATCCCTGGGTCAGGAAGATCCCCAGGAGGCATACTCTAGTATTCTTGACAGGAAAATCCCGTGGACCGAGGAGCCTGGTGGGCTACAGTCCATTCGGGTCACAAAGAGTCAGACACAACTGAACATGCATATACAAGTATATGTATATGAAAACATTTATCACACTAAACATTTATGATTTGTTTACTTTACTGTGTGTATGTTATACCCCAATCAATAAGCTTATTTCTTCATTTATCTGTTTTTGGCTGTGCTCTGCAGCATGTGGGATCTTAGTTCCCCCACGGATTGAACTTGTGCCTCCTACAGTGGAAGGCAAAGTCTTAACCAATGGACCTCCAGGGAACTCCCCCAATCAGTAAGCTCTTTAAATTTTTAAGAAAACAAAAGTCCCCTGGTCTCCCTAGACACTTCCAATCCACCTTTCATATTCCCATTAAAATCATCCATTTTAAAAGCTATGGCATTATGTCACTCTTCTGTAAATTCTTCACTGGGTCTTATTGTCCTGATTTTTCTGTCATAGATTTTTAGGATCCATTATGTCTGGTCCTTGCTCACCTCATTTCATTTCTCTGGGTTTCAATCAAATCATTTGCAACATCACACCTCCAGATCTTCAGACCATCTGTTTCTTTAGAAACTCCCACCACCTCCAACAAGCCTTCAGAAATCAGCTCACTCAAGGACTAATGAAGTCGTCTTTCACAGCCCAAGCGTCTCTTTCAAGGAATAGTAGGTATTTCTTCTTCTGTGCAATCACCTCTCTATTCTTCACCTGTGCTACGGACCTGGCACAGGGTAGCCATACGTTGTGTGGGCTAATTTAGGGCTGAGATGTTTTTATCCCATTATGCTGTGAACTCCTTAAAGGCAGGGGCTGTTCTTGCTTTGTATTCGTACCCCAGGTAACTGTTGCAGTGGCCAGAAGGGAAGAGCTATTTGCTAACTATATTAACTCCAAGGTTCTAAAGACTTTTTTCCTGCCAATCCAATTAAATATACTGTTATAACTATTTATCTTTTTGCCCAAAACAACTGACTTTTAACTACTGATCTGAGCTTCTGACCAGAATAAAATAAAAAGTATACTCATATTAAGCTCTTATAATATCAGTCAAAAGCAAGAAACTGTGATTTTGGCAAACCTTTGCTGCCTTGTTATAGACTTTTCTTCAATTTCTATATGATATTTTAAAATATTATAATAATTCAAAGATTTCTTTAAATTTTTTTGATCTCCAGGATCCTAAACTTCCCAGGTTTAGCTAACTATGAACTAAAGATTAATTAAAGAGAATAAAGTGATATGTTACCTACACCTTGATGTTAGCCTTCATGAAAGACACATACTGCTTTCAACTATATGCTTAGTTTTGGCATGGCAAAGTCAAAATTCTTGGTAAAATACTATAAAATATCACATTATTTAGACAAACAAAAGACACAGTTCCTGTCCTCAAGTGGGAAATAGACAACCATGAAGAGCATTTTTGCTCTTTCTTACAGACAGCTTCCTCATACTCTCCTCTGCTCTTCCATCATTCTCCTCTGTATCTAAAGAACTTCTGCTGGTATCTGCCCTTACTCTTTCATCAGTTCAGTTCAGTTCAGTTCAGTCGCTCAGTCATGTCCAACTCTGCAACCCCATGAACCGCAGCACACCAGGCCTCCCTGTCCATCACCAACTCCCGGGGTTCACTCAAACTCATGTCTATCGAGTCGGTGATAACATCCAGCCATCTCAGCCTCTGTTGTCCCCTTCTCCTCCTACCCCCCAGTCCCTCCCAGCATCAAGGTCTTTTCCAGTGAGTCAACTCTTCACATGAGGTGGCCAAAGTATTGGAGTTTCAGCTTCAATATCAGTCCTTCCAATGAACACCCAGGACTGATCTCCTTTAGGACGGACTGGTTGGATCTGCTTGCAGTCCAAGGGACTCTCAAGAGTCTTCTCCAACACCACAGTTCAAAAGCATCAATTCTTTGGCACTCAGCTTTCTTCGCAGTCCAACTCTCACATCCATACATGACCACAGGAAAAACCATGGCCTTGACTAAGATGGACCTTTGTTGGCAAAGTAATGTCTCTGCTTTTGAATATGCTGTCTAGGTTGGTCATAACCTTCCTTCCAAGGAGTAAGCATCTTTTAATTTCATGACTGCAATCACCATCTGCAGTGACCCTGGAGCCCCAAAAAATAAAGTCTGACACTGTTTCCACTGTTTCCCCATCTATTTCCCATGAAGTGATGGGACCGGATGCCATGATCTTCGTTTTCTGAATGTTGAGCTTTAAGCCAACTTTTTCATTCTCCTCTTTCACCTTCATCAAGAGGCTTTAGATCCTCTTCAATTTCTGCCATAAGGGTGGTGTCATCTGCATATCTAAGCTTATTGATATTTCTCCCAGCAATCTTGATTCCAGCTTGTGCTTCTTCCAGCCTAGCATTTCTCATGATGTACTCTGCATAGAAGCTAAATAAGCAGGGTGACAATATACAGCCTTGACGTACTCCTTTTCCCATTTGGAACCACTCTGTTGTTTCATGTCCAGTTCTAACTGTTGCTTCCTGACCTGCATATAGGTTTCTCAAGAAGCAAGTCAGGTGGTCTGGTATTCCCATCTCTTTCAGAATTTTCCACAGTTTACTTTTTCATAGCTTCCCAGAAAGATAACCACAGGGGCCTGAAGACAGACCAGCCCAGGCAGCAAGACCATTTGTCAGAGTTGAGCTCTATTCTGTGATATCCACAAGTGTCTGCACTGTTGAGACCCACAAATCTGAAAAGTTCCCATTCTGGGACAGAGATGGGAAGAAGAAAGGCTTTGGGGGTAGAGAGCAGAGAAGAGCTAATCTAAATTTTATATCCTGACTGCCAAATCTCTATCATTGTACCTCTGCTGTAAAAGCCTGAACATTAAGATGTTCCCAGTGAATTAAGGTTCTTGCTTCATGGCAAAAAAATTTGGAGACAAAGTGATAGGAAAAGTGGTTTTATTTAGGGAGAAACACACTCTACACACAGAGTATGGGCCATCTCAGAAGGTGAGAGGCCTCGAAATCTGGCAGGGTTAGTTTTTATGGGCTGGGTAGTTTCATAGGCAAATGAATGAGAGGATTATTCCAATTATTTGGGGAAAGGGCAGAGATTTCCAGGAATTTGGCCACTGTTCAGTTTATGACCTTTTATGGTTGGTCTCAGAACTCTTCCGGAGTTCATGGGCGTGTCACTTAACATGCTAATGTACCACAACTAATAAGGCTCCAGGTCTACTGGAAGTCAAATCTCCCGCCATTTTGGACCTAGCTGGTTCTAATCAGTTTGTGTCATGTCCTATGACCGTGTCATTCTTTTAAAGGTTGTGGCCCTGCTCCCTTCCCTCCCTTTCATTCCCCCCTCAGAGATTTTACTCCCATAGTCTTACGGGAAACAGATGGGTAATCATCTGTCTTCTGTAACTGCTTTGTTTCAGAGAGTTCTTAATTTAATCAGTCCATTTACAGGTTAGGAAAGAAACAAGAGATTCTAGCAAGGGCTGAATGCTATAGTGTTCATCAAGGAACACTGCAGAACATATATACTCATGAAGACTTCCATCAACTTTCCAGACCAATTTACCGACTATTGGCTATTGTGAGTGAAGTGAAGTGAAAGTCACTCAGTCATGTCCGACTCTTTGTGACCCCATGGACATGGAATTCTCTAGGCCAGAATACCAGAGTGGGTAGCCTTTCCCTTCTTCAGGGGATCTTGCCAACCCAGGGATTAAACCCAGGTCTCCTGCATTGCAAGTGGATTCTTTACCAGCTGAGACACAAGGGAAGTCCAAGAATACTGGAGTGGGTAGCCTATCTCTTCTCCAGCGGATCTTCCCAACCCAGGAATCAAACCAGGGTCTCCTGCATTGCAGGTGGATTCTTAACCAAGTGAGCTATCAGGGAAGCCCTGCTATTGTGAGACCATTCATCAAATATGTCTGCCCCAAATCAAACCTTTAATTTGCCACCACTCTAGCAGGCTCAAATGCAATTTACGCTGGAAAAATAAGAAAGAGCATGAAAAAAGTAAAGGTAAGATTTCATAACCATAAAGAGTTAGGAAACCACTGCACCAGACAACAAAATTCTGCAGGGGAGAGAATTATGTCACCATGACAACCTGAGATATTTTTATTGGGAGAGTTGGTAGGCTATACAGAAACATTTTCCAAAAATTGGAGTTGAGACTGAAGTATAAGAACATGTGTGGGAGTTGAGAGACACTTCAAATTTGAATTTTCATCTTTATTTTTTTAGCTTTTTCTTGCAATCTACATATTGCCAAATCCTGTTTTATAAGTGCAAAAGGGCAAAAATAATTTTTATACCCCATACTCATATACAAATGTTTTGTACATATGTATATGACTATGCAACTTCAGGAATTAGAGGGTTTTGTTAACAAAAGATACAAGGTTTCTTGAAGAATAGACATTTATATCAATCAACAGTTCAAATAGATCATTACATATATTAGCACATCTATCCTTGGCTAAGAAACCTGAGATTATTAGGTGGATACCTCATGTATTGAATCTATACCATATTACACTATATTTGATTTTATAACATTTTAACTTTCTGTGTTTAATTATTTTGTACCATTTCCCAAAATGTCTGCATAAAGCTCTGTTACATGTGTATTATCTACTTAGTATATGTAGTTCATTTAATCACGTTTATGTTCAAGTTTGTTTTGCACACAAAGTTGATGCAAAATAAACATTTCTGCCTATGTCTCATAACAGATATTTCACAACTATCATTTTATTTAATCATCACAATATTTCACAAGTATCATTATCGCCTTTTAGAGATGAGCTAACTATAACCAAAGAGGTGATACATTTGCCCCAAACCACATCTGGAAGTGTCATGTCTGTTAAGCTGCAGGTCTATTTGACGCTCACAAGTCTTCCCATTTCCTGTGCTACACTGAATCTCAACGTCCTCATGATTCTTGAGGCATACATTTTGAACTTATAAAGAAATTGCTTCTGGATATTACGTAGTACAACATATTTGGACTTCCAGCTAAGATACCTTGTAAGTTCTTACACTGAAATATTCTCTGCTCCAACACATAGCAACCAGAGATAAAATATAAAAAGAGAAATTAACACACAAAACCAAAAAACAAACAAACAAGTAAACTACCATGCTCAGAACCAATTTAAACCTCTCTGAGGCTCAAAAACACCAAAGTTGAGGCCTGCTAGATCCTCCATCTAAGAATTTTGCTCCTGCTCATTAACATGGACTTAAAGTCCTCCCATGAAAGGAAAGAGATGAACTCAGTCTCACTGGGGAAACTGGGGGCTTCTTCACCTATGACAAAAAAGGTTGAAAAGTGCAGCAATGACTGCTTCCGGAGCCACGCCCCAAGTGGAGAAAGGTGACAGTTTCACATCCAGGACCTAGTCCACTAGCTCAGGCTGGAGCTGCAGTGTTTCTTTCTTTTATATATTATTTATTTATTTTAATTGGAGGCTAATTACTTTACAACATTGTAGTGGTTTTTGCCGTACATTGACATGAATCAGCCATGGGTGTGCAGTGTTTCTTAACAGCATAACTAGACAAGCCTAAAGCCAGCAATACAAGATCTAATTCTGGTCTGGGATTCCATAGAGGGAAATGCAGGCAAATAAGACACAGCTTAGTATTGATAACTATATCAAACCCTAAAGTATCACTCACAGAGAAACCAGAATGAAGATGTTTATCAGTGACACTAAAAAGAAAAGATTTTATCACCAACAGACATTTGCAAAAAGGAGAAACAATGTTTTAAAAAAGAAACAACAAACCCCAGATGGGCTACTTTGCAGATACAGGGCTTACCCTGTATCTCCAAATCAAGACTTAATTCCTAACCTATTAGCCTCTCCCAGGAATGTAATTTTAAACCAGACAATCTGAAATTACCTGGTCAGCACTGGCAAGGTATTCTACTCAATAGGACACTTTTGTCCACCAAAGGAAGGTGACCTTCCCTGAAACAACCCATTCTTTTCTAGAAACTACTTTATCTCACCGTTTTCTGCCTCTTTAAAAGCCTTTAATTTTGTACAGCTCTTTGGGGCTTCTCTCTGATAGGATGCTGCCTGATTCATGAATCATTGAACAAAGCCAATCATATCTTCAAATTTCCTCAGCTGAATTTTGTTTTCAACAACAAAGAGCAAAGAATTGTTGTCGGTATGTTAGTGAATGTACTATTAAAAAACTAATGTTGAGGGCACAAAAATTCAAGAAGTATGAAATAGAGTGAAGTTGCTCAGTCGTGTCTGACTCTTTGCAACCCCATGGTATGTAGCCTGCCAGGCTCTTCCATCCATGGGATTTTTCGGGCAAGAATACTGGAGTGGGTTGTCATTTCCTTCTCCAAGAAATATGGGCAGCAATGTTTAATGAAAAATTAAAGTCTGCTAAAGTTCTTGTCTTAATCATGAAAATGATAGAGATAACAAAGTTCTTATTAGAAATTTTGTGAGGAATTCAAGTGAAACTAGTGTTTGGAGCAATGGAAATTTTTACATGTCCCAAAGGAAAGTTCAACCACTCTAGAGAGCAATTTGGCAATATGTAGTAAAGATGGAACAATTTTATGTTTCCTATCATCGGAACAATTCTATCCCAGGAACACATAAAGAAACATCATAGATGCAAACAGGGAGACGTACAAGAACACATATTAGTAATTGTAGTATTAGTCATGATAGCAAAAATGGTAAACAACATAAATGTGTACCAGTAGAATGAAAGAAAAATAAACTGTGACTTGTATTTGGAATACTGTACAGTATTGAAGAATAAATGCACCAGAAAAAGGTATGCTGCTGCTGCTGCTAAGTCGCTTCAGTCGTGTCCGACTCTGTGCAACCCCATAGACGGCAGCCCACCAGACTCCTCCGTCCCTGGGATTCTCCAGGCAAGAACACTGGAGTGGGTAGAAAAAGGTATAAATATGGGTAAATCTTAAAATATTATATTGACATTAAAAAACAAGTTGCATAATGATACAGAGTATGCCATTTATATACAGTTTTAATATGTTTCATAAAACATTATATGTTTGTAATACTTACATATATAGAAAAATATAACAGCATATATGGGAATGAAAAGCATGAAAATCAGGACAGGAGTTACATCTGGGGAGATGAGGGGGTTGTGGATGAAGTGCCAAGAGGCTTCAACTACATTTTTAATACATTATTTCTTAAGCTGGGTATTGGGATAAATGAATAAATGAAAGAGTGAATGAATCTTAACTGCAAATGTCATTGGAGTCCAACTGGTGTAGAGATGTAACAATAATAATATCTGGAAAAATTATTTAAATTGGAACTTAACAAACTACAAATGCTCTGCTCTTGGTATGTCATTAACTTCTTCCTCAACGCCCCCTATTACTGAGGTATGATTGACAAATAAAAACTGTATATATTAAGGTATAAAACAAGTTTTGGTGTATATAAACACTTTGAAATGACTATCACAAGGTAATTAACATATACTATCCATCTCTTCACTTAATTACCATTTTGTGTGCATATGGTGAAAATACTTATCTTAGCAAATTTCAGGTACTCATTTTCATTAACTATAGTCACTATGCTGTGTACTTTAGGTCTCAGAACTTTTTCATTTTATAACTGAAAGTTTGCACCCCTTGACCAATATGGTATTAATTTCAGATTCCTCCTGTCCTCTGGAAACTTGTGAAAACGTTCTCCAGACATGTAATCTTTCTCTTCCAATCTATTTTAGATTTTTCTTCTATCATAATCCATACAATCCTGCTTGTATACTGATCCAGTCTGGACATTTCAGACTAGACAGCCGAAATTGTCAAGCCTCTGCTCAGGGATTTGAAAACAATCTTCAGATAATTCTAGGTCTTTTGCTATTGTTCAAAATTAATATTTTTTTAAAACTTGTATTGGAGTATAGTTAATGTACAATGTGTTAGTTTCTGCTGTGCACAATCCATTATACATATATATGTCTGCTCCTTTTCATATTTTTTCCATACAGGTCACTACGGAGTACTGAGTGGAGTTTCCTGTGCTGTAGAGTAGGTCCTTATTAGTTGTCTGTTTTATATATAGAAATGTACATGTATCAATCTCAATCTTCCAATTTATCCCTCTTCCCTCTTCCCTCCTGGTAACTATAAACTTGCTTTACATCTGTGACTC
The DNA here is from genome assembly GCF_029378745.1 of Bos indicus. Lineage (NCBI taxonomy): Eukaryota > Metazoa > Chordata > Mammalia > Artiodactyla > Bovidae > Bos > Bos indicus. Next base: position 71,372,063 of record NC_091775.1, read on the forward strand.
TACTTCTGTTTGTAAACAAGTTCATTTGTACCGGTTTTTAAGATTCCACATATAAGCAATATCACATGGTATTTCTTCCTCCGTCTGACTTACTTCACTGAGTATGACAGTCTCTAGGTTGATTCATGTTGCTGCAAATGGCATTACAAAATTCATACTTTTGAGTGTTATTTTATCTCTGACCACATTTCCACGGCTCTAGTCATCTCTATTTCTAGTTGGAAAACCCTTAACTCCCCAGTGAATTTCTCTGTACCTGTGTCACACTGCTAAATGCTTCCGCCAGTGACTTTTCCTGGAAGAGAGTCAGTCTCTGACTTCATGCCACTGCACCTCTCCACCCTCCTCCTTGCTCCATAATCAGCCCTGGCAGTTCCATGGAAGAGAGAGGCAGTCTTACCTCCTTTAGTTTCTGGCAGCAGTAACAACTTCCATGGATCAAGATTAAACTCAGAAACTCAAAAACTCACCCATCCAGGGAATCCCCTGGCCAAATGGATTCTGTGCTTTCACTGTGGAGAGATGCAGGTTCAATCCCTGGTCAGGGAACTAATATCCCACAAGGGGTGCTATGCGTGGACAAAAATAAATAAATGAACTCCATACAGAAAAAACAAATAAACAAGCAAAACCTCACCCATCTGTCTTTAAAGAATTGTTCTTTCCAGGGGGCACAGAATTCTTGAGAGTCCCCATACCGTAGAAATGTGGGCTCTGAAGCACTTTTCTTTTCTTTAAAATATCAGAGCCTCTGAGAGTCGTTTAACTCACACTTTATTGCCATATTATCTCCTCACGCCTCTGCCTAATTGATTCAAGTTCCTGAGCTTTTAAGCAGTCCCCTTAGTACCAGATGAATCTCCATATGCTTGTGTGAAATATTTGGTTTCCCTTTAGTGCCAGGTACCACGTGCTAAGTAGCTTCAGTCCTGTCTGACTCTTTTCGACCCTGTGGACTGTAGCCTGCCAGGCTCCTCTGTCCATGGGATTCTCCAGACAAGAATACTGAGTGGGCTGCCACGCCCTCTTTTAGGGGATCCTCCCAACTCAGGGATCCAACCCACGTCACTTACATCTCCTTCACTGGCAGGTGGGTTCTTAACTTGAATGTTGAGGTATCCCTGACCATTTTTCACTGCCTCAGCCCCTGGCTATCTATGCAATTATGATGAGATGGTATTTTGAGATCTCAATCAGTATCTCACCCCACCCACTTCTTATTACTTCAAAAAAAACTACTTCAAAAATGCAATGACTTGTTCACTTAGAGACTGATCTTAATTATTTGAACTTGGATTCTTAACACATTTCTGAGTTACTTTTTGCAAGAAAAATATATATATTTCTTTTAAGTATACCATATTTAAAGTATTTTGGGAAGTTCCTAGCAGTCTGGTAGTTAGGACTTCAAGCTTCCACTGCAAGAGGCAAGGGTTGGACCCCTGGTCATGTCACAGCTAAGGATCTTGGCCTTCCCCGGACAATAGAAATTGACTAGATGCCAGGCAAGGCTTTACTGGGGCTGCAGGAGGGAGGGAAAACAAGTTACAGGTTTCCTTGCTTGCTCCCCAGGGAGGGAGGGCTGGGGTGTGTGTGTCCAGGGGTTGGACTGAAGGGTGGCTCAAGTAGTTTGCCCATCCCTTTGTGGTGATGTGTGTAGGGGGCATGCACAGTACGCTACTTTTGTTCCTAATACCTGGTTTTTTGCTCTTCAGTTCAGTTCAGTTCAGTCGCTCAGTCGTGTCCGACTCTTTGTGACCCCATGAACTGCAGCATGCCAGGCCTCCCTGTCCATCACCAACTCCCGGAGTTCACTCAAACTCATGTCCATCGAGTCAGTGATGCCATCCAGCTATCTCAGCCTCTGTCGTCCTCTTCTCCTCCTGCACCCAATCCCTCCCAGCATCAGAGGGATTTTCCAATGAGTCAATTCTTCGCATGAGGTGGCCGAAGTATTGGAGTTTCAGCTTTAGCATCAGTCCTTCCAAAGAACACCCAGGACTGATCTCCTTTAGAATGGACTGGTTGGATCTCCTTGCAGTCCAAGAGACTCTCAAGAGTCTTCTCCAACACCACAGTTCAAAAGCATTAATTCTTCCGTGCTTAGCTTTCTTTGTAGTCCAACTCTCACATCCATACATGACTACTGGAAAAACCATAGCCTTGACTAGATGGACCTTCGTTGTTGGCAAAGTAATGTCTCTGCTTTTTAATATGCTGTCTAGGTTGGTCATAACTTCCTTTCAAGGAGTAAGCGTCTTTTAATTTCATGGCTGCAATCACCATCTGCAGTGATTTTGGAGCCCCCCAAAAATAAAGTCTGACACTGTTTGGCTCTTCAGAAATGGCAGTTGGGTTTTTTTGTTTGTTTGTCTTCATATCTTTTGGTCTAGAATTTGCCCCAACTGGGCATACACACAGTTATTTTTAGTCCCACACAGTTTCTTTGTATTCTGTTACTCTAGGAGGCATGTATCCAAGTGCAAGTTTTGCAGCATTGCAGCAAAGGGTCCCAGGTCCCAGTTGGGGGATCGAAGATCCTGCAAGCCTCTCAATGCAGCCAAAAAAAAAAAAAAAATAATCCCACATATGTCTATTTCTTTGTTTTCAGATAACTTGGGGAAGTGAAAATTTATGTACCTCTTAAACGATTCAGAACAGAGCTCCTTTAATAAGCTTTATAATTTAATATATTAGTACCATCCAGATGTAAAATATCTCACTCTCACATAATGCGAAATAAAGGTCTTTAGAAATAACAGACACATAGACACACAGGCATATGGAGCGTTTATGGCTTAAATTCTACAATTTCAGCTATGGGTCAAGAGTAAACACAGAAGTGTGAAACGTAAAACCTCACTAGTTTAGATATCAAAGAGCTATTCTACCCAGTAGAGAGAGAATCTTCTTTTAAAAATATATATTTATTTACTTTTGGGTGTGCTGGGTCTTCACTGCTGCGCTTGGCCTCTCTCTTGTTGCCGAGAACGGGGGCTACACCGTAGCTGTGGTGCACTAGCTTCTCGTCGCAATGGCTTCTCTTGTTCAGGAGCGCAGGCTCTGGGCGCTCGGGCTTCAGTAGCTGTGGCTCACAGGCTTCAGGGCATGGGCCCAGTAGTTGTGGTACACGGATTTAGTTGCCCCTCGGCATGTGGGCCCTTCTAGATCAGGAATCAAATCTTCCTCCTGTGTCCCTTGCACTGCCAGGTGGATTCTCAACCACTGGACCGTCAAGGAAGCCCAGGCAGATTTCTTGAGCTCAAAATAGACAAAAAGAAAAACCAAACTAAGAAACCAAACATTCTCTGTCTCTCACTCAACAGATAATGCTGCCGCTGCTGCTGCTAAGTCGCTTCAGTCGTGTCCGACTCTGTGCGATCCCATAGACGGCAGCCCACCAGGCTCCCCTGTCCCTGGGATTCTCCAGGCAAGAGTACGGGAGTGGGGTGCCATTTCCTTCTCCAATGCATGAAATCGAAAAGTGAAAGTGAAGTCGCTCAGTCGTGTCCGACTCTTCGTGACCCCATGGACTGCAGCCTACCAGGCTCCTCCATCCATGGGATTTTCCAGGCAAGAGTACTGGAGTGGGGTGCCATTGCCTTCTCCACAACAGATAATAGATCTCTATAAATCATTAATCCTTTTACAGAGCCCACCGTACAACCAAATTCTTGATCTTGCTGCCACAAGAGGGGAATAATTTACTGATCACATAAAAACTCTTAACAAACTGATGGAGGAGAATATTTCTGGGAGGAAAACAGAGGACCTAAAGAATTCTATTATGCTTCAGATTCATTTCTGGGAACAAGAAAATAAATTCCTAGATTTAGGTATCCATGAAGTGTACTTCTCTGATGGTGAAGTTCATTTGCTCATCAGATGAATTCATTGGGCATCTCATGTGGAACAGCAGACTTTTTAAAGGATAATTCACACACACACACAAAATATGAAATCATATTGTTACCTTGCCAGGGTTCTTGGCCTCCCTGCTGCTGCTGCTAAGTCGCTTCAGTCATGTCCGACTCTGTGCGATCCCATAGACGGCAGCCCACCAGGCTCCCCTGTCCCTGGGATTCTCCAGGCAAGAGTACGGGAGTGGGGTGCCATTTCCTTCTCCAACGCATGAAAGCGAAAAGTGAAAGTGAAGTCGCTCAGTCGTGTCCGACTCTTCGTGACCCCATGGACTGCAGCCTACCAGGCTCCTCCATCCATGGGATTTTCCAGGCAAGAGTACTGGAGTGGGGTGCCATCGCCTTCTCCGTCTTGGCTTCCTTAATCAAAAGAAATTGATAAAAAGTCACACAAGAAATTCAAGCAAGGGTTTATTGGGAATCTTGCTGCTAGAGGAGGGAGTAAGAACAAGCAACAGTTTCCCTTCCTCACTCCTTGAGGCAGAGTGAGTTGGTTCCTTACATAGGGTAAGAGTAGGGATGGGCTTCCCTGGTGGCTCAAATGGTAAAGAATGTGCCTGCAATGTGAGAGACCTGGGTTCGATCCCTGGATTGGGAAGATCCCCTGGAGGAGGGCATGGCAACCCTCTCCAGTATTCCTGCTTGGAGAATCCCCACGGACAGAGGAGCCTGGTTGCCTGCAGTCCATGGGGTTGCAAAGAGTTGGACAGGACTGGGCAACTAAACAAGCACAGGGATGGGTCCAAGGGTTGGGCCAGAGGGGTGGCTTAGTTGGTCTGTCCACCCGCTTGGTAGTGCTCTATGCAGAGTGTAAGCACAGTGCCCTGCTTTTGCTCCCAGCACCTTTCTTTTGCTGGGGCTTTTGGTCTTTTTGTGTCTTTTGTTCATAATGTGTCCCAAGTACCCATGCACACAGGTATTTTTAGTCCCTCAGAGTTTCTTTGTATTTTGTTTGCCCAGGTACAAGCACTGCAGCAAAAGGTCCCAGGTCCCAGATAGTCTCAATATAAAACAATTTTATTTAACTTATTAATAAGGGAACCAAAGATATGTTACAATTTGTTCAAGGAGAATCCAAAAAGTAAACATTTTACAGAACAGGAATATTGAATTTACAAATGGATGCAAAACTGGTTTATCTACAGAGGAGAGTTTTCCCTCCATTGGATAGAATTTGTTGACATGTTCACAGGCAACAATTATTTGCATTACCATCAGTTCTCTACAAGTTAATATCTTCAAAATTCTAAAATAGTTTAATTCAAGGTAAACGTGACTATCTTTTAGGATCAGATAATCCTCCAAATTCCAGCTCCATTGAAAGGATATTCATTAATCTCTGTTGCTTCTTTTTTTTTCTTGTGAGACCTACCGGCTCACTTGCCAATGCAGGAGACTCGGGTTTGATCCCTGGATTGGAAAGATCCCCTGGAGAAGGAAATGGCAACCTACTCCAGTAGTCTTGCCTGGGAAATCCCATGGACGGGGGAACCTGGTGGGCTACAGTCCATGGGGTCACAAAGAGTAGGATGCAAATGAGAGACTAAACAACAACAACACTGGCTGATTTATTTTCCCGTCAAAGAATAGCTCCAGAGGAGTCCCCAGGGATGTTGCTTAAAGTGCTACATTCCTCCTTACAAATCACAAACCAGAGGTTATAGAGTGTATTCGAGAGAAAAGGTTCTGTTAATTCGTAAGCCTTTATTTCTGGTCCAGTATTAACCATTCATTCAAAAGAATACTATCCACAATCTATTGTGTAATTATCATAGCACCGGGTAGGGTGTATTTTGAAAATAATGAGTCATAGTCCTTGCTCACAAGGTACTTACAACCTCATTATAGAGATAAGACATACAAGAAACTATCAGTCAATAAATTTAATAAACTGCCAAACTGAGACTACAGTTAGAAGTAGGACAGTATAAAATGGAAATGTATTTGATCATCATTATTCAAGACAATGACAGCCCACTCCAGTACTCTTGCCTGGAAAATCCCATGGACGGAGGAGCCTGGTAGGCTCCAGTCCATGGGGTTGCTAAGAGTCGGACACGACTGAGCGACTTCACTTTCACTTTTCACTTTCATGCATTGATTGGAGAAGGAAATGGCAACCCACTCCAGTATTCTTGCTTGGAGAATCCCAGGGACAGCGCAGCCTGGTGGGCTGCCGTCTATGGGGTCGCACAGAGTCGGACACGACTGAAGCGACTTAGCAGCAGCAGTAGCAGCATTAATGGATGATGCATTTGTGAATTTGCCTACTGGCTAAAATAGATCTGTACCTCCAAAATCAATATTGGCAGTGCTTTTGTCCTCATTCATGGACATGTACAGAAGGGTGAAAATTTTGGTTTCCCAGGATGAATGTTCCCAGGTGAGGTCTAAGAAAGCAAAGTGCTGCCTTCTTTTTCAGCTCTCACCATAAACAAGTGTCCTCTTCACAGCCTATTTAGTGCCAAGTGCTAAAAAAAAAACCTTTTGAGCTTTTTTAAAAGTTATTTTGCTGTTTAAAATGGCCTCAAAAGGTAGTGCTGAAACGCTGTCTGTTGTTCCTAGAGTCTGTGATGTGCCTTATGGAGGAAACATGTGTTTTTATGCTTCACTTTGGTATGAATTACAGTGCTGTTGGTCATGAATTCAATGTTACTGAATCAAAAATATATAATAAATAAAGTGTCTTTAAGGCAATGGCACCCCACTCCAGTACTCTTGCCTGGAAAATTCCATGGATGGAGGAGCCTGGTGGGCTGCAGTCCATGGGGTCGCTAAGAGTCGGACACGACTTCACTTTCACTTTCACTTTTCACTTTCATGCATTGGAGAAGGAAATGGCGGCCCACTCCACTATTCTTGCCTGGAGAATCCCAGGGACGGTGGAGCCTGGTGGGCTGCTGTCTATGGGGTTGCACAGAGTCGGACACGACTGAAGTGGCTTAGCAGTAGCAGTAGCAGTAAACAAACATAAATAAAACAAAGTTATATATTGGTTTAGTGACTAACATGTGATCAGTGTTTGAGGGGAACTTAACTCTGTATTTCCCTTAGGAACAATGGTTTAGTAGTCCTTAATTCAGTGTTGGCAGTAACTTTGAGACAGTCTGGGACCTGAGACCTGAGATCCTTTGCTGCAATGCTTGCACCTGGTAAACATCTCCTTGAGCACCAAAAAACAAAGAAACTATAAAGGACTAAAAACAATTGTGTGCATGCACAGTTGGGGAAAGGGCGTCCCTGGTAGCTCAGCTGATAAAAAATCCCCCGGCAATGCGGGAGACTCCGGTTCCATTTCTGGGTTGGAAAGATACCCTGGAGAAGGGATAGGCTACCCACGCCAGTATTCATGGGCTTCCCTGGTAGCTCAGCTGGTAAAGAATCCGCCGCAATGTGGGAGACCTGGGTTCAAGCCCTGGTGGGGAAGATTCCTTGGCGGAGGGCACAGCAATCCACGCCAGTATTCTTGCCTGGAGAATCCCATGGACGGAGGAACCTGGCGGTCCATGGGGTCGCAGAGTCCCACACCACTAAGCGACTAAGCACAGCACGGTTGGGGATAATTATCAAAAACAAAAAAGAGACCACAAAAAACCCAACTGCCACTCCTGAAGAGCCAGGAGCAAAAGCAGGGCACTGCCCCTGCAATCTGCACTGAACAGAGGTGGGCATTTAAAAGTGAGCTCTGCAGACGTGGTCCCGAAAAATTAATTGAAAAAAATCTGTGGTATCACAATTCTGTGGGAACCCAGAGAAGTTTTTCCCTACCTTGAGCGGATACAAATAACCGGTTTTTTTTTTTTTTCTTCTTTCCTTTTTAACAGTAACTGCGGTGCTTTGACTTTTCACTTTCATGCATTGGAGAAGGAAATGGCAACCTACTCCAGTGTTCTTGCCTGGAGAATCCCAGGGACCGGAGAGCCTGTTGGGCTGCCGTCTATGGGGTCGCACAGAGTCGGACACGACTGAAGTGACTTAGCAGCAGCAGCAGTGCTTGCTTGCTAAGTCGCTTCAGTCGTGTCCGACTCTGTGAGACCCTATTGACTGCAGCCCGCCAGGCTCCTCTGTCCCTGGGTTTCTCCAGGCAAGAATATTGGAGTCGGTTGCCATGCCCTCCTCCAGGGGATCTTCCCCACCCAGGGATCTAACCGACGTCTCTTCAGTCTCCGGCATTGGCAGGGGTGGGGTGTGTTTCTTCACTATTAGCGCCACCTGGGAAACCCAACTGCAGTGAACCTTCCCATCATCTTTAATCAAGCTGTTGAGCTCTTAGTTAATTTCCTGTCTCTTTAAGACCTAAATAGGCTGTTTCGCCCTACTCACAAATGGCTGCGCCGGCTTCACAGCCTCAGCGCATGCCTCTTGAACACAATTTGGCGCCGAGACAATTCGCTGACTTTTGCAGCGCAAGATGGGGACTTGGCGGCGGGCAAGATCGAACTTCCCGGCATGCTTTGCAGTCGGGCCTCGCGGCCCCGCGTCTAGTGATGGGGAGCCCCCGGTGCTTGACGCCGCCAAATCGGCCGTGGAGGTGGACGTTGTGACCGGGAGCCGGGAACTGGAAGGCCGCGGAGTGTAAAGATGGAAGCGTGGCGCTGTGTGAGGAGGGGCTACGGCCGCTGTGTGGTGGGGAGAGGCCGGTCAGTAGGGCTGGGTGGCGGGAGGGAAGAGGGAGGGGCGGGCGGCCCGGGGGCGGGAGCGAGCGGCCCAGGGGAACCGGGGCGGGGCGGGCTGGGGTGTCGGGGTTGGAAGAGGAAGAGGGTCCGGGCCGCGATGCCGCCGGGACAGACCTCTGGAGACCCTGAGGGATAGGTAAACCCGGCGCGCGGCCCGCACAGCGCGGGCCCGAGGCGCCGAACGCGTCGGCCGAGGGCCGGGCTCGTGCTTCCCCGGGCCGGGCTGGCCTCGGAGCCCCGGCTCACTTCCCGTAACCCAGCCCGAGCCTCCGGGTCCCCGGCCTCCTGCCCCAGCCCCGCAGAGCCCCGGGCGGGCAGCTGCGGGTCAGTTAGCGAGGCCGCCGTTCGCCGTGGGTTCGGGGCGGCCTGACCCCGAGGGAGGCGCGCGCCTTGTGCACACGCCCCGGGGCTGCTCTGTTGGTGTGTGGATGCCTCGCAAACTTTTCCCCTCCCCGACTCTGGGATCTCAACCTTTTACGATGATTACCAAATTCTCGTTCCACATCGATATTACCAGATAATTTACTTGTGAAATCGACTTATCGAATAAAAAGCACTTCAAGAGGTGCTGCCCACATTAGCGCCTTTCTAAGTAGTATCCACGAGTTGCTGGCTTTTATATACTGATTTTTTTTTCTAATACACTTTAAAATAAATGCTTGGTATTATTTAATTGTGTACCATATGAAACTGACTGGTGTATTATCGCACGTGGGAAATACAGCACCCTCTTAGTTTTTACATCAGTTACGGGGATCAGGTTTTGACTCCTGTAGTTTGGGGACTTTGCTGTTCCGTAGGCAGCGTTTCCTGAGTACCAGCTGTGTGTCACGCACTGTGCTAGGCACTTGGGAAGAGAACCAGATTAAAAGGAATTAGGGTGCTCTGGCCCCAAAGGAGCCCATCAATTTAAGAGAAAATAAAAAGTCTGTATAAGTAACTACAAATACAGCGAATACGTTTTGTAGTACAAGTATTATATTAGAATACGGTAGCTTATTGGGGTAGAAGGTCTATGGCTTTTCTCCAAATCTCTATGGCTTTCAGACTTGTCACAAAACAGGATAGACTTACCCATGTCATGTCTTTAAAAGTTTACAATTATGTTGAGGTTAGAGAGCAATTTGAGAAAGGGTAAACTGCTCAATAAATTTATATAAAAATGTAAATGCTGTTGAAACAAATATATAAAGGTCAAATAACAGTAAATACAATTTAAACAAAATTCCCTTGGTGATGAAAGTGGACATTATTGACACTGACTTGGAAATACAGCTTTAATGAATTCTGGAGGACAGGAGGAGTCTCTCAGAATTGTAGCTATTTGCCAGAATAGTGTTTTAGTGCTTGAGTTGCATTGTTTCATAAGAGAGCCTGCGAGCAATATATCTATTCAAAATAATGATAACACTATTTCAGAGACATTTTTCATGATAGAGCCTATCATATAATTGGTATCAGATAATTGGTGCTGTTGGGTTTGGAGTGTTGGTGAATTTCTAGTCTTTTTCATTTCCCTCAAGGAGGAGCAAGCTTAAAAGAGAAAAAAGTAGCATGGAAAAATAAATTATGTACTGATTACCAGGAGAGGTAGGTAGTTTCATGAAGTAGTGATAGGCTTTTGTTTTCTTAGCTATAAAGATGTTTGGAAAATAAAACTTTGGTATAAAAAAGTTGTTCAGAAACATATTTTTACTCCAAACCCAGGTTAGAGAGATTCACTTTTATTACAGTCAGCTTATGTGTTCTGTATTTAAGTATTATGTGTGCTGTGGGTTTTATTTGTCCATTAGGTTTTATTAGATGCTAGAAAGCTACTCAATACAGTTTGGTGATTGGTTTATCTCTCAGCTGAATTGTGTGGACTTTTAGAAGTTTAGCTGGTACTTGGGGAGGCTGGTGGATTCTCTGTTAAGTGTTTAGAATACCATTCATAGTTTAGGGAGCGTTTTGAGGTATTGCCACGAGCAGTGAAATCCTTCAGATTGAGAAGTCAGATTTTAAATATTAGACATTACCTTCCCTTGAGGAAACAGATTTAGATTCTGTGTGCTATATAGCTGAACAAAAAGTGGTGCCTCAAGGAGTGTATTTATTTCTTTTAGATACCCCATGTTACCCCACCACCAGAAGAGTCTGGGCAGAGACTGGACTACACCGTGGGAGAATCTGCAAAAGTGTTGCTGGAACAGACACATTTCTAGTTGTATGAGGTGGCCTGGACATTACTCTCGCGCCCCTTACCCGTACTTCAGTAGTAGGCATTTCTCACTAAATTGGAGACCACCTGGTTTGTTTGAGTCTAGAGCTCCGTTTCAGTACTGGAACTGGAGACCTGACAGCCTGAGCCAGACTTCCTTGTTTCACCTCTCTAGTTACATCATGAACTCTGAGGGAGATGAGCCTTCATCAAAACGAAGAAAACACCAAGGTAAAGGTGACATTTATCTTGGTGCAGAAATAGACATAAGCCATAGCATAATTGAAACTTTTCATATTTAATCCTTAAGAAAACCTCCTGCAGGTTTTAGAGGTGTTTGGTGTTTATTTTTAACCAGTACTTTTCTGTTAGGAAAACGGAAATTATTTTTTTTAATTAAGTCTTTAAAAAAAAATCTTCAATTAATTGTGTATTTCTGGCAGTAAAAATGAAAGTTACTCTTCATATAAAGTTGGAAAACAATGGAGAACCAGATGGAAACCTTAAGAATAATTTTAAAATTCACTGTTTTTGAAACAACGATTCTTAGATTTCTTAGAAATTGATAACATGTATTCTTGAGATTCCACAGATATATTAAAAAACATTATGTTTTCATTTTTGATGTTAGCATTATAAGACAAAAAAATTTCCTTAAATAGAAACAATCATAAGTGAAAAATATTTTCTTACAGAATCAAATTTTAGCTTATTAAATTTATATTTTTCATGATGGGTCTTTAGACATAATCAAGAGTCTTTGGGAAGTTTATCTTTTAACCACATCTTATTCACTTTGAGACAGTTTTTTCTAGCTATCTTGGTTATTTCTATTTTTCTCCTGTTCTTTTTACTCTCAACAATTCACCAGACTCTCTGTGCTTCCAGCCCTGCCCCCCTCCAAAAGGATACACGAGTAGTCTAAGTAAATTTGGAATTGTCATTCTTACTGAGCTACAGTTGTCGATGAAGATCATTCCTCTGAAGATACTTGGAAATAGGCTGTGTGGGTGTTAATTTGCAGGGAGCGGACATGTTTGTCAAAGAAAGGCGTTCAGAGCGAGTCTCACCTGGGAATAAGAGCTAGATTAGTTAGAACTCTTCTAAGTAGGACTTCTACTACACATTTAAGTAGAAATTCTAATTACTCAGAAGAAGTGGAAATCTATTTGTATAGCGCTTAACCATCAGTGTATCTGTAAACAAGTATTTGAATGATTGAAAGGTACATTTAGAATCATTAAAATTAGGTTCCTAAAAACAACCCATCGTCTGAGGCTGTATGAGGACGTGAGATGGCTGCTCGTTCACGTATTCATTGTTCATCAGGTTGACACACTCCTCTTCTGTTTGGCCTCTTGTAAATCTGGTGGGCTCTCAGGTGGAGAGGTGGCCTAGTGACCCCAGGCATGGGCTTAGGAAACGCTCCTGCTCTCATTCTGCTCCGCCACTAACTGTGTGAGTCTGGACAGGTTACAAACCTCTCTGCTCCTTGGTTTCCTAGTGTGAAATAATGCCTGCTTTGAAAGCCTGTGGAGGATGGAGTGAGACATATTCAACGTGCCTAACACATTGTTGGCTTCATAGTAGGTACTCAGAAAATCCTGGTGGTGTTGTTTTCCCTTAAATGGATGGGGAATTACATTTACAGACCGATAAACTTTGATTGCAACCTGACTCTCTATATGTCCGTTCTTCCTAGGTTTTGTGAATAAGGAAAATGCTCTTCGTTAAGCCATATTTGTGACTTCTGATATTTCACTAATACTACTTTTCAATCAAGAGAACAGCATTGCTAACTTGCCTGTCACTATAAAGTGGTATTTGAAGGATTTGTGTGACCCAATTATGACCTTTTAATTAGGCACCCTAGAAACCCAATCAGGCCTAATTGCTTGCTTTTTTTGACTCATCTGTCTTCTCTGCTGTGACCACCTTGTTCCTCCTGACATGGAAGGTATATAAACTTTTGTAGTGTGAATTTATGTTGTGAAGTCTGTGAAAGCCAGAGACTGTCCACTCTCTCAGTAGTTTTCAAATTGTCTTCCATGGAACCCTAGCATTCGAACAAATTTCTGTATGTTTATTCAAAGCAAATGTGGTCAGAATGAAATGTGTTTACCCCATCATCCCAGCCCCAGTCCCAGCCTACCAGGGGTTAATGGTCAGGACATGAAAAATAATACCAAAGAGTTATACAGACTGTAGAAGTCTGAAAGCTACTGTATTGATTTGATCATCTTGTGGTCTTGGTTATTTTAAAAAATGGAATTGCCGAAAGAGTTGGTTTAAACTCTTAATTGCCAGGACTATACAAATCTTATGCTTTTATATGCCATTACATATACATATTTTATAAGAAAGCATGAATGAATTTAATGCAGCGATCCCACCAGGGTAGTGCTGTAAGTTTGTGATGATAGCTAACATTTTGTTGTATGACTAGAACCCTCTCCATCTCATTTACATAAAAAGATTTAATGATTTGTGACTAAAACCGTAGACAGTCCCTAATTTATGAGGGAATTATGTTCTCGATAATCAGTTCTTAAGAATCACTTCTGTTTTCCTCATAGAAACTGTGTTATAAATTTCAGAGTAGCTGTGCAGAGTCAGTATCAGTAGCTTTAGTTCTGACCTTTAGGGGTTCAGTTCAGTTGCTCAGTTGTGTCCAACTGTTTGTGACACCATGGACTGCAGCACGCCAGGCCTCCCTGTCCATCACCAACTCCCAGAGTTCACCCAAACTCATGTCCATTGAATCAGTGATGCCATCCAACCATCTCATCCATCCTCTGTCGTCCCCTTCTCCTTCTGCCCTCAATCTTTCCCAGCATCAGAGTCTTTTCCATTGAGTCAGCTCTTTGCATCAGGAAGCCAAAGTATTGGAGTTTCAGCTTCAACATCAGTCTTTCCAATGAACACCCAGGACTGATCTCCTTTAGGATGGACTGGTTGGATCTCCTTGCATTCCAAGGGACTCTCAAGAGTCTTCTCCAACACCATAGTTCAAAAGCATCAATTCTTCTGTGCTCAACTTTCTTTCTAGTCCAGTTCTCACATCCATAGCTAACATTTTGTGTGAGCTATGACTAGTCATAGCTAGTCATGTATACATGACTACTGGAAAAACCAAAGCCTTGACTAGACGGACCTTTGTTGACAAAGTAATGTCTCTGCTTTTGAATATGCTATCTAGGTTGGTCATAACTTTCCTTCTAATGAGTTAGCGTCTTTTAATTTCATGGCTGCAGTCACCATCTGCAGTGATTTTGGAGCCCCCCAAAATAAAGGCCTTTAGGAGTAGGATTCTCCATATTCAGTGAAGGATAAGGGGTAGTTTCCTTCTCTTTCCTAGACATAGGACAAGCACTGAGCTAAATTATGTGATAGTTGAATACTTTTGTTACTTTGGTTTTCTTTCCTTCATCAGTTTTTACCTTTCTCCTCAGGCTCCTAGTACCTTTGGTATCATAATTCCAACTCCCCTGTTCCACTCAGACCTCGCTATTCATAAAAATTGCCTTCCTCTTCTGTCCTCTGATCAGAATTCCTATTCCTTCAGTGCAGCAGATATCAGCTTTTAGATTTTGAGGGATGAAATCTGATTAAAGTCACTTAAAATTTTTACTTCATTGACATTTCTAGAGTGTACTGATACTTTTTTTCTTTCACCTTTTTTGAGATATAACTGACATTACCAGCACAGTCTAAGTTTAAGGTGAACAGCATAATGATTTACCTTACTACACCACGGAAGGATTACCACAATAAGTTTTGTGAACTTCATAATCCCAAAGAGACACAAAAGAAAGGGGAAATAAATATTTTGTATGTAATGTGAGCTTTTAGAATTTACTCTCTTAACAACCTTCATATAGACCATGCTACAGTGTTAATTAAATTTACCATGTTGTACATCACATCCCTGTTACTTATTTATTTTATAACTGAAAGTTTGTACCTTTTGACTGCCTGCAGCTAGTTCCCCCACCCCTCTAGAATGTGTTGATACTCTGTAAATATATAATTACAGAAGATTTGGAAAAATCTTTCACAGTCCTTCATATCAGAGATAATTACTCTTAAAAATAGTGGTATATTTCCTTGTAGTCTTTCCCCCCCATGTTTAGAATACTCTTCCTCAATTTATTTTTTATTTAATTTTTAATTGGAGAAGTTTAGGGATTCTGAATCAGTGAAATGAAAGCCTTACAGGAAAAGGGAGATATTCTAGGGCTGAGATTTTCTCATATCATCTAATTGTGCTTGAAAGTCCATCTTCAAATCTTTTTGTTTCCCAAGTTCATCCTATTTCTTGTTTTCCCTTCTTTTAAGCTTATAGATTCTCTAAAAAGTTCCACATTTGTCTTTATGACTTTCATGACAGTAAGAGTATCCTCTTTATTGATGGGGAGAGGAAGATCGAAGGAGTATGTGTGTTGTGTATGAGTGTTTATACATATATATGGTACTGTGTTTATGTATCTATAGATACATACGTGTGTGTGTATGTATTTTTTTAAGTAATCATGTCTAAATCAAAGACTGCTTATAATTTCAGAATCTCTTGCTATTTCCTCCTGTTCTCAATACTTTTTCAGTGTGCACGGTGTCTTTGCAGAATATAAACTGTCACACATTCCTGATTGTTGCATGCTAGGTTTGTCAATCAGGATTAGCATTTACTAGCATTGTATAGCTATGTTACATTTAATTTTTGCTTTGGCGTGCATTAAAAATATTTCTTTTGTTTATTTCATTAGCAGTCTTCCGTAAATACTGCTTCCATTTACTGTCATTATATACCCTTCATTCACGTCTAAACCAGATTTCTCAGATGAATTGTCTCAGGAACACAGTTAAGCATTTGATGATCTTGTCATACTAGTAGGTGATAAAATACAATATGAAATTATCTTGTTGAAAGACCAGCTGTGCCATACAAGTATATTGTCCTGGCTATGAAGTTGCTGAGCATGTCTGGCAAATCCATGCCATAATCATGGGGAAGTGAGAAGCCATGACCTGTGTAGTCTTAGCTTTGTTGACACACGCTCAGAGCCTCCAGAATGACTTCCAGAACCCTCTTAAACATGTTTTGTGCCTCTTGGATCAGGCAGTGTATCATTCCACAGTCTTTGTAAACAGTTTGATGACCACTTCTAGTCATGAGGTGCTACAGTACCATTTTCTAGGGGAAAACATTCTGTTCATCACTTATAAGAATTTTTAAAAGGCAAAAAATACTTACGTGCAGGAAAATATATGATCTGTTTTTTATTAATTCTTTGTATTTTGTCTAATATATTTTAACAGGCACAATACAACGGCATTGGGAATATATATGTAACCATAATAAAGAAAACACGAAGATCCTAGGAGACGAAAATGTTGACCCCATATGTGAAGACAGTGAGAACAAGTTTGAGTTTTCAGTGATGTCCTATAATATACTTTCACAGGATTTACTGGAAGACAATTCACACCTTTATAAACACTGCCGGCGGCCAGTATTACACTGGAGTTTTAGGTTTCCCAATATTCTGAAAGAAATTAAACACTTTGATGCAGATGTAAGTGTAAAATATCATCAGAATTCTTCACCTAAGGAAAAGTTGGGTTCATTTCTGAACTAAATGGTTTTTTATCCCTTTTGTTTGTGAAGTAAGAAGGGAAGGCCTATATAGTTACAGGTGAATTCCCTAGCAGTCCAGCGGCTAGAACTCTGTGCTTAACACTGCCCAAGGCTCGAGTTCCATTCCTGGTTGGGGAACTAAGATCCCACAAGCCACAGTGTGGCTAAAAAAAAATTTTTTTTAATAGATAAGATGATGAAACAGCTTTGAATAGGGTATTATAACTTTGGAGGCATAACTTGCTAATGGTTGTTGATATAAATGATTATATAACTTTTCAGAAAAGATTCAAAAAGTTTTAAGTATCAATCAGTTTTGAGACAGAGACTGGTACCATATTAAGTATTCAGTAAATACTTCCCTTTGATTGAAAATTTTAATAATTCATGCAAAAATTAATTTTGATGATAACATTCAAAAGACTAGAAGGATTTAGTATGAATGAACTTGTAAATTCAGGAAAAATATTCCAGCATATAAATTATAAATATTTCCTTTGAGAAATACCAGTTTTGGATAATAAGAGGGATTCATGTGAGTAAAGGTCATGGTTTTGG
This sequence comes from Bos indicus, assembly GCF_029378745.1. NCBI lineage: Eukaryota > Metazoa > Chordata > Mammalia > Artiodactyla > Bovidae > Bos > Bos indicus. The sequence continues at coordinate 71,389,055 of NC_091775.1, forward strand.
GGACTGATCAAATTTGGAGACATTGATTTGATAGATTTATAAAAGAAAAAATTATTTCAGGTTTCATTAGGTTTTTAGAATTTTAGAAACCTATTTTTAAAACAAAAGCACCAGAAAATTCATATTTGTATTTTTTTGTTTTAATTCAAGCCATTTTTTCTTCTAAGGTACTTTGTTTGCAAGAAGTTCAAGAAGATCATTATGGAACCGAGATCAGGCCAAGTTTGGAATCATTGGGTACAAATGTAACTTTTATTTTAGCCAGATTTACTTAGTGAGTTATTAAAGCATAGCTTGCTAACAAAGGTGTGTGGTATATTTAGACTAAAAATCTTAATTTTGAAAAACAGCTTAATACTCATTTTAAGAGGTCAAGAAAAGATTGAAGTATTTCAAATGGGTACTTTTGTGTTGATACATATTTTAATATAAATGGAAAAGTGTGCAAAAATCTCTTCATAGCTGCCTTTCTAGGAGTCTCTTTGCCTACTACCAGACTCCTAGGATTCTGAGTTCCATGAGATTGGGGACCATTGTATCTAGTTCATCATTTTATAACACCTATGTCCACGGTGCCTAATTGAATGAATACCTTTAGAAACAGGTCATCTCTTTGAGAAATGCTGCCTACGTTGCATTCATTCATTCAGCACGTATTTTTTTGAGTGTTTGCTGTACACCATGCACTGTTGAAGGCAATGGGGATACAGCAGTGAGCAAAACAGGTAACAGGTCTCTGTGCTTGCGGAGCATACATTCTAGTGGAGAAAGGCCAAGAATAGACTGAACAAACAAGTAAATAGTACCTCAGGTAATGAGAGTTTTCTGGAGAAAAACACAGGAAGGGGGAAATGGGTCAGCTTTCAGTTTTAAACAAAATGACCAGAGAGAGCAACTTTTGAGTAAAGACCTAAAGGAGGTGAAGGAACAAGTGGTGGCTGGAGCATTCCAGGTAGTGGAGATGGCTAAGAAGGTTGTAGTGCCTTGAGGCAAGAGAAACTGCTGTGTGTGGAGTGGATCAAGCAGGAAAGAGTTAGAAGCAAAAAGGTAAGAGATCTGGGGTTGGGAGAGAGGGGACAGGTTACTATAAGGTCGCTGTTTTTGCCTTGACTCTGACTTTTGTTAGGATGGAAATGAGAGTGTGATAACACGTGTATGTAACACTGCAGTCTGCCGGTAAAAAAAAATCTGTTTGACCCAGAAGTAGACTTTTTTGATTCCAACACTTTTTAACATCCTACCTTACTAATACACTAACCCTGGTGGCTCAGACGGTAAAGCGTCTGCCTGCAATGCGGGAGACCCGGGTTCGATTCCTGGGTCGGGAAGATCCCCTGGAGAAGGAAATGGCAACCCACTTCAGTATTCTTGCCTGGAAAATCCCATGGACAGAGGAGCCTGGTGGGCTACAGTCCATGGGGTTGCAAAGAGTCGGACACAACTGAGCAACTTCACTGAGCGACAAACATTGTCCAAAAATTAGAATTTTGTTTTGCCATATTATTTTTTGCAAGTGTGGCAAAACAGTTCTATTACTTTCGTATATATATTAAAAAAACAGTCATCTTTGTTAAAAATTTTTTTCTTTCTTACAGGTTATCACTGTGAATACAAGATGCGGACAGGAAGGAAACCTGATGGCTGTGCCATTTGCTTCAAACATTCCAAATTTTCACTCTTATCAGTGAACCCAGTGGAATTCTACCGCCGTGATGTTCCTCTATTGGACAGAGACAATGTTGGATTAGTGTTGCTCTTGCAACCCAAGATTCCAAGCGCTGCCTCCCCTGCCATCTGTGTAGCTAACACACATCTGTTGTATAACCCAAGGCGAGGTGACATTAAACTGACCCAACTGGCAATGCTTCTGGCAGAGATTTCCAGTGTTGCCCATCAGAAAGACGGCAGCTTCTGCCCCATTGTTATGTGTGGGGACTTCAATTCTGTTCCTGGTTCTCCACTCTATAGTTTTATTAAGGAAGGAAAATTGAATTATGAAGGACTCGCCATAGGAAAGGTAAGTGCATTCCTTCTTATTAGGAGGTGGGTGTAAGTCTCTGTCTACATTGTAAAGTGAGGACAGAGCTTTACCTTGTAAAGTCATCCCAGAGCTGTTTGAAAACCTCAGATGAACCAGTACCCTCACTTTATCAAACTGCAATGATGATCCATAGCTACTCATAAGTAATTATATTCACTGGATTTAATTCACTTTTCCATCTATTTGTGACAATATTCTGCTTGGAGGAAGTAGGAGCCAACAAAAGATTCAGAATGGGGGTGAAGAAGGAAAATAAAACCATTGACAGACATGAGTACTTCACAAATAAGGAACTACTCACAGGTGCAGAGAAGCGTTTTGAATGCCGGGTGTGGGCAAGAGAGTTGGAGAAACAGTAATATTTGCTTATTATATAAGTTTTCCTTTCCATAAGGATACATATTTCAATTCTTTAGCTGAGTATAATTTATCCCATGTTTTTATTTTTATTGTTCTGTTCTGCTTAGTTCAGATTATTTCCTCTTTAGTACATTTGACCAAAGTAAGCCCTTGCCACTGAGTTTTGGATGATAGTTTACAGTTTTATGAGAGTTGATCTTTCTTAGTATTTTATATAACAGGAACTATAATGCAGGTAGTAAAAAAAAGGAGGAGCAGTATTAGTCCAAAGCTATAGATCATTTAGATTTCCAAATTTGAGAAAAACATGCATAGGAAAAGATTACCATTTTTATGTAAGTAATAATGTTTTTTGAACTGTATTTGAGCAAAATTTTACAAGCACAAATGATATAATGAATAAAGGATAATATTTACTATTCTTGGATTTCCTTTTATTTAAGAAATAAACTTTTCAGTACATAATTTAAAATCTATTTACCTAAGATACCTGTTGAAATTTTGTTTAGGTATCTGGCCAGGAACAGTCTTCACGGGGACAAAGAATTTTATCTATTCCAATTTGGCCCCCAAACCTAGGTATCTCACAGAACTGTGTGTATGAGGTACAGCAGGTACCAAAAGTAGAAAAGCCAGGTAAGTGTTTGCAATCCATTTTGGCAGTCTTCTTGATAATAGTGTTCCCTTTGAAGGCATAAAACTAAATTTTTAAAGGGATAACATCTCAGAGATGAATATTCATACATAAAAGCATAGGGTTGTTCACTTTTTTTTTTTTTTAAGAACTCTGATTACCTTTTTGAAAATCAACTTCCAAAATTACTTTTGCATGAATTACTTGCATGTTGCGTTGAACATGTTTGTGTTTTATTTTTGCTAATTAGTATTTGCATAATACATATTCTGGGATGAACCATTTAACTAGGCATCTATCTAAACTAGATATGCCTTAAATACTGTTCCTAGAGTAAAAGTACTCTACGGCAAAATAGAACAAAACAAGACACTGAGAGTATTAATAAGCTTCTCTCTGCTCTTACAGATGGTGACCTGACACAACCAGAGCTGGACAAAACAGAGGTCCTAGTAACAGCTGAAAAGTGAGTTCTGGAAAGCAACAGTAGACATTTGCTGACTCTAGTTGAGTAAAGAAATCATTTCTCAAAAATCACTTGGTGAAAAAATAAAGCTGATGATACTCTGTGCTGGTGAAGAACGCTGGCTCTTAAGTCAAATAGACCTGAGTTCTAACACTAACTTTGCTGCTCTTTAATTGTGTGATTTTAAGCAAGAAATTTAACATTTTTAAAAGGTTCAGTTTCTTTATAATCTGGATTGATGTGAGGACTAGATGAGACAAAGCATGTAAAATCAGTGTTTGACATACAGTAAGTGCTTAAGCGTTGTTTATAGAAACAATTTGTCCATGGACCTGAACCCACTAACATTTATTGCTATTATGTATTTAAACAAAGGTGAAGATCACAGAAAAATATCTTTCAGATTTCAAGAGGATCTTTAGCCTCCTTTAACTGCTTACTGAATCTCAAAAATAAATCTATAGGAGAAATGATCCAAAAAAAGAATATGGCTGTAGAAAAGATAATTACCTGAACTTATCTCTTAAACTACAGGGAAAGGTCTTCATAGGTAGCTAGGTAAAGATGCCTGGGTTTCTTTTTATTAAAGAATCATGGATGCTTAGGGCTGTGATTGAAAAACATATATTTAATACAATAGGACATTTGTGTCTTAGGAGATTCTCAAAATGTCTTGATTATTTCGTAGTCTGACTCTTCTATAGTTTTGACTTTTAACATTTAAATTTCAGAATCACCTCTCATTTTTATCTGACTTCTTTTCAGTCTTATTATATTTTGTATATCTTGTTTTGGGAAAATATCTATAAGAACTAGAAAGAAAGGAGCAATTTTTTAAAATTAAAATTTATTAAAAAATTTTAAACCTTTCACAGTAGAAACTTCCCTGAGTGAGATAATTAAAAAGGCTACTCTTACTAGCAAATACTTAGTTTTGAGTAATTCTAAAATCTTTTTATAAAAATAGGGTGTAAGAAAAGCTACTTATATCTTTAAAATAGTGCCTTTATATGCATACTTGTATCTGTAAACTAAAATGTTAGTAGTAAGAACAGTTGGCAGTAGGCCTATTTTACATTTAATAATATTGTAAATATAAGTCCTCAGACATAAAAAGTTTCTAAAACTTGGCAGTAGAGCAATTTGAAACAATTATCTGTACTTATTGACCTATGAGCTCTTTAAAATCAGGGCATCTTTATCAGTGTATCCTTAGCGCTTAAGAAGAGATAGTGCCTTGGACTTAGGAGATGTTTGATAAATGTGTGTTGAATGAACAAAAAATTTCTTTTAAATTTTGTTTTGTTTCATGACATAAAATATCCTTAAAATTCATGATGTGTTAATGGGATATGATTTTTAAACCTTTTGCCTGAAACATCATGTATATTTAAAGAATGGGGTAAATGTAAGCCATTATATAGAAGCTGTTTTAAGATGCAGTACAAAATTATCTCACATACCATAGCAAGGATAACCATGGAAAAATATGGCCCCTCTGACATCAAAAGTCTGTCAGTTCTAAATAGTATTCCTAAAGGCCACTTTAATATTCTTAGAAGCAGCAAAAAACTTACAAATTGTTTTAGAATATGTGTTCATTAGTAAGTGGAGGCTATCAAATATGTTACAATTAATTTAAAAAATCACATCAGTATGTTAATTATTGAGCTCCCCCACACACCCCACATATTATACCTGTTAATGGATTTTGGATATCACTGCATGAACAAAGAAATGTGAAATTGTGATATGGTCTGTTTAAATAAATATTGTCCTAATGTCTGGTTTTGTCTGGAAATTTAAGTGAAAAGGTGCTTTAAGTAGGAGGAATTATAAAAATCATTAAAAACTTGATGGACGCTACTCTTTTTTCTCCTTCAATTTAGGTTATCTTCAAATTTACAGCACCATTTCAGCTTGTCATCTGTTTATTCACATTATCTTCCTGACACTGGAATCCCAGAAGTGACCACCTGCCATTCCCGAAGTGCCGTAACGGTGGATTATATTTTCTATTCTGCTGAAAAGGAAGGTGTTGCTGAGCAGCCAGGTAAAGAATGCGTGTAATCTTAAATTCTGCTTGAGAACACAGTAACTAAAAACTTCAGGGCTGAAGCTGAGAAAGCCAAACATCTGTATGAGAAGTTCTCAATTTAGAAATTAAAAGTATTTTAAAATTGGTAATATATTTGGCAGATTGGTACTATACCCGAGTAAATCAGTTTATCACTTGCAGAAGATGGAGGCAGTGAAATACCTCAGAGCAAATTATTCCCTGTGAATTACATCCTTAGCTCCAGCCTCCAATCCCAGCCAGCTTCTGAGTTCCTTTATAGATCTTTTATATTGCCTTCTGGTTTTATCCACCACAAGTCTACTGTTCTTCTTGCGGCGGCAGCATCACACAGCTTTGTACTTAAATTTTACTAAGGGGTGCTGCCTTCATTGGAGGGCCTTGCTTGTCCTGCCAACAGCTGACGGTTTTGTCATGTTGACCCTGGGATATTGTCTCTTTCTGGAAAGAGAAGTCTGAACAGTGTGTTTTCAAAAAGCACAGGTGATAAAACACTTTTCCTTGTATGATTCATTGACAACAAGGTATTAACTATTGGTCAAAGGATTTACTGTGGAGGAGAAAGGGAGGTTTAATAGTAGTGAAAGTGGAGTTGCTCAGTCGTGTCTGACTTCACCAGCCCCATGGACTAGTCCATCAGGCTCTTCGTCCATGGCATTCTCCAGGCAAGAATACTGGAGTGGGTTGTTGTTCCCTTTTCCAGGGGATCTTCCCAACCCAGGGAGTGAACCTGGGTCTCCTGCATTGCAGGCAGATTCTTTACACCAGGGAACCAGGAGTCAAAAAAGTATTCAGAAAATTGAAAATCCTAAATGTGGGCAGCTATTTTGTCTTTTCTGATTTTCCTTTTTTCTCTTCCTTTTTTTTTTTTTTTTCAATGCTACTTTTCTTTCCCAATTTTCCCTTCTGTTTTTTTCTTTCTATCCAAAAATAACCTTACTAGTAACACTCAGGAGATGTCCAATTCCTCTCCACTAGATCAACTCTACAAAATAACCTTGTTGCTTTCAATTTGTAATTTAGTTCTGGTAGTTGTCATTATATATATATATATATATCTCCACTAGATGGCGGGAGTGTGCCGTGGACCAGCATCTCCAATGTTAACATCAAGAGCCTTTTACTCCACTTCTGTGGGTACTAACTCTCTGGGACCAAATTATACTAATTTATTCTGCAGTCACTTAATAAATGTCCTACTTAGATGTGGCTTAGTCTTTCGGTTTTATACAATTATAGAAAAGTTGATGGGTGAATTTCTTAGGTAGTTGTCAATCTCAAATTACTCTTAACATTCTTATGTGTTATATTGATATTTTCTTCTAAAGATTATTTGTAGAACTTGAAATTGAAAAAACAAATCTGAAATAGGAAAACAAACATCTGAGACTGCTGTTTGAGTGTTATAATTAGGTTATAACTCAATAAAAACTAACCAGATTTTAAACTGTTTCATATTAGACTTCCAAGGCAGTGTCAAGTTACATATCATTTTTTTTAAAGACTTCTGGGGTCAATGTACAACCTGTTATTTCACTAAATATGTATGTGCTTTTTTAATGTAGGAGCTGAAGTTGCTTTGGTTGGTGGCTTGAAACTTCTAGCCAGACTGTCACTTCTTACAGAACAAGACTTATGGACTGTTAATGGACTTCCAAATGAAAATAACTCTTCAGATCATTTGCCTTTATTGGCTAAATTCAGACTTGAACTCTGACTCTTGATTACATATATACTTTGCTTTCCCGTTTGGTTTTTTTTTCCCCAAAGAATGTAAAGTTGTTCTTAAGAGTTTGCATGTTTATTTATTTTTACGCTATGAAATTTCTGAAGAGGTTTATGTTAAATGTTTGAAACAGGTAACAGAAGAAACACGTTTACACTTTTCTTTTTTAATAATGAAAAAATATTTTCCTGACAAGTGAGATCTAAATGCTGTTTATTGCAAAAAAAGTTGTAAATATTTATTCTAAATCCCAGTAAAGTTGACAGTGATTTTTAAATACGGCGCAACTTCTTTAGTCCTCTTAGGAAAGAATTTCGTGTTTTTAGCAAGCTTTACAGTGGATCCAAAATATCTTTGAGTTCTTGCAGACCACAACTCATTCCCTTCCAGAAGGCCTGATTTCATCACAAGTATCATGTCTGTTGAGTCTTAACTCATTCATCTCAGAAATCATTGGGTTGTTCCCAAGTATCTAACCATTTTAGTTTGTCTTTGATGGGGCTTGACAGTGCTTTTTAGAACTATACAAATTGCTGAATCCATTTTATTACCATCCTGAGCCATGTAAGGTGCCTGCATTTTATTGGGAAGATGTAGGTCACCATAACTAGCAGGATGAGGTGTTTTGGACAAGCCCACTCTCCATCCTGTAGTGGACTGCACAGGATGCCTGAGAGAGTCAAGAGGCGGGGGTCATGCCTTGAGTTTCCCTAGTAATTTTTTTTTTAATTTAGTTTCAAGAAAAGATTCTGGATTGAAGGAAAGATTTTACTTTACTGAACCAATCCTGTAGAAATTTACTTTATTAGGAAACTTGTATTTGGAACAAAGTGGCAGCTATAAGATTCTTTTTATTTGCCTCAGAAATAAGAGGAAGCCAGCAGAACTCTAGAGGGGAGATGTTAACTTGGAGACCTAACACTCTTTAATAGTTGATGATAACTGTTTTGTTGTGGTTTAACTGTTGTCATTTCTGTAATGTTTTGGGTTTTTATCTTTTTTTTATCATGATTCAGTAGTGTGAGATGGTGCTGGTCTTTTTTATAAAGCGGTTAAGAGTGGGTCTGAAAAATCCTGCAGTTGGCTCTTAATGAGTGTTTGAATCAAACATTTTAAAACCTAAGTGAAAATTTACTCTTTTCTAGAATTGGGATCAAAGAACTATGTCCATTTTTACTAAGTAATTTTATATTATACTGAATTACAAAAGTTTTTTACAATGGGTTTTCTGAATAGAATGCTTCATTTTAAATTAGCAGCAGTAGTTACTTTATAAGCTCGGACTTTTTCTACTGAAGTTATTTACTACAATTATTAAAAAAATAAATAAACCAGATAAATACCCCCCAAAAGCATGTGGGTTATAAGGATTTCCCTAGTAAAAGTTACAGTGTTACAGAAATACTTCTGTTTATTGTGTCACTTTTTCTTTTAAACTTAACAGTATTAACCATAGGATTTCCCACATTTTGTAGTAACAGTTTTCAAAGTATTACATGTTCTGATTAGCAGATATTGTCATCAGCAAATGATAACAGCAGATAGTATATTTATCCCTTTTAGTATTAGGGAAAGAAAAATGAAGACTCATGGATAACTATGTTGTGTTGTATGAATTTATTAACAACTAACTTTATATATAGGTATTCTTGATAAACAAACATCTCTGAAAACCTCTGAAAACTTAATTTTTTGTACCCTGATTAATATATTGTGATTTTAGGCCCTTTTCATGTGTTTCACTTTGAGTTAATCCCATAAAATTGCTTTCTGCTTTACCTTATAGAATGAAGTATTATTATATGTACTGGAGGCCAAGGAGTCCTTTGTAACTTTGTCACAGGCTTTAAAAGCTCCACTAAAATTAACTGTCCACTTGTCTTTACTTTGTTTGATCAGAAGAGTTAGTAACTGTTGGAGCCTTGTATTTACCTGCCAAAAGCAATTAAATTTGGTTAACTGCTGAAACCAAATCTCCCTGTCTCACCTGCTGTGCTATCCAGGTTTTAAATGGAAAGGGATATATTGCAGAATTGCAGTAATGAAATTTTGGTTTTACTCTAGCTTTTGATATCAGTAGGTGTGTTTGAAATTGTCTTTAAGTTAGAGATCCAGAATTCAGAGGGTTGGAAAAACATTCACTTTGTCAAGCCATGTGCACTTTGTCCCTGTAAGTTGCCTAATAAATTATCATACTAGTACATTTGTGCCTGAAGGTTTTGTGGTAGATGAAGTCAGCTGTGAAACTCACTTGTTGCCTTGGGTGATGCCAAAATATAAGGAAGCCAATAAGTGAATTAAGATACACCAAAATAGAATGATAAATTTAATACAGAACCTGAAAACTGTGGAAGAAGACAAGGGTGAGAGTGATAAATTAGTTTACTAGAACAAGTATATAATAAGAGGGATAAGAAAAAAAGTCACACCATTTATATTTTTAGAAGGAAAACAATCCTTGAGTTTCCAGGATGATTTTATTGAAAGTCCCATGCTGTGTATAAACATACAAGTGATGAGAAAAACATTAAATTGAAACATGCACTTATCTGGCATTCTCTAAAATACCATTATACAAGTTTTCATTTACTTAGAAAAATACCCACTAAAACAATCACAGTTTTTCTTAAGAGATCTAAAAAAAATGTATTGGCCAGAACAAAGTCCAAGAGAATAAACAAGATTCTGAATTGTATGTCAAAAAACTGTACAAGGTTGTACATAAAACTAGAGCTTACAAAAGCCTCGGGTATAGTAAGAATACGGAATTAAGATCTCCAAAGTTCTATTTACCAATATCTATTAATAAAATCCTTATGAAATAATTGACTTAGAAAAAGTGAAATGCTCATGATTTCAGAGTGTATAGAAAATACTAAATATCTGAAATAAAAATGTACTCAAAACAGCACAACATGTAGTCTAGAATCAAGATTTCTGTCATTCATTTAAACTTTGCATGTATTATCACAATGGCTTAAGCATAAAATTTCTCTTGCATTAACTTTTTTTAAAAACTAGATTTCAAATCATTTCATGATTTTTATCTTTTGAATTATAACCAGATTTAAAATCAATTCTGTGGGGTAAATCGTGTCTTTTTTTTTTCTTACCTTATTATCAATTCACTAGAATGTAAGAGTTTGGTACTTTTCTTGTGTCTTTTAGAAATTAACATATTCCATAGGCAATAAAAATAGAGTAACAACTAAGAACATTTTAACTTATTTTCATGTTTCTGTTGACTAACTCTTGCTTTGGGGAAATGAATCTTAAAATCAAGAAGTGAGTGTGGAAGAAATCAGGTTACTAATTGAATCTTCAAGCCAGTTGGCAGTTTTAAGGCTTAGACGTCAGCATATTAGAAACAGGTTGTATTCCTAATTCCTTCCCCCACTCTGTGGGAGACAAGGATATGCAAATATTGACACTCCATATTTTAGACTGGACAGTACTTAATACTTGGAAAATCCTATTCCAAGCCCTTAGAATGACTGCAGTATATCAATACTATAAGTAGTCTACTTATTGGATATAATAAACTTTCAGATTGATAAACATGATTTTATTTCATCTAGAGAGCAAAGTCTGTATTTTAGGATGAAAATGAAATGATTCACGGACTACTCCAAACATCTAAGTACATGTGGCCAGGAGGCTGCAAATGGGTTTGTCTTGAGAAGATTAAAATAACTCATTTTCAATTCTACTGGTAGTACTATTCTTAAAAGTGGTTAAGTCCTGAATGTGTTTAACTGTTTTAATCTGAGATGTAGATTGGACTTACTTGGTGCTTTTTCATGTAAAGGACATTCGACTTCTTTTTTCAAGGATAGTACTTTCCATTAATACCGATTCTTAGGATATAGGGTTAGGGAGTGAGCTCAGCTGCACACGGCTGAAGGATAGAGTCTGGCTGAAGGATAGAGTCTTTTTCCTTCCCATGTCGCCTCAGAGGTAAAGAATCTGAAATGAGCAGATTCTTTTTTTTTTTTACTCCTAAAATCACCTTCAGGTAAAGAAAGCCAGAGGGGGAGGCCCCAAGACTGAAATAACACTTTTGTTGACTAACAAACTTCACTTAAAATATGCTTTTTGGTTGCATAAGTTGGCATGGTTGCTAAGATCAAACAAGTGAAGTAGAAGCTGTACTCTTTTTTTTTTTTTTTTTTAGAAGCTGTACTCTTGATAACACACAGACTTGGTATGCAAGTTATTCTGTGTGGTCTGCAGCAGAAGTTACACTTTAACTGCCATATGCAGGCCAGATACTCATCCCCTGCTCCATGGAGAACATCAAGCTATAAGCTGTAACACCGTACCCGAAGTCTTTTCCATTTAAAAAACAAAGGTTCTGCTTCTCCAATTCACTGCATTTTCCAATACCAGTTCCTAAACATCATGAAGTGGTACCTAAAAACGGTACTGGAAAAGAATCACATCATGCCATATTTGGTCTTAATATAAGACATTACCTACCTACCAACAGTGAGTCCTTCAGAACCAAGGCCTGACTCAGAGTTTAAAACTGAGGTGAAATGTGAACAGCAAGGTTATCTAGTTCTCAAAACCTGATTCTCTCGGCCTCTGTCTGAGGGTGTTATTGTCAGAGGTAATCGCAATACTGCTAAATTTGTGTAACCATACATGACCTCATGTGCTTTTCACTGGAGTCTGCAAAGTTTAAATGTTAGTGACAGAACACAGACTAGCTTCTGAACGTGCTTTTTTGTTTTGTTTTGAAAGAACAAAAGCTGCTGTCAGTGAATGCTGTAAGAAAGATTAAGAAAGTAGTAACTCCCAAGATCCTGAAAATGATTTCCCATATTGCCAGAAGAATTTCAGTGCTCTTTAAGTAAAACACTTGCATATAATACCTAAAATCTCATCACATGTGCACCAGGAAAAAAATTGCAAACCTTGTGGAGATCCCCATGGGAAATACTGGGGAAACAATACAAATAGACTTAAAAAACAACCCACCATTATGTTTGCATATCTGATGTCAAGATGCTGAGGTAATATTGACTGCTTAAAAAAAACCCCACCAATCTTTGCCTCTGTTATTGCTGAAAAAGACATTAATACTGATTGAGTTACCTTACTGTATCAAAAGTGGGAGGGGGGAGGGCTTCATGAACATGGACTACTAGAGAGGCATAATGTTCAAAGCAAGTAAAAGAAAGTAGGTAAATGGGAAAATATAAAAAACTACAGTTATGGTCTTAGCCTTTCTGTCTGGAGTGAGGACAGTCCAACCCCAGTGGGGTCTATCACAGCCTTTTCATGGTTGTCCCTTCATGAATTTTTTTTTTTTGTTACCAGCCACTCAGAGTCTACTTCCAAGTGAATCCTTAAAAATAAAATTCACCAGTTCTCAATAAATAGTTGCAGTTCTCCTGAAGATGCTGGGTAAAGTGCAGAGAGAAGCACCATAGAAGCCCTGTTGCTGCGGTACGGCTGGCCTAAATCCGGATCTGATAGCCCACTTCGTTCAGAGTGCTGACGTCAGCCACCTTCTTCTCAGGCAGTGCAGGCCTGCGGGTAAAAGAAAGATGGGATGGAGGGGAGGGGGTACAGAAAGATCATTTAGCATTGTTGTCAGGGCCCTCTACCCCACCCCGCCCCCCACCACATGCCAGTCCTAGCCCCCAGCTCTACTTCTTGTTCTGAAGTCTGCCTTTATAGGTTTTAAGGAGCCTTTTAATAGGTTTTCAAGGTAGAGTTCAAAACAAAATGTATAGGTTGCTGAATGAGTTTGTTTAACTTCAAGCCTGAATTTGGTCACACTGTAACTTCTGACACGTTATCTGTAACCCTTGCAAGAATCTGAAGTTCAACTACAACAGAACCAAGCACCTGAACCAAATTCTCCTAGAAACCTTGGCTTCCTCGGTGCCATGGGGAAGCCCAGCGCCTCCCAGATGTCTGGGGTGACTCAGGTTCTCTTAGACATTCTCCATCTCTAGTCCAGGCTTGAGGGTATAAATTTAGGATGAATCTTTCAGAATTCATCTGAAAAAGCATGTCCATGTGGAAAATCATTCCAAGGCAAATCGCCTCGCTTCCCTAAATGTAATACGTTTTCTCATGTACTTTGCAGTATGATACTGCACTCAAGCATTTACAGGAGGCATATGAGAAAGTACTTCAAGCTGGGGAAAGAAGTCCTTCAGAAGTGCATCATCTGTCTTCATTAAAGCTACTTCGTAGGAGAATTCCCGACATAAGATCATGCCTAAGCATTCTCAGGATTTATCTCACAATTTTTTTCTCCATTTTTAAAATGAGTGGGTAGCTATTCCCTCCTCCAGGGGATCTTTCCAACTCAGGGATCAAACCTGGGTCTCCTGCATTGCAGGCAGATTCTTTACCATCTGAGTCATCAGGGAAGCCATTAACTCACCAGTTAGCAGCTAATTCAGACATGATGCTAGTAATGGTGTTGCGCTATTAGTATGCGGAGTAAGAGCAAGTTCAGGCAAGCACTCCAGAATCCTTTCAGAGAAGCAGCCGCACCCAAAATGAAGTCCAGAAACCCATCTCTAAGAGTCCGTCTTCTCCCCTGGGACTTCGCATACCACCTGGGCCCTGAGCCGTGGCGGCTCTGAGATCTCCCACCGCCTCCCAAGGCTAAGCAGTTCCTTGTGTTTTAACGAGAGAACCCCTTGGTCCACGGTCCTCGCAGCACTTACCAATCAGCTCACCCCACTTTTCCGAGTCTTTCCTGCACAAGCTTTCTCCCTATCCTGGCATATTCCTCAACACCAAGTCACACGTCTCCTCCTGAAACTCTAAATGTGCTGCTCTTCGTATGTGAGATGAAAGCTAGTAAGACCCTAGCTTCCTAGCGTTTCTCAGGGGCTCAGATAAAGCCACACTCGCCTATTTTCTCTCCCTCATTTCTGTGACCAACAGCACCTGCTGCAAAGTCCGCGGCAGGACAGGCGACAAGGAAGGTCAAGGAATGAACGAACCCCACCCACTGACCCCGAAACGAGGGCTTCCTGGGGTCACTGCAGCGACGGGCCACAAGCATGAGCCACTCGGACGCCAGCTGCTCTGAAGCCACTTCTTGGCCACTCTCCTGGCTTCCTCTTGAAGCCTCTCAGCCGCAAGGAAGAGAATTTTCACTTTTCAAGTTTCTCTGTTCCTGAAACCTCCCCTTACCTTTCCCACGTTCTGCTCTCAGCATCCTTAAAAATAGATGCACTTTGCCTTGGAGCCCTTTGGCCTCCTTTTTCTAAACCTTTCCTTAGCACTTCCGCCAGTTCCCCACGCCCCCAGGTGCTGAGGAACCACCACTTTATAAATAGCTTTTATTTATTAGGCACCTACTCTGTACCAAGCATTGTTCTAAGGGGCTTACATGGGTGAATTCATTCCCACCATGGCCTTACAGCGCTGATACTGTTACCATCCATCTGACAGAGGAAGAAAGAGAGGCCCTGAAAGTTAGGAAACGTGCTCAAAGTCGCGTGGTTAGCAAGAGGTGGAAACCAGAATTCTCCTCCAGAATCAAAAGCAGATGGCCTTGACCAAGATGCAATGACCCTGACCCTCAGTCTCCTGGTCCCCACACAGAGCATCCTCCCAAGCATCTGAGGAAGACGTCAGGCCACTCCTGTCTCTGCATCTTGGCTTCTGGAATGCCTCCCGCATGTCTCTTCTCATCCCTTCAGGAACCCTAACCAACCCAGATGCCACTTCCCCTGTGAAGTATTTTCTGACTAGATTGCCCCCACAATGCACCACCCCTTGCTCCACATGCTCTACCATTTCCTTCTGTACATCGTTGGAGCAGGTCCCCAGCTCCTGTCAGGAACCAGGCCACACAGCAGGGAACCATCTGCTGCTCCCCACCACTCACATTACTGCCTGAACCATCCCCACCTCACCCCAGTCCACGGAAAAACTGTCTTCCATGAAACTTCCCTGGTGCCAAAAAGGTTGGGGTCCACTAGGTTAAAGAATCCCAAAGGTTCATAATTCTTGAGTCTGCCTCAGAGTCTGCAAACAACTGTAGAGAAGGGATCAAGTAAATTCATCTGCGAATCCCCACTGTTGAATACCCTGTACCTCTCAATAAACTCTGGTCTAGTTCCTTTGTTGTTTTTAACCTAAGTTGGGTCCTATTCTTTATGACCCCATGGACTGTAGCCTGCCAGGCTCCTCTGTCCCAGGGATTTCCCAGGCAAGAACACTGGAGTGGGTTGCCATTTCCATCTCCAGGGGATCTTCCCGACCCAGGGATCGAACTCTTATCTCCTACATTGCAGGAAGACTTTTTAGTGTTGAGCCACAAGGGAAGCCAGTCTAGTTCCTACTAACATGTAAATGGCTGATAGGATTTCATTGTGGTATGTTTGTGATGGGATATTTTTAACAAAGTCCTAAGCCAGAATTCAAGCTACCATGAACAAACATTCTAAGAATTGACTGGAAGACTTTTTTTTGCTTTTCTGTATATAGGAGAGGCTTTACCTTATCTTTGAAGGTCACTTGGGGAACCTGCCTACTTGTACAGCTGAATTTGGTTCTGCGACAACAGACAGCATGGGGCCTTCCAAAGGAAAGGGACTAAGTTGTCTCCTTCCTCTGTATCCCCACCTTCATGCCTCCCACAACAGCCCAGAACACAGGGGCGGAGGGAAAAAGGCTAACACTGGCAGAACTGTGGTGCTCGAGAAGACTCTTGAGAGTCCCTTGGATTCCAAGGAGATCAAACCAGTCAGTCCTAAACAAAATCAACCCTGGATATTCATTGGAAGGATGGATGCTGAAGCTGAAGCTCCAATACTCTGGCCACCTGATGCGAAGAACTGACTCATTGGAAAAGACCCTGATGCTGGGAAAGATTGAAGGTGGGAGGAGAAGGAGACGACAGAGGATGAGATTGTTGGATGGCATCACCGACTCAATGGACGTGAGTTTGAGTAAACTCTGGGAGTTGGTGAAGGACAGGGAAGCCTGGCGTGTACTGTCCATGGGGTCACAGAGAGTTGGACACAACTGAGTGACTGAACAACAACACTGGCAGAAAATGAGTTCAACTGAGATTCCTGGCGAACTGTCTGCAAGGTGAAACCCTCTTCTTTCATGGCAACACTGGCTGAATTTCCTGGCCTGGCGAAGGGCAGAAGTGGGTTATCGCAGCATGCCACCTGCCTGGGAGCCCAGCCAGAAATAACGGCTCAGTCCTCGCCAGCTCGTCTCAGGGCCAAAGCTGGGGGAGCTATTGTGGAGAGGCCCTTCCAAGTGCTCCCCCAGCTATAATTAGAGTATTGCAAGGGGGGTTATTTTTAAGAAACACAAGCCTCAGGACGATGATTCAGCTGGGTCTGCACTTGCCCAGAACCTTGCACATCGGATCCAGGGTTATTATTTTAGAACAATGTATTTCTCCAAATCCTTCCCTAGTCCAAACAAGGAAGCCTTTCCCTCTGAAAAGCTCTCGGGCGCCTTCTATTTTAGGGGACGTGGGGTAGGGACTTCAGGTTTCCTTTGATGCACTTTGTGGAAGGAAGGAGGGGGCACTTCTCTCCGCACAAAAATGGACTGTCCCAGCCTCACTGTTGTCATGTCAATGTATCCAAGTGTGAACCAGGCTAACTGCCTGATGGCCTGGTCCCGGAGCCAGCGCAGCGGAGCTCTGCAGAGCGGGAGGGGGCCTGGGGAGGACAGGCTCACGGTTCCATAGAGAAAGTGTTTTGTGGGAGGTGCCACTGATATTCACCACATACCCTAGTACGGGCTAACTGCACCTAGACAGTGAACCATCTCCTATGTGCGCCACCTGGGGCAGCCTCAGGGCCAAGGAAGAGCTCGGCTAGACTGGACGTTAGCAACAGGGAAGCCACAAGAAGCCTCGGAATCAGAAAACGATGGAGAACACTGAGGATGCAAGGGGGGTGACAGCCCAACCTGGGGCTGAACGAGTTGGTGTGTCTGTGTGAGACCGGACTTCAGGAAAGAGGCAGTAAGTGGAGAAAAAGCCTAGAGGGTTCCCCCTAAACCACCCAGGTCCCTCCCTGTCCCTGGGACAAGGGCTTTGTCTGAGGCGTCTCCTCTCCTCGCACCCCTAGCCCCCAAGCCGTCACTGGGCAGGATGGGTCAGACGGCCTGAAGGGCAGTCGGCCAGCAGGGCTCCTGGAACTTGGGCACCACTTACTCATTCACAAGAATTTACTAAGTGACACTTGGGCTTCCCTGGTGGTTCAGATGGTAAAGAATCTGCCTGCAAAGCAGAAGACCCAGGTTCGCTCCCTGGCTTGGGAAGATCTCTGGAGAAGGGAATGGCAACCCACACCGTATTCTTGCCTGGAGAATCCCATGGACAGAGGAGCCTGGCGGCCACAGTCCATGGAGTGGCAGAGTCAGACACAACTGAGAAACCAACACACTTAGACTGTGCCACATGCCTTGCAGGTCTTGGGGTTACCCAAACAGATGGCTGGTCAGTAGAGCCAAAATCCATTCTTCCTCTTCTAATGGAAATGCACCCCTTCCTTCTCCCCTGCAGGTGTGAGACACCTCAGGGACGCGGCCCAGCTAAGCCCAGTTCCGGGCTCCCTGACGGGGACACACAGGCCCCCAGTCAGGCTGCTAAGGCTTCTTGCTCCTGCCTCCCTTGAGGTCACAACCCCTCACACACGTGCACAGGCCCGTGTTCACAGGTGACACCCTCACACACTGCACATTCACAAGGACGAGTTTAGCTGTACTCTCCACAGTCTCTGGACTCTATAAATGGATGTATCGCAACAGTGCAACATTAAATCTTTCAGTCCTTGGTGTTAAGGGTGTGTGTGTGTGTGTGTGTGTGTGTGTGTGTGCACGCGCATGCGCGCGCTCAGTCGTGTCCAGCTCTTTTGCGACCCCAGGGACTACAGCCTGCCAGCTTTCTCTGTTCGTGTGATTTTCCAGGCACGAGGACTGGAGTGGGTTGCCGTTTTCTCCTCCATGTTAAGGGGGTGGAACAGATTAAATCAGGGGTGGCATCAGCCCAGCATTCACAAGTTCAGGGAAACCCAAGGCCCTCCGCTCCTGTCTAGCTGGGCAGGAGTCAGGCCAGGCCAGACTCGATCTAGGACTCATGGCCTGCACGCCTCAGGGAGGAACACTGAGGGGGGCTCCCTCCCACCTGTCACCTTCATTCAAAGCCCACCCTGCTTCTGACATTCCTCACTTCCCAGGACCACAGGCACCACTGCTGGCAGCTGACAGGGGAGACAGCTGAGGCTGCTTGTGACCAGACAAGCCTGAGCCAAGAGGGATGTGGCTCTGGAGAGAGCTCCAGCTCCCTGTTCTTTCAAGCCCTCCCCAGGCAGGAGGCTCTGGCCGGAGATCAGGAGCCAAGGCCGCTGAGAGTCCCAGGCATGGCTTCCCGGCTCTCACCTCTCCTTACTGCAGCGGAGAGCCCCCGAGGAACCCCAGCCCTGTGTGACTATCTTCAATCATCAGCTCTGGAGGCTCTTGGCTCACTTTGCCAGAGGTGGTCTTTCTTGATAAGGCCCGTCACTTCATTTTGGTTTGTTCAAGCATCTCCGGGCACCCTGGACCACCATGAAATCCCCCAGGGGATGAAGCAGGGTGGGCCTCTGAGTTGGAAACTTCCTTCTCTGGGCACCAGGGAAGAAACCCCACCTCATTCAGGAGGTTTGACTTCTCCCTCCATAACCTTCCTAGTTCTCTCTCCCTCTCTGTGTCTCCTCTACATTCCATGTGAAGGAAATTTCCCCCTTTCCAACCACAACCCCCCCACCCACCCCTGCCCAGGGAGATTTCCTCACTTGGGATCTAAAGAGAATGACTTCTTGGGGCCCATTCAAAATATCTTCCATGTGGTTAGACCAAGGACCCGAATCACTGCTCTCTGACTTCATTATGACTTCACTTAGAAATGACTTAGGGCCCCCCAGCCCCGTCGCCTGGAGGCGCCTTCATGAGCCTGGCAACTGAACGGGGCAAGTTTCCTCATCTGTGGCCCAGCAGTGCAAGGAGACCTCACTGGGCTGAGGAACCTTTGTGACCCTGAGGGTCTCCACGGGCGAGCAGAGCCCATCGGAGCCGCGGACCGCCCTCGAGATGGATGACAAAGAATGGAAATCAAAGAGGAAGACAAAGGGAAGAAAAAGTCATGAGCAGCAAAGAAGAGAGGGGAAGAGACCGAGGGAGCAAAGAAGCCAGATGGGGAGAGAAGGTGTTCCCATGGACCCTGAGGGACTCTTGCCCCAGTTCAGAATGTTCTTGGGGTCACTCGAATTGGCAGGAGCTGCCTTCATGGGAACACACACAGCCCAGCCAGAAAACCACTGTCGACTCACCACCTCTCTCTCAGGTTCAGGCCATGGATCAGGAAGTCGAGACCTGGGGACTGTCAGAGATGGAGAGGACTCCATGGGGCATTCGGGGTTGTCAGTGGTGGATTGGTTTTTTATTGGGGGGCGGAAATGGTCCTAAGCTTGGCAGGACATTCACCCTCTGGGCCCCCAGGCACTCATGGGCAGCAGCATCGTTATAAACCCTCCCCTTCCGCTGCACTTCTAACCCTTCTCCCCCGGGGGCGCCCTGGCCCCTGTTGAGAATCTCAGTGAGCCTGAGGCCCACTGTCCTCAAGGAGCTGGTTTTAAGTTCACAGAAGGCCTTTTCCATGCACATAGCAAGCTCTATCTGTTTACGAACCACAGGAAACAACCTGACTGTTCAGTGTGGAAGGTTCTTTAAACAGTCCCAGAGGAGCAGAGAGGAGGTGGAAGGACTGTTGGGCGGAGGGGAAGGGGTGGGAGTCCCTGTTTCTCTCTTGAAGGAGCTCTGTCTCAGCAGACACCAACAGTCACTGCCGTCTGCCCTCCCACTCAGCTGACTGTCTTGACAACCCAGTGACACTGATGCTCCTTTCGAGAAGGATTATTCAGACAAGTGCAAAAATGGCGAGGAATGCAGAGCTGGTAGGAGCCCCAGCTGCAAGTGGGGGGGTACCGGGGGACATAAAACCACTAAAATTATCCACACGCACAGACAGGGGCTGGGACCCCACAGCTGAGGAGCCTCTTGGCTGTTATGGTAACTCTCCCCTCTTGAGGCCACTCCCCAGCTTCACGGCGGCACCCGCCACATTTAGAAATGACTTGGCGGCCTTAAGTAATGCTGAAATAACAACATAGTAAGAATCACCAGCTGAGACATTACTTTGCCAACAAAGGTCCGTCTAGTCAAGGCTATGGTTTTTCCTGTGGTCATGTATGGATGTGAGAGTTGGACTGTGAAGAAAGCTGAGTGCCGAAGAATTGATGCTTTTGAACTGTGGTGTTGGAGAAGACTCTTGAGAGTCCCTTGGACTGCAAGGAGATCCAACCAGTCCATCCTAAAGGAGCTCAGTCCTGGGTGTTCATTGGAAGGACTGATACTAAAGCTGAAACTCCAATACTTTGGCCACCTCGTGCGAAGAATTGACTCACTGGAAAAGACCCTGATGCTGGGAGGGATTGGGGGCAGGAGGAGAAGGGGATGACAGAGGATGAGATGGCTGGGTGGCATCACCGACTTGATGGACATGAGTTGAATGAACTCCAGGAGTTGGTGATAAGACAGGGAGGCCTGGCGTTTTGTGATTCATGGGGTCGCAAGGAGTCGGACACGACTGAGCGACTGCACTGAACTGAACTGAACAGTCACCAAACCCTTTCTGGTCCCGATCATGCTACACACTAAGAGGTCTGAAGTTTGATGGAGTTGCTGGATCGTAACTACATTTGTCACTTTCTCATTTCCTCGCCCAAAAGCCATATTACCTGGAGAAAAGCCTGCTTGGGGAAGGCCATGGGTAGAGGCTGGGAAGCTGCTTTACTCCAGACACACCTCTAGGAACCAGGCTGTCCTGGACCCCAGTCTGTTGCAGTGACGGAAGCTGGGATCTGGAGAGGGAGGGAGGAGCTTGGTGCTCGGTGCGCCTCGTGGTCCCCACCTCCCGCAGCCTTCATGTTACTCTCATCTCCTGCATCTCTCTTCCCTCTCTTCTTGCATGGGGGCCCCTGTCATTCCTCATCCCGCCCTGCAATCCGGAAGTCAGGATTAAGGAGGAACCGTGGAAGAGACGCTGCCATCCTTGTAACGTCTCTGTGCCTGTGTGCTAAGTCGCTTCAGTCATGTCCGACTCTTTGAGACTCCATGGATGGTAGCCCGCCAGGTTCCTCTGTCCATAGGATTCTCCTGGCAAGAATACTGGAGTGGGTTGACGTGCCCTCCTCCAGGAGATCTTCCCGACCTAAGGATCAAACCCGTGTCTCTCTCTCAAGTCACCTGCGCAGGCAGGCAGGTTCTTTACCACCAGCACTACGTGGGAAGCCCTTGTAATGCCCCCTCCACTGTGAAACTCTAGCCAAGACACTTGCCCCCCAGATCCTCTCCTGGCCTCCAATCCCTGGGAGCAGAGAAAAGCAGCAGCGGGAGCTTCCACCACCAAGAATCACCATGGTCTTACTGGACTTGCTCACATCAGAGTGTCCACGGGAATCCACAAGCCGCCTGGGCTCCCTGGCTGGTCAAGCAACCAAGGCCACCTGATCCTGCTGTGGGCCAGAACCACCACTCCCCAAATTCTGGCCCTAGGGAAGAGTTTATGAAGACCCCTGGGAGTCAGGGCCCGGCCCAGGAGAAGGGGTGCCAGGAGGGGTCATGAGTCTGAGGGGATCCGGGGCCTGGTTGCAGCCCCTCTTCATCATTTTGGAAAAGTCTACATTTACACTGAACCAAGAGCCATCACCTCTGTGCTCCTGGGCCTGCCTGGCTGGAGCTAGGACCAGTTCAGGGAATGAAGGGGGGTGATGGACTTGAACCACACTTCCCCGCAGGTCTTCCTTCCTGATCTCTCGGTGACTACTGCCCTCTCCCCAGTCTTCCTCCCCATTCCCAGGCCGACTCCCATGCCTCGGGAGGGCAGTCAGGGGAGGGCAGGGGGCCCTGACACTGGAGGGTGGCTGTGCACTCACATCCGTGGCAATCTAACAGCTGTCCGCTGCAGGCACCGGCATGCTCGCTTGCCTTGGCTGCGTGACAGAGTGGCCAGAGATGAGGGCAGGGGCACGGCCTGGGCGATGACTGAGGTCGGGACTTCTCTCTCTGGCCCCCAGGAGAAGGACCCATCGGGTTCCTCCCAGGGTGACTTCAGTGGGGCCCAACCACAGGGCCACGCCAGGGCCACACCCTCTGACTTCACAACAGCAACCTCATTACCCAGGGGCCCAGGAAGGACTAGGCAGGGCTGAGTCCCTGATCCACGCTCGATGGCCTCATCTGCCCCTCTCAGCAGACCCAGGACCTTCGAGACTTGACGTTCTGTTATTTTTTGAAGGTCAAGCCCCAAACTGGTTCTCCCACAATAACTGACCAGACGCTGGCTGTCCAGGTGGCATCCCTAGACCAGCAGCACCAGGATCACCGGGGACTCGTTAGAAGGGCCCCTTCTCAGGCACCGGCCCAGATCTGCTGCATCAGAACCACTGGAGGAGGGGCCAGGCAATCTGTGTTAACAAGCCCTCCTCCTAGTGCTCAAGCGTTAAAGTGAAAGTCGCTCACTCATGTCCGAGTCTTTGCAACCCCATGGACAGAGGAGCCTGTCCATGGAATTCTCCAGACAAGGATACTGGGAGTGAGGTAGCCATTCCCTTCTCCATGGGATCTTCCCGACCCAAGGATAGAACCAGGGTCTCCTGCATTGCAAGCAGATTCTTTACTGTCTGAGCCACAGGGAGGCCCTTGTGAACAGGGTTATACGACGCTTCCATCTCTCCTCAGCCAGGCCCCGTGTGCCCATTTTCCACCCTGTACTGATAAGACTCTTCCCCACTCGCACCAGATGACTCGGGCTCCCTCACAGCAGCATCAGAGCCACGTGATACACGGTGTCACCTTCCGCCTCCTCAGCGCCCCTAAGCCCTTCCGCGCTATCCTCGGTGCGCACAGGCGGATGCCTTCATGCTGGCCCTTTCTCCCACTCTCTATTTCTTCCTCATCTCCTATGCTGGCACTTCTCGCACACTCAGGACCCTGACATGACTTCTTCTTTTCCGCTCTCTTTCTCCTTTCTTTCCTGGCAAACTGATCCAGCTGTTGTTTCAACTGTCCCTTCCGAGTAGATGGCTCTAAAAGCAGGATCTCTATTCCCCAACACCCTTGAACTCCACATCTGCATTTTCAGCAACTTCTATGACATTCCCGCTAACCCCCACCTCCTATGTCTAAGAAGCACCTCAAAGCCCATGGTCCAAATTCAAACTCCCTTCTTCCTCCACTCAAACCAGCACCAACACCATGACCATCACCAGCCGCTTGTCATTCCAACTTTTGTTTCTATAACCAGCTTCTAAGATCGTAGGGGCTTTACCATCCCTGGGCAATCACGGTAACTTTTTGCAGTTAAAAACGTAACCTGCCTTGGACTGCAAAGCTCCTGTGGATCCAAGTAAAATGACCCCAACAGGAATTGCCTTAAAAACCAACGATGGCCATCCTGTGCAAAAATCCAATCAGACACAATGCCTAGGGTTTCCTGGGCCCTGGATACCAGAGTCTCGAGGGGAGAGCAAGGCTTTATGGACCATGCAACGTTTGCTGAAGAGTTGAGAGCTCCTCAGGAGAGGACTCAGGCCTCCGCGGGCAGTAAGCATAACCAAGCAGATTAAAGGCTACCCTCCCCGACTCCAGGGCTCACCAAATAGATTCCCATTTCGGGCGGGGCCCCTTACACTCTGCCCAATGACCCTCTGGGAAAGGCTTCCAGGTCCATAGTCTTCTGAGACCACAGCTGCTTTGTTCAGTGACAGTAATGAATGGCTGCTTGAATCAGAGAGGACAGACAGGTGAGCATCAGGATCAAGGGTGCTGCCCAGCATTAGGGGCAGGAATAGGGTCAGAGGCCATGTACGACAGGTCTAAAGCCACCCTGCTCCCTAAAAGGACAAACCTATGTTGAAACCACAGGGAGTTACTGCATAACACAGGGAGTTCAACGTGTCGCACAACTCAGAGGGGTGGGATGGGGTGGGAAGGGGGTGAGGGGGAAGGTTCAAGAAGAAGGGGACATATACTTATGGCTGATTCAGGTTGTTGCATGGCAGTAGCCAACACAATACTGTAAAGCAATTATCCTCCAATTAAAACTTTTTAGAAAAAGAAAAAAGAAACCACTCTGACCTTCAGTTATAGGAGCACCCAACCCTCCCAGTTGGTCATTCCTCCCCTTTCAAACCCTGGGCTCCAGTCCCAAGACCTTCCTGGCTGTTGGTGCAGAAGCCTGGGACTGGCAGTGGGAGGCGGAACAGAGATGAACGGGAAATCTTCCCTGGAAATGACAATACTTCATCCTGTCCTCTCCTCCCCCACCACCTTCCCAGAGTCAGGAGGCCTGGGTTCTAGCCCCAGTTCTGTCGCTGGCTAACTACACGACACAGCACAAGATCTTCTGTGCCCTGGTTCCTTCCTCTGAAAAGGAAAACTGTGAAACACTCTCTCCTCCCACTACAGGAATGCTGTGACAATAACAACATGCTGTGTACACAGCTCACCATCCACAGATCGCTCTTACACATCTTCTAACCTGAGCTTACAGCACCTTGTGAGATAGGCAAGAAAAGATTCTGATCCTCTTTGACGCACAAGGAAACGAAGACGCCCCCGAGCACTTGCCCAGGCTGCAAGGCGAACGCGCGGACGCACCGGGACCCCCGTGCCCTGCACCCCTGGGCCGCCTGCACGGTGAGAACCCGTGTGTCAGACACAGCAGGCCGCTGGTATTCATCAAGGCAGTATTTTTTTTCCCAGCGTATTTATGGCCCACGTATTTGCCAGGGGATTACCACTGGCTACTTTGGGCAGCCTCAGCATCTCCAACTGTCATTTCTGAAGTGGATCACTTTGATCTAAGAAGGAGGCAAGGAGTCACCAGCTTCAAGGCTAAAACAGAGGAGGGTACAGCCAGCCAAGGAGAGAGGAGAGGCCAAGCACTGTTTCTGATGCCACCATCCACGGAGCGCAACTGCACTTTCTACTGGGCACAGAGGGCTAAGGTTCTAGTAACAGGCAAGTTCATCCCTTCTAACGGTCTCATTTTTGGGGTGAGAGAACGTGAGCCCAGAAAGGTTGCACAACACTTCTAAGGCCCCACAGCTCCCTAAGCAGCTGAGCTGACTCCAGACCCAGGCTTCCTAACTCTAAGGCCAGGGCTCCTTCCAGGCTCTTCTCCACCTCGCAGCGTCTGGGGCTTATCTCTCCAGCCGTGTCTACATCTGACCGTCAGGAGGGTAAGAGCACTGGGGGGGTGACGTGCATGGGGGACCTTTGCCGTCAGAGATGTCCCCCACGCAAGAGGCCCATCTCATGGAGATCACCATTTGGTTCGAATGCCAAGCCCAGGACAACCCCACGAGTGTATGTGCTGGGCCTTGAACTGGGGAGTGGTGGGGGGAGGGGAGGATACTACTTACGACTTGTCTCGCCTGCCAAGCCGTCTCGGGGGGCTCGCCTGCCTTCTGCGGGGGGACAGGGATTTCCCCCGGCTTCTCACTTGGGTTGGAGAGTGGGCACTTGCAGGTTTCAGGATCTGGAAGAGATAGGAGGAGTCACTGCGCTGGCTCCCCACGGACCCTCCCCGTGCCTTCCTAAAGCCCAGCATCTCAGCCCCGCCCCTCGTCATCCCATGCTGCCCAAGGCCCTGGGCTGGAAGACTTCCGGGAGGAGGGCTGAGCCACCCAGGTGCCTCTCTCATGAGGCACCTTGCTGCAACTAGAGAAAGCTGGAGTGCAGCAACCAAGACTCAGCATGACCAAAAATAAAGAAATAAATAATGAAATTATAAAAAAGTTAAAAAAAGAAAAACCAGGATGAGTGGGTCACCCTGCTGTATAATTTATCAGATTATACGGAGTCATGTTTTATCTCTGGTTTGCTTTGTGAGTTGCAAAGCCCTTGGGCGTAAAATTCTGACCTGATGTCACAAGGTCACCACAAGAAGCAGAGGGGCCACTGCTCAGAGGATGGCATGATGACCCTGTGCCCCCTCCCCCTTAACTGACAGCCCAGTGCCTCAGCCTCCTGGGGCTGTTTGGTTGTTCAGTAAATTCCCCTCTTGGGAAGACAAAGTCCCATCCATGTTGCCCCAGAAGCCAGTTTGTTCTTCCCTGGATCCTTCCCCCCACACACACGCACATATGCATGCGTGCTAAGTCACTTCAGTCGTGTCTGACTCTTTGCGACCCTATGGACAGTAGCCCACCAGGCTCCTATGTCCATGGGATTCTCCAGGCAAGAATACTGGAGTGGGTTGCCGTGCCCTCCTCCAGGGATCGAACCCTCTTCTCTTGCGTCTCTGACATCTCCTGCATTGGCAGGCAGGTTCTTAGTCGCTAGTACCACCCAGGAAGCCCACACGCATGCAGAGTGGGTTCAAAGGATCAAGGATCTCCATTCCAGGGAATTCCCGGGTGGTCCAGTGGTCAGGACCCCACACTTCCACTGCAGTGGGCCCAGGTTCGATCCCTGGTCAGGGAACTAAGATCCCACAAGTTCATGGTGTGGGTAGAAAAAAAAAATCCCCATTCCAAGTACTACCAAGTGAAGATGACAAGTCTCCAGGTGCTAACCACAACCAAGCCTAAATTCGGCATAATCACTTTCTCCTGTTGGCCTCGGTGTAGACACAGCCCTCAGTGACTCCACAAGCCCTGGAGGGGAAGGACAAGCAGGCATCCTGTCCCCTTGGCAGTGACGCAGTCGTTTATGAAAACTACGGCAGGATGTGTGCTCCTTTGTTTGCTACTATGACACCAGGTCAGAATTTTATGCCAAGGGCTTTACAACTCACAAAGCAAACCAGAGATAAAACATGACTCAGTATAAAACATGACTTTGCTTCAGCTGCAACACCCACATGGACTTTAGGTCTGGTTTTTAAAGTAGTAAATGCAAAGAAACTTAAAGTGTCCATGTCAAAAATCAGATCTGATAGGGCCCACTTGGGGTCTCATTGATTAGACGGCTCGTTATGTCGACCTGGCAAACAAAGAATAAATCACAGTGATCTGTGAGACTGACCAATTGCCCAAATGGCATCCTGTTATCTCACGGGCGCCTATCTTCTCAAAGCTACGAGAAAAAATCACAGTGATCTGTGAGACTGACCAATTGCCCAAATGGCATCCTGTTATCTCACGGGCGCCTATCTTCTCAAAGCTACGAGACCACCAGGTTCCAGACCTCCGGCTATGCGACCACCCCTTCAGAGAATTTTTCACTGGTGGGGTATAAGGAGGACTCCATCAGAAAGGGAGAACGCTGGTTCTCCTTAAGAGCCAGTCACCTTCTCTTTTCCCTCTAATAAATTTCCTTTTGCCTGACTGCTGGGCTCGCTCTCTTTTTCTCTGAAATCGCCTTACAAAATCCTTTACAAACTTTTTATTATTATTATTTTTTGGCCACACCACGTGGCATGTGGAATTTTAGTTCCCTGACCAGGAATTGAACTTGTGCTCTCTGCAGTGGAAGCTTGAAGTCTTAACCACTGGACTGTCATGGAAGTCCCCAAAATTATTTAAAAGGTGGCTAATAAACAAGATAACCTCGAGAAACTGTTGGCCATCTCAGAAACACAGGGCACATGGCAAGAGAGAGAGAGAGACAGAGAGAGGGAAAATGAAAGAAGGGTCTTGCATCCCTTATCTGCCTTCCTTGCACTGACCTTCATCCTCATGTCCCTGGCATATTTCTCCAGCTCCTTCCTTATGTCAGCCCTCAACATTTTTGAGACATTGAGGACCAGCTGCTTCCACTCGATGGGCTGGAAGCTATGAGGCTCATGAGGGACATACAGTCCGATCTTGACCTTCTTGACTGTGTGAAGATACTTCTTGTAGGAGTCTTCGAAGTCAAAGATGAGGTCACTCAGAGTCCGAAAGGTCAATGGCTTGTCCATCAGCTCAGCCCTTCGGCTCATGCCCAGCGAGCCATAGCGGCCATTGCAGTAAATCCCCAGCACAACATGGTGAAAGTAATTTCCTGAGAAGTAGGTTTTAAAGCTGATGGGGAATCGCTCGATGGAAGGCTGTCCATTCGTTAAGTATCTTAAGACAATCTGAGTCAAGGAAGAGAAAAGAGGCCTTGAAGATACCAGAACTTGCACTCCCAGGAAGGGGAAGTGGACCACACGGCCAGGGGATCCACTCCTCTGCCTCTGAGCAGACCCAGACCTCATCTTTCCAGATCAATCCTCTTATAAAGGATTCACTCCCTATCTTTGAGATACCTGCTATCTGCTGCACATCAAACCAAATTTTATGGGACCAAGAGTGAAGACTTCCTTTCTTCTTTAGTAATTAAATAATAGAAGCTCAACCATCACAAGGTACTTTTTCTTTACCTGGTGCTCTACAGGGCATGACGAGCTATTAAAAGTCAGCTTATGCCACTGGAATGATGTTCTCAGTCATTAATTCTGATTTGGGTATGTGGGGCAGACCAGGAATCGAAGGCCTCTGCGACGGTGCGGGGAGAAATGATGACCAGAGTCAAGGCAAGGCAGTGGCGACGGAAAAGACACAGACCAGCTGACGGAAAGGGAAGGGACAGGATGGTGTCAGGATGCGTCACACCTGCACCTCGCCTGCTCCTCTCACTGGCCCTGGCACACCCATGCCAGCAGCATCGGGTACCACCGGACAGCTGCCTGCAACACCCGACCCCCGGGCTCCCCTCAGTCCCCAGACCACTTGGTGACACAGCTCAGCCCTCTCCACAGACTGGCTCACTGGGGTCGAGCCATCCAGTCTCTGCTAACTCAGTTTGGGCTCAGCAACTCCACAGCGCACAACTTCAAGTAACTGCCCCACAGACTCCAAACGCTGCAACACTGGACAAGAGGCACCACCTCCTCAGGTCTATATCTGAGTCTCTGGACGGTCCTGGTGTGGCTATGGTGACTCACAGATCCAGCTCTTCTGAAGAGAGACACTAAAAATCCAGATACACTCTGTTGTGTCTGGTGTCACCAGGCTTTGCTGGTGTCACCAGGCTTTGCTGAAGTAAGTAACAAGCCAGGCTCTTAACATGGTGGCTTGGTGCATGCATGCACGCTAAGTCGCTTCAGTCATGTCTGACTCTTTGCCACCCCACGGACCGTAGCCTGCTTGGCTCCTCTGTCCATGGGATTCTCCAGGCAAGAATACTGGAGTGGTTGCTGTGCCCTCTTCCAGGGGATCTTCCCAACCCAAGGATCAAACCCGTGTCTGTTACATCTACCTGCACTGGCAGGCGGGTTCTTTACCAGTGGTGCCACCTAGGAAGCTGGCTTGTGCACGGTAAGTATTAATACTTGCTAAGCGGGTTCAGTTCTCTACTCTCTGGGAACTTGTCTTCACCGTTTCTTATCTCTGCTCCAATTCACTTTCTACACGGCGGCCAGAATGATCTATTGAAGCCAAAATGCAGCACATCTCATTCTTTTACTTAGGTTTTCAGTGTCTCTCACTTCTCCAGGACTTAGTCCAAATCCCTCCCAAAGTCTACCATGATTCAGCCCCTGCTCACCATCCTCTGTACTGTCTCATCTCCCCCACACGCTGACCCACAGCTGATCCATGATAACTTGGTTTTTTGTGGCTGCACAGCTTGCAGGATCTTAGTTCCCCAACCAGGAATTGAACCAGCACCCTTGGCAGCGAAAGCACAGAGTCCTAACCCCCGGACCGCCAGGGAATTCCCGACCCGTGACATTTTTGCAGGATATACCCTGAGACCATAAAGAATCCACAGATCTATGCCCACTGCCCTCAGCACATGTATTCCCCCAGAATATGAGGTCAAATATAACTGAAAATCTTAAATGACCTTTAGACTACATCTGACTCATTGGAAAAGACTCAGATGCTTGGAAAGATTAAAGGCAAAAGGAGAAGTGGGGAGCAGAGGATGAGATGATTATAGTATCACCGACTCAACGGACATGAATTTGAGCAAACTCTGGGAGACAGTGGAGGACAGAGGAGCCTGGTGGGCTACAGTCCATAAGGACTTAGTGACTGAACAACAACAAACACATTTCAAAGCTGAGACCAAAGTGACCTACGAAACTTTCAAAAAGAAACCACTACACCCACTGTACACGACCTCATGTCCCTATTTCAGTACAACTTTTTTGGCTTCCTGCAGGTCAGCCTTATAGCACAAGGGATTTAAACCTGGCAGAGATCTTTTGGGTCTCCCAAGAATCATGAGTGGTAAGGATGCTACGGACTTTCTCGCTTTCACACAGGCCACACCCTGACTGGAAGAGCCTCAGTGCCTGGTTGTGATACCTTCCCTGACCTTCCTCAGTGTGGGTGAAGTCCCCGCATCCCCTGCAAGAGCTCCCAGCGCACTTGGCGCTTATTCGCCCAGCACTGTGTGTGTGTGTTTGTATCTTACGAGGGCAGGAGCTGTACTTTGCATCCTGGGCCTCCCACAGGCCGAGCACACAGAAGTGTCTGGTTAATGCTTGCTCAAAGGATGAACCTTACGTTGTGAGGATACATCTTACGCTTAAAAGGACTGCACTCGACAGAGAAAGACAAACACTGGATATCACTCACTTACATGTGGAATCCAAAAACCACAACATACCTGTATACATAACAAAAAAGAAGCCAGACTCACAGGTACAGAGAAGAAACTAGTAGATACCAGTAGGGGGAAGGGACAACATAGGGATGGGAAGTGGGGAGGAACAAGCTGTCGGGTGTAAGACCAGCTCAAGAATGTACTGTACAGCACTGGGAATGGAGCCAATATTCTGGAATAACTGTAAATGGAAAGTAGCCTTTAAAATTATATTAAAATTTTTCAAATTAAAGTAATTTTTTTAAAAAAAGGACTGCACAGGGTATAGGGCTAATCCAGGTACCCTTAAAAAGAAGAAGTCTTGTCGTCTGACCTCAATTTAATCACAGATGGCTCCTCTCTATAAAAATGGTTACCTGCTTTCTCTTCACTTTATCACGTGAGGTTAACTGGCAGTAAGGGAGTGAAATCACATCCTTCTGGGTCCTCTTACATAAATCCTTCCCTGCTTTCTGGGGCGAGTTCTCTGGGGCTGGAACAAGGGCACTCCTCAGTTAAGTCAGTGTAACAAACACTACTTCCTATCCCAGCCAGACTGCTAGGTAGGGCTGTGGAGTCAAGGATGAAGTACACAGCTCTTCCCTGAAAGTCTGACAGAGAGACAGACTCAACATGGACACAACACGGGGGCTTCCCTGGTGGAGCAGTGGCTAAGACTCCATGCTTCTCCTTCCAGGGGCAAGGGTTTGATCCCCAGCTGGGGAAGATCCCCATGCTACACGGTGTGGCCGGGGGCGGGGGGGACACAATACCGTCAGCACGGCAGTTCCTCAAGCACATTAAACACAGAACTACCGTCTGACCCCGCAACTGTACTTGGGGTACGCACCCAAGGGAACCAAAAGCGAGGGCTCCAACAGATACTCGCGCACCAACGTCACAGCAGCGCTCTTCACAAGAGCCCAAAGTGGGGATAACCAAAGCTCTACTCAAGCTGTGAACGGATCAACGATGTGCGGTATGTACATACGACGGAATAGCTCAGCCTTAAAAAGGAAGGACATTCTAGCATACGCTACAACAGGAAAGAAACTTGAGGAAATTAGTGTATGTGAAATAAACCAGTCAGAAAAGGACAAATACTGTATGATTCAACTTTATGAGGTATCTGGAGGAGTCGAACTCTAATAGAGACATAAAGTAGGATGGTGGTTGTTAGGGGACAGGGGACCCTGTTTAATGGGCTTAGCATTTCAGTTGGGAAGAGCCGGTGGTGGGGATGCACAGCGGTGATGGCCGTATAACAGCGTGAATGTCCTCCACGCTACTGAACGGTAAAGTTAAAAATGGTAAATGTAAACCAGTCCATCCTAAAGGAAATCAGTCCTGAATATTCACCGGAAGGACTGATGCTGAAGCTGAAGCTCCAATACTTTGGCCACCTGTTGGGAAGGGCTGACATATTAGAAAAGACCCTGATGCTGGGAAAGACTGAGGGCAGGAGGAGAAGGGGACGACAGAGGATGAGGTGGTTGGATGGCATCACCGACTCAATGAACATGAGCTTGAGCAAGCTCTGGGAGTTGGTGATGGACAGGGAAGCCTGGCCTGCCGCAGTCCATGAGGTCGCAAAGAGTCAGACAGGACTGAGCGACTGAACTGAAGTTATGAATATGTCACTACAATGCTTAGAAACCCTGCATTTGCAATATATATGTCAAGTCATTACGGTGTACATCTTAAACTTACACAGTGCTCTAAGTCAATTTTATCTCAGTAAAACTGAAAAAACCCACCCCAATGTGATCCGTGCTGAGAGAGAGGAATCCCAGCCACCTCAGGGAGAGCAGAGAAGGGGCCTCGGTGTGACCACACCAGGATTCCTACAGGACAAGCAGAATCAGTCAAGGGGAGGAGAGAGTGGGGAGTGACCGGAGGGACCACTAGCCCATCCTGTGACGAGTCATCACTCACTCAGAATTGCTCCATCACTCCGGCAATCAATGGGACCTGGAGTCTCTGTGAACCGAGAGGGAGGGGACTAGAAGGTGTGGATGAGGACTGGGAAGTAGCCTGAGCTTTAATTGGGAAGAGAGCAGCAGTGCCCCCAGCCCAGGGAGGTTCGGCCCAGCACCCAGCCTGCTGGGGCGATGCCTACCCTGCCTCTGGTAATACAGCTATTACTGGAGAAACCCTAGCACTTGAGCTCCAGTATTAAGCCCCACCAGGGCCAATGGGGCCCCCCCAAAGAAGTGCCATGATCCCCAAGGCTCTCTCTCTCCAGCACGATCACAAAACCAAGATCAAAAGAAGTGGCCTTTCACGAATGAATCCTGAACTCCGCGCTCACGTCAAACAAGAGAAAATAAGGACAAGCTGACGGACACAGGGTTCCAACGCTCACGGCTCACGTCAAACAAGGACAAGCTGATGGACACAGAGTTCCAAGAAGCAGCCGAGTCGACCTGTTTCAGAGTTGTCAACGCACCCCTCGTCCTCCAGGACCTGCGGAAGGACCTGTGGGAGGCAGACGGATGACCCGAGTTCGCCCTTGGCTGTGCCCGGGAGGAAAGCAGGCCACAGGGATGCTGACGGAGCAAAGACAAAGAGGCTGTCACTTTTAGAATCCAGCTCTGTGTCTCTTGTCTATGCAGGAGTCAAATTTCCCTGAGTTCGGCAGTATTTCTCCACCCTCCCTCCACTTCTCCGAAATGACATAACGGTAAGAACAAAAGAGGGCCAGAACAGGCTGCCTCTGATCCGGACAGGCCTGGGGCTGGCCACAGGTACAGCCCCCCAACCCCGAGGGTTTAAGCAACTCCAGGAACCTAAGCTAATTTCCACTTGGACTGATGCAACTGCAAGGCGACAAGACTGCCGCGTACAGGACTGTCGTGTGACGCCAGGTGACCTCCGTCCAGGGGCCCCGCGACCTCCACCAGCAGAGGGTCTGGAGGCAGCTGGCGCCCATGGCGAGGGGCTCCTTCACCCACCACCAGCAAATCTCCGACAACTGTTCGCCCATTAAACTTAGAGGAGGCTCTGCCCAACAGCTGTGTGGACTCCTGCCTCAAAAGGGTGGGGCCTGGAGCCATCTGCTGTTCCCCACCCCCCACCCCTGCCTGCCTGCTGGGCTCCCAGACGTGTCCATCTCCCGGGTGGGGAGCAGCGGGGAGGTATGACTTGCAGGGGTGGGCAAGGGCCTCCACGAGACTCAAGTTCCCAATCTTCAGGCGCGAGCCTGGGCACCTGTGGACAGTCGTGTTTCAGATCCGGCCAGACAGCGGTCTGCAGACGAGAGGGGCAAAGTTCCTTTCCCCGTGAAGATGTCCAGGGGGTCCAGGAAAACGGACCAGACCCGTCCCCAGTCCTAAGCCTCCCGCTGACTTCTGAGTCTCCTCTCTCTCCTGGTTTCCTTTCCACTCCTCTTAACTGCCCTCCTCAGTCTCTGTCACGGCTCCTTGTGTCCAACTAGAGCAGAAAACCCTGGGATGTCATCCTTGAAACCACGGCCACCCCTAACGCCCACCGCCCGCAAGTTTCTATTTCCAGCGAGGACCCTCCTCCTGAGCGCCACAGTCTAATACATGACCCGATGCCCCACAGGCACCTCCAATTCAACATGTCCAAATCGGAACTCACCTCCCCGTAACTCTGACCCTCCTCTGTCAGTCCTCCCCGTGGACGGTGGCATTACTATCCCATCACTCAATTTGCCAAACCAGAAATGCAGAGTCATGGCCTCTCTCCTCTAGCTCCGCACATATGAGTCCCCGCGTGGGGCTGAGGACACGTCCAACTCCCCTCCTCGACCTTCACGGCTACGTCTGAGTTCAGGTCTGCGCCCGAGTCTCTCACCTTCCTTCAGCCCATCTTCCACAGATGGTCGACTCATCCAGAAACCTGTACTCGTGGACTTCCTTCTGCATCAACGCCGGCTAATTCTCAGTCCCTGAGATCTTCTGAAACTGTCCCCTCAAAGCCATCCCCATGGCCAAGATCACAGTTCAAGCACCGCCATCCCCCTAAGGGAACAGCTCCCTGAGGGAACGGCTCCTCACTGGCGTCGCAGATGCAGTCTCACCTTCCCCGGCTGCCCTTCTGTCTGCCCCAAGAACTGTCTCTCTGGAGTGCATGCTCATCGTGTCCTGTCTCTGCTCCAGAGATTTCGGCAGGGCTGCTCACTGTCTTTGGAAAAAGTCACCCTTCTCAGCACGGCACTCAAGGACCTACTGTCCTAACCTGGGGCCACCTCTCGAGCTCATGTCTGGCTGTGTTCCCTTGGCCAGTTCACCCAAGCCGTCCGTCCCGGGATGGGGAATTTCTCTGCTTTTCTACCAGATCACGTTCTACTGCTGCCACCACTAAGAAGTCAAGGGTCATCACGGTTATTCTGGATCGTATTTCCCCTCCGGCTGAGGAGCCAGGCGCCTAGTGGAAAACGGAATGGAAAGTGTGAAGCGTCCAGACCCTGGTTTCAGCCTTATGTCCTGTAGGGTCAGGACACTGCCACCAGGCAGTCCGCATGGTGGACTGCCCCTCCACAGTCCATGCTAAGAATCTTCCTGCAGATGGGTTTGAGTAATCCCATGGGCATGTCCTTCCTGTTGCAATGCCAGGTAAATGCAAAAAAATAATGACACACGCTCTCGCTAGTCCCCCCGAAGCTAGACTTCTCCTCGCAACTAATGCGGTCTGGCCTGGGAGCCAGCCTCGAAGCAGGCTTCAGCTCACAGGTTACACTGAAGATGGCCGAGCAGCCGAGCTCTGATTTGGTTCAAGTCCAGATGGTGAAAGTTCAAGAGAAGCACCAGCGGAGTTTGACAGTTTCCTCCACGCAGATGACCAGCATCATCTCTGAGGACCTAGGATGTGAAAGGCACAACCAGCCCAGAGTGATGCTACCATCTACAGAGCACATTTAAACTCACATCCCTTAAAGGATACATGCCCAGGATGACAGCTTCAAGGCATTTGATAGGCAGGGACTCCCGAGTCATTTCTTTCGCTGTTTCCATTAACCTGTAGGGTAGAGCACAAGGAAGGATCTCAGGTTCCTTTAATTATGCGGTTGGTCTGTGTGTCAGCCCACAAGTCTCCACGCTAGGCCCAGCATGCAGGAATACAGAGGGAAAGGGGAGAAATGGCCTTGCAGGAGGATGGAAAAGTACTTGGCAGAACTAAAATTCCTAAATTCTCCACTCCTCTCTCCAAGAGGTAGTTTTGGGAGGTTGTGTGCATGCATGCTAAGTCACTTCAGTCATGTCCGACTCTTTGCGATCCCAAGGACTGTAACCCACCAGGCTCCTCTCTCCGTCCATGGGGATTCTCCAGGCAAGAATACTGGAGTGGGTTGCCATACCCTCTTTCAGGGGATCTTCCCAAACCAGGGATTGAACCCGGGTCTCCTGCATTGGTAGGTGGGTTCTTTACCACCAGCGCCACCTGGGAAACCCTTTGTGAGGTTAGTGCCCCTAATCCACAGTACCCTCCCACTAACCCAGGACAAGGGATGTTACAAGGAAGCAAGTAAAAAAGGCCACATAAAACAAATTTCATACGCCTCCCCCATCCCTGAGTTAGTCTCCACCACTGAGCTTGGCTGTCCAGAGTGGCTGAGACCTCAGTCTCACCTGGTCCTGGGGCAGCCCCACCCTCACCCCTTATGGGCCAGAATGTTTGAGCACTGGGATCAAGGACCAAGAGTGGGAGAGAAAGATGACAGCTCTTAGAAGCACAGTCTCCTGGTCCATAGACCATGCACCACTTACCCACTCAGTGGTCTCATCTTCCTAATTTCAAAGAACTGGGTCCCTGTATGATTGTATCTGTGTGAAGTATGTAAAGGGAAAGTGACAGAAAACTCCAACGGTCCCAGTAATCCCACAGAGGAAGCTATGTTTGATGTCTCGAAGGGATGAGGGAGTTGGGGCTTTCTAGGTGTCCAGTAGCCAGAATATCACCAACAGCATCTTCCTCCTCACTGACCTGCCCTGGAGGCCCCAAAGCACCCTGGAACTTCAGACTAGCTCTTTTCAATATTCTCTGTATTTTGTTGACTACATGTCTTAATTCATCTACTAAACTACAATCTCTTTGAGAGTTGGGACTGTTTCTCTACCATCTTTGTATCACCCTAAAGCATGGCACAAGTCCAACATATTCCAGTTAACAAAACGTATTAAATATGAGGGATAAGTGAATGGCTGGGTGGACGGATGGATGGATAAGTGGGTGGATGCAAGGAAGGCAAGAAGAATGGGGTTGACAGAAGAGTGGTTAGGTGGGACTTGCCTGGATATTCTTAGATCCAACATGCCACAACCAAAGACCCTGTGGCCAAAACTAAGAACAGGCACAGACAAATAAATCATAAAATAAATACTAAAAACCAGAAGACAGGATAGGTGGATGGATGAATGAAAGGTTGGCTGGCTGGCTGCAGACAGAAGGGTAGGTTCATGGCTGGATGGCTGGATGGATGGAAGGGTGAGGCATGGAGGCCAGGTAGATGGCAGCAGAGTTTCTCAAGAGCAAACTGACTGCAGCAGAGTTTTCTGGGGAGACATCTCTTCCATGTCCCGTCTGACTGACACTGGCATGGATTATTAAATCTGAGGAGACTGACACCATTACCCCCACAGGGGTTTAGCTGGTTGCCCACAAGGTTTCAGAGACCTGCAAGCCCACATGAGCTCATTCGGAAGGGGACCAGAGATTCTCTGATAGCAGGCTCTCTTGATACTGGATCTTGATTTTTTCTGAACCTAAAGAAAAGTTACTTTCTGTTTCTCTTTTTCGCCTCCAACAAAATCCTACAGGAAAAGTGCGTATTGGGAAGGTGCCAATGAAGCCTGAACCTGTAGCCCAGGAGTGGAGTATGAGGTTAGACGCGTGCCCCTACAATGGTACAGGCAGCTGCAGAGGGAAGCAATGATCACCTCAAGGCATTGCACACCCTCCTAAGAAGGGCTGGGATTCCTGTCTTGGCAAAGACGTGCTTGGCCCCTAGGACACGAGCGTGTTTAACAACCTCCTGGAGAGTCTGTGATAAGCAGGTTCTGGGCTCCACCTCTGGCGATTCTGATTTCAGGCCATGGTCTTGGCCCTGGATGTTATTCAGTCACCCCATCTGGGACTGATGAGGGGTTGGGGGAGGCAGGGGATGATTTTAAGAGGCTCAACTGTTGGGAAATTACCAGCATGAGCCATAAGAATAACCCATAACAATAAAGGCCCGCTCAGCTTTTAAAAATACAATATACAAAACCCTGAAGGTAATAGGAAAATAAAGGGCTCCACAGTCTCGTTGTAAAATGGTTTTTCACTTTACCAAAGATTTCATTCAAACAGTGAGATTCCTGGTATATTTAAAGTGTTAGTCGCTTAGCCGTGTCCAACTCTTTGCGACCCCATGGACTGGAACCCGCCGGGCTCCTCTGTCCATGGAATTCTCCAGGCCAGAATACTGGAGCGGGTTGCTGTTCCTTTCTCCAGGGGATCTTCCTGACCCAGGGATCAACCAGGGTTTCCTGCATTGCAGGTAGATTCTTTACCTTCTGGGCTTCCCTGGTGGTTCAGACGGTGGTTCATTCTTCTGCAGGAGACCTGGGAGGAGACCGGGGTTCGATCCCTGGGTTGGGAAGATCCCCTGGAGAAAGGAACAGCAACCCACTCCAGTATTCTGGCCTGGAGAATCCATGGAGTATAAAGTTCATGGGGTCGCAAAGAGCTGGACATGACTGAACAACTTTCACTTTTCACTTTCTTTACCTTTCTTTAGCCACCAGGGAAGAATGTAAAAGTAGAATGCAACAGGCAAAAGTTCTATTTATATGCCGAGATTTCTCTCCGTGCTTATATCTAGTTTATACATCTAGTGCATAGAGTGAGACCAATCTATAATAAAAAAATAATTAAGAAAAATTTACCTGACCATCCTTTCTCAGTCCCTTACAGTTATCAGCCCTGAAAATGGGCTGGGGAGGAGAACCTCCAGTAAACGGCTGCTTTCAGAGACAGAGAGACCTCACCCTCAGAAGGCTGCACCCCACACAACAGAGCTCAGGACTACAGATTTCATGTCCCAGAATCCTGTGCGAGGCCAGCACCCCTGTTGGCCAAGGCTGTGAGGCTGACAGAAGGGAAGGCAGGATTCACCCTTTTGCATCCCCAGCTGAGAACCTGCACAGTCAGGGCTGGCCCCAAGTGGTCCCCATACCCTAGCACCAGTCCTTGCGTCCAGGACAAAGCACTAGGAAGGCCCGTGGAACTGCAAAATAAAAGGCTGGTCAGAGGGTAGAACAGGGAGGACACTCCAATGGCAAGGTGACCCAGAACCTGATCCCGGCAGCACGGGGCATGTTTTCGCTTCTCTGGCCCTCTCTGCAGTCACCGATCCAGGTCAGCGACCATCACAACGGGTCAGCGAAGAGAAAAATGAAAAAGCAGATCCTTCAGGACTGAGAGTGTGCTGCAGGGTTTATGGGAGAAAGAGCAGTTATATGTAAAGCACATGCAAACGTGCCCCCACAATGCATTTCTCCCCAGGCTTATCCTCTTTAATCTCCAGCCAGATGATCCTTGTGAAGACCCTCTCCTAAGTAGAAGGGACCTGCTTAGTGGCTCAGTCGTGTCTGACTCTTTGTGACCCCAAGGACTGTGGCCCACCATGCTCCTCTGTTCATGGGATTTCCCAGGCAAGAATACTGGAGTGGGTTGCCATTTCCTCCTCCGGAGGACCTTCCCAACTCAGGGATCAAATCCAAGTGTCCTGTGTCTCCTGCATTGCAGGCAGATTCTTTACCTGTCAGGGAAGCCCCAAGTAGAAGTGGGGTGGGCAATTCTAAGTTCTAATTTCCATCACCTTCTGGAATGTTCTGTGAGGAGTCAGTCACATCCAGGAAGGCTCAGCTCTTGGGGCTCCAGGTGGACTCTGACAAGAGTTTATGCTTTTGGGCCAAAGGGAGCTCCCCACGCGAGTTCCCAATTCGGTGATCAGCACTGAATCAGACGGCCTTCCCTGGGCTTGGGCTGTCAGCCTGAGCCTTGGAGGCTGGTGCTATCTTCTAATCCCTAATATTACTTTAGGATTCTACTGGGAAAATAACACACAGGGAGTTCACAGTCTGTGAAGGAACTGAGAGGGGTCACCCAACCAAGGGGCCGTTCTCATCTGCTAGCACCCTTCCCTTCAGGGCAAACACATAAGTCCACAGGACAGCTTCTTGCCCGTAGCAGAGAGGGGAGGCCTCTTGCGGGGCAGGCGGGACATGTGTGCAGTGCCCCGTGAAATCCTCTCTGCTAAGCTCTCTGTCTTTAGGGAGGAAGGACAGAGGTGAGCCGAGGCCTGACCTCATGGACCATGTGCTGGGGGCCAGGATAGCGGCAGGGAGCCCAACACTGGCTGAGCCAAGATGCTCCCTGACTCACTCAGGCAGACAGCCCCTCCCTCTCATTGACATTGTTCTCAGCCCGGCTCCCATCTGACCCCTATCCCGGATAAAGCACCAGCCGCGGCAAGGGGACCATCTGACCCGCCCCCTTGGTTCTTACACCACAGCTCACGCAGGTGCTCAGAACTGATCTAATCCTGACTGCAGACACTCCTTAGATCAGAGGAGAAAAGAGAGCCACGGCTGGCTGGTCTGTACCCAGCTGGGAACCACAAGGCAACTTGGCTCTTCTTCAAACTCACGCCAAGTGGAGGGGACCCCAGCCCAGAGCCACACTCACTCATGCAGAGCAAGAGTACCAGGTGCGAAAGGCAGCACCGGATGGGCTTCTTGCTGATGATGCGTGGTCAGCATCAGGCCAAAAAGAGAGAGGAAAGAAAAGGAAGCAGAAGACTAGAGGGAAGAGAGAAAAGGAAGCTGGCATTGGAAGAAAGATGGAAGGAGCCAAGGATGACTGAGAGGGAGGAGGGAGAGAGAAGGAGGAGCAGTGCCCGCCCCTGGCCGCCCCTTGCCGGCTGCCCCACACCCTGCTTAAAGGGAGAGGGTCTGAGCTTAAAGGGAGAGGGTCTGAGCATCACAGCGATGGCCCTCCAGTGTCACCCCTAGGCTCTCACATCACGGCGTCCCTCCGTCCCTGGCCTCATCAACCTCACACCGCATTTGCTGACCATCTGCGAACAGACAGGCCATCAGACTTGCGATCACCATGCCCATCCCCTTGGCTGGGTCGTCTCCTCTGACCCCGGTCGGAAGGATACTGTAGTGTCTTCATGTAGTTCTGGATCGCCTGGAGCCAGTCTGGGATCGTCATTGACAGCCTGTAGTTTGGAACCTGGGGTATTGAAGGCTGCAGAGAAATAGAGAGAGATGGTCGTATCAAGGAGATGCTGTGGGGCCCAGTGCCTCAGAGTGGACCAAAGGTCAGGACCACTGCAGAGCTGCTCCCAAGCTCAGCTGGCCACCCTGCCCCGGGCACCCATTCAACTGGTGCCTCCAGGATAAGGTCTCCCCAGACCAGTCAGTCCCCTGCCGGCGTCCTCTGTGTTCCCTTGGCACACAGCCTGCCCTGGGTCGTCGCAAGGGCTCCCTACAGCTCTCTGCGTGTTGCGTGAACACGGCCCGTCTCCCTGCGGGAGCCTCCGCTCTTCTTGAGGCCAAGGGCTATGCCCTGTAGTGTCCCACCCTCCCCTCCCAGGCTGGGATGTTTCAAGGTGCTCCATTAATCCTCACACTTCGACTGCACGACAACACTTTTCTGCGTGGCTGGGGTAACCTGTGTTCTTCGCCAGGGCACCTCTGAATACATGATGGTGCCCCAAAGGGAGGCAACATGGCTCTGCACCTAGCGTTTCTCCTCCACACCACCCCCTGCACTGCCTGTGGCACCCCTTCCCTGAATCTAGCCCCGAGCGGATTCGTAAGGATGCCCCTCTTGTCTCGACTCTTACCAGGGAAGGGCATCCCTTCCAACTCAGGAGCCGTCTTACCTTTTGACCCCTCCTGGCGGCCAGTCTCCCCTGCACTTCCTAATCTGCCTCTAGGTCAACACTGAGTGTCTGAAGGTCTTACCCTCCGCTGGGAAGAGAAGGGAGCAAAAGCACCCAGGACAGGCAAGTGGGAGGTAAG
This sequence comes from Bos indicus, assembly GCF_029378745.1. NCBI lineage: Eukaryota > Metazoa > Chordata > Mammalia > Artiodactyla > Bovidae > Bos > Bos indicus. The sequence goes on from NC_091775.1 coordinate 71,431,023, forward strand.
TGCCTCTTCTTAGGAACTTAGAGCTGAGACGGCGCTCAGCTCTGAGCCACCCTGCCAACCAGGCCAAGAGTGAAAATAAGCAAGTGCTTCTAATCCAGTCACTCCTGGGAAGAAAGGGGGAAGTTTCTCCTTTACTTTCCTTCTAACCTTGGCCTCTGGTGGGGAGACGCAGGGACAGGGCCTGCCAGCCCATGCGGGCTGGCAGCTCCGGCAGGAGGGAGAGGAGGCCTGCGTCGCTTAGGGAGGAGCAGAAGGGGCCACAGGTCAGATTAGTTCCACTCTCGAAGAAAACAGGGAAAGGGAGACCCTGGGGACGGAGTGCTTAGCTGATAGAGGGGAAGCCACTGGTGAAATAGAGGGGAAGCCACTGGTGAAGAGACTTGGGGGCAGAGCTGGACAGCCTGTGGGCACCAAAGCCAGACACGGCCCACGAAGGTCCCTGGTTCTGCCCCCAGCTCTGCAGGCTCAGGCCCTACATCCAAGCTGGAGGGCGCAGGGCCTCTGGGCCTGAAGCAGGAGGTTCTTCGAACTTCTACACCTTCCATTGCTTTTATTTAAAACAGAATTAGCCACACATCCTATTTCACAGCCAAGGTGCAATGTGTGTGTGTGTGTGTGTGAGAGAGAGAGAGAGAAAAAGAAAATGTGAGACTGGGAGTGCACACGCTCACACAGCTGTTCTGCAAACATTTTGCTTACAACATATCAACTCAAATCACATTCCTGTCATGGAGAGTCATTTTTGGGAGCAAAATGTTCCCATCTGAACATTTGTTTACATGGTCCTCCCCACAACCCCCTGGGGGTCAAAATACGAAGCGTGTCCTTGTGTTTCTGCCCTAGCAAACACGGGGAAGCTTGTCCCTGGTTTTGTTTTTTTTTTGCAGTAACATCCACAGATCTACCCACACCCGGAATTCTGTGTAAGAAGGTGCCAGAGCTTTCATACAAAAGTGAGGAAGCAGGCGAGACGCGGACAACCATTTCTGTTGCGCCTCCTGTGTTTTGAGCTCTGGGCCAGGTACAAAGCGGGAGGTGGGACAGGCACCAAAAGGGCAGTGGCAGAGTTCATGAAGCCACGGGCAGAAAGCGGGGTTGGTACCTAGTTAGTAGAAAAGCTGGCAAGCACGGGAAAACGCCCCACAGAGTCACCAGCCACCTGAGGGATCCCCAGAGGGACGTCCCTTGCCCAAAGCCCTGAGGAAGCCAGAGCCACTTGGTTCTGAGTCAGCTTTTGGGGCTGACCACCAAGTGATTTCAATGCCCCCAAGCCCGATGGAGCCCGCAAGGGCCGGATGCCGGGGGTGGGAGTCAGGGGGCAGCTGGTCTTCAGAATAGCAAGCCCAGTGGCGCCCAAGGGCTTTTCAAAACAGCTGCCCGCTTACTTCAGCCCCAGCTGAGAGCGAGTGCAGGAGCCTCGGCCACATTCCCCAAACCCCAGCTGGGGACTGCCGAGGGGATGAGGTCATCTGGCTGCAGCCCACCCTGCCGTCTGGGACAGCTGGCGGGGGGCTCAGGCTGGGTCAGCCTCCGGCCGCCCATGCCCCCACAGGCCAACGGACGGCAAACCAGGCAGGCTCCTTGCAGGGTAATTATGAGTCCCTGCTTTCTCACCTAACTGCTGTGGACCCTGGGCAAGCTGCCCCCACCTCTAAGCCTCCAGGTCCCTCTTGATAAAATAAGAAAGAATACCATCTACTTCAGACCTTCCAGGCTGGCAGTGAGGATTATATGACCTAATGTAAAAAGCAGGCAACTTGGGGCTCGGCGCGTGGGGCTCTTTAAGTGTTAGCTGTCCTAATCATTATTCATCAACGGTGTGTTTTCAGGGGTCTGGACGGGGGGGTGAGGAGTCTGAATGGTGTCCACTTTTCAGGAACTGGATAACAGATTCAGCAGAGTTTGAGCCCCTGGAGGCTCAACTCAGGAGCATCACAGAGATGCCTTCTCAGCCTGAAGGAAGAGAATGAAAACGTCCATATCCCCCTGTGGATACGTGGGGGCCATGCGTTACTGTCCATAATTCATGAAGAGTTCACACTTCGAAGAAGTTAATAAAACTCTCTGGGCTTTCATGAAGAGAAAATGGCCCCAGGGACTTCCCTGGGGGTCCAGTGGCTAAGACTCTGTGCCCCCAAGGCAGGGGGCCTGGGTTCCATCCCTGGTCAGGGAACTAGATATCACATGCCACAATTAAAGAGCCAGCAAGCGCCAACAAAAGACTGAAGATCCCAAGTGCCACAGTTAAGGCCTGGTGCAGCCTAAATAAATACGTGAATATTTTTAAAAAGAAAGAGATTCTGTAAAACAATTATCCTTCAATAAAAAAATAAATTAAAAAAAATAGTCTCTTTAAAGTATATGGTCAGGAAGGTAATATAGGTAAGCTTACAATAAAAACAGGCACATTTGTATTTGCAAAAAAAGAAAATGGCCCTGATGGACACCCAAGTGTCCATCAACAGATAATGGGTGAACACAATGCACTACACAGGCCACGCATTCCTACGCAGCCTTAAAAGGAAGGGACATTCTGACACTTGATATATAAGCCAGAACTTCAAAGACATGATGCTAAGTGGAATAATCCAGTCACAAAAGGACAAATACCGAATGATCTCTCTTATATGAGGTTACTATGGCTGTCGAATTCATAGAGCCAAGGAGTAATAGAAGTGTGGTTGCCAGGGGCTGAGGGAGGGAAAAATAAGAACTCAGTGTTTAATGGGTACAGAGTTTTAGCCGAGGAAGAAGAAAAACTTCTGTAGATGGAAGGTGGTAGCGGTTGTACAACAATGTGAACCTACTTACAGTGTAAATTACATGAGTTAATATCCTTCATTCGTGAAGTTAATTGTAAGTACATGTGAACTTACATGTAACTAATGTAAGTAATTCATGTACTTAATTGTAAGTACAATGTGAACTGTACACTTAAAATGGTAAATAATATGTTCCCACAATTTTTTAAATGACCATGAAAAGACAGTTCACAAAGAAATGCAAATAGTGAATAAATATTTTTTAAATGTTCCAGTGCACAATTTAAGAATGAAAAATTAAAGCCACTGCAGAATATCATTTTTTGCCTCTCCAATAAAGAGAGATATCTTGAAGTGTGGATACCCAGTCCTGGTAGGATGCTCTCCTGTGGCATGATGGGAAAATTAACTGGTACAGCCTTTTCATGAAAAGCCCGGGGAACGCTCCTTTTTCTTCTCATCCTTGACTGGGGTCCTGAGAGTCTCTCCTGTTATTTTCCTGCCCCAATTCACCCAAGACTTCAACCTAGATTTATCCTGTCCCTGTCAAGTCCCTCCTGCCAACTGCATCCAAGTTTCTCAAGCCACATCCCAGCTGAAGAAGGCTGAATCTAGAGGGCACAAATCTAAACCACCCCCTCTAAGAGCTCCTACCACCGTAGGCACTGTGCCTACAGTCAGGGGGTGGGGGAAGGGGGGTGGACAGGAAGACCGTTGTTCAAGAAGAAAAAGGAAACAAACCACAGGCCAGCTTTTGCAGACAGGCTCTCTTTCACTCCATCCTTGCCAAACGCAATGACCTGTCAGAAGCATCCAAGGAGCAAAGATGTGGACAGACACCAGTATGTGTCATCCCCATACATCACCATGTGGCGAGAAGGAGGAGCCAGGAAAGGAGCCAGGAGGCAGCGAGAGCCCCGGGCACCACGAGTCTTTGACAAGAAAGTACAGAGAGAAAGCACAGCCTTTTGCCATCCCTGCCCTGGCAATATACCATACACTGTGCAGGTTCCAGGCAGAAGAATCTTCTCTGGCAAGCTGGAGGGGAGCACGGAACACCACTCTTGAGCCCAGGCTGGGCCCCAGAAATCTGCTGATGGTAACCTGGTATGAAGGTCAGGGGTCACATCCTCAGGCTGAGCAGGAAGTGGGGACTGATGGTTTGGAACGCAGGACAGGGGAGAAAGTGAGCTGCCCATGTGTGCCAGCAGGCGACAGGAGGAGCCCTGACTGCAGCAAAGCCTGGCTCCACAGCCCTCACCCTTCTTCACTCAGGCCAAGCGGAGTCCACTAAATGTGAATTATGTCACAATTTGGGATCAACGTGAGGATGAGTTACAAAAACGTGGCGTCTGCAAGAAACGGCTTGATGTTTCCCGCTGAATCCATCTGCTTGTCTGCCCCAGGAGAGTTGGGCTCCAGGCAGTCAAGAAGCAGGAGGTGCTGACTCCTAGTTGGCTCAGCTGATTTTTTCTGAGCCAGCCATCTTCTCTGCTTCTCCTTCCCAACCTTGATTATCAGCCAACTAACTCGTGCTGCTTTCTTGCACTACCCCTAAAAAACCCTGGCTTTCACCTAGTCAGCTGGAACTTCAGAGCCAGTAACCAGTAGGGCAGAGGCCCACAGTCACACATTTAGAAGGAGGATCGCAGAGCAGGAGACACCTGTCCCCCCCTTCCCCAGTGGGGGCACCTGGATCTCTGGACAGAACTTACTAACAGAATGCCTGTGGTCAAAGGAAGTGTCATTCAGTCCTCCTTTTAGGTCTTTGACACTTTACCCTGCTCACTTCTTTTCTTAATCCATATTCCATATTCAATTGTCAAAAAAAAAAAAAAAAAAAGGTTTGTTGTTTAGTCACTAAGTCATGTCTGACTCTTTTACAACCCCATGGACTGTAGCCTGCCAGGCTCCTCAAGGGATTTCCCAGGCAAGAATACTAGAGAATGTTGCCACTTCCTTCCCTAGAGGATCTTCCCAACTCAGGGATCGAACCCACAGCTCCTGCATTGGCAGGCGGGTTATTTACTGCTGAGCCAACTGGGAAGCCCACCAAAAGGTTAATCTCCCTGAAACTCTCCAACTTTTCTACCACCACTCCCCCCTACCCCCTGCTTCTGTACAAATTCCTCAGCAAGACATGGATTTGATCAAAAGAGAAAAGGACTTGGCCCCAGAGGAGAAACTCTGCTGAGCTGAGTGCAGGTATAGCCTTCGAATCAGAGGTTCCTGGAAGCGGGAGTTTTCGAAGCTATTCCCTCAGCTCAGTGCTCTGTGGTGACCTAAATGGGAAGGAAATCTGAAAAGGGGATATATGTATACATGTAGCTGATTTACAACACAACATTGTCAAGAAACTATATGCCAATACAAATTTTTAAAAAAGAAAAAGCTGTTCCCATCCCAGGGCCTGTGCAGAGTCAGAGTTTGGGGGATGTCAGAACCAGGAGAGAGGGGATGCTACAGCGGGGCTGAGGATGGAGAAGCAAGCATCATGATACAACGTAGGAGAGAAAAGTGAAGTTCTTTATTTAGATTCAAAAAGCCGATGCCCACGTTCAGGCTGGTGTTGTCCTGGCTTGGCAGAAGCCCTCATATGACCTTAGTATTACTGTGAAAGTACAATATGATATGGCCACTATATTAAAACAAAAAGAAAAGAAAAGAAAGAACAGTCTTTTTTAAGAACCCAGAATTCAGCCTCAATAATGGAAGTATCAAAGTACAGGTCTCCGGAAGTAGTGGTGTAGGTTCTAAGCTGCTCAGACAACATTCAGCATATTGTGTTTCATATTGTGCTTGCTTTCCGGGACTGACTGATGACAAAGTAGCAACTGTCCTAGAAAGAGGACAAGGAAAGTGAGTTGATCTGGGAACTATGATACATAAAAAAGAAAAGATGAAAGGAACTACCTGTGGACAAAGACGATTAAAGGAAGATGCAGAATAGTCCAGTGTCCCTCTGTTATTGCACACATCACCGGAAACCTGAAGATTAACGGGTCATAACCCCATAGGATTTGAGACTTGGAAAGAACTTTACACCCTACCTGATCTAATCCCATTTTACAGATGAGAAAACGAAGGTGGGAGATTTTTAAATGAGTGATCTAGGTCACGAAGCTAGAGGTAGCACAACCAGGACTAGGATTCAGTAGCTTGATTTTTGACTCCAAGTCCTTCCCTCACTCCAAGAGAACCATCTCATAACATTCAAGGGAGCTGTGAGTAGCATAGGAAGGCCATGTGTGCTCCCCTTTGCTTCTTGACCAGAAGAACTGTTGATGACACGTAACTGGGGAGGAAGGGTGGGGACGGACTTCTGTTCCCAGTTTAAGAGTTCCCTAGTAAGCAAAATCTGGCCAGGCCTGGAAGCTGCTCTGTGAGGTAGCGAGCCCTCCAATCCCAGGAAGTCTTCAAAAAAAGGGAGGGTTTTTGCTGAGAGGCAGGGATTAATCTCTACCAACGCTGACATTCTCTGATTCCTATAGAGAAAGGGGGTCCCCACGCACAATGTCAGGAGAAGGAGGAAGTCACAGTTAGAAGCAGGGTGGGTGCTGAGGGTGCTAAATGAGAAAGCCTCACTTAAGTAAGGACCAACTCTGAAGTCAGAACTGTACATCGGTACCAGAGTTGTTTTCAGGTTCTGAGTCCTCCAGAAGGACTCAGCAAGGGTAATTACAGCTGACACGAAAGCAGGCAAGATTCTCTTTGAGCAAAATGAAAGATCTCCTTGACCAGCAGGGTAATAAAACACTGTAACCAACTGCCACAGGAAGCTGAGAGGCTCTGCCACTTTCCCCAAGGGCACACACAGCTTTCTGGCCTGCAGGCTCAGAGGCTCAAGTAACCAGATGCTCCAGGTTGGGGACTCGACCAGATGGCTTTCCAGGTCTCGGGCCTGGCATTCCTAGACCTGCCCAGGAATCTTTTCAGCCATACCAGAGTCCCCAGGGTGCACGGGAAACCATCTGCCATGCTACATCCCCCAGGCTCTGCGTCATTCCTCCTTGAGTTTGCATTCTGATGTTTCACATAGAGACCCCTGCATATGTCCCTCCATTTTATTAACATTATCCTTGGCCACCAAATTCAACTGGCTCACTGGCTTCTCTCCAAGGTAGAAACAGTTTCATTCCTAAGTCTCTTTCTCTATCCTGTGAGATTCATTCATCATGGGTACTGGAAAGTCCCTTTTAAGTCATGGTTAAAACACTTTTTTCTTTTTTCTCAGAGCCCAGATAAGCTGGGAAAAGAAAGGGTTGACTCTTTTGCAAGTTTCAGAGGTGAAAGTCATTGTCATTTAAAAAAAAAAATTGGCAAAAAGTCTAGGAATGATTCACGATGAGAAGTCTGACTGGTTGGTTGTAAATTCATTCACAGTCTAATACATCATTTTCGAGGGGAACACAGAGGAGGACCAAGAGACTCCAGAGAGGGTGAGAGGGGCGCGATGCCTAGGGAGTCTATGCATTCTTGGCACACTGGTGCTACCTGGTGGCTTCAGTTTTCGCTGAAGGAGGATGTACAGAGGGTAAGTAAATAACAGAATTTGGCTCCAGATTCAAAGAAGCCTTGGCACAAGTCGACCACACAGTCCCAGGACAGTAACCCCTCTTCCTTTTCTCTCGCATTGCTAAGACATCCAAGACAAACATCTCCATTAAGCAAAGGGGGTGGGAGCCGGCGGGAAGAATTAGGCGGGGAAGGGAGTTTGCAGCAGGACCAGGAAAATGGAAATTGCCTCTATTCGCTACGCTACGTACAGGTAAAATGGTCCCATCCCTGCCCAGCCCAACCCTCCTTCGGAGCTACTAACCTTTGCCAAGAAGGTGGCGTTCCTGATGGCGCCCACCATCTCTCCCCCCTTGGGGTGCACTTTGGCCACGTGCAGCCACATGCGCTCCCAGGTGTGGCTGTCGATGGGGAAGCCGCTCTTGTTAACGTGAAACAGCACCCCGCCGTCTTTGTCCTCCTCCTCCGAGCCCCCGCTGGTAGCGAGGCTCACGGGCCGCGCGTGGCTGCTCCGGGACCGGGTGCCTTTGGCGCCTTTGGGGTGGGGGCGGCGGTGAGTGTCGGCCGCGGAGCCGGTCATGATGGGGCCGGGGCGGGGGACGCGGAGGGCTGCGCAGGGGGCGTGTGCTCGCGGGCGCAGCGCGGGGATCAGCGCCCGGCAGGGGCGGCCTTCTCCATGCCTCTCGCTGCGGCAGGACGCACCAAGGGGGAGCGGCGGCCGGAGCTCTGCTTACGGGCCGTGCCTGAAATCAGTGAGAGACAGCACACACCACGGTAAGTGGACACCCAGAGGGACCACGGAGGGGGCCGTGGCCAAGGCAGTGGGGCTTTGCTGGATCCCCACTTCACTGTCCGCTCCGCACTGCGCGCGGACAGAGCCCACCCCCAGCCAGGGAATTGCACACCAGCTTCCAGCCCTGGAATTACCTAGCAAGGCGACTTGGATATTGCCACAAAGCTTCACACCCACCTAAACCATGAGAGGGAAATACAAGGAGCGTGGAGGCTGCGGAGTGGACGGGGAAGGAAGAAGAAGAAAGACACGCCGCAGGAAGGAACCGGAGGTCCCCGCAAGGCTCCGCACGTTCCTGGGTCGCCAAATGTGCCCGAGAGCTGAGCCAGAACGTGCCGGCACGTGAGCGCCCGGGGCTGCCGCGAGGGCGCAAGCGTTAGCCTCGGCTTGCAAAGACCGCCGCGTTTCTTCCAGGAAGCCCTCCCGAAGCCGGGAGCGCTAGGGGCGGCCCCCGGCCCCCGGCTGCAGGGGCAGTGGCTCCACCCGCCTGCTTCCCCGAGTTCCAGCGCCGGGCACCCCGGGCGGGGCGGGGGACTGGCTGCAGGCGGGGCGCGGGAAAGGGCGCACAGCAGCTCCGGAACCTTACCTCCGGACAGTCGGCCTCATGGCTGCGGAGCCTCTCCGGGCGGCGGGGAAGGCGGGGGCTGCTTCTGGGCCTGGGCCTGGGCTTGGGGGTGCTGCGGCCGTCGTCTCATTCCATGTCCCATTCTCGAATGTTATTCTGTGACAGATAACCGAGTCACCCGGGCAGCCGCCGATGTTCTGACTGCGTCCATTGGCCGCCGCAACAAAGAGGGGCGGGGCCCGAGCGCGGGACTCTCACAACCCGGGGCTCCGCCGCGCTCTGATTGGCTCCGGAGGCTCCTGGGCGGGAGCGAAGAGGAGGAGGGGGCCCCGGGCGGCCGCGCGAAATGCGATTGCCGTCTTGTTCTGGGACCCCCGCGGGGGCGGGAGCGTGGGTCCCTGGGACTTAGGACAGAGTTTCCCCAAGGGTCGTGGTACTGCGGGGGTTGCAACTGTGGGAAGCAGAGGAAAAGTAAAGCCACCCAAGAAGTGACCCTGAGAGTAAAGCCACCCAAGAAGTAACCCCGAGGTAGACGAGGGCTTGTGGTAAGACACATTCCCTGAGGAACACTGGACACACTCACCTGCCGCTACCAAGCGGTGATGGGTGGTTCAGGCAGGGCTGTTCACATAATTCGTAATGTGGGGGTATATATATACACACACACTTTTTTTTAACCCCACATTACGAATTACCCAAAACCCACTAGGTGACAGAGCCATAGACCCTCTGACATTATTGTTGTTCAGTCGCTCAATCGTGTCCGACTCTTTGTGACCCCGTGGACTGCAGCACACCAGGCTTCCCTGTCCATCACCAACTCCAGGACTTTGCTCAAATGCATGTCCATCGAGTCGGTGATGCCATCCAACTATCTCATCTTCTGTCGTCCCCTTCTCCTTTTGCCTCAGTCTTTCCCAGGATCAGGATCTTTTCCAACGAATCGGCTTTTCGCATCAGGTGATCGAAGTATTGGAGCTTCAGCTTCAGCATCTTTCCTTGTGAGACATTAGTCCAGAGAGACTAATAAAGTCCCTTTACACCCAAGATAATATGCGAGGGAGTGGTCATCGAGGTTCACATTGTTGTCACAGCTACTGATTTAGGAGAGGAGGGAGAGATGCTTCAGAGCCAGGGTGAAGTGGAGGCCCTCCCACACTCTCCAGGCAAAGACCTTTGTCTTAAAGACATCTTCTTTTTAAAAAGAAGAGCAAGGTGAGAGGGGAAGAGCACCAGAGTCCTCACCTGAGGGCTAGCCCTAAGGCCAGGTTTATCAGTTGGCTAAGCTGTGTGACCCAGGACAAGCCATTGCCTGTTTTGTGCCTTGGCTTCTATCTGAGAAGAGCAGATCGCTCACTCTCCAAGGTCTGTTCTGGCTCTAAGATTCTATGATCCTCTGACTTCCTCGCTTATGGAGACTTCAGAACTTGGCTGTAAAGCCTTTCTCTTTAAACTCCAGGCCAGCCTGCCAGCTTTGAGGAGTTAAAGCAGCTGTGACAGCAATGCTAGGTTAACCTCAAATTAAAAATGCAGTCATCTGCAGACATAGAGAATAGACTTATTGCCGGGGCGGGGGAATGGAGAGAGTAGCATGGAAACATATACACTGCTGTATGTAAAATAGATAGGCAGTGGGAATTTACTCTACGACTTGGGGAACTCAAACCTGGGCTCTGTGACAACCTAGAGGGGTGGGATGGGGTGGGAGGTGGGAGGTGGGAGGTGGGAGGGAGATTCAAGAGAGAAGGGACATGTATACTTATGGCTGATTCATGTTGACATAAGGCCGAATCCAACACAACACTGTAAAACAATTATCCTTCAATTAAAATAGATAATTTTTTTTAAATGAAGAGGAAAAAGAAGCAATCATCTAAAACCACTGATGACAGATCTGTTTCTGGATGCTACGGGTTAGTCGCTCCTGTGGAACTGGAACTCCACTTTCAGAGAACGGTGTGGTGAGGGGTGGGTGCTGGAGTGTAGCTCCTGGCTCAGAAGAAAGGTGAGGTAGAGACCTGGATTCCTAACCAGTCCTGCAGCATCACCGACAGAGCCCAGGCCCTGGACTTTATAGATTCCACAGTGAGAGTAACTCAGGTCCAGATAGAGGAAATGGACCTAATAATAACATTCAGGAAATTATCTGAGTAATTCAAGTACAAGCACATCTGGAAAAAATAGGGAATGGAAAGAGAGTTATCCTCTCAATACATAATTGCCTTGGTTTTCATTTCCTGATTAGGAGAAAACATGCCTCAGAAGAATGAGCTGTATTCTCACCTCAAACAGCCTTCCTCCCTTTTCTCACTCTCTTTCAGATCCGTCTCTTTCTCCTCACTTCCCCTGGGGTTTCAAGTCCAGGAGACTAGGGTTTCAAGATGCAGATCTGTATGCAGAGTAGAGAATATGGCCTCACAAGCCCTCAGGAGAAAAGGGAGCTTCCTAAGCTCAAGTGATCAGACCCGTTAGTGAACATCACAGAGTGTCTGGCAAGTGTCCTTGGCATCAATCTCCAGTGTCCCCACTCAGGCCAAATTCAAACAACTACAAGGTCCATGTCAACCCAGGGCCTGGATCCTGCTTCACCCGGATCAAGATCCTAGGGACCAGAGAGGGTCATCGATCATCTTCGTGGCCTAGGCACCTCAGGACTCCCCCACAGTTGAAGGAAACACTTTTGTTTTTCATCTCCAGTATTCCTACTATCCATCCTCCATCCCAGGGGATGGGTGCAGTGGGGAGTCAAGTGAAACGGTCTAAGAAGACAGCTATGAGATTTGGTTAATTTTCCAAAGAGGTGGTAAGACAGCTTCTGATGTGAGCTGCGCTGTCCCGCTGAAAGGACTGGAGGTCAGAAGGGCCCTTTTGTTCAGAATCCTTTTGCATCTGAGAACTGTACTCATTGTGTGGACCAGCCGACTCTGTTCTCCATTTCTTTGTGTATTTCGTGTTATATAACACTCAAGTGAACCCAGGCCAGACAGATTATGGGTTTTAGGGGGGTTTTTTTGTTTGTTTGTTTTTAATTTTTTAATTGAAGTATAGTTGATTTGATATGTTGTGTTAGTTTCAGGTGTACAGAAAAGTGATTAAGCTATATATATATTCTTTTATATATAATATACTTTTATTTATAATATATGTATTTTTCAGATTCTTTTGCCGTATAGGTTGTTACAAAATACTGAGTATAGTTCCTTATGCTATACAGTAGGTCCTTGTTGGTTATCTCTTTTATATATAGTACTCTGCTGTGTTTAGTCACTCAGTCATGTCTGACTCTTTGCAACACTGTGGACTATAGCCCACCAGCCTCCTCTGTCCATGGAATTTTACAGGTAAGAATATTGGGGTGGGTTGCCATGCCCTCCTCCAGGGGATCTTCCCAACCTAGGGATCGAACCCAGGTCTCCTGCATTGCAGGAGGATTCTTTACTGTCTGAACCATCAAGGAAACCTAAGAATACTGAACTGGGTAGCCTATCCCTGCTCCAGAGGATCTTCCTGACCCAGGAATCAAACCAGGGTCTCCTGCATTGCAGGCAGATTCTTTACTAGCTGAGCTACCAGGGAAGCCCATGTATAGTACCGTATATATGTTAATCCCAAACGGCTAATTTATCGCCTCCTTTCCTCCTTTGGCAGCCAGGGCTCAGGTGGTTAGTAAGAGTGACATAGCCACATATGCACACAGTGGGGCAAGGCCAACTTGACACATGATGACCAGCTGCTCAACCTCTGAGAGCATAGTCCTATTTGTTCACCAGCATAACAACTGGCATAGCAGAGACATGTAGTAGTTTTAATTTATGGTTTGGAACCATAAAAACTGAGTTCAAATGGTATCTTCTTTTCAAGTGCCAGTTGCTAGGGTCTCTAAGATAAATAAGACAAAATCCTAACCTGATGATGATACGTCTAGCTCCACCACCTGTTGATATTTATAGCCTCTTGATGGATGTATGAGATGCATTTTATGAGCCTAATCACACTGGCTAGATGTTGCCTTTTTTCCTGCCTCCACAGCTCCCTTCACAGCCAGCCATATCTGTGCAGTTCAGCCATCTGGGATAGACAGTCGCTTGTCCATCAGGTCCCCCTTGGCTGCTGCTGTACAGCCAGGCTGGCTGACCGCGTGTCTGGAGTCTCTGAGCCGTCTACTACTTCTGCATCAGATGAAATGTCACACTGAAGGATGTGGCTTTTAAGCAGCCCTCAATGGGGAATCTAAGGGAATTAATTCCCTCTGGGGAACATTTTGGGGCTTCCCAGATGGTGCTAGTGGTAAAGAACCTGCCTGCCAACGCAGGAGACATAAGAGACACGGTTCGATCCCTTGGTTGGGAAGATTCCCCTGGAGAAGGAAATTGCAACCCACTCCAGTGTTCCTACCTGGAGGATCCCCATGGACAGAGTAGCCTGGCGGGTTGCAGTCCATGGAGTCGCAAAGAGTTGGACATGACTGAAGTGACTGAGCCTGCGGCCTGCACGAGGGACATTTGACTAATAGAAAGAGGAAATGAGAGGCAGCTGGGCAAATACATTATCTTTCCTTCCTGCCTCCTATGGACTGTTCTGAGTCATGATTTTCTAACACTGTCTGGAGACATCCCATATGGCTGAGCAGACGTACTTCCTGAAGCACCTGCCACGGCTCTTTGCAGAGGGTGGTGAAGCACCTACCTGCAAGAGAACAGACCGTCCTGCACTGCTTCTCTTCCTAGCCCACCTTGTTTCCCTTTTCACTCACTCTTGCTGCCTTCTCAATCAGATTTCATCTCTGCTTTCAGATCCTGTTTTCTAGAGTAACAGAGCTAAGACAACCGGTTTTACAAGTGGTTCTAGAAAGCGAGTCCTCAGGATGGATTTTTGGGTTGTGTCTCCTCGCTGTATGAAGTCAATAGAGTCCTTTGCTGGTGACAAGAGAGATAGCAGTAGCTTTGATATGCAATAGCATCACAGCTTTCACGTATTTAACTGGGTTGAATTGATGGAGAGGGAAACATTGGGAATACAAGTGGCTGTGGCTGTTCAGTCGCTGAGTCATGTCCAACTCTTTGCAGCCCCATGGACTGCAGCACACCAGGCCCCTCTGTCCTTCACTGTCTCCCGGAGATTGCTCAAATGCATGTCCATTGAGTCGGTAATGCTCTCTAACCATCTCATCCTCTGTCACCCTCTTCTCCTATTGCCTTCAATCTTTCCCAGCATCAGGGTCTTTTCCAATGAGTCAGCTCTTGACAGCAGGTGGCCAAAGTATTGGAGCTTCAGCTTCAGAATGAGCCTTTCCAATGAATGTTCATTGTAGATTTCCTTTAGGATGAGCCAGTTTGACCACAAGGGTAGCAGAACTGCAAAAATAGACTAAATGCATGGCCTTGATAGGCATCCACGTCAAAGCAGAGCCCTGATAGGGAAAGACTGGGACCCTGAGACCGGGGATAGGGGTGGATGAGTTTCTTGACCCTTCAGATCTCCTGAATGTTCCTGCCCAAAGAAGGCTTCTTCTCAAGACCTGGCCCCGCCACTTACTGCCTCTGCCAAAACCCAGAGTCAGGCTGTCGCACAGCCCACACTTGGAAGAAGTCCTGCTCCAGGGAGAAAGAGCATGCTTGCCACAAATCTTGTGGGACTTGGCTGGTGTGCACTGGCAGGAACTGTAGAAGCATGTGGGAGTGGATCTGGAAGATGTTCTGTTTGCAGGTGGGGGTGAAGCAGGAAGCTCAATTGGAAGAATTTACTAATTTGGGGATATTCACATAGAACTCGAGATTTAATATTTTAGTAAGGATGCTTGGAGCTTGCCCGGAGAGTTTGCTAGGGTGGCTTTTTGAAGCCTGGTCTCAAAAATGGCCTACAGTAAGCAAAGTGGAGAAGCCAGATTTCCATGTGCAGTGTTGAGGAAGGGGTCAGAAGATTCAGGAAGGAGGGACTATTAGAAGAGTTTATCATATACGGCTCAAGAATCCACCACCTGACTAGTTCCCTGGGCTGGCCCAGAGGACACACTCTTCACTAAAGCAATAAAGAGTGTGCTAGTAAGGAAGTCTGTTTTGTTTTGTTTTGTTTTGTTTTTGTGAGCATGACATGACTGACCTTGTAGTTCAAAGTTGATGGTACGGGGGAAGCTGCTGTGGGACTGAGCTCCATGATTTTAGTGGAGATGATAAAAATCACAGAACTGCAAAGCCCTGGTGGGAGCACATGATCATAAAGGACAAGGTGGGATACTTACCACAATGGACAGCAAGGAGGCAGGAAGACCAGTGTGACTTTATCTGCAGGAACCCCTGGTGTTTGGATAATAAATCATGGTGTTCCTAAAGGGAGGGTATTCATTGTCAAAATTGGGCTTCCCAGATGGCACTAGTGGTAAAGAACCCACCTGCCAATGCAGGAGACATGAGACACAGTTGCCCTGGGTTGGGAAGATTCCCTGGAGGAAGGCATGGCAACCCACTCTAGTATTCTTGCCTGGAGAATCCCATGGACAGAAGAGCCTGGTGGGCTGCAGTCCATGGGGTCACAAAGAGTTGGACACGACTGAAGTGACTTAGCATGCACACACACACATATTGTCTAAATTGAGCCACTTTCAAGAGTGAAAAGTGTGCTAGTAATGATTACGTGGGGGAAATAAGTGTACACTAGAACCACCCCAGTCGAACTGATACCCATGGTCACCCTACCAGGAGTGATAGGTGGGCAGCCAATTAAAGTATTACTTGATTTGCATAATTAGAAAGAACAGAGAGCTATGAGCAGAAGGCCAACTTCAATCACCATAGTGAAAAATCATACACCCTTACCTCATTTCTAAATTGAAACCAGATCTGGTCCACAGCTCTTGCCATTGTTGAGGGAGTTCAGCCGGCCAACAGCGAAGACTGATACTGAGCCTGCAATACAGCAGCCCTCCCCAGGGTAACCAGATAGACAGCTGGTGGAAAAATAGAAACCCACAAGGCTATATTGATTATAAATAAATACATAAATAAGTGGTGTAGAAGGGAAGAATCTTGTTTATAGTAGAATGTAAAGGTGAATGGAATACCAGAGTTAGAAAATCATCACTTTGCAATCCTCATAGTAGACTTTTTTCAGGCAAGAGTCATAAATGCATGCTAGGGGACATTTCAGTGAGGAGCAGGATATCTGCATGATCTTAAGTGTCTTACTTCAAATTGCTTGTAAGTTTCAAGGGGAAGAATGGTAACTATTCAATGGAGTAACACAGTACCTTGACCAGGTGATCAAAGTTATTATCACCAGTTATGGGCTGATGAACATCTGCTACTGCTGCTAAGCCATTTCAGTCGTGCCCGACTCTGTGCGACCCCAGAGACGGCAGCCCACCAGGCTTCCCCGTCCCTGGGATTCTCCAGGCAAGAACACTGGAGTGGGTTGCCATTTCCTTCTCCAATGCATGAAAGTGCAAAGTGAAAGTGAAGTCGCTCAGTTGTGTCCAACTCCTAGCGACCCCATGGACTGCAGCCTACCAGGCTCCTCCATCCATGGGATTTTCCAGGAGTGGGGTACTGGAGTGGGGTGCCATTCACGTGTCTCCAAATGTGATATCCAGAGAACACAACATCCCCTATACAACAGTCTGACTAGCATCCTTAACATGAATCTAATTATGAAGAAACATCATACCAATCCCAAATAAGGAAACTTCCATTCAAAAAACTATATTTTTAGAACTGTCAATGTAATAAAAGACAAAGGAAATCTGTGGACATGTTCCAAATTAAGGAAAGACTAGGAACTTCTCTGGTGGTCATCCCACAGGCCACATGGCAAGGCCAAAAAAAAAAAAAAAGAGTTAAACTAAAAAAACATGATGGCTAAATGTGATATCTGATCATAAACTAGATCCTGACCTAAGAGGGAAAAAATGGTGTAAATGACATTAGTGGTTCAATTGACAAAGCTGGAGTCTAGATGTTCAATTAGATAAAAGTATTGTGTCTTTGTCAGCTTTATGGAAGTTAGTAATTGTACTATAGTGATGTGAGAGAATATCCTGATTCCTTTTCTTAGAAAATGTACCTTAGGGGACTTCCCTGGTGGTACAGTGGATAAAAATCCCCTGCCAATGCAGGGGATGTGGCTTCGACCCCTGGTCCAGGAAGATTCCACATGCCACAGAGCGACTAACCCTGTGAGCCGAAACTACCGAAGCGTGTGTGCCTAAAGCCTGTGCTCCACAAGGAGAGAAGCCAGCACAAAGAGAAGCCTGGGCACTGTGACGAAGAGTAGACCCCGCTCACGACACCTGGAGAAAGCCTGAGAGCAGCAACAAAGACCAAGTGCGAGCAAAAATTTTTTAAATAAAAATAAAGAAATAAGTAAAGAAATAAATAATTTATTTTAAAAAAGAAAATATGAGGTATACCAGGGGAAAGGGCTATTCAATGTGTAACTTACTCCCAAGGGGTTCAGGAAAATACCTCACTCTGTGTGCGTGTGTAGAAGAAAATAATAAAAGATTTAAAGTGAAATGTTAATGGTAAAGAGTATGCAGACAGTGTTTGCACTATTCTTATTCCTGCCACTTTTCTGTGAGTTTGAAATTATTTCCAAGTGAAAAGTTTTTAAAAGGTGAAGGGGGCACTAACTCCTGAAAACATAACAACCGTCTATTATACTAAGCCTGTAAGGCAGGTATTATTATTCCCATTTTACAAAGGAAGTAACTGGGGTTTAGAAGGTTAGGCAACTTGCATAAGATGATACAATTAATAAGTGGCAGAACTAGAAGATTCTCTTAATCCAACTCTTTTTTTCAATTTTTTTTTTAATAGCAAGAAGAATGTGGATTTAAATGGTCGTCACAGTCAAGACCCGGATGTTCTTATGATCAAAAAGTTTTACTGTCCTGATGTTTCAAACTTTTGCCTCCTAGAGAAGTCCCTTGAATTTCAGGTTCATTAGTTTTTCTAACCAAAGCCCTGGAGAGGGATCACGGGAGAAGGGGGAGCACAGAGGAGAAATGAAAGCAAAGGGACTCAGACCAGGGAGGCCCCAGGGAGAGGACCCCACTGGGGCCTGAACGACCCACGGGCAGCAGCGGGCCCTGGACAATGGTTCTTCCTGCCAGGTTTAGGGTTCTGAGGTGCTCTGAGGACATTTGGCTAGAGGGAGCAGAAATTTAAGACTTTCTTGGGTTTCAGCTACTTTTTTTCCCAGAGAGGACGAGGATCATCTGCTGTGAAATGACAATGGCAGCCTTCAGAGAAGAAACCTCCTGTCACTCCTGACAGTGCAGTCAGAGGCCCTGGGCCCGCCCCTTCACAAAAAGACCGCAGACTGCGTGACTTACATACAACAAACATTGATTTCTCACCGTTCCAGAGGCTGGGAAGTCCAAGATCACGGTGCTGGCAGAGCCCAGACACTGGTGAGGACCCACTTCCTGGTTCCTGCACAGCCAGCTTCTCAGTGTGCCCTCGCCTGGTGGAGGGGACACGGGAGCTCTGCAGGGCCTCTTTTACAAGGACACTAATCCCATTCATGAGGGCCCCACCCTTGACCTAATCACTGCCCAAGGTCCCATCTCCTAAAACCATTGCACTGGGAATTGAGAATTTGACATATGAATTTTGGACGGACAGAAAAATCAAGTCTTTTGGGACTTCCTTGGTGGTCCAGTGGTGAGGAACCCACTTGCCAGTGAAGGCGACATGGGCTCAATCCCTAGTCTGGGAAGATACCACATGCCACGATGCAGCAGCTAAGCCTGCATGCCACAACTGCTAAGCCTGTGTTCTAGAACTCGCGAGCCACAACAAGAAGCCACGGCAATGAGAAGCCCGTGTACCGCGATGAAGACCCAGTGCAGCCATAAGTAAGTAGATAAATAGGTAAATAAAATACAGTCTCTAACAGCAGCCATCTTGCAAATACTTGAATTTGGTCTCTATGGGTTTCCTGAGATTCATGCAAAGAGGAGCCATCGCTCAGATGCCTTGGGACACTGGGGTTATGTGAGGAAGCCCCTTTTGGCTCTTGGGCACTATAGGAAGACAAAAAGAAGCAGTTTAATAAAATAGCATCTGTTTCCCAAATGAATAGGTAAGTGCGGTGACCCAGGCCTGCCCCAGCTAATGAATGAGACCTAAGGCAGTTGCTATGGAGACGCATGATCTGGGTCGTACAGGACCTACCCTGGGAGTTTCTGAAGGTCCAGGAACCCAAGTGATACAAAGGGCACTCTATCTGCCAATCTCAGCTGCCTGCAGCATCCCATCTGAGGCAGGCAGCCACCTCTAGGTGTTTGGTGACTGCCACAGGGTGTGTATATGAAATAGTCATGGAAATTGGAGCAGGAAAATCATCCTTGAGCAGAATGAGTGCCTGACTCACCACCCTGCCACTGAGCAGTTTTTCTGGGTTCAGACCTCTCTACTGTGCCCTAAAAATCTTTGTACAGGTCAGGTTCATTCTATATGAGTCAGGGATCAAGCAGAAGACAGGTGGGACTCTCGAACTGGTTTTTAAGTGAAAGATATTTTTTGACAGAGGCAGAGGGGAGATGACGGGACCATTAGGGATGGTGCAGAACCCAGAAGCTGTTACCTGCCTGAGGCCTGAAGGAGCAGATGAGGGCAGGAGACGGGAGCCCAGTCCACCAAGGACAGCCTCCGGCACAGCGCAGAGCAGAGAGTAGACTGTGGAGCAGATCGAGTTGACCAGTACACTGGATCTCCAGGGCCCGGACACAGGCCCGGTGCCTTCCAGGGAATGTTCCACACCCGGAGATGAAAAGGAAAGACAGGTAAGATGGGACAAGGACTCTACACAAGAAGGAAATCCAGGCATTTGTGTATCTGGGCCACGAGCTAACCACATTGAGAGGCTGACTGTCTGCCCAGCCTCTGAAGAGGCTGGAATACTGAAGAGGGAGTGTGAGCCCAGTTTTACAGCGGGGTGTTCAGTTTTCCCAGAGG
Organism: Bos indicus; assembly: GCF_029378745.1. Lineage (NCBI taxonomy): Eukaryota > Metazoa > Chordata > Mammalia > Artiodactyla > Bovidae > Bos > Bos indicus. The sequence goes on from NC_091775.1 coordinate 71,450,613, forward strand.
AGACGACCACGGGGTCTCCTGTTGTCAGTCTCCCTGGAGGCTCCCTGGTGTCTAACCTGAGGAAAGAGTCAGCATTAGACACGTGCCAACATGTCTTCCTTCCTTAATGCTAACACTTTCCTCGACCTTATGATAGACAATTGTCTGGGGAGCAGTTGAGAGACCATGACAAGCATCTCTCTTGGCAGAGGAAGTGCTACAAAAAGCTAAAGAGGGAGCCTACGCCCTCACTGTTATTGTCACATGTTATTGCTGACATTTACTGAGAACATATGATGCGCCAGACGCTGAGTGCTTTTCCCACATGGACTCAGGCCAGCCTCACACAGCAACCCTAGGAAATGGGCACCATTATGGGCTGAAGACGGTGATTGCAACCATGAAATTAAAAGATGCTTACTCCTTGGAAGGAAAGTTATGACTAACCTAGACAGCATATTAAAAAGCAGAGACATTACTTTGTCAACAAAGGTCCATCTAGTCAAGGCTATGGTTTTTCCAGTAGTCATGAATGGGTGTGAGAGTTGGACTATAAAGAAAGCTGAGCACCGAAGAATTGATGCTTTTGAACTGTGGTGTTGGAGAAGACTCTGGAGAGTCCCTTGGACTGCAAGGAGGTCCAACCAGTCCATTCTAAAGGAGATCAGCCCTAGGTGTTCATTGGAAGGACTGATACTAAAGCTGAAACTCCATTACTTTGGCCACCTGATGCGAAGATCTGACTCATTGGAAAAGACCCTGATGCTGGGAAAGATTGAGGGCAGGAGGAGAAGGGGACGACAGAGGATGAGTTAGTTGGACGGCATCACCGACTCAATGGACATGAGTTTGGGTGGACTCTAGGAGTTGGTGATGGACAGGGAGGCCTGGCATGTTGCGATTCATGGAGTCACAAAGAGTCAGACATGACTGAGCGACTGAACTGAACTGATGGACTGAACTGTTATTGTTCAGTCACTCAGTCATGTCTGACTCTTTGTGACGCCATGGACTGCAAAACGCCAGGCCTCCCTGTCCTTCACTCTCTCCCAGAGTTTGCTGAAATTCATGTCCATTGAGTCAATGATGCCATCCAACCATCTCTTCCTCTGTTGCCCCCTTCTCCTTTTGCCTTCAGTCTTTCCAAGCATCAGTGTAAAGCTTTCCAATGAGTTGGCTCTTCGAACCAGGTGACCAAATTATTGGAGCTTCAGCTTCAGCATCAGTCCTTCCAATGTATATTGAGTGTTGATTTATTTTAGGATTGACTGATTTGATCTCCTTGCTCCAAGGGACTCTCAAGAGTCTTCTCCAGCACCACAACACAAAAAGCATCAATTCTTCGGCATTCAGCCTTCTTTATGGTCCAACTCTGGGAAAGCCATAGCTTTGACTAAACGGACTTTGGTCAGCAAAATGATGTCTCTGCTTTTTAATCTACTGTCTAGGTTTGTCGTAGCTTTCCTTCCAAGGAGCAAGTGTCTTGTAATTTTGTGGCTGCAATCACCGTCTGCAGTGATTTTGGAGCCTGAGAAAATAAGATCTGTCACTGAGCCATGATCTTAGTTTTTTGAATGTTGAGGATGACTTGTGTCCCCCCTCAAATTTGTATGCTGAAGCCCTAACTATATGGCCATATTTGGAGATGGGGTCCCTACGGAAAGGATTAAGGTTAAGTGAAATTGTAGGCTGGGGCCCTGACCCAATAGGGTCAGTATCCTCACAAGAAGAGGCACCAGATAGCTTGCCCTTCCCTACAGAGTATGTACTGAGGAATGGCCATGTGAGGACATCGCAAGAAGGTGACCGCCTCAAGCCAGGAAGAGAGCTCTCCCCAGAAACTAAATTTACTGGCACCTGGATCATGGACTTTCCACACTCCAGAACTCTAAGCAAATAAATGTCTATTGTTTCAGCCATCCAGACTGTGGTATGTTGTTCCAGCAGCCCACGTTAAGACAAGCACTATCAACATTCCCATCTTATAGGTGAGGAAACTGCAGCCTAGGGAAGCTAAGTGGTTGTCTTAGGTCACCCCATGTGCCTTTGATCTTGTCACCTCACTGGGTCCTGTTTTTCTTACAGGGAGGGGGTCGGTGGAAATAGATCAGGGACCATAAACTCAATTGTCAGTGTGTCAGGCAAGGAACAGAAATGGGTGACGCTGGCCGAGTGGGTACGGTGGCACGCTGGAGAGTACTGTCCTCTTTAAAGAGGAGGGAAGCCCTAGTCTGCCTCCACCAATGGTTGGCCAAATGATTACAGTTTTTCAGGACAAGCTTGGGGGACTTCCCTGGTAGTCCAGTGGTTAAGAATCCGCCTGTCCCTGCAGGGGGCCTGGGTTCGATCCCTGATCAGGAAACTAGATCGAGCATGCTGCAGCTACGACCTGGCATGCCAAAAAAAGTAAAAGAGACAACTTGGAAGTCTGGCTCTTTGGGGGAAATGCTCTGGTTTTTCAAATATCAGCAACAAATTCCATCATATAAGAGTGTGTAGGCCAATTAAAACATGACTACGGGCCATGTCTGATATATAGTGTCCCCTCTGGAGTAGATGATTTTTGTTTTAACCCTTCTCCTCCTTCCTCTCTCCTTGGCCATGGTTCTCTGCCTTTTGAGATGTTCCTGTGGCGTCTCTAAGTCCCCTGCCTTCAGGAAAATGATCACCATATCATGATCCAGAAGGGTTTCCAGGTACAGTCCGTGCAAAGAATACTGTGCAGACTCAGCTGAGCCATGCAACCTTGAACCCGTTTGCCCTTCTGAAAATTGGTTCAACGACAGCCACCTCACAGGAGTTGTGGAAGGATTAAATAAGACCCGGCAGGAGGAAGCAACTGGCAGAGGAGGAGTTAGCTGTGTGTCGAGCCGCTGCTGGGCTCAGCACTTGCTGACCGTCATCAGACATCTCAATGATGGGTGTGTGAACTCCTTACCTGTGGCGCGCGGATGGCTTGGTTGGCTGTAACATTCTTGAAAGAGAAACTATCGGCCAAGTTCACCAGAGGGTGACCTGGACAGCCCAGAGGCCTGGCTGGGAGATGGAGAAATCGTCAAGGATGAGAGAGCAGTAATTTCACCCCCTGGAAGGCAGGAACCCAACAGCATCCTCTGCCCCCAGCTGCCCCCCCACCCCCACCCCCACCCCCTATCCCCGGCTTGTGAGGCATAATTAGTAACCATGTTCATAATAATGCCCTGTGAGTTCTACTCCTGCTTAATAGCTGCCTGTAAAAATTCCAGTGGGTCCATTTTTAGTTGGAGCTAATGAGGGTTAAAAACTCTCCGGGCTTCCCAGAATACCCTCTGGGAGGCTCTCCCAGGAAAGGGGTGTTTACTGAGCTCCTGATTAAGGAACAGTCAGTCTACTTTGTATCATCTTTCACCAAAGCCTGTATCAGCATGTGTTTTGCACTGCTGGGGTTTTTTGTTTTGTTTTGTTTTATTATTTTAACAAATGAGATCTGATTATGTGTATTCCAAGGGCATGACTCAAGTTAGCTGTGTGCCAGCTGGGAGGAGGACAGAGGCAGTTTTCTGGGGCGTTTTCCCTTTGCAGAGCCAGAGGGGAGTCATCAAGGAGGAGAAATGCAAAAGGAGGCAAGACCCACTGTCTGCCAGGTCTTTCCTGCTGGGGACAGCTCAGTGGGCAAGGGGTGCTCAGGGAGGACTTTAGCCTGGAGAAGAATAAGTGGGTCAAAGGCAGCTGAGTGGAGGAAAGAAAGCCAGAAAGGGACTGAGCGGGGAAGGCGTGTGGATCAGAGATGCTCCCGAGGCATGTGGGGAGACCTCCCCAAGAAGCTGAAGAACTGGCATGTGGTCGTACAGGGAGGCCCATACAGAGCAAGAAGGAGGACCTGGGTGAAACTGCTTTGGACTGGATTGAGACTCTGGGTTAAAGCTGAATCCACTCTGGGCAGATCAAGGAAAGGTTTAAAGATTCTAACCTTAGGAATCACTTTCAGCCCCCAAAACCAGGAGATCAAAAACTACATTTTCAGAAGAGATGATGGGGAGGCCTTTGGAGTAGAGAAGCGTGCTCACTGGACTTGGGGCTCATCCCTTCAAGAGCTGGCTGAATAATCCTGGGCATCCCCCTTCCCTTCTCTGAGGCTTGGTCTATAAAACAAAGGGATTGGATTAGACCTCTAGTTCTAAGCCTTAGCAGCACATGAAGAGCGCCTAGGGAGCCACTAAAAATTCTGATATCTGGGCAACAGCCCAGACCAATCAAATCAGAATCTTTCCAAGAGCGGGTCCAGGCGTTGGTATCCCATAAACTGGAGGACTGTACAGATCCAAGATGGAGATCACCTGGACTATGTGGTCTCTAAAAGCCTCTGTCAGCCCTGCTGTCATATATTAGGTCTTTAAGGAGAGAAGAGACTGGATGATTGGCAGGCAGTCACCAGCGGAAGCAAGGCATGGACCAGATGGCCTCTTGAGATTCCACAGCCCATAACGTTCACAGATTTGAGGCTCCAAGTGAACAAACTCTTGCTGCCAAGCCCCCACCAGCTATATTTCTCCCTATCAAGTCATCCCACAAATACTGAGCATGTACTCTAGGCCTAGCCCTGTTTCTGGGGCTGGGGATACAACAGTGAAGGATACAACAGTTCAGCTCTTGGAAAAGACCTGAAATCACGAAGCTGAAGAGGAGGATGCAGGATGGCGTGGAGAGCAGGAGGGGAAGGGAAGTTGGGGAATCTGACATTCACACAGAGTTCTCCAGACTGTCACAGTTTCATCAAACTCCTAAGGTTACCGGGATCTGTTCCTGTTGCATTAATCCCATCTCCCTTTACTCCCAACCTCCTCCTTCAACTGTGGGGTCATCACATTTGCATTTAGCAAGCCATCTTAGGATTAGACAAATTCTTTTCCTCCACCCAAAATCCATACTCTCAAGTATACACCATGATGTCTTCCCAACTCAGTTTAAGCTCCCTACAGCCAAGGACTGGGCCTTGAGTCTTCAGGGAGGGTTTGGTGTAATTTAGAGCATGTGGGCTACAGACAGGCAGCCTGGAGTCAGATCTTGCCACTGCCTCTTCCCAGAGGTGATCACTGCATGACCTTGGGTAGAGTACTTAACGGCGCGCCGGCCGCTCACCTCAGATCTGCATCTTCAAAACAGGGATTACAGTCGTACCACTTCTCACATTCTTACAAGGAATAAAATGAATTCCTGAAGGGAAAGCAGTGTGGCCCCTGAGCACACTCCACAGGTGGTAATTGTTACCGTCCTAGAGCCCAAGATGTTAAATGAGCTCCTTCTGATCAAACTAATGGAGTGACCTGCAAGGTTGTACGTTGTGGGAGCATCTACTGTCTTTCTCTCTTTCCATTTGTGTCTGATACATTGGTTGGGGAATGCTACATTCTCTTGCAGGTAGATAGATCGAGTCCGAGATTTCAGCAGATTAATTCAGTGGGAGTTCATTGTTCTCTCATAAAGTCTTAATGGGTGTGGGGAAGGAGGTGCTCTGCTCCATGCAGCCATGAAGGACTGGGGCTTCCTTGGTGGCTCAGACAGTAAAGAATCTGCCTGCAATGCAGGAGACCTGGGTTAAATCCCTGGATCAGGAAGTTCCCCTGGAGAAGGAAATGGCAACTCACTCCAATATTCTTGCCTCGAGAATTCCATGGACAGGGGAGCCTGGTGGGCTACAGTCCATGGCGGGGTCTCAAAGAGTCCATGGGACATGACTGAGCGACTAACACTTGCACTTTTGAGATGGGAGAAAATCCTCGAGCCGCTTTCTGCACTTGTTCACAGCACCTTTCTCAGGCTCCCTGTGGCATGCGACAGGGTTCTTACCGGGGGAATGTCGGTGGAAGTGATGCCATTCCCACCCTGATACAAAAAGCTCCCAAGTTATATTCTCTTTCCCTTGTTCTGAGTTTCTCTGTACATTTCTCTCTGTCTCTCTCAGCTTGTGTGCCATGGGGTTGTCAAAGCCCTGGGGTGCCTTGAGCCAGAATCCAGTCACATGCCACAAGGAGCCTGGGAAAGGTGCAGTGAAGAAGGGCAGGAGGGGCCTCTTGGATTGTCTCCCATCTCAAACCCCAGTACAGGGGGGCGTTATCCCATCTGGGGTCTCACTGGGACCAGTGCGTGTGTGCACGGCTCTGTTTCTGTTCTCTGTCACCTTCTCCTGTTACTTTCCTCCAATCTCTGTTCTCTCTTCAATGGCGTCTACTCAGTGTTGGGCTTCTGTGGTTGCAAACAGGTTGACTGTTTGGCCACTGAGTGCTTCAGTGGAGATACACTCTAGGGACGGTGACAAAGGATGTTGGGAGGGGGATGGGGTGGGAAATGCCAGCACCGGAGCCTTCCTGAAGGAATTCTGTGCATGGTCACCTCTACCTACTTTTTACGAGATGAGAGTGTTTGATCCCAGGCCACTGGACTCCCAGGAGCCAGGGAGGGACTTTTAGCCCCTGACACTTTCCCCTGAACAGTAGCTGTCATATCACCTGGAAACTTGATAGAAATACAAATTCTTACCCCCACCTTGGACTGCTGAATCAGAAAATCGGTTCAGAGAGGTTAGTAACCTGCCAGATGCACACAGCTAGTAAGAGGCAGGACAAAAGCAGTTGAACAAGTCCTTGGGTGATTCTTCAAGTCTGAGAATCTGGGCTGTATCTGTGGAGCCCCTGATGAGTTCAGTTCAGTTTAGTCTCCCAGTCATGTCTGACTCTTTGCGACCCCATGGACTGCAGCATGCCAGGCCTCCCTGTCCATCACCAACTCCAGGAGTTTACTCAAATGCATGTCCATTGAGTAGGCGATGCCATCCAACCATCTCATCCTCTGTTGTCCCCTTCTCCTCCTGCCTTCAGTCTTTCCCAGCATCAGGGTCTTTTCCAATGAGTCCGTTCTTCACATCAGGTGGCCAAAGTATTGGAGCTTGAGCTTCAGCATCAGTCCTTCCAATGAGTATTCAGGACTGATTTCCTTTAGGATTGACTGGTTTGATCTCCTTGCATTCCAAGGGATACTCAACAGTCTTCTCCAGCACCACAGTTCAAAAGTTATCAATTCTTAAGCACTCAGCTTTCTTTATGGTCCAACTCTCACATCCATATATGACTGCTGGAAAAATGATAGCTTTGACTATACAGACCTTTGTTGGTAAAGTACCGTCTCTGCTTTTTATTATGCTGTCTGGGTTGGTCATAGCTTTTCTTCCAAGGAGCAAGTGTCTTTTAATTTCCTGGCTGCAGTCACCATCTGCAGTGATTTCGGAGCCCAAGGAAATAAAGTCTCTCACTGTTTCCATTGTTTCCCCATCTATTTGCCATGAAGGGATGGAGCTCCAGCTGGAGGGCACCAACAGGACGGTGCCTCACTCTGCCACCCAGTGACCGCAGAGTGAACAAGGGGGACAGCCTCGGGACCGAGGAGGCAGTACCGCTCATATGATCCATCAGTGAGGAAACAAGAATGCAAAACACTGGGGAATCCACAGGCCGCACAGGCTGTTCACCCAAGGCTGCCTCATGGACAGTTTTAAAGATTTAGAGTCCAGCTCAGAGCCAACCCCAAAGTCTGTTTCCAGAAGAGCAAGCCCACCTGTGTTTACATTTCATGGGGACCTGGCAGAGTGGGCTGGAAGAGGCCTCAGTGTTCAGACGGTGACCCCATCAGGGGCCAGGGGCCAAAAGCTGCTGTCATGTTCAGGGGGTTCCAGGAGAAGCAGAGCTGCCTCGTCCCTGGGCGAGCACACAGCTCTGTCCAGACCCTCTGAGCAAGGCTGCTCACCTGGTTTGGCCCTCCCTGGGTCTCTGCCAGGAGCTTGGGGAGCCGGGAGAGAGGACAAGAGATGACCCCTCAGGGCTCAGCCCCCTGCAGCCTGTGTGACCAGCACTGCAGGGATGGGGCTGCCGCCTGAGCTTACCCAGGAGCGAATGTCCAGAGAAAGACCTCTTGCTGTTTGCCTTGCCCCTGACAGTGCTCCAGGGCACTAGCTCTGACTCAGTGTTTTTTAAGGAAGGAGCTGGCAGCTGTGGGGGCCCCGGGGAGGTGGCCAGCTTGCTGGGAAGGCTGTGCCTTTGGTCCTGACATCTGGCTTGCCCGACTGTGCGCTGGAGACACAGACTCTAACAGAAGGGGAAGGGCGCGGGAGCCGCATCGGTAGGGTGTCCTGTGCTGTGTGGGGAACCCGCCATCTCCGCCTCATTTAACCCACTGACTCCGAATTCCCAGCATGACTCGGCTCAGAGAGGTGAGTAACCTGCCTCCAGGTAGTCAGCTAGTGAGATCTAAAACCAAAGCCTCTGTGTGCTCTGTCCATCTCTCCCAGCAGCCGCTTCCCCACTGCAGAACACTTCTGGGCTGGTTATCATGCCAGGCAGTCTCAAATCCAGAAACCCATGGGATCCCACAGCGAGAGAGCATCCTTGCCTAGCTGCCCTGCCCTCAGCTCTCAGGGTCCTCTTTGATGGCTCAACGGAGGATGCTCCAGCCAACTCAGAAACCAGGGACGCGGGCCTGTGTTCCCAGCTCAGAGGGAGAGCCTCTCCATCCCAGGGCAAAGCAACATCCAGAAGGTGCCTGTCTCCACCCTCGCAGGGCTCCCAGCGACGCCCCCCCTCCAAACCCCAGCAATGGGTGCAGAGCAGAGTCCGAGATGGGGGAGTGGAACAGAAGGAAGAGCACTAGCTCAGCTCTGCCAGGAGAGGGCCAGACGGGGCCCCTTGTGCCGCATGGAGCAGCCCAGCCACCTCGAGCCCCACACGCAGGTGGCCAGCCAAGTGGACCTGAGCCGAGCCTGGAATGGTTGATGTCGTGCCCAGATGCCCCGCTGTCTCCTGGGTCCATCGGGTAGGCCACAGACACCTCACGCTACCGGTCACTGGAAACCAAGGTAGCTTTTTGTTTTGTTTTTGACAGATCCTGTCTCAGATTTATTTGTTCAGATCCCAAATGAGGGCACCGGCACTATGCAGACAGCAGCCCAGGGGTCACATCGGCCCTTCTGTCCTCATACTGGCAGATGAAGGTCTCTACTCCAGAGCTTTGGTGCCTGGGCACCCTTGGGAGCCAGAGCTGCAGCTGTAGGTGCCCAGGCCTTGGTTGAAGCCTTGGCCTGGGACTTTGGCCGGCAGAGCCTGAGACCCTTGATGATGCGGGCACGGGCATGTTTCCTGAGCTTGGGCTGAGCGGTGTAGGCAAGTTGGCTGAGCTTGCGGCTGCCGCCCATTGGGATCTGGGGCTTGATTTCCTTGGGCTTCGCGAGGGCCTTGACAGCCTCAGCCTTGGCGTTGTCGGCATCTTCTTCAGGCCCTTCTTGTTGTGTTTCTTGGCAAAGTGCATGATCCTCAGGAACTTGGGGTCCACCGCCTTAAGAGACTCATATTCTTGTGATTGGGATTTCTTGATGCTGTTTCTGGGCCATTTTCAGTACTGGTTGTGCATGGTGTGGTTCTTGGACTTGGCCATGTTTGCATTGGGGACAGCAGATCCTGAAGCGCCTGGTACCAGATGAGAAAGAACCAAGGTAGCTTTTTGAGCTACATTTTCTGCTGCAGACTCTCAACTACATAACCATCACTAAGATAAACACAGGAGATGCATGTGTGGGTTTAAACTTCAAACTTTATTCAACATACAAGTGTTATCAAACAGCCTAACGTATATGAACCTCCAGCTCCCTCCGGGTATCTGACTCAGGAGCAAGTAGGCGTGGCTTGTTCAACTTTACGGCAAAAGATCCCCAGATCTCCAGGTTTGGGAATCAACAATGTGACTGATTTTCTCCTTGAGGAAGTCAGCCCTGACTAATCATTGGAAGGACTGTTGCTGAAGCTGAAGCTCCAATACTTTGGCCACCTGATGCAGACTTGACCTAATGGAAAAGATCCTGATGCTGGGAAAGATCGAAGGCAAAAGGAGAAGAGGGCAGCAGAGGATGAGATGGTTAGACAGCATCACCGACTCAATGGACATGAGTTTGAGCAAGCTCTGGGAGATGGTGAAGGACAGAGGAACTTGATGTGCCACAGTCCATGGGGTTGCAGAGTCAGACACGGTTGAGCGACTGAAGAGAACAAGAAGTGTGGCTTATGATCATTGTCATAATTAGCAGCCCAGAGTGTCCACCTCTCTATGCCTAACTTCCGTCACTGACCCAGATCCTCACTGCAAGTCTCAGAGGATGGAGCGTACATAGCAAGGGGGCTGCCTTGAGCACACTAATGAGAGTTTACAGGGGGCCCGATGCCCAAGAGCAGTCCAGGCAACTGTCTCGTGGGTGCTGAAGGCAGGAGTGCCAGCAGCAGATTGGTGCCAGGGCTAAGAAAGCCAGCCCATGATGCCCACCAGGCTGACCATCTGTGCCAATGCCTTAGGGATGTGCCTCCCTCTGGGTCATCCCTCAGGTCAGAGTCTGAGGCTGAGGTTGTGCCTGCCTCTCCCTGCTTGGGTTTTCTGACCCTCTTCCCTGGTGGCTCAGAGGGTAAAGCATCTGCCTACAATGCGGGAGACCCGGGTTTGATCCCTGGGATGGGAAGATCCCCTGGAGAAGGCAATGGCACCCCACTCCAGTACTCTTGCCTGGAAAATCCTATGGACTGAGAAGCCTGGTAGGCTACAGTCCATGGGGTCGCAAACAGTCGGACACGACTGAACGACTTCACTTTTCGCCAAGGAGGCAGCTCATATGAGTCAAGGGAGAGGCCTGCCTTGCGAATCTGTCCTAGTTGCAGCTCCATTTTTTTCTAGCTACACAACTTTTGGCAAGGCTGAGCCTGAGTTTACCCCTTGCAAAATGTCTGTGATCAGTGAGGCTTCAGAGTTTATTATAGGAGGCTCTTGGGGCCCTAAGAAAGGAGATGCTGAGATATTGTCAGCAAGCACGTGTACACCGTTTTGCTTAGATGATAGGCTTGTTGGGGGTGGGTTGGGGAACGGGGAGCCGGCCAGGGTGATGCTGAAGTCTCACCCAGCATCTCTTGGTGCTGCCAGGGTTACAGGAATCAAAACCTGCTTCTCACATGTGCTGACCGTGATGGTCAGATGAGATCATGCAGTGAAGCCCTTTGGGAACTGTAATGCTCTCAGCAGATGGGGTATGTTATTGTCTCCTCCTCTAGAAGGACCTTAGCCTTTCAGTCAGGAGCCTGACCAGCATTGCTTGCTAATGGATCAGTGATGTTCCTGTGGACCCTTCTGCAGTGAGGCCTTCAGTGAGCTTTTTCCCAGCTGTGGACGATGCCCCAAGTGGTTCTCTGGCTCCTTCTTAAGCCAGAGGCTTGGTTGGATCCTCCAAGCCCCCTTCCCCACCCCCCGAACCTTGTTTATTGGAGGAATCTCTTCACTTAGCAGCAGCCCAAGTAGGCCTCCAAATAAGCGGTAAGAACCTGCAGAGGCAAAGATGGCCAGTTGCTTTCACAAGCAACCCACCAGCACAAACAGGTGGGTCGCTTCTGAAAAATTTCATGACAGCATCCTGGGTCTAAAGAATCAATTTCTGGGAGTGAACTGGAACAACCTGTGAGGTTTCTTTTCATTTGGTTTTGTTTTTTTCATTGCAAGCATCCCTGCTTATTGTTGTACAAACTGAATTTGAGTTTTGGAAAGGGTGTTTCATGGGATCTGGTCCCCTGCCCAGCTAGAGTTCCTGTAAACCCTTCAAATTCAGGACAATCTTTCCCAATTTTAAAGTGCTCACTTGTTCCTAGGAGGCGATGAAGTGACAGGAACACACCAAATATACCAGCCACATATTCCTTTTGGGAAAGTCAGCTGAGCTAGTGCGGAAGGAAACTCAAGAATAAAAACAGCGCTGGGGAAGTAAGGTTTCAAATGCATTTGCTAAGGGCAGAGCTTTTGCCCAGGGCAGCTTTTGCTAAGCTCTTGTTTGGAGAAGACAGAAAACTCGGGGGAGGTCCCACAGGGGCCTGGAGATGCTCCTGCCAGACGCAGCTCCAACAGCAGCTCGGCTCAGAGCCTTCCCCAGCCCCACCCACAGAGTTCATACTCGCTAATGTGCCTCAGCACTCGGCCCAGGTCCCCTCCTCAGCACTTTCTCACCGTTTAAATTCTCCATACGTCTGTCCTCACCAGACTACCAGACCCGGCAGCAGGTCTCGCTTGGCTCTGCAACCCTGGCCCGAAATTACTGTTTAATGTTTGTTGAATGAATAAACGAATCAACCCTATAATCAACCTGTGAGACAGAAACCCAGAGAAGATCTTGAATTTTAAAAGGTAATTTAAAGAAGAAGAAAAAAATGGAAGTCCTAATCATACAATTCATTTTCTTTATGAGTATTACAGACAAAACATAAACAGGAAGAGGAAGGGTTGGGTGAACCCATACTTGATAGTTCTAGAAGTGAATACGTGATTCCGGGAAGTGGTTGTCTTATGTGAGTCTGACCCGCGTGGCCATGCCGGGATCACCAGGTAACTCCTAGAACGTAAAAAGTAAGCCCACAAACATCTCTTTCCCTCCTTTCATTTTTTTTTTTTTAATTTCCTAGTCACGTCGTGCTTGCCTGCAGTGCAAGTGTGGAGTCTTAACCCCTGGACCGCCAGGAAAGTCCCTTTTTCCCTCCTTTACTTGCTCAGGAGGCCTTAGCATCAAGCCCAGGAGTTTGGCCTGTTGAAAGTGCTGGATTTTGTGCCCAGACTCTGGGACAGAGTCTCTTCTCTCCTTTGCTACCTTTTCTCCAAAACAGGTAGGCGTGTTGCTTGCCATCCTCGATTCATGGTGATCAGGATGCTGCCGGAACCAGATACACATCGATGCCGTCTTCACCAGGGAGAACGCTGCTTTCCTAGAGGCTGGTTTTCCCAACCCTCCTTTCCTAGGAGCAAAGTCCGCTGCCTCCGTCTCAGATCCACCCTGTTCTCTGAAGCGGGCCAAAAGCAAGGGGGAGGGAGGAAGATAAACATCTGATAGGGAAGAGCGACAGCTGACTCTCTCCAGGGACCGCCTGGCCCGCCCCATGTCTCCCATGGGTGCTCAGGTTGTTTCTGCACAGGTGCCCGATGCCGTGTGTCCTGCGCAGGCTGGAGATGGGCCAGCGGTGCCATCTGCGTGCCTCCCCTCCATGGCCACAAATGCACCTGCTGGGCTCAGAGCCATCCAGATGGTTAAGAAACCCAATCTCTACCCTGTTCCTCTTCACAGGGAAAAGACAGAAGCCTCCCCTCTGGATCATGAAAGAAACAGCCAGGTCCTGTTTCCAGCCAGGCTGGAGGAAGGGTTTCTGGGGCAACCTAGAGAGCAGGTACGGGGTTGGTGGGGAGCTGAGCCTGGGGAGACCCCCCTAAAAAGTTACTGTGTGCTCAGCCCACCCAGGGAAGGGAGATCAGAGGCAGCTTCTATAGGGTGGGAGCTCTCAAAGTATGGGCCCCAGACCTGCTGCGGTGCATCATCTGGGAGCTTGTGAGGGACACCAGTCCTCGGGCCCCACCTCACACCTGCAGAATCAGAACCTCTGGGGTGGGGCACAGCATGCTGGGGTTTACCAAGGACCCTCCCCAGGGGATTTGGAGGCAAGCCCGAGATGCTGAGTGTCTGGATCAGGCCTGCCGGGAGAGTGAGCCCTGTTGTGGGAGGCGGGGCCTGGGGCCTGGGGACTTCAGAGCAGCTCCACCCATCTGCCCCAGTTCAGTTCAGTTCAGTCGCTCAGTCGTGTCCAACTCTTTGCGACCCCATGAATCGCAGCACGCCAGGCCTCCCTGTCCATCATCAGCTCCCGAAGTTTACCCAAACTCATGTCCATTGAGTTGTTGATGCCATCCAGCCATCTCATCCTCTGTCGTCCCCTTCTCCTCCTGCCCCCAATCCCTCCCAGCATCAGGGTCTTTTCCAATGAGTCAACTCTTTGCATAAAGTAGCCAAAGTATTGGAGTTTGGGCTTCAGCATCAGTCCTCCCAACGAACACCCAGGACTGGTCTCCTTTAGGATGGACTGGTTGGATCTCCTTGCAGTCCAAGGGACTCTCAAGAGTCTTCTCCAACACCACAGTTCAAAAGCATCAGTTCTTCTGTGCTCAGCTTTATTCACAGTCCAACTCTCACATCCATACATGACCACAGGAAAAACCATAGCCTTGACTAGACGGACCTTTGTTGGCAAAATAATGTCTCTGATTTTGAATATGCTGTATAGGTTGGTCATAACTTTCCTTCCAAGGAGTAAGCGTCTTTTCATTTCATGGCTTTAATCACCATCTGCAGTGATTTTGGAGCCCCCAAAAATAAAGTCTGACACTGTTTCCACTGTTTCCCCATCTATTTCCCATGAAGTGATGGGACCAGATGCCATGATCTTCGTTTTCTGAATGTTGAGCTTTAAGCCAACTTTTTTACTCTTCTCTTTCACTTTCATCAAGAGGCTTTTGAGTTCCTCTTCACTTTCTGCCATAAGGGTGGTGTCATCTGAGCTTATTGATATTTCTCCCAGTACTCTTGATTCCAGCTTTTGCTTCTTCCAGCCCAGCGTTTCTCATGATGTATTCTGCATATAACTTAAATAAGCAGGGTGACAATATACAGCCTTGACGTACTCCTTTTCCTATTTGGAACCAGTTTGTTGTTTCACGTCCAGTTCTAACTGTTGTTTCCTGACCTGCATATAGGTTTCTCAAGAGGCAGGTCAGGTGCTCTGGTATTCCCATTTCTTTCAGAATTTTCCACAGTTTATTGTGATCCACACAGTCAATGGCTTTGGCATAGTCAATAAAGCAGAAATAGATGTTTTTCTGGAACTCTCTTGCTTTTTCGATGATCCAGCGGATGTTGGCAATTTGATCTCTGGTTCCTCTGCCTTTTCTAAAACCAGCTTGAACATCTGGAAGTTCATTATTCATGTATTGCCGAAGCCTGGCTTGGAGAATTTTGAGCATTACTTTACTAGCGTGTGAGATGAGTGCAATTGTGCGGTAGTTTGAGCATTCTTTGGCATTGCCTTTCTTTGGGATTGGAATGAAAACTGACCTTTTCCAGTCCTGTGGCCACTGCTGAGTTTTCCAACTTTGCTGGCATATTGAGTGCAGCACTTTCACAGCATCATCTTTCAGGATTTGAAATAGCTCAACTGGAATTCCATCACCTCCACTAGCTTTGTTCGTAGTGATGCTTTCTAAGGCCCACTTGATTTCACATTCCAGGATGTCTGGCTCTAGGTCAGTGATCACACTATTGTGATTATCTGGGTCGTGAAGATCTTTTTTGTACAGTTCTTCTGTGTATTCCTGCCACCTCTTCTTAATATCTTCTGCTTCTGTTAGTTCCACACCATTTCTGTCCTTTATCAAGCCCATCTTTGCATGAAATGTTCCCTTGGTATCTCTAAGTTTCTTGAAGAGATCTCTAGTCTTTCCCATTCTGTTGTTTTCCTCTATTTCCTTGCACTGATCACTGAGGAAGGCTTTCTTATCTCTCCTTGCCATTTGGAATTCTGCATTCAGATGCTTATATCTTTCCTTTTCTCCTTTGCTTTTTGCTTCTCTTCTTTTCACAGCTATTTGTAAGGCCTCCTCAGACAGCCATTTTGCTTTTTTGCATTTCTTTTCCACGGGGATGGTCTTGATCCCTGTCTCCTGTACAATGTCACGAACCTCCGTCCGCAGTTCATCAGGTACTCTATCTATCAGATCTAGGCCCTTAAATCTATTTCTCACTTCCACTGCATAATCATAAGGGATTTGATTTAGGTCATACCTGAATGGTCTAGTGGTTTTCCCTACTTTCTTCAATTTCAGTCTGAATTTTGCAATAAGGAGTTCATGATCTGAGCCACAGTCAGCTCCCGGTTTTGTTTTCACTAACTGTATAGAGCTTCTCCATCTTTGGCTGCAAAGAATATAATCAATCTGATTTCGGTGTTGACCATCTGGTGATGTCCATGTGTAGAGTCTTCTCTTGTGTTGTTGGAAGAGGGTGTTTGCTATGACCAGTGCGTTCTTTTAGCAAAACTGTATTAGCCTTTGCCCTGCTTCATTCCATATTCCAAAGCCAAATTTGCCTGTTACTCCAGGTGTTTCTTGACTTCCTACTTTTGCATTCCAGTCCCCTATAATGAAAAGGACATCTTTTTTGGGGTGTTAGTTCTAAAAGGTCATCTGCCCCAGGGTGTTGTACAAAGAGGATCCTTTTCTAGGTGTGCCGGCAGGTGAAAAGGGTTTGGGAACCTACCTGCGAAACATGTGACCGGGAGAAACACTGAGGAAAGTCCCCTGTTGAAGGAGGCTCATCTTCCAGGTGCAGACAAGCGTTTATCCCAACTTGGAGAGTATGTTTCCACGAGTCCTCTGGTAACCTGGTTCAGAGACTAACACTGCGTGCAAATCCTTTTGCCCAACATAAAAAAAATAGTTTTGTGCTGCACAGGCCACTATTTCTTGATATTTGGTCGGCAGGAGTGGAGAAGGGTGAGAGTCCACTGCCGAGCTGTGAGGGGTCAGTGGAAGGAAGCCTGCTGTTGGGACACCGGGCTGAGTCTGGAACAACGTGGCCCGAGGGACCCCGAGGGCCACAGGAGCGGCCTCCAGGAAGAATCACTGAGCTGGGCTCCATTTTACAGAAGTCATCCAGGGCAGTTAAGAGGAATCAGGACATTCACCAGCCATCCCATTATTTGGTTTGTAAGCATCACTAGACAGATGAGAGATTGCTGTTGCCCTGTTAGGTGCTGCCCAGAGCTGGGAGTGGCGGGACACACACTCATGTGTGTGCGTGTGTGTGTGTGTTTGGGTTAAGTAGCGCTTGCTGGCTTGGATATGGCTGAAAAAAACCAACACATCCTATGCCCCACCCCACAAACACACACCGCCATCCCCAGTGAAATTTTGGCAGTGAGTCTGAAACAGTACAGCCTAGACAGCATATTAAAAAGCAAAGAGATTACTTTGCCAACAGAGGTCCATCTAGTCAAAGCTATGGTTTTTCCAGTAGTCATGCATGTATGGATGTGAGAGTTGAACTATAAAGAAAGCTGAGCACCAAAGAATTGATGCTTTTGAACTGTGCTGTTGGAGGAGACTCCTGAGAGTCCCTTGGACTGCAAAGAGATCCAACCAGTCCATCTTAAAGGAAATCAGTCCTGAAAATTCATTAGAAGGATGCTGAAACTGAAACTCCAATACTTTTGCCATCTGATGCAAAAAACTGACTCATTTGAAAAGACCCTGATGCTGGGAAAGATTGAGGGCAGGAGGAGAAGGGGACGACAGAGGATGAGATGGTTGAATGGCATCACCGACTCAATGGACATGAGTTTGAGTAAACTCTGGGAGTTGGTGATGGACAGGGAGGCCTCGCGCGCTACAGTTCATGGGGTCGCAGAGAGTCGGATACTGAGCGACTGAGCGGAACTGAATTTAAGCAGTTTATGAGATGACCAACAGAGGGCGTGCTCTCCCCAGTTTGGGGCAGAGCCGGCCCTGGCTGCCCTGTGCCCGGTGCGGGTCTGGCAGCCAGGCTCTCAGGGTCAAGGAAAACATCGACTTACTCGGAGGTAAAAGAGACACGAGCCTAAAGCAAAGTGACTTCAGAGACACAAGGAGCAAAGCCTCGCCCAGTCTGTCTTCTCAGACAACGGAGACTGTTTGAGGCTTATCCATTTAAAATGCAAATATAACCCAGGATTACACTTCAGGGCTTCAAGTCTCATTGAGGTGGAGGGAGTTGAGAGGGTTTTGACAAACCAGAAGGTGAGGGTGAGGGAGTGCTGGGCTGGGCGCAGAGGCACTGGGGCATAAAACGATGAAACCGGGGCCTCAAAGGCAAGTATCACAATCCTCCTCCCTTCCAAAGAAGGGAAAGCCCTGTGTGCTCCCCGCGGTAAGAGCTGAGAGTACCGCGCGGGGCGGGGTGCCGCCTCCTCGGGGGTCTGTTGCCAATTGCGCATGGACGGTCTAGATCAAGTGCTGTGGACCTGGTGATTTTCCTGTCTGTGAGCATTTTGAGGGCAGGACACTGCTTTATATTTCCAGTTGCTGGTGTGAACTCTGACACAATTGTAAATGCTCTGTATATGCTAAGTGAACAAATGAATGGCCACGAGTAAGGACCCATTAGGTAAATTATAGTGTATCAGCCTTATTGGAATATTACACAATGATTTAAAATAATGGTTATTTGAAAGTTGCTAAGAGAGTAGATCTTACAAGGTCTCATCACAAGGAAAAAAACATGTAACTATGTGAGGTGATATATGTTAACTAAACTTACTGTGGTAATCATTTAACAATATAGAAATCAAATCGTTATGTTGTTCACCTTAAATACAATGTTATATGTCAATTATATGTCAATAAAACTGGAAAAAAAATAAAATGGTTACAAAGGCCATGTAGTGATATGGGAAGTGCTTATGATATTGAGTATGCAAACTGCTTTACGTCTGTGGGCAATTACTCGTGCATGTGACTGGAAAGGGAACAAGGAGAAATGAAGAGCTGTGGACGGGCAGTGGACTTGTCAGCAGCTTCCTTCCTCGTTTGTGATTTAATCTCCTTTGTTGTGGGTTGTGCAATACACATAAAAATCGTTTTTTTTTCCTGCCCACAAGAACATCTCAGTTTCGTTCTTTGGTGCCAAAGTGCGTTGACCCCTATCGCGTTTGCTCAGATCTGTATCTCTCCGGAATTCTCGAGTTTCACGTGCTGGTCACAATGTCCAGGACGGCACCCACTTGCACACAGAAGTATTAATATCTAAATCCTTTGGACATCAATAATTTTACTGGCAGCTGCTATGAATAACATGAAATCCAAACACTTAGACCTCAGCTCCCCCTCAACTGCTTCTCAAGGGTCATCTCTATTTATACTGTCCTTATTTGACCCTATTTATACTGTCAATGAGAATAATAATGGGTCTCATTCGCTCAGAAGCGACCTTCTACATAAATTTAATCCTCACCACAAGCCTCCAAGCAAGGAACTATTGTCCCATCTTGTAAAGGAAGAAACAGAAATTCAGAGGGTTTCTATTACTGCCGCAAGACTATGGGCGGTTGGGTTTCATCATGCCTAAGACTTTAGGCTCCCAAAGGCTGCTCGTGTTTTAATCCAACATACCACGACGGGTGCTTTCAAAGGGCTCACAGTACTGCAGAGACAATAAAATAATGCACAGCAGTAATATAGTCTAGACATCCCTGGTAGTCCAGTGGTTAAGAATCTACCTGCCAATGCAGGGAACACAGGTTTGATCCCTGTCTGGGGAGATCCCACAGGCCTCGGAGCAACTAAGTCTGTGTGCTACAACTACTCAAGCCCAGGAACCTGGAGCCTGTGTTCTGGAACAAGAGAAGTCACTTCAATGAGAAGCCTGCGCACTGCAACGAAGAGCAGCCCCTCCTCTACGCAACCAGAAAAAGCTAGTGCAGCAACAAAGACCCATCACAGCCAAAAATAAATAAAAAATTTTAAAATATGGTCTAACTATACAAAAAAAGTGTCATGCATTAATAGTAGCAAGCACTGCATAGGTTTGGAGGTGCTGACTATGCCCAGGCGTAGTGTGCTCAGGGACTCCTCTAATACTGAGCTGCTGACTGTGTAATGGGGAAGCTTTGTCCATCCAAAATCCCACCCCAGCTGATGATCTGCAATTCACCTCTCTTGGTTTTGGGTCAAAATATGTCTGAAGGGTCAGATATGTTTGGTGATGGACAGGGAAGCCTGGCATGCTGCAGCCCATGGGGTCGCAAAGAGTCAGACACAACTGAGCGACTGAACTAGTGTTTTGAGGAGTGGGCTTTTGACTGAAAAAGAGATCATTGTCACTCATGTCAGTTTTACTCTTATGAAGCTCTATGAAAATGCACTCTGTCCATTAATCTCAGGGGATTGGGGCCCTTTCAGTCCCTGGAGGAAGCAGATGTTTTCCCGAGGAAGAGATGTTTGCTTAAGCAGCATGTGTCAAACAAAACCTAGAGGCTGCAACCGGAAATCAAGTGTCTCCCGGCTTTGGACAGTTCTCTTTCCAGTGACCATTTCATCATGGGCTTTTAAAACAATATCAATGAAGGGAAAAGTGCAAATGAATACATGGGACAGGACTAGACATAAGCCCGACCTGTCATTTGTCTCAATGGGGCGTGAAGTTCATAGACTTTACCTTATGAGTCATTTCCCCCTCTCTACTGAACCCATTCCCTTAATTTCTCAAGGCTTTAGGGCCTCCAGGCCCATGTCCTCCTCCTTCTGATTCAAACCTGCTCACAGGACATCCATGGATCTCAGTACAGATGTAAGACGAGGTCAATGCACCTTGAACCTTCTCTCTCTTTAGGGACCCAAAGGTATTTTATCTCCTGTGAGAATTCATGAGACTATATCCATGCTCAGGACGGTGTCAAGGCCGCTCCGAGTTACTTCAGGGCAATGCTCACCTACAAGAATGAATGACTGGTTCCACCTGTAAAGAGTGGGTGGGGACAGGCATCTTGGTCCCAGAAGCTGAGGTTAGGCAGGCAGGTTATAGAAGAGCTGATTTCAGAAATGTGCCCCTTACCTGTGTACCTTTGCCTGCAGTGGAATATGAGAATGGTACTTTTTTCTGAATGGAAGTCTTTCGTTTTACTGAAAATCTAAATGTAATTTTGGTGTTTCTCAATAGGGTCTAAGAAAGGGCTTAACAATTTCCCCGGTGATTAAGAACCTGCTGGGCAACGCAGGAGACACGGGTTTGATCCCTGGTCGGGGAACTAGGATCCCATGTGCTGTGGGGAAAGTAAGCCTGTGTGTCACAACTAGAGAGGCCGGGTTTGCAGCGAGAGACCCAGCATGCCAAACTAAGGCTCGATGAAGCCAAATACATCACCAAGAAAAGGGCCCCACTTACTACAGGTCAACTGATAAAAATACCCAGTTCTGCCTTTCTTTCTCACGGGTTTTTCTGTTTCCAAGGAGTCTCCTTTCTTCTGCCTGCTCATCAGAGACCTCTGATCCTTGACCCCCTCTTACTTTCTGCTCTTCTTTTTTTTTTAAAAAAAAATTGGGAAGTATAATCGGTTTGGGCTTCCCTGGTCATTCAGTGGTAAAGAATCCAGCTGCCAATGCAGGAGATGTGGGTTCGATCCCTGGGTCAGGAAGATCCCCTGCAGAAGGAAATGGCAACCCACTCCAGTATTCTTGCCTGGAGAATCCTATGGACAGAGGAGCCTGGTGGGCTACAGTCCGTGGGGTCGCAAACGAGTTGGATACGACTTAGCAATTAAACAAATAATAACTGCTTTACAATGTTGCCTTAGTTTCTGCTGTAAAACAAAGTGAATCAGCAATATGTATACATATATCCCCTCCCGCTGGGACCTCCTCCCCTTCCCCCCATCCCACCCTTCCAGGTCATCATAGAGCGCCAAAATGAGCTCCCGGTGTTACACAGCAGCCTCCCACTATCTGTTATACACACAGTAGGGTATATATGTCAATTCCAACCTCCCAGCTCATCCCACCCTCCCCCTATATCCACTCTTTCTTCTCACATTGTCAATCGTTGATTGAAAGACACTCTTCTCTAGAACAGTGATTCTCACAGTGTGATTGATGGAAAGAAACTCGGGAGTCCCTAAGACCTTTACAGGGAATCCATGTCAAAACTCTTATAATAAATAATACAAAGAAGTTATTTACATTTTTTTACTGGGTGACATTTGCAAATGTGGTGAAATATATATAACTGCTGGTATCTTAGTCCCAAAAGGGCTGTGACATCAACCCATACTACTGGTGGCCACTGGATTTTTCACTACCACGCATTTGCAGTTTTTAAAAAAGTCAGTTTTACCTAAGAATGTCCTCGGTGAAGGAATAACAGCTATTGTATCCCAGTCCTCGGGTATGTGACTTTTTAATATTTTGTGATGACACAGGAAGTATGCATAACACACTGCCACACACCAAAGTATGAGGGCTGTTTAGAGGAAAAGCCTACGTACAATTATTTGAGTCACAAGCTGAACTACAGCCTGATTTTCATAGACCATCATTTTCACTTGAAATAATGACTGACATAAATTACGGTTACCCAGACTTGGGCATTTGGCACGAATTTTCGCAAGAAACCACGAAGTGAGTCACTTCAAGAAACAACTGGCAGAATTTTTTACCCAGTGATGAGAACCAAGCTTTCAAAATAAAATTAGCATTTTGGAAATCCTGCATCTGCCAAAACAAGATTTAGAATACATATATGGGCTTGACTGCTTCCCAATACTTGAAAGGCTTTCTAATGAGATCAGAGGTGACTTGTCTGGCATCATATGATGAAATATATTAATATTTGGAAAAGCTGCATACTTCAGTGAAATCCTATTTTCCAAATGCATAATATTATGAAATATTTTTATAGAACAAGAGAGAGCATTAGATTTTAATGTAACAAAGTAGGAACTCTGGTTTCAGATTTCACAGCAACTAACCTGAAACTCCAGTACTTTGGCTACCTCATGCGAAGAGTTGACTCATTGGAAAAGACTCTGATGGTGGGAGGGATTGGGGGCAGGAGAAGGGGACGACAGAGGACGAGATGGCTGGATGGCATCACTGACTCGATGGATGTGAGTCTGAGTGAACTCCGGGAGTTGGTGATGGACAGGGAGGCCTGGCGTGCTGCGATTCATGGGGTCGCAAAGAGTCAGACACAACTGAGTGACTGAACTGAACTGAACTGAACCTTTAAGACCAGAGAAGGCAATGGCACCCCACTCTAGTACTCTTGCCTGGGAAATCCCATGGACGGAGGAGCCTGGTAGGCTACAGTCATGGGGTCACGAAGAGTTGGACATGACTAAGCGACTTCACTTTTCACTTTCCTGCATTGGAGAAGGAAATGGCAACCCACTCCAGTGTTCTTGCCTGGAGAATCCCAGGGACGGGGGAGCCTGGTGGGCTGCCATCTATGGGGTCGCACAGAGTCGGACACGACTAAAGCGACTTAGCAGCAGCAGCAGCAGCAGCAACCTTTAAGACACTACCAATTCAGATTTTGGCAAAGTATTAAGGAGTATCCACAATTATCTGAAAAGACTAGTAAAATGCTAGGAATAGCCACAATTAGCTGAAAAGGCTAGTAAAATGCTAGGAATAGCCACAATCATCTGAAAAGACTAGTGAAATACTTTTCCCTTTCCAAGTCCATATACGTGCGAGGCTTTTCTTCAAACATGTCAAAATAGGGAATCTTTACAGTTTGAATGAAGAATCTAAGAATCCAGCTATCTTCTGTAACACTAGAGAGTTTTGTACTCTTTAAACATTAACGAGTCACTTGTCTCACTACCTTTGTTTTGTTTTAGAAAGGTTATTTTCATAATAATGAAATTTATGTCAAGATATAGTTATTTTTAAATGAATAGCTTTGGTTTTGTTTCTAATATGATTCATATTGACATATAACTCATAAAACAGAAGTTCTTTGGGATCCTCAAGGATTTTTACGTAAGAATTCTGAGATCAAAACCTTAGGGAGGGACTTCCCTGGTGGTCCAGTGGCTAAGCTGCTGCACTCCCAACGCAGGGGACTCAGGTTCGAGCCCTGGTCTGGGAACTAGATCCCACATGCCGCATCTAAGACCCATCACAGCCAAACAATAAAGAAAAAACTTTGGGAGTCTCTGCTGTAGACTAATCTTTTATCTGGCTTCTAGTCTTCATTACAATTTCTTTAACAGATAGCAACCTATTTATTAGAACGTAAGACTAGTTTGGGGAGGATTTGGAGTGGGCAGCCCTGTGCCTGGTCTGATTTCAATAGAACAGGCTCTGCTGCCCTGCTCCCCAATTATCTTCTCTGTTGACCCTCCACAGGACCTCAGATTTCCCTCACTGGTATTCTTTTGATGTAAGTCACCTGAATGCCTCTCTTCAAATCTAAATACATGTAAGCAGCAACTGCTGCTAGTTAGCAGTCATTAATGCATTAAAATAATACCCAACTTTTTGAGTGTTGACTGTATCAACCTTAATTCTAAATGCTTTTCATGTATTATCTCATTTAATGTTATGAAGCATGAACATGTATTTTCAGTGAAGAAACTTGTAAATTGTTTTTATTTCTAGGCTATAAGGTCTCACACAAGCACATCCTAGCAGGATAAAAAAGGCAGAGAACAGTCTGGAGCTTAGGTGGAGTGTCCATGATGGCT
Organism: Bos indicus; assembly: GCF_029378745.1. NCBI lineage: Eukaryota > Metazoa > Chordata > Mammalia > Artiodactyla > Bovidae > Bos > Bos indicus. The sequence goes on from NC_091775.1 coordinate 71,474,723, forward strand.
CACAGCAGGGCCGCCAGACTGGCCAGTGAGGGGCAGACACCAAAGCAAGTTGTGGGGAGACTGAGCCCTGGCTCCTCTGTGGCTCAGCTCTGACCCTGACCCTGCCCCTGCCCCTGGTGAGATTTATTACCTGGTAATCCACAAACCACTTCTCTCTTGGGCCATTCTGAAATCTTATAACCTTTTTTCTATTCCCCAAGTGTACTGAAGTATCGAATTAAAAAAAAAAGCCATACAAAATTAACATTAAAAAAATAAATTTATCTGAAGTCTGAAATACTGAAGAACAAGCATATAGCTAAATAGTACAAAGAGCAGAAATTAGAAAATAAAAAATGACTTAAGACAGACAGGCATTCTCTGGCAATACTCTATTAGTTTACACATATTTTTAAAACACATTTTTAAAGATATTTCTCCAACATTCACAAAAGGCAAAAGCTATATTTGGAACATTTCAAAATACGTTTGAAAGCATCCAGTTTCTTTCTCAAATCACTCAATTAAAATGTACACAAGTGAGTTACCCAACTCCATTTTTCAAAGATACAACATAGAATTGTATGATATTCTTGTCTGACATATTACAAATTTAACTAAAAATACAAAAAACTTATCAATTCATTTTGTGTTCTGCCATGTAATATTTCATTCTTTTTCTAATCAACTAGGACAAATACACATGACATATATGTATATACACTTTTCAGGAATAAAATATTCCAACTTTTATCTGTAATTTGTTCAAAACCTCAGGAACTTGACAAGGACATGATTATTTGAAACAACATTGACAGTTTAAAAATAAAAACAATCATTTAAAGGAGGGACCTTAAAATATATTTTTGGCCATAAAATCTGTGATGTGATTATCTAGGGAAGTTAATGATACAGCATCATCTGCCTGAGCTATCACCAACTGAACAAAAAGGCTGAAAACAGACATTAAATTCCCTGTATCTACAAGGTAACAACCACAGTTGTTTATTCAATTGTCCAGGGAATTTTCCTCCAGCTAGATTTAAGTTCCTGTGCTACAGTGATTTGGTCTGTCCCCTGATGAGTGCATTTAAGATTCAAAAAATGATCTTTGAGATCAGATTTTACATTCATTACATACAGATGAGGAAAATGCTGCCTGGAGATTTACAGGGAAGCTAGAAACAGATCCACCAGGACACAGACCTGAAGTTCCTGATTCCCAGCTAAGTTCTTCTGGTAACACGCTCTCCAGGGTAAGATTCCACATAATTTCCTGTCGTTTGGTTATGGAGATTGCTATAATTTTAATATTAAGCAATGCACATAGCTAATTGCTAATTCACTTCAAGGGTATTCAAGGGAATACCTGATTGGCTTTTTGTGTTTATGTGGACATAATACAAATATCACGGCTGTTTCAATGTCATTACTCTAAAGATGTTCCCTATCAGCTTGGAGAGCCAGGACGTGAACAACATTGAGATTCTCACTGTAAACAAAACGCAGTGGTAGGCACTGTGGAAACGCATTTGGTCCTGTTTTCCTTACCCTGAGCACAGAAAACAGCACGCTGTTCCAGGAGGTCGGAGCCTGTGCACATTCGTGGTGAAGAAAGGAGTCCACGTGCCCAGCGCACTGAGGGAGCACAGACATGGGCACAGGACTCCTCGGAGGAGAATGGTCTGAAGAAACCATGTTGCAGAATCAGAACAGACAGCATTTCAAGGGGTCCCCCCTAATTGGGAACACCCGGTCTCCCTGAAGTTATTAGAGATTTCCTTATCTCAGGAATCGTCAAGGCCAAAGTATAAGGTGTGATACAAGACACCGTGAAAAAGCCCAGGAAACACAAGGTGAAATGTTCTGAGCAGAAAGCTATATACTGAAGGGTGAAAAAAAAAAGTAAAAAAGGCAATGGATACAAAACTACTCAATTTCAAGTTGGAGTGAAAAAATATAGTAAATATAGTGTTAACTTTCTTACAATGACCGGGAAGGCAGCACAGAGACCAACTCAGGACAACGAGTCTGTGTCTGGGCTTCTTCGCTTAACGAGAACACAAGCCTAAGACCAAAGGTATGAGTTCCATCTACGCACTGAAGAGTTTTTATGGCCACGGACAGTACCTGTAACAAAGCAGTTTCTAATGAGAATGGTAAGAAATGGGAAAAATCATAGAGGTCATCTGAAAGTCTCATCCCAATAGTGTCCGTTGGTGGGTTAAAAGTATCGTATTGGTATACTGTTTCACACTGAGGGGCTTAGACAGCTGGTATGAACAACGCCAAGTGAAGTGAAGTGAAAGTCGCTCAGTCGTGTCTGACTCTTTGCGACTCCATGGACAGTCCATGGAATTCTCCAGGTCAGAGTACTGGAGTGGGTAGGCTTTCCCTTCTCCAGGGGATATTCCAACCCAGGGATCAAACCCAGGTCTCCTGCAGGGCAGGCAGATTCTTTACCAGATTCTTTACCAGAGCCACAAGGGAAGCCCAAGGATATTGGAGTGGGTAGCCTATCCCTTCTCCAGCAGATCTTCCTGATCAGGAATCAAACCAGGGTCTCCTGCGTTGCAGGTGGATTCTTTACCAACTGAGCTATCAGGGATGGAAAGGGAGATAATTAGTAATATATTGTTCACTTGGTTCCACTGGATAGCATATTTAAATAAACAAGTTGCATGTACTCTTATGCAATTTGAAGGGCATGGACCTCCATATTATCATTTTAGAAAGCCTCCTAAGCTTCTACTTTCTATGTTAAAATGTCAGCAAAAGTACTTTAAATTAACAATTAAATAAAAAAACAGTAACTGCATTTAGGAGTCACATAATAATTTTCAAGTAAGTGTCCATTCTCCATAACCTATAAACCAGGCTTTACTATTCAATTATCACATGATGTTACTTTTCCTTTCACGTCAAATTGCTGACTCTGACTGTTTGGACATCAGGACAGTTTTTGACTCTTGATCTGTGGGGCTATCAACTGGTACCTGTAGAAAGAAAAAGAAGATAAAAAATTTACATTACGTATCTGGCATATGTCATTATGACAGATCCACAGTTGACTCAGGAATTAAAAAATAAGCTGATTACATAGATGGGTTTACACTTACTCTATGTACACATTTCTCAATAGTATAATCATAAAAACATTCACTACTTACAGCTTTAATATCGCCATTTGTAATTCCTTTATTTATATTGTGTCTTTTCAGATCTGACTTGATTAATGCTGCAAATAGAGAAGGATCAATGAAGTTACCACAGAGTATGTATAAATATACTTTTTTCTAAGCAGTGCAAAATCTTTTTTGATATTGTCAAATGTAGCACACTATAGTACCATAATATTCCATAACATTCTTGTAGCCTGAAAAAAGAACACTACCTAAGTCATTAACTTAATTAGCAAGTCATTCATTGGTGAACAAATACAGGATGCTAAGAACCAAGACACAAAGATGAAAAGTGCAATTCTTCCCCTAAAGGACCCTCTAATCTAGGGAAGGGCTTCTATGGTGGCTCAGATGGTAAAGAATCTGCCTGCAATCAGGAGACGTGGGTTTGATCCCTGGGTCGGGAAGATCCCCTGGAGAAAGGAATGGCACCCGTTCCAGTATTCTTGCCTGGGAAATCCCATGACAGCAGAGCCTGGTGGGCTACAGTCCACGGGGTTGCAAACGAGTCAGACACAACTGAGTGACTAAACAACAACAATCTATGGGAAACACTGACATGCAAACAATTTTAACGTTGTGCAACAACTCCAGTAATGCAGGCATGGACAGGATACGGTGGAAGCATGCGGGGAAAATGTCTGTGTCAGCCGAAGGAAATAAGGAAAGGCTTATCAGAGGAGACACGTTTGAACTGAAACTTGAAAAAATGAGTGGGAACTTGTCAAGCAGACAAGAGGAGAGCAGAAGGCACTCCAGGCAGGCGGAAGCCGGTACACGCCGAGCAGAAGGCATTCAGGCAGGCGGAAGCCGGTACACGCCGAGCAGAAGGCATCAGGCAGGCGGAAGCCGGTACACGCCGAGCAGAAGGCATCCAGGCAGGCGGAAGCCGGTACACGCCGAGCAGAAGGCATCCAGGCAGGCGGAAGCCGGTACACGCCGAGCAGAAGGCATCCAGGCAGGCGGAAGCCGGTACCCGCCGAGCAGAAGGCATCCAGGCAGGCGGAAGCCGGTACCCGCCGAGCAGAAGGCATCCAGGCAGGCGGAAGCCGGTACCCGCCGAGCAGAAGGCATCCAGGCAGGCGGAAGCCGGTACACGCCGAGCAGAAGGCATCCAGGCAGGCGGAAGCCGGTACACGCCGAGCAGAAGGCACTCCAGGCAGGCGGAAGCCGGTACACGCCGAGCAGAAGGCATTCAGGCAGGCGGAGGCCGGTACCCGCCAAGAGGTCAGGACAGGAAGAGTGGGGTCTATTCTCAGCACCCGTGGTCGTCTGATCAGCGGAGCATCAAGCACAAGAGGGAGACGGGAGACAGCAAGAGAGGAGGCTGGGTTGGCAGTGGCAGGACGACGCCGTGAGTGACTGGGGAGGAGCTCCGTTTGGCAGCTGTGTGGGGGGGTGTGATCGGCAACAAGGCTAGAGGCAGCAAAGCCGGTCAAGAGGCTTTCATCCTGCTGGAGATGGTAAGGCCTGAATATGTGAGAAATGGTGCAGTTTAGACAATGATTTATTTATTTAGTTTTGGCTGCTCCAAATCTTCATTGCTGTGCACAGGCTTTCTCTAGTTGTAGCCAAGCGGGGGCAAGTCTCTGTTGTGGCGTGCGAGCTTCTCGTTGAGCTGGCTTCTCTTGATGCAGAGCATGGGCTCTGGGGCACGCGGGCTTCGGTAGTTGCGGCGCGCAGCTCCGTAGTCGCACCTCATGGGCTCTAGAGCACAGGCTCAGTAGTTGTCCGTGGGCTTAGTTGCTCTGCGGCATGTAAGGTGTTTCCAAATCAGGGGTGGAATCCATGTCTCCTGCATTGACAGGCGGATTCTTACCCACTGGACCACCAGGGAAGCCCAAGAGGATGTTCTAATATCAAGCTGCTTGTAATTGGGAGCTTGTTACATCAGCAGTTTCTTTAAAATCATTTAAATGCAGTCAGAAAGGCCATATTACATATATCCAAGTATCTTTGTGTAAATGTCTGAATTTCTAAAATGTTGCTATCCGTAACAGAAAAAGTTCTAAAGAAGAAGTAGTCTAACTTTTAAGACTGATTTTACTTTTACCTTTCATTTTGACTTTGCTTTATGACCAATTAGATTATTTAACTACCCACCAATTTGCCCCTTTTCTTATTTTACACTCTTTGTGTAGTCTGTGGCTTTAACTACCACATTAACAGTGCTGCTGCTGCTTCTGCTAAGTCGCTTCAGTCGTGTCCGACTCTGTGCGACCTCACAGACGGCAGCCCACCAGGCTCCTCTGCCCATGGGATTTTCCAGGCAAGAGTACTGGAGTGGGGTGCTGTACCTCCAGACCTGATCTTTTTTACATTTCAGACCAATATGTCTAATCATATATTTATCCTTGGACCTGAATGTCCCACGGGATTTTATACTCGACCTGTCCAGAACAGAACTTGCCATCTTCCCACCATACCTGTCCTTTTTGTATTTTCAGTTTCAATAAGTAGGACCAGAGAAAGTGAAAGTGTTAGTCACTCTGTCATGTCTGATTCTTTGTGACCCCATGGACTATAGCCTATACCAGGCTTCTCTGTTCATGGGATTCTCCAGGCAAGAATACTGGAGCAGGTTGCCATTCCCTTCTCCAGGGGATCTTTCCCACCCAAGAATCGAACCTAGGTCTCCAGCCTTGGCAGACAGATTCTTAACAGTCTGAGCTACCAGGAAAGCCACCATCCATTCAATTGCCCAAGCAAGTCGCCCGCTTCCCCCTTCCCAACCCCCATTTTTCATATCCTTTCAAACCGTTGAGGCTTACTGGTTTGATTCTAAAATATCTCTGAATTCTGTCCCTGTATCACCATTTCTCCGCTAAGGAGCGGATATATATGTGAAGCATACTGCTTCACAGAGAAAAATTAACACTAGAAAAGCAGAATGCACTGCATTTAAATGGTAATTCCTCTGTCAAAATAAGACCTGCCAACAAGTCTCAGAAAAAAATATAAAAAAGAAAAGGTATCACCTTCAGCACACCTCAGCAATCTCTCAGCCCTCTTTCCTCTGTCTGTACAAATGACTACTGGATACAAATCCATCATACACTCTCTAGTAAAACACTCAACACATGAGAGACATTAATTAGCATTTTTAAATGACAAAACTGTCAATGTAAAACTGATTTTAAAGATCTTTTTTTATACTTCTTAATTTTCTGTACCTGACCTGTTTGAATTAACATTTATGAATCTTACTATAAGATAAAGTGAATAGAGAACACAAAACTGTTGCCTTTTTTGGTGCAACAGTAACACTCTATTTGATACCTATGTGTTCCTCTCCTGGAAATTGAGAATCAATATGGAATTACTTATGACATCTCAGTAGTTAAGGCAGTTTATCTACCACATTACATACGTTCAGTCACAAAACATTCAGTTTTATGTGTTTCGTTTTACTAACTGAAGAGAATAGGGGAAAACGCTTCCTTGGTAGGATTTCTCCTTTGAGGAAACAGTGCACGCAGTCCCTAGAGTGTAATGAATAAATGTCAGTGACCTTAAGTGGCTGCATATTTCCAAAGTATGTGCTTATCACTGCTAAGAGCTCATACTGGGGGTTTCAAAAAGGATGACCAGGTGTTCAACAAATATAAAAAGAAGCCTTGATTCACATCTTTCTGTTAGATTCTATCCTTGAATTAAGTTATAGGAGATCAAAAAAAAAAAAAAACAATCCCTCTCTGCGTCTCCATCGCCTCTGTCTCTCATGTAGACAAGGAATGCAGAAAGAAACTAACAAAGTCAAATAACATTAGAGGCCAACATGGGCCTGGAAGCACTGATACACATCTCACTTCTGTTTCTTTGGGCCATGCCCCTTGGCTTGTCAAATCTTAGTTCCCCAACCAGGCGTGGAACCCAGGGGGAGCACATGTGGGGAGGTGGGGCTGAGCCCGGGGAGCCTGGGCTGCAACGGCAGCCTGCATGATCAGACAGGCCCTAGGTGCCAGACCCTGCCAGCAGCTTCTCATCAACCATCTCAGTTAGTCCTCATAGCAAGCCCTAAAAGCAAGCTTTTAATATCCTGTTAATATAATTAAGAAAAGGAGAATGAGAGAGGTGGAGTAGCTTGTCTACAATCACACAGCTAACGAGCAGCAGAAGCTGAACCTGAGGCCAGTTCTGTCCATTCCAAGTCTTTGCTAACACCTGCTACAATGGTTTGTTTTCCAGGCGTGGTAACTGTACTGAATTTGAAACCTCAAAAATGAATCCACAGATTCATATTCCTGAAGGCAAACAATATCCTGCCTCTTATTTCTTTTTTTTTTTCTTGAGTTCTGCCAAGCCTTGAGAAGCAACAGAAATGAAATTAAACATACGAAGACGATGTGACACAAGTACTTCCGGCAGGCGTGCGCCGAACCTACCTGTTAAAATGATGCCGCCAAATATCCAGACACAGAGGAAAACGTTCCCCGTTCTAGGACCATACGCTGATGTAAGCTTTCCTTGGGCCAGTGTGAATAAGATTCCAAATATCTAAAATCAAGTAAGAGAAATATTTTATTATTAAGATTGCTTTTAAAAACAAATACAGTATTTCCCCCAGAACTTTTCTTAACTATTTTATTCATATGATTTGGCTTCTAGAAACATGCATTGAAAGGTGGAATTTTTAAAAACAAAAGCTACAGTCAAATTCATTATTCATTAGAATATTTGATAAACTAACAGTCTCAGATTTAAGAGAAATCAGAGGTTCACCTGTGCGGCAGCATTAAGAAGACCGGACGAAGTCCCTTCAGACTCAGGGTAAGTGATTTCAACAGCAAATTCGAAACCCAAGGGGAGGTAACCAGTCATGAAGAAACTACAGAAAATAAATTCAAAATCACAGAAGAAATCATTGGAAGGACAATATCACCTGTTGATCCAACTGCTTTACTTCTCAGACTTGTTATAATTATCAGATAAGTGAAAGTTTTGACGTTGGTGTGTGCAAGGAAGGCACTATTATGATTCACCAATTAATCCAAGGACAGGAGAACTGCGAAGCAAAACCGTGAACTAGGAAGCAAAACAATTTCTAATTTTCTTCCAGAGAAAAATATACTCCTAGTTTTCTAAGTCAGTTGTCTTTCTAGCCAAGTAAAGAGACTTCAGGTTAAGTAAGGCTCATCCGTTTTTCACCTACAGCATAGCAAAAAATTTTGAATTATTTTTTATAGTTCTAAAGAATTATACATTTATGTGCACAAGAGGGATCTTTTTTAAAGTTTAAAATATTAAAGGACTTTTGGATGAACTGTAAAAAATGAAAAGCCACAGCAGTAATGCTTCAGAATTCTAACAGCACACTCTCATTCCCTTTAACACGTGCGATGCTTACCCAAGCAACCCTCCAGTGACAAAGACGATGATAATGTGTCCAAGGTTCAGTGTGAAAGTAAAGATAACCATTCCAACAAAAGACAGAATGTAAACAGTCAGAGTAGTGTGTCTAAAACAAAAACAACAGAATTGTTAGTGTTCTGTCTGATTTTCTTAGGCACATAAAAATCATGTGGCTAATTCTGCTCTGTCCATATGGTAATAAATTCTTCAGATTTCAAGACTTACCCTTTCTTATCTATGGAAAATGGTTCCACCAGGCATGGACTTGAAAGACTAAACTGAAGTTTCAAAAGTTTCAGTTTGCAGCCAACAACAGAAGTCACCTTATATCCAATGCTCAGACAAAGGAATACCCATAAGGGTAAAAACCATTTTTATGGCACCAAACGGGATATGGATGCTGCCCTATCTGTATTTCAAGATTCAGATCAAAGTCTGCCTCTTCCGTAATACTTTTCCTAACCACTGCAGCTGACGAGATTCTCCTTTTCTTCAAACTCCCTAATCATTTTCTATGTACATGATTGACACTTGACATCTGTTTTAGTCTGTTATATGATTATTTAACTTTACATGCATGAACACCTTAATTTTTCCCAATTAGACTACAAAGGTTCTAAGGATAGGGATCAAATATTGCTTCCCACGATTCTTAGCTAAGAGTGATGCACATGACCAGAGCTTGGTGCGTGAACGGCAGTTACCCTGAGAAGAAAGCCAGGGCAACAAAGAACATCTGTACGCCAAGCCGTTTCCTAATTATAAAACGGACCAAAGACTATTGATAAATATAAATCCTTTATACATACTCTCTTCATCTACAAATTTAATGGGTTTCATGCTAAGCTACCATTACATTACAATGAAGCCCCAGTAAGTGCTATTTTAAATCATGTGAGAATTATTTGGAGCATTTTAAGATCAGAGGTATTTTGAAAGAGCTTAGATAATGATACCAAATATCAAACAGATTAGATCTATCAAATGTATCTTAGGCCTTGAGAGGTGTAGAGGACACAGTTCCATTACTTCATTCATTCACAGTTCCATTCATTCATTTCTCCCAAACACATGAGAAATTTCTGTCTGTTAAGAAATGCAGCTATTCTTCTACTTTTTTTTTTTAGATGTAGCTGTTCTTTTAAGGCCCAGTGCAAAAGATGCTGCCTTGGAAAGCCCCTTTCTCAGTCTCCCAGTTGGTATTACTCACTTTTTCTTTTGTATTAGCATTTTTCTGGTTCCATATAGATACACAATTAATATAAAATCTTCATATTATCTATTACAGTATTACAGTCAAGCGTTATTACACTTTTAGGGCATTTTAGCCAAAAACTTTTTATTAAAATGCCTTATGCTCACCAATAATTTTTTGATAGGAAAAAACTTTTTATTTGTTTTTAAGTTCACAACATGAAAAAACAGCAATATAAAAGTCTCTATCAAAAGTCAAATGTTTCTCAGAAAGGGCTCCTTTTAAAATAGAACTGATCTCTTCTGGAGTGGTATACATTGAGTATTATTAGAGGAGAGGCGAGTTCATAAGGTATCCAAGTTCTCAAAGTTGAAATAAATATGACCAATAAGATAATACAGAGACCACTGAAACATGAAAAAACAGCAATATAAAAGTCTCTATCAAAAGTCAAATGTTTCTCAGAAAGGGCTCCTTTTAAAATAGAACTGATCTCTTCTGGAGTGGTATACATTGAGTATTATTAGAGGAGAGGAGAGTTCATAAGGTATCCAAGTTCTCAAAGTTGAAATAAATATGACCAATAAGATAATACAGAGACCACTGAAACATTCAGAAGTGAAGGGAACCTAAGAGTGTCTAGAATGTAAGTCTTTTAGTAATAATAACACTTTTTAAGTTTCTTAGAATGAAAAGTAAAGGTTCCTTTAAAACCAAAATACCTTGGGTTGTACACCACACATCTGCCTGCTTCACTTACTTGTATGTTTTGGTATAATCCAGCCATAAGCCACAAAGAATAGATCCCACCATTCCAGCTACTACTAGTGTTAGCCCAATCCTTCCAGCATTCACTTCTTCTCCCTTAAAATTTTTTCAAAAGAAGTTCATCAGACACCTCAAATTCAAAAAGATCCTTCACATTCCCATGCCTTCTCATGTCAAGGGAAATAAGCAGATACAATTAAGCATACAATATAACATGAAGAATTCAGTACATGTATTAGGGTGAATGGACATTCTATATTAAAGCAAAAAAACAAAGCAAAACCTGACATATGGGAGAAATCAAAAAGGAAATTTTTCTTGATCCTCCATGGTTAGAAGGACAATGATTTTTGTTAGAATTCTTAAGTAATTCATAGGTGTCTGAAAAGAAAGTTAATCTGATAGCTTTTACATAGAAGTGCTTTCTCTTTTCAAAAGGAAAGAGAGATCAGGGCTTGATATTTACTTCTTTATATTTGTGTTGGTTTCTTTTACATTTTTTTGGTCTTGTCTCATATAACCAGTCACACTATCCCTTTAAAAAAGAATAAAGAAAAAGACAGAGGTATTGTCAAAACAGTAATGACTTCTGGTTTCTGTGTTGTTTTATAAATTGAATTAAACGTAATCTCAACTGAAACAAGTATAAATCTTTTATAGCAACAAGGTCATACATCTTTAGGTCTCATGATCATGCTCACAGGAATTATGTTGCTGAAGAAAAGTTCTTGGCCAGGCATGCAACACAATATTGACAGAAGCTTACCTCATAATGTGTCAGTATCATTTGATTTAATAATGTTGAGACTGAATAAAATGCTCCAGTCATGATACCTACAATAATAAAGAGAAAACTATCAATGTGCCATGTACTAGTTTATAAAGTGATATGGAGCACTCTGGGATGACTGTGAAAATACAATGTCTTCTTAGACAGTTGACAGAAAAAATTGAGACCTCTCGCTATTCCCTTTCAAGATGCAGACTGAGCAGCGTTAACACCTAAGCTTAGGAGAGAGTACGATTGCAGAATTCTGTCATTACATCATTTACTATTATTTAGATTCAGACATACGGGCCAGAAATCCCATGCATAACACTGTGTAACAGCAATCAAGCAACTGATTGTTTCCTGAGCACCTGGGCAAGTTAACGAATGCTAAAGCGTTAGGCCAGAACCCCTGTTGCAGCCATCTCGCCCCTGCGTCAAAGACGTACGAGGAAATGAGGAAGACAACATCAACTAAAGACTACTTTAGAAGGGAAAGTTAAAAACAGATGGTTATCAGGAAGCATATATAGGTTTGGATAACGGAGTTTCTTCATATGTGTTGTATCACGTTAAGTCTAAGTCTCTTAACCTAGCTGAAATTTAAGCTTATTATTTTTCTATTATTAAATAGTTCAAGCATACAAAATAGTACAGAGACTATAACAAATACCCTTACTCATCAGTCTTACAAACGTTAACATTTTGCTATCTTTGCTTCAGATTCATTTTTGCAGATCTTCCTTAATCCTATTCTTCCTCAGAGGTAATCCCTACCCTGACCATCATATTTATCACTGCAGATATTACAACATATGTATATCAATAAACAACAGAATTATTCTGCCTGTATTTAAATTTTATATGAATAATATGGCATTGTATCCATCTGCAATTTGCTCATATCACTCAGTATCATGGTTTTGAGGTTTATCCATGTTGATACTTTTAGTTCTACCTCATCAGTTTTCTCTGGTGTATAATACTCCACTATGCAAATAAACTTCAATTTAACTATCTCTTGTCCTAAGTCAATAGATACTTTAAGGCTTTTTCCAGTTTTTCACTATTTAAAACAATATTGCAATAAATATTGCTTTTGTTCTTATGTATATAAGGGTTTCTCTAAGCAAAAATCTAGAAGTAAAACTTCTACTTTCTGGATATAGCCCAACTGCTCTTCAAAATGGTTGTACCAGTTTATACTACCAACAGAGTTCCTTTACTCTAAGTTCTTGATAAATTTGTCTTCGTCAGATTTTTAAAAAAAAATTTTTTTTTTGCCAATTTAAATGTGTGTGATATTGTATCTCACTCTGGTTTTGATCTGCATTTCCTCGATTCCTAATAAGGCAGAGCATCATATATGAGCAACATATACACACAAACATATAAATGTCTCTGATTTTCCTGGATGGTTTGCTCTTTTCTTAGTGATTAGCAGGAGTCAATCTTATATTGTAGGTGCAAAGCCTTTGTTGGTTATATGCATTGCATTGCAGACATTTTCTCATGGTTTATGTCATGTCTTTCTACAAAATAATTTAATCATATTTATCAATTTTTAAATTTAGGGCTTTTTTTTTTTTGCATCAGAAAATTCTTTTAAGAATACTAAAGATGGTTTCCTATATTTGCTTCTAAAACATTAAAGTTCTGGCGACTTCCCTGTGTTTAAGACTCTACATTTTGACTGCAGGAGTGGGTTTGGAAACTGGTTTAGGAAACTTAGATCCCACCTGCCAGCCCTCACAGCCAAAAAATAAAAACAAAAAAAACATTAAAGTTCTGGTTTTTACCCTTTGGTCTTTAATCCACAATTCATGTTCTAACTTCACATTATTTCTCCTCTATGGATAATCGATTGTCCCAAGACAATTTACTACGTAGTTTCTCGTCTACAAATGTCAAGTTTTCATATATGCATAATGCTCTAGTCATCACGTTGCTGTTGTTCAGCCGCTAAGTTGTGTCTGACTCTTTTGTGACCCCACGACTATAGCCTATAGCCCATAGACTATAGCCTGCCAGGCTCCTCTGTCCGTGGGATTTCCCAGGCAAGAATACTGGAGTGGACTGAGTTTCCTTCTCCAGGGGATCTTCTGTTGTTTGCAAATATTCTAGCTTTTCCTCTTGCAGGCTCTTAGTGGCACGGCCATATGACTGTAAAAGTGAACAAAAGTACTAGTTCTCCTTTTCTTAGTAATCGTGGGAGCACGTTTTGAGATCAGCCTGGATCTCCGAGTAATTCGCTGTCTGTTCACAGTGGACATGCGGCATCGGCAGGCTGTGCCATGTGATGTGGTAGGCCATTAAGATTTTTTGTTTTGGGTGGGGTTTCATTGCTAACCTAGCCTATGCCAACTGATACACAGGGGTAGGCCCCTGGGTTCTATTGTGTTCCAGTGATCTGTCTCAGTTCAGTTCAGTCGCTCAGTCGTGTCCAGCTCTTTGAGACTGTCTAACTAACCGTCTATCCCTTACTAATACATGGCATCTCATTACCACAGCTCTAGAAACCTTGATATCTGAGAATTAGTTCCTCACCTTATTCTTTATCAAAACTATCTTTGTTGCTCTTGGCCCTTACTTCTTTCACCGGAATCTTACAATTAGCCAAGTTCCATTTCAAACCCAGTTTTAAGTTGGAGATTGCTAGATGAGGCCTTTGTCCAGAGATCTTATCAAAAACCCCTGGGTGGCGAGCCTTTGTTACGCACTTCCCATTGAGTTCAGGAATGCACAGAGTCAGGTTAGGCTGAGGAGGCCAAGGAAAACAAGAGCCTGTGCGGAGGCTTGAGTGAACTCTGCTGCACAGTACCCTATGGTGGCCTCACTCCTCCAGACTCAGTGAGGACAGCCAGAGTCTGGATAAAGAACTACAATAGCAACAAGTATTGCTACCTGAATCTGGAGTGAGACACTTGTCTGAGTTTCAGATAGCAAGTGGCTACAGTTGGGATATAAGTGATGCTAAGTTTCTCCAAAGAGCCCAACGCCAAAAAAAAAAAAGTTTCTCAGTCTTCTTGGTTTCTTGAGTTTTGGCCACTGAAAACCTGTCCTAGGAGTGTGGTACCTAGCCAGACTATCCTATGTGCAAGTCTGCCCCAATCTTTTCTACATAATACTAGGCATGGATGGAGCAGACAAGTACACTTCTAAAACGTGGGATATGACCCTTACTCATTTAGACATTATGACCCCTTTGGCAATGAACATCAAGTCAACAAGCTTCTCCAACCGTTCTAGGGAATATCTGAACTCTCTACAGTGTTTCCCAACTCATTCTTGCTAACTCCTTCAACAAGTAAACTCTGTTCAGTTTCCAGAGCCTCTGTATGTGTCTGACCTTTCCATCAACCCAAATCTACAACTGGCATTTGTTAACACAGTGGTCCTGTAAGGTTAACTGGCATTATTACAATGTTGAGTCCTCCATAAACATGGTCTATCCCTCCACTTAATTTAGTCCTTCTCTTACATCTTTCAGTGTTTTACAATTTATAAAGTTCGTCTTTTAAGTATAGCTGATTTGGGGGCTTCCCAGGTGGCTCACTGGTAAAGAACCCACCTGCCAATTCAGTAGACACAGGAAACTCAGGTTCGATCCCTGGGTTGGGAAGATCCTCTGGAGGAGGGCATGGCAACCCACTCCAGTATTCTTGCCTGGAGAATCCTATGGACGGAGGAGTCTGGCGGACTACAGTCCATGGGGTCGAAAAGAGTTGGACACGACCGAGCGACTGAGCACGAGCACTGCTGCTGCTGCTGCTAAGTCGCTTCAGTCGTGTCCGACTCTGTGTGACCCCAGAGACGGCAGCCCACCAGGCTCCCCCTCCCTGGGATTCTCCAGGCAAGAACACTGGAGTGGGTTGCCATTTCCTTCTCCAATGCATGAAAGTGAAAAGTGAAAGTGAAGTCGCTCAGTCATGTCCAACTCCTAGTGACCCCATGGACTGCAGCCCACCAGGCCCCTCCGTCCATGGGATTTTCCAGGCAAGAGTACTGGAGTGGGGTGCCATCGCCTTCTCCAGAGCACAAGCACTAGCATAGTTGATTTCCATACAGTTCTTTTTAGTAGATTTATTCCCGGGCATCTTATACCTCTGGCCGCTATTATAAAAAGTTATCTTTTTATAGGAATGCAGTTGATACTTTCACATTGTTAGGTATTTAATATCGTTAATTCTAACAGAGAATGTAGGTTCTCTTGCATTCGTTTGTAGACCATGGGATTAGCAAACACTTTCTGTAACAGGACAGACAGTAAATACTTTTAGCTTTGCAGGCTGTATAGTCTCTGATGCGGCTACTTGGTGCTGCTCTCGTAGTTCAAAAGCAGCCATAGTAGAAAAAACGTAAGTAAATAAAATGTTATTTATAAAAATAGGCAATGGCCAGATTTGGCTCGTAAGACAGTTTGCTGACCTCTGATGTACACAGCCATGTATCTGTGAATAAAGCACCTTTTTGCTTTCCAATTCACGTGCTTTTAATTGGTCCTGTGTAACTGGACCAGCCAGGACTTTCAGTTGGATGCTGAGCAGAAGTGGTGACAATAAGCACCCTTGTTCTAAGGGATACTTCTTATTGATTCTCAAGGGTAATAATGCTTCTGAGCTTCTGTCTTTGGAAAGATGTTTGCTACAGGGTTTTTGTAGACAAACTTCGTCAGGTTCAGAAAGTTTATTTTTCTCACAGATGGCTAAGAGTCTTTAACCAATGGGCACCATATTTTGTCAATGCTTCCTCCTCAGCTACTGTGTGAATTGTCCTCTAGTGCACCCCCCACATGCCTGAAAATATAAAGACAATCACAGTAACATCCGAAGGCAAGTAAGACGGAAATAGGGGGTACTGGCTAACAAACAGTGTTAATATAAGAAATAAGGAATAAACAGTCAGAACAAATGTGTTGGTGCCTACAGTCAAAGCTACACTGTTAGGAGGAGTATCTGTCTGCTATGCTGAAAGATCTAGAAGGATGAGATTTTGACAGAATACTCCAGTTAGATGACAGCTTGCATAAGGTCAAAGACAGGAATTATTGATGACATTTTCCTTATGGCAGTCAGAACTGTAATTCATTAAGGACCTAAAAATACCCTGGGAGAACTCATGAAACAAGAAAGTGCTTCTGTCTTTAATAGCTATAACTTGTTTTTGTTGTTTTAAAAACATGTTAAAAAGCTCATTCTGAAGTTTTTGCTTTCAGTTCAAAATTTAAGTTTATGACTATGCTATTATTATAGAGTCAATAAACCTATTTCATTATCTCATTAATTAAAACTCAAACCACTAAAGGAAAAGAATCTGCAATGCTCAAAGGTTTACACAGACATCAACAAAAATAAAAGAAAACCACTTACCATAACTGATCAATAAAAGGACAAAAGGAATGTTTTTAAATAGGTTCCTTATTGATTTCACATAGGAGTACTCTCCGGGTGGACTGTCTTGGAGAACTGCTTGAGCCTGGCTTGGTGGATATTGAGGTTTTTCTTTGAATGCTGGAAATATACATGAAAAGGAAATTCAATATATGCGTCTTCCTTAGTGAGCAGACTAAATTTAGTTTAAGTTTAAAGAGGTAGTAAAAGTCTTTTGTGGTAAGGCTTTTCATTTTCACTAATTTCTAAGTGAAGAATAGTTTGGTATTATCATTTCAACCCTCTGCTACTGCTGCTAAGTCACTTCAGTCGTTTCCGACTCTGTGCGACCCCATAGACGGCAGCCCACCAGGCTCCCCCGTCCCTGGGATTCTCCAGGCAAGAACACTGGAGTAGGTTGCCATTTCCTTCTCCAATGCATGAAAGTGAAAAGTGAAAGTGAAGTCGCTCAGTCGTGTCTGACTCTCAGCGACCCCATGGACTGCAGCCCACCAGGCTCCTTGGTCCATGAGACTTTCCAGGCAAGAGTACTGGAGTGGGGTGCCATTGCCTTCTCCGTCTCAACCCTCTGAGACTGACTAAAACTCAGAGATTTGGCCAATTCACATAAGTGAACTACAAAATCATCAATAATACTATGTTAAACTTTGCCCAGGGATTATTCCAGTTTTAGTTAAGAAAGATTAATTTTTATTATGTTAAGTATTCTATTTCTAAATTTGGTTCAATTTGTAATGAGAGATAAGGTTAGATATGAGTAAGCCAATATCTTATTGAACTTTTAGAGGACTGGCTTGAGTTAGTACCTCTTTTCTCCTGAAACCTGATAAGAAGTTTATCATTTCTAGAACTGAAAGGGTCAAAGAGGATTCATTGGAGCAGAGCTAGGCCCTGCTTGCTGACCCACCTTGGCTGCATATGGAAAATCCAGGGGTAGAGCTGAGAGACATAAAAGTATGACACATGGTTTCTGAGATCTTAAGTTCTAGTACTGCTCATTTCTATGGAGTTAGATCACACAACCTGCTCAGCCAGACATTTAGAGACTGCCCTTTTGCTGAGCAACGGAGGATCTACCAACTTCCTGCAACAGATGGCAAAGGAGAGATTTCTGTAGGGTTTCGCTAGCTGGGAATCAAGACTTTTTGCTAGAAGAGCTGATCTGCTAAGACTGGTACAGCAGAAATTAAAATCTAGTTTTGGTATTGACTCAAAATTTTAAATTAAAATAGAAGGGAAATGCTGTATTTCACTGAATCTAAAATGGTCTGATGTTGGCACTCAATGATGTTGGCAGGCATCAACATGGTTATATAGTTTTCACATAATCATGTCTCAATTTCCACCAACGTTACTTGCCACTGGTATTTTTTTACTGATACAAGAATATTTAACTTGAAATCTGCCCTCTTAGCAAACTTTTAAGTGTATAATAAGTACTGTTAACTACAGGCATACTGTTATACAGAAGATCTCTAGAACTTTTTCATCTTAGATGCCACTGATGGATTGAGAATGAAGTAATACTTTCCAAAATATTAGAACTTCCTCTTTCTCTTTAAATAGTGACTATTCCTTTCTTCCAACAAAGAAGGCCTGCTGTGCAGTTTGACAGTGGGTTAGATCTGATGGACTTGGCTGTCAATTGTAATCATGTAGAAATTTTTTAAAAATACAGATTTTGAGAGTCTACCTAAGGCTCAATGAATCAGGATGTCTAGAACAGAACCTTAGACTCTGTATCACAAAACTCAACACCCAGCCAAGTTTGAAAATTACTGCAAGAGAAAGAAACTGTTCTTAAATTTGTATACAATATTTTAATTCTCTAATTCTATCCGCTGCTAAAAAATTTAAACATTACAGTTCTTTGCTCATCAAACCATGGATTAATTATGATACAAAGAAAACATCAAGCTAAAAGACTTCTATTATTATAGGTCTTACAACTAATTCAAGAGTCGACATAACTCATAAATATTTACTTTTTAGTACCCCTTACATTGGAGGACTGGTAGACATAAAGCGTTTAAGTAGCTGCAATCCCTCCTCCTCTTTTCACCCCATCTGCTCCCTGCACTGCTGAAGACGTCTGCTGTCCTTTCCTGAAAGACTGCATCCTAGTTAAGACAGGAGATATCTCTTTTTATTAATATTGGTAAAACAGAACTCACACGGTTTAAAATAACATTTCAGAATGTAAAAATTATGCCTATGATGTAGTCATGGGTGTTCAGTGAGTCTTAAGTCTCTAAGATTTTTTATTTACTGTGGTAGAATAAGTCTAAGTGGCTCAGATTTGAACTCAAATGCAAAATGAAAACAAGTTCTGGTAGTCTATAATTCCATTAGACTTGTTTTCTCAACACAAGGGTTATCTCTTAGTTTCAGGAAGTTGCCTGCTCTCCTGGACAAAATCAAGCCTTTATCTACTGCTGCTGCTGCTAAGTTGCTTCAGTCGTGTCCAACTCTGTGCGACCCCAAAGACAGCAGCCCACCAGGCTCCCCTGTCCCTGGGATTCTCCAGCAAGAACACTGGAGTGGGTTGCCACTGCCTTCTCCAGTGCATGAAAGTAAAGTCAGGCTTCAGTCTATGAAGAAAAAGAAGAATCAAAAAACTATTGATCTGTCACCCTTTGTACGCTGCACTGCTCCTTTCAAAAGATAAAATATGCCTTTTTCTTTCTCCTTTGAAAAATAGACTTCTACTTTCTCCCCACCAAAAAGTTGTGCAAATAAAATAATTAACTAATAAAACAGTTATTCTCCACCCTTGGCAATAGGCATGGAAAGTAGCCAAAGGGTTTTCGGGCAACACATTCAAACTTTTTCTCCTGATGAATAAGTAACAAATCTACTGTATTTAGGACCGCTTCTATTTTTTGAAATAAGATTATATTATCTTTTGATTTCATTATTTGTACCTGTGTGATTCAAGCAGACATCACACATATTAACTTATTATAAGACAAACACAGGTTTTAATCCTGGCTCTGCCTCAACTTATAATATGACTCTGAAGAAATCAATTCCTGCTTCTCAGCTAAGATAGATTTCTCATCCATAAAATGGAGATAATAACAACAAGCTGGTATGAGGATTACATGATATAAAATATGTAAAATAATTTTGTAATTATTGAGCACTGTCCTTTTGAGGAATATTTATTTTTAAAAATCAGAATTTTCAGGGAACTCCCTGGCAGTCCAGTGGTTAGGACTTGGCACGTCCACTGCAGAGGGCAATGGTTCGATCCCTGGTTAGGGAACTAAGATACTGCATGCTGCGCAGCGTGGCCATAAATAAATAATTTTTAAAAATAAAATAAAACCAGAGACTTTTCTCAGGACTTGAAATTCTGATAGACTACATAAAATATATTTCTATTAGAAGTTTATAATAGCAACCAATATATAAATATCTTGAATATAAGAATAAAAGTAAAATTAGGCATATATGTTATATATTTTTTAAAACTTTAACAGTAAATATTTTGACTGCCGTTAACTTTTGATTTCTGTCATCTATTCATTTCAGTGAATCAGGATGATAAGGATTTTAACTGACATACTTAAGTGATAGAGTTTACCGATCTGCATAAGAACAACTTTCAAATAGAATGGCATTATCACTTACACAACAGGAATCTGAATTGAAACAAAAAATTGGACTAAGTAAAAATTAAAATATGTTTGCATAAGTAACATTTTATTAATGGAATTAGACTGCCTAAGCTCAAATTTTTGTCCTTAGCATTTACTTACTGTGACCATGGGTTAGTTAAATTTACTTAAATTCTGTGACCCAGTTTCCTCATCTATAAAATAGAAATGATAATATAGTACTGCCCCTCTAGGGCTGCGAACATTAAATGAAATATACCATTTAGTATGCTTTTAAACATATTTAAGGCATATAAATCAAATGTTAGAGACTATAATAGTGTTCTCCCAATAAAAATGGGGTATTAGTATGAAATTCAGTGGAAGTTGGGATTAATTCTTAGAAATGCTAGATGGATTACACTTACAAAGGGTAATAGGATTACATGGCATGAATCCTCAAGTTAGTATTTTAGGAAGAATGCTCAATACCAATTTGGTATATGTCACATTACTGAAAAGCATCAGCAAAACTAAATTATTTTAGAAGATTTGGTTGGTTTCCAAAGTATTTATGGGTAGAATTTAGAAGGAAGTAGGATTGCCTCAATAATTGAGGAATTTTAAGAAAGTAGGTTTTTAAACTGTGGTGTTAGAGAAGACTCTTGAGAGTCCCTTGGACTGCAAGGAGATCCAACCAGTCCATTCTAAAGGAGATCAACCCTGGGTGTTCTTTGGGAGGAATGATGCTAAAGCTGAAACTCCAGTACTTTGGCCACCTCATGTGAAGAGCTGACTCATTGGAAAAGATTCTGATGATGGGAGGGATTGGGGGCAGGAGGAGAAGGGGACGACAGAGGATGAGATGGCTGGATGGCATCACTGACTCGATGGATATGAGTCTGAGTGAACTCCAGGAGATGGTGATGGACAGGGAGGCCTGATGTGAGGCAATTCATGGGGTTGCAAAGAATCGGATGCGACTGGGCGACTGAATTGAGGTTTTTAAAGTAATCCAGATTTTCCTCAACAGAAATTATTTAGTAATAAGGAAAACAGGTACATTTTTTAAATTTAAATGTCACAATTTTAAACTACACTTGCATAATACAACTCAATATTATCTTGCTTTTATATACTATGTTTAGTATCGTAAGATTAAAGGTCACCAAACAAAACTTGACAATGAGCTTTTTTTCCCTATTACATTTCCATTCCAATTTTTCCCATTCTCCCCTCCCACTTCCACTGTCTATTCATAAGCCATAAGTATATAAATAAGTAATTATATACATGAATAGCTCTCTTTTAATTTCTTAAATAACACAGGGTGATATGCCAATGGTCACACCTATTATTATTTTTTGTCCCACTCCTTTGACAAATAAAAATCTTGTGTTTGTAGCATCTCATATATATATGTTTAAATACATATGTGTCATATATATGATTTTATATCTAGAGATATCTTATATACAATCTATTACTCTCACTTCTTCCAAAGAAATAAGCAACTGAGGACAATAAAAAAGGAAAATCAGAATTTATGCAAAGATACATAGCAATCAAAGGAAAGAGGATTTTATATTTTAATAGTTCCTATTGCTAATGGAAGATCCATTTATGCAAAATATATATAAACTATATTTCATATTTCATCTAGCAAATCAAATATGGATACCAGAAAAGTAGATAGAGGTATTTGTTTTTTAAAAAATATAGATGTCTTTTAAAATTTTGTTAGACTGCCAAAAGACTACAAGGCATAATTTGTCCTTTTTCAGTAGTCAGCACACAGCAAACATGCCACTTTCTAACTGGAACATAAAAACCAACCATAGGTAGCCTGGACATGTCAGAATACTTTAAATGCTACCAAGAGAATATTTTGTTCATTATTTTAAGGCAAATTAAGTACGTGGGCTGAGTTTCCTCTCCCTGGGTCCAGCAGTTCACCTTTAAAGGCGATCTCTATTAAAACATAAATTTTCTCTGAAAACTGAGGATTTTTTAATCTGGTGATCATAAAACTTATGGTTTTCATTACTATTATAACCATGGTAAAAATTAATATATAAAATTTAAAACTCCAGCTGTAATGAAATTTAACTATAAATTGTAATGATTAAAAGACAGCCTTTCAACTTTACAGTTCCTTTCTTCTTCAAATCCATTTACGATATACTGAGTGCCCAAAAGCCATGCTAGCAGCTGTATTACTTTAAGTAAGCCTCACCTACTCTTTTCCCTGAAATCAAAACTGTTTCCCATGAAAAACAAACTTTAAAAAGCAGACCTTCCCAAACCGTCTTCCAAACTGATGATGGCTGCTTGCAGCTGATCCTGACTGACTGCTTCAAGAGACAGGCCCGGACGGGAGGACTCGGGGACGAGTGGTGGCAAGAGAGCTCTGCTGGAGTGGCCTGGCAAGCAGACAGTTGCCGCAGTCTGAAATTCTGCTCAACGGCTGGCTGCTGCCCAGGGTCATTCTCTGGCCAACATGTCAGATCCAGTTGTTAAATTGGGGATCCCTGGAAGGATTTATCATTCAAAGGAAGGTGATGGCCTATTTGCATCATTGCAAAGCATGACAAGAACTTGTTCCTGGAGAGGTTAGTGTCTAAGATGCAGACCGTATAGATGGATATGCAAAGAGAAGACAGGTAATATGCTTGAAACCAAGTTATCAGGAAAGAAAAATTAGTAGGGAGATAAATGAGATGAAATTAGTCTTCCAACCCTGTACAATATTAAGACAGATGTAATGAACCACAGCATACCCCTAGGGTTGCAGCATTCATAATCTAATCAAGAAAGTGAACAGCGAGAATGAAATATGCAAATAGCACTTGAGATATCATCAGTACAAGTTTTCAGGGTCGTTTATTTTTATTTTCCTATGTTTGTCATGCACTTATCTAGTTAAGCTTTAGGGAAAGTAACTCACTTACCAATTACTGTTAAAATAAATAAAAGTGTGGCGACAGCTGATGTTCCATAAAACATGGTGCTGATATTACGAGCCAGCAGTTGTGTGTTATTCTGTGTGTTGGGCACTAAAACTGGTGGCAGCAAAAAGCCAACTGCAGTTCCAAGCTGTAAAATAAACAGTTCTGTTAATTCTTCTTATTATAAGGGAAAAAAGTAATGAATACAACATTAAAAAAAAACACCGGTATGTGTAAGGTGCTTTCGTAAGCTCTAAAGAACCACGTTCTAATGTGTTTTTACCATTCTACTATTGAAGGAAAATCGCTGACAAACGTCTTCCCTATTCAATAAACATTTACTAAGCTCCAATCACTCAAATGATGCTGCTATAAAGTTGTGTAAGCTACACTCCTTACCCTTTGGCTACTTAAATCAGAAAAGATAATAAAAATACACATGCACGCACACACAAAATGCTGAGAAAAGACAACCTGCAGAATGGGAAAAAATATTTGTAAAGCATATATTTGATAAGGCTCTACTATGCAGAACATATAGAGAACTCTTACAACCCAATAACAAAAAAGACAAACATCCCAATTCAAAAATGGGCAAAGGACCTGAACAGACTTTTCTCCAAAGAAGATATACAAGTGCCCAACAAGCACATGAAAAAATGCTCAATATTATTAGTTATTGGGGAAACGCAAATCAAAACTATACCCACTAGAATGGCTATAATTTAAAAAAAAAAAAAACAGAAAATAAGAAATGTTATGATGTGAAGAAACTGGAACTCTTGTACAATGTTAGGAAGATTGTAAACAGCGCAGTTACCAAGGAAAACAATTTGGCAGTTCCTTAAAAAGTTAAACACAGAATTACTATATAACCTATATAGTAATTAGACTATATAGGTATAGTATATAGAATATAACCTAATTCCTCTCTTAGGTATATACCCCCCAAACTGATAACAGGTATTGAATATGGCACATGAATATCCAAAGCAGTCCTATTTGCAATAGCCAAAAGGTGGAAACAAGCAAACTGTCCATCAATGAATGAAGAAACCAAATGTGGTATATCATTCAATGAAATATTATTTAGAGAATGAAATACCAACAGTTGCTGTAGCATGGGTGAACTTTGAAAACATGCTAAAAGAAGCCAGACACAAAAGGTCACATATTGTATGATTTTCATTAGGCTGGGGAAATCCATAGGGAAAAAGCAGATTAGTGGTTGCCAGGGGCTAGAGAGAGGGGGAAATGAGGAGTGACTGCTTAGTGGAACTGGGTCTTCTTTGAGGGCAGATGAAAATGTTTCGGAACTAGAGGCGATGGTTGTAACAACATTGTGAATGCACTAAATGCCACAGAGATGTACACTTTAAAGTGATTAATTTTATGTGAATTTCACCTCAGTAAAATAAAATTGGGCTATGATAACCACAAGAGAAATAAAACCAAGATATTAAAGGAGATTCAACAGAGCGAGAGATCCGATTCTTTGGACATGAGAAGAAGGGTCCAAGATAGGTTTCAAAAAGGAGCCTGAGGCAGAGATAGTAACATTTACCAAATATTTCACTTTCTCCCTATAAAAAGCTGGATAGAGACAATTTAACGGGTAATTACAAGTGTCGTAAGTGCAGTACTGTGATGAGGAGAGGCTGTCAAGACTGTGAGGATCGTGTAATTGATTATCCAAGCAAGAATACTAGTTGGAGTGAATGGGACTCCACGAGCAGTTGTGCTGGACAACAGGTGTATATCTTAACTATTCTAGGCCAGTTGGAACATACGGTCACCTTAGTTAAGACAGTACTTTGGAGGAGCATCTTATATAGACTTGGGGTTCCGGAAAAATTTCTGAAGGGGCAAAGATCCGGATAAGAAGTTAGAGCTTGCCAATCGAACAAGAAATGTTCCCAGTCAAGGACATCACGTACACAGGAAACAGACAGCATGACCTTGTGAGAATCTGATCTAACCCAGGTCTCCTGCACTGCAGGCAAATTCTTTACTGTCTCAGCCACCAGGGAAGCCCTGACATACTGTAAGCAGTGCACAATTGCCCTCAGAGCAGAGGAAGCGGGGCGGGGGCGGTATGTGAGAAATGGGAGCTGCAGACAGGTGACGCTGAGCAACTGGCAGAAGGCGGAACCGGAAGTCTCACTTTGTCCTTAATAGAGTTTGACTTTCTTCCCCTAAGGGCAATGGAAGACAATGCGGGCAGGGCAAGCGAGTGCCCAGGACAGATTTGCACGTTAAAAGACCACACTGGATGCAAATGGATAATTAGAGAGAGGAAAGCAGATAGGAAAATCAGTTAGCAAAGCTCTAGGCGAGGCTGCAGGTGGCCAAGGCTAAGCTGCGACCACAGAAATGGAAAGCAATGAGCTAGAAGACAAGGCAAATTTTGATTGGTGGGGTCATGTGGGAGAGTCAAGTGGAAATATCTGGCTGACCAGTATCTATATGAGTCTGAAGCTCATTAATTTATTGAATAAATTCTTATGGAGAAATTATAATGTGCCAGGCACTATAGTAAATGTTGTACATTCAGACTATGTGCCTACTTAATGAAATCGAGCATCTAATGGTGGGGATGGGAGATGAGCAATAATTAACAATTTCTATGGCCCAGATGGTAAATAATCTGCCTGCAATGCGGGAGATCTGGGTTTGATCCCTGGGTCAGGAAGATACCATGGAGAAGGAAATGGCAACCCACTTGAGTATTCTCGCCTGGAGAATTCCATGGACAGAAGAGCCTGGCGGGCTACAGTCCATAGAGTCACAAAGAGTTGGACATGACAGAGCGACTAACACTTTCATAAACATATTAGACACTGATAAGCACTACACAGGATTAAAGAACACGGTGTAATAATAGATTGACTGGGCAACTTTAAATGAGATCCTCAAGAAACGCCACTGAATGATATTTAAAATGAATTTAAACTGAGAGCAGAGTGATATTAAGGTTGTAACAATGTGATCCTATGAGGAAGAACCTTCCAGGCAGAAAGAATGCTTTTGCAAAGGCCCTTATGCAAAATGCAAGCTTAGCGTTTAAGCAACCAAAAACATTAGTAAAGTTTTGTCAGAGTAAAGAATTTAGATTTTAATTACTATGGAAAATCACTGGAGAGTTCAAAGCAGTTATGACATGATCTGATCTATGTTTTACAAAGTCCCTGGTGGTTCAGTAGTTGATTCCAAGCTTCCAACACAGAGGGTGCAGGTTCCATCCCTGGTCAGGAAACTAGATCCCACATGTCAGAGCTAAGACTAGCCAAATAAATACATAAAAAAGGTTCTCTTGGGAATTCCCTGATGGCCCAGTGTTATGGCTCCATGCTTTCACTGCTGGGGCAATCTCTGGTTGGGGAACTAAGATCCCATGAGCTGTGCAATTTGGCTGAAGCACTAAAAATTTTTAAAAATGTTTTCTTAAAACAGGTTTCTCTCAGGTTAGAGACTTGGTACTGTAGATGGATAGAAAAAAACAGGATTCAGGAATCAGACAGACCTAAGTGTGAATGCTACCACTAATGAGGTGTGTGGCTTTTGGAAAATAATTTTAGCCCTCCAAGTCTCAGCTTCTGTATACATAGAAGGAGAAGACTAATAGTTCCTATCTTATTACATTAAATTAAATGATACAGTGTGTGTAATGTACTTAGTATGGTACCAGGCTTCGTGAACGTTCAATAATGTTGATTATTATTATGAATGATCACTCTATAAACAGGCTAAAGATGCACAGCTGGGAGTCATGAGCAAGTGCACAGCTACTAGAGACAATAAAGGATGAGAACACTTAGGGAGAATGTAGGAGGAAGTCCCAGAGCAAGGCTAATTGTCAGAGGGAAATCTACCTATGAGAAAACATTTCTATTTACTATTCATGAAATAGATAATTCGTAGGTAAGGAGTTGGTATTTCTATCATGCTCAATGAAGTATTAATCTTGAACATGATTTTGTAAATGAAAAATATTTTAAAGAAACAGTTCCTATCCAAACATGCAGAAGCAACCAACTAAAATATGTCACAAATTATTTTGAATATACAACTAAATTTCAAACTATCCCTTCTTCTGTACTTTTAAAGGAAATAAATAAAAGCAGTAGGCCTACATTTAGAGTTTCTCTTTACATGGATTTTAAATAGATTTTACTCTGATCTTGAAACAAGTGTCAGATCAGAAGAGAGTAACAATCTTTTGTTGCATAGCTGCTACTGCTGCTTAGCCACTTCAGTCGTGCCCGACTCTGTGCAACCCTACGGACTGTAGCCTGCCAGGCCACTCTGTCCATGGGATTCTCCGGCAAGAGTACTGGAGTGGGTTACATAGCTACATGTAGTGATATATGAATAGAGAGAGGTGACGTTTTTGTTATAGTTTTTTAACTTGATTCTTCTCAAGCTGAACACTCAATATAATTTACATCAACTATCATAGGACTCCATATGCAAAATTTAAAATATTAAAAGAACCATTTTGCAAATAACACACACACACACACACACACATATTTTACCTAATAATGCTACTGGAATGCTAATGGAATTTGAACCTATGGTGTTGGTAAAGTCTAGGAAACACCTTAATGGAGACTGGGCAAAATAAGCCACCTTTTTACAATGGATTCCATGATCTGTGATTTGTCTTGCATTTTCTCACCATTAAAAGTTGGTAACTGGACACAGTAATGCTGTGAGGTCCTTATCACTAGAACATTTGGCAATCGTTTATAAACGTCTGCTATGTACCAGGCACTCCACTGACTGCTAATACATAAAATTAAACAGAAGTTGTTCACATTGACCACTCAAACTAAGAACAAACTTCTTTGAATCCAACACCTTCCTACAAAAATAATACCTACCTCAGTCTCATTCACTGCAGCACTCACAAGTGTTATGCGTTTATGGGCATATACCATTAATTACAGATAATTCTCAGAGATGACAAGGTAGTCATTTAAAACTGGTTTTGAAAGTTCTGTTTCCACAAATAAACCAAAACCTCTCTTTCATCCAAGACTGCTTCTTATTTTGTGACTACTCATCTCCTCTCCTTCCTTTATAGAATGCCTCCTAAGGGTTCATCCATATTCCTAGACCCTGCGGCCTAAACCGTTTTATCTGGTCCTTCAGGATTCGATTTTCACCTATCACCCAGCCTTACCTGATTCCCTAGCACAGCGGTGGCGCAAGCTGTGGACACCTCCTTGGGCCCAAACCACACTGAAGCGATGTGGGAGGGCAAGCCGAGGATGAACACCTGGGCCACGGAGCACAGGCACTGGCCCAGCATGGTGACCCAGAAGAGATGCTGCTTCACGCTGCCGCACTTGATCCAGGCGCCCAGGCAGTTGAGGCCGGAGCCCAGCAGGGCGGTGAGCCGCAGGCCTCTGGTATCCAGCAGCCAGGTGGCTGGGAAGATGAGGGGCACGTAGGCCAGCATGTACACCATGGACAGCCAGTCTATGTGCAGCGAGGAGACGTTGTAGAAGCCCTCGAAGACATTGCTGATGATGCTGTACTGGATCCACTGGAAGGCGTTCACCAGGGAGTAGGCGCTGAAAATAAGCAACACCACAAAGCGCCTCGGGGAGAGCGCGATCCGGGGCACCAGCGTGCCCTCGCCCCCCGGGGTCTCCTCGCCCGGGTCCTTGGGCAGCAGCCGGGCCTGGGTCTCCTCCTCCGGGGCCAGCGGAGTCTTCGGCCCGTCCGGGGTTCCCGAGGCGGTGGCCTTGGTGCTGTCCCGAGAAACCCCGTTCAAGGCCAGACAGCCGGCCGTGGGCCCGTTCTGCGTCTCCGCGCTCACCTTTCCGGCCGGCGCGTCCCCCGGGACTGGGAGGTATCCGTTTGCCGGCGGGTGTCCGCTCGCCTTCGCGGTCCCCTCCTCATCGTCCGGCCGCGCCATGTCCCCGGGCGCCCCGGAGCCGCCGGGCGCCCCCGCTCTCCTCCCCGCCCTATACCCCTACCCCAGCTTGCGCCCCAAGGCCCTCCCGGCAACCACCCCCAAAACCCCTACCCCTCGGTCGGCGCTCCTGCGACGGTCTCCCCAGCTGGGGGAGCCTGGGTGTGAACCGAGAGCGGCAAAGCCGTGCCGCCTGAGTCCGCAAGCGAGGTCCTGGACCCCACGCGCGGCCCCGGCGGGCGTCCCCACGGGTACCAGGCCGGGTAGGTGAGCGTAGCGTCATCGCGCCCTCGGGCCAATCAGCGGGCGCCCTCGCCCGCGGGAGCCAATCAGGGCGCGTCCGGAGGGGCGGGGCGAGGCACGTCTTGCCAGGTGGCGGAGGAGGAAGGCCACGCTGGCGGTCGCGCAGCTGGGTGATCGCCACTTGGAAGGATGCGGTAGGCAGAAGTCCTCAGACTCGGGGATGGGCGAACGGGCGGGCGAGAGGCGACGCTTGGATCGAGTAACTAGGGAGGGAAGCGAGGGGGTAGGAGAAACAGAGCAGAGACAGGCGGTCATCAGTCTTTCCGCTTACAGGGGCTCCCCTAGAGCCAAGTTTGATAGTGCCGGAGGACGAACTTGGCCTCCTTGGCCCAGTGCAGCTGTCTGTCGATATCAGACCCTGCCTGTAGAGCAGACTGGACCAGGTTTCATGAATTGGTGCTATCTCGACATTGGAAAAACGCAAGAAAGCATTCTGTTCCAAGTAAATAGATTTCTTAAGAAATCTGCCCTTGTGAAATTGGAATTTCCTGGGGATGTGTTGTGTCTGAGCAGGCCCAGTTGCTTAACGGTCTCCCGTGCACCCACACTTTCAGTTAGTGGTTAACTGAACTCACTCTTTGGCTTCCAGGCACCAAACTTGCTTTGAAAGGAATGTGCCTCATACCGTCATGGACTCTGGGGAATAAAAAAATAAAAAGCAGACATATTCCCTGCTCTCAAGAGCGCACGTGGCCTTGTAAGTCTTTTTGGACAACAGAAAATCTCAGCCCTGCTACTTGGGAAACTAAATTTGAAGAAAAAAAGAAAAGACTCCAAGTGGCTTCCCTGGTAAAGAATCTGCCTGGGATGAGGGAGACCTGGGGTTGATCCTTGGGTCAGGAAGAGCCCCTGAAGAAGGGAATGGCTATCAACTCCAGTATTCTTGCCTGGAGAATTCCATGGACAGAGAGCTTGGAGGGCTACAATCCATGGGATCAGAAAGAGTTGAAGTGGTCCAAACGACTTTAACATTTTTTATTTATGTATTTTAATTGGAGTAGGATTGCTTTACAATGTTGTGTTTCTTTCTGCTATACAACAATGTGAATCACCTGTTTGTTGTTGTTCAGTCACTCAGTTGTGTCTGACCCTTTTCGACCCCATGGATTGCAGCAATATATATGTATATATCCCCTCTGTTTTGAGCCTCCCCGGCAGCTCCCCATCTCACCCCTCTAGGTCATCACAGAGCACCAAGCTGAGCTCCCTCTGCTATACAGCAGCTTCCCACTAGCTAGCTATGGACCATTTTTCTAGACACATATTCATTATTAAAGTGAAATTGAAACTAGGGGTATTTCACAATGGACTTAATATTAAAAAGTGTTGCTACCTAGAATGCTAAAACCTGATACACTTTATTGCTACTTAACCTAAAGGAGATCAGTCCTGGGTGTTCATTGGAAGGACTGATGCTGATGCTGAAACTCCAATACTTTGGCCACCTCGTGCGAAGAGTTGACTCACTGGAAAAGACCCTGATGCTGGGAGGGATTGGGGGCAGGAGGAAAAGGGGACGACAGAGGATGAGATGGGTGGATGGCATCACCGACTCGATAGACATGAGTTTGGGTAAACTCCGGGAGTTGGTGATGGATAGGGAGGCCTGGCGTGCTGCGATTCATGGGGTCGCAAAGAGTCGGACATGACTGAGGGACTGAACTGAACTGAACATCATTATATTGGTAGCATATAAACTTATTATCAGATACTTATCAGTGAAGATGAAAACTACATAATCCTAAACCTTAAGAAATTTTAATGTCTTCCTTAGTCATCCTATGTAAATTGCACATATCACCCTAACTGCTTCCCCTGCTTTATTTTTCTCCTTAATGCTTAGCACACTCTAAAATGTCCTATATTTTACTTTTCTTTTCTTTTTTTGGTTATTTCCTCCTTCCCCACTAAAATGTAAGTTCCTTGAAGGCAGGGCTGAAAGTTTTGTTGCATTGCTGCTGTTGCTGTATACTGAGAACTTGAAACAGTACCTAGCGATAGGTTTTCAATAAATATTTACTGAATGATTGCAACTAACAAGCTTTGTATATTTTAAATAATTGCTTACTTTGTAAGTGAATCTCTTTTTTTAAAAAAACTTGCAAATTTCTTCTACAAACATGATTTTCTACACATTGATTTAGATATTATTTTAGATAACTTAGTGATGTCCCTGAGTGAACAAACAAATAACTAAATCCAAAGGACTTCATTCTGTTAAGAAGTCTATATGGATTTCTGAGAAATGAACTAATTGCATTGCATGATATTCAGGACAACTTACTGTTCATTATTCTGAGGCTTTTAAAATACCTTTATGTACTAGGAAACCTACATAGTTCACCAAAAAAACAAAAAACCAACTGTTCAGGAAGTGAATCTGTGTATAGAATTTAATTTTAGATCCTTTTTTTTTTTTAAAGTATAATGACCTGCAACATGTTAATTCCAGGTGCACAATATAGTGTTTCCATATTTCTATACATTTCAAAATGATTACCAGCAATGGGTAGAATTTTAAATGGACCTTTCTTTACTTGCCCCAGTAGTACCTCCAATCCACATGTTCACAGTAAACATTTAGGCACCCCCTTCCTGAAATCAAAAAGTAGCAAAGTACATTAGGGCCCCATTTCCCCATTATTCAGTGAAGGTTGGAGATTGTCTTCTGCCAGATTGGAAAGATAACTCTCCTTTCAGCACAGAAGAGCTTCCTGAATGCCCTGCAGGGAGGCCCCTCTCTCTGATTGTTGAGGCTCCATCTGTTTAAAAATAACTTGTCTTTCCTATGGTCCTTAGCAAGAAGGAATGGGATTGGGAGTCCTCTGAGTGTCCTGGACACCAGTTAGCATGGTATCTAATTTCCCTCCATGGTGGAATTCCCTGGCAATCCATTGGTTAAGACACCATGGTTCCACTGCAGGGAGCACAGGTTTGATCCCTGGCTGGGGAACTAAGATTCTACATGCCATGCATCCTGGCCAACAAAATAAAAAATTGCCCTCCACACTATCACCAACTTGAGCCTGTCTTATTCTTGCCCACCTTATCTTTGGCCTTCCCTGCACTTAACGAAGTTCTGTATCTGACCCTGTCATCATCATGGAGCATAGCAGCAAGAGGATTTAGAATAGTAGAGAAGAGTATCTGACCTCGAGCCTGGCTACCTGGAGTTGAATTCCAACTTTAGTACTCGCTTAACTGTGTGAACTTGGGCAAATTACTGAGCTGATCTGTAATAGCACATGCCTTATAAGACCATTAACAGGAGGATTAAGTGAGTAAAGAACACCTGGCACATGATTTAGGTATTCTTAGTATTGAGGTAGTCTACTATAGGTTTCCCAGGTGGTGCTAGGGGTAAAGAACCTGCCTGTCAATGCAGGAGACGTGAGAGACGTGGGTTCGATCCCTGGGTCGGGAGGATCCCCTGGAGGAGGGCATGGCAACTGACTGATATTCTTGCCCGGAGAACCCCATGGACAGAGGAGCCTGGCAGGCTACAGTCCATAGGGTTGCAAAGAATCGGACGTGACTGAAGCAACTTAACATGGGCACACACTTAAGGGCCCAGGCTCCAGAGCCAAATGAACTGGACTCAAACCCTAGCTATTTGACTTACTAATTGCATGACTGGATTAGTTACTCTGTGCCTCAGTTTCCACAGGGGAAGGGGGGGGGGGACAATATTCTTCATAAGATTGTTGTGAGAAATAAATGGGTAATAAATATAAAGAACTTCAATGTGTCTTGACCCCTGATATATATAGTAATACTCAGTAAAATGTTGTCCACAGCCATTATTATCAACTCATATCTCCTCAAAGTCATATCTCATTTTCATGTATTCTTAGATTTCATCCCATCTTGTTTTTTTTTTTTTTTAACATGGACCATTTTTAAAGTCTTTATTGAATTAGTTACAATATTACTTGTGTTTTATGTTTTGTTTTTTGGTGGTGAGGCATGTGGGATCTTAGCACCCCAATCAGGGGTCAAACCCATACCCCTTGTATTAGAAGGTGAAGTCTTTTTTTTAATTATTATTGTTTTTATACTTGGAGGATAATTGCTTTACAATGTTGTATTGGTTTCTGCCATACAATAACGTGAATCAGCCGTAAGTATACATACGTGCCCTCCCTCTTGAACCTCCCACCCGCCCCATGCCATCTCACCCCTCTAGGTTGTTACAGAGCATGTTTTGAGCTCCTTGTGTTATACAGCAGCATCCCACTAGCTAGCTGCTTTACCTAAGGTAATACATCTGTTTCAGTGCTGCGCTTGCAATTCATCCCACCCTCTCCTTCCCCTGCTGTGTCTACAAGTCCGTTCTCTGTGTCTGCCCTGCAGATATTCATCAGTATCATTGGTACTGGTTCGTCAGTACCATTTTTCTAGATTCTGTATATATGGGTTAATGTACAATATTTGTTTTCTCTTTCTGACTGACTTCACTCTCTATAACAGGATCTTTAGACTGAATTTATGGTGGTAGACCTCCTCCCTGGAAGATGATCTGAGGATGTCCCCAAAGGGTAGCATGCAGTGGCATATACTAATTACACTTACCTCATAGGAGGGAGCCAACCGTTGACATATCTAGACAAGAGTTGATATATCTAGACAACATGTGACGTATCTAGACAAGAGTTAGAGGCAATCTGTGTTGGACTAGGTATGTCATGGATAGAATGCCCAAACTCCAAGGAAACGTGAGCTATGTGAGATTTAAGATTTCTTCTGACTTGAAATTTCTTTGATTTAATGAAAAGTAAGATATTTCCTATGAAAGGATTTGACAAAATTCATATTCTCTTTCAACAAAGTTCCAGAAAGTAACAAATGAAGTACAGAAAGGAGAAAACTCAGTAGTGTCTCTCTGTATTATCATTCTAATGTCTTAACCCTTGCCTCCTCTCTCTTGAGGTTTCATTGGTAGGTACTTATTAACCAGTTTAGGTGTGACTCATACTTTATACAATATCACATGTTTGGATATATAACATAACACGAACCTTCATCTCTGAAGATGAGGTTCAGAGTACAGAGAGGACAGTACTGAGACCATCACTTGGTTGGGAGTCAAGAGGAGATTGAGCCACTTTATGGATGTGGAATGGCAAGTCTGAGACAGATCTGAATACGTAATAGTTCAGCCATGTGAGATCTGAATGATACCCAGGATCCAAGGCCCAAGATACTATTAAGACTGATGTGGCTGTTCCTGAGCAAAGGTTTCCTGAAGACTAAGAGGGTATGTTACAAGCCAGAACAAAGTCACTAGATGTCAAATCCACGTGTCATGGAGCGGGGGTAGATTTTAGCAGCATTGTTTTCAGTTGGCACCACTATTACCATGTCTGTTTCCCTGAGCAGCCAAGGCAATGCTGTTCTACTCTGTGGAAAGGTTAGGTTGGGAATAGAGAGGTGGAGAAAGCTGGAAATTAGAATCCTCCCAGATGTACTTTCCCCCATTGAAATGTATCCAGTCCCCCCCCACAACCCCCACCGCTGCCATTGAAGTGATTTATCTGTATGTATACGCTACATTCCTAGAAAAAGAACCCTAGGATTTTCCCTTCTGTGTGTTTTCATCTTTCTTCTTCTTCATCCATGATACCAGTTGAGTCCATCAGCACTGTAGGTCCCCTACATATGAAACATCAAGCTGTGAACTTTCGAAGAGGCAAGCGGGTGTTCCAGCAGCATCAGGCATGCATGAAATTGCAGCTTGCCCTCCACCTCCTATTGCTGATAATCCTTCAATTTTACCATCTCCCATCTCTACTCCCTCCTCCAGTCAGTAACTCTTCTTGCTCAGTGCCAGCCCCTGAATGCTAACTGTACTACTGTATTTTTCAAGGTACTGTACCGTAAGATTAAAAATGTTTTCTTCATTTTTTGTGTTTGTTTTTATGCATTATTGGTATGAAAAGTATTATATATCTGTTACAGTACAGTACTATATAGCTGACTGTGTTAACTGGGTACTTAGGCTGATTTGTTTGACTTATAAACAATTTAGACTTATGAACGTGCTCTCGAAATGGAACTTGTTTGTATGTAAGGGACTTCGTGTACAATGAAACCAAACACAGGTTAGAGCAGATTATTCTGCCATATTTCTAGATCTTTGAGTTGCACGCCAAATCTAGGACTGATCACTCCACATTTGTTTAACCACCCATAAGGTTCACAATTTTCCCAGCTCTGTGATCATCAGTGATTTCAAATTGACCAATGTAACCATACTTCAGCATCAGTTAGAAACCGAGCAATGACTTTGAAGCAATGCCTGATAAGAATTTGGCATTTGGGTCTCTTTTTGACATTGTTGATGCTCTTGAGAGCATCAGCCAAGTAATTCATGCATACCATTGTAGTGCCATGGAAGGATGGTGGAAACTACATGTACCTTTTTTTGCGTAGGTGTGCTAGGAATTCAGTGCTGCCGTGGGAAGAACATCCTGCCCTAAAACCTCCCACAGATTTGCTAAATTTGCTCCTGCCTTTCCTATCTTGCTTAAAATTTGCCTGAGTGATTTAAATATAATCAATGTCAAATCACAGTAAATTGTCCATGTTACATCTTGTTCCTATTTCCTTTACCTGAATGGATTTATCAGATTTCTAGTTGGCATGTTGGTTTTAAAGATGGTGAGATTCAGAAAAACAAATTTAAAGTTTTCCATTCACACATTTATCTCTGACTGACTGCTCGCCTACTCCAGCTGCATTCATTTGAATTTCTTTGTTTTTTACTGGTAAGGGAGGATTTTGTGCTCAGGAAAACAAAATGTGGTTACTTGGGTTTAAATCAATACATAATTTGTTAAAGTTGCTAATATCAGATTTCTACTTCAGCTTCAGTGACATCATGTAAGTAGCTTGAAATTGACCATAATGGGAGTATTCACACAATGAAAGTGGCAAATACTACATCTACCCATGTACCAATGCTAAAAGTCTAACAAGACAGATCATTCAAAGCATTTTAAACACTACTTACAAACTTAGTAAGTCCGAAACTTTTGGTTAAAACAAGTTTCCTTAAGCAGTAAAATACTGCTTGCAAAGAAACTGTTTTATAGCTGTGGGATCATAAAATACATATCTGTCACCCAGTCTCTGTCACCACCCTGCCCCACACACACTGTTCTTGACACAGATCTCCTAAAATTCTTATAATTTCCTAAGTGGTAAGAGCACTAGGAGCATCTTTGTTTTAATATTTGGTCCTTGACCCTGGTTCCTAACACAGAGTTGATAAATCCCTTGGAATTTCCTGGTAACAACAGTGTAACCAGTCGCTTTTAATGAGGCAACTCTTGGTGGGCCCCTCGCAGGGCTGGTCACCAGAAAGACCA
The DNA here is from genome assembly GCF_029378745.1 of Bos indicus. Classification (NCBI taxonomy): domain Eukaryota; kingdom Metazoa; phylum Chordata; class Mammalia; order Artiodactyla; family Bovidae; genus Bos; species Bos indicus. The sequence continues at coordinate 71,511,507 of NC_091775.1, forward strand.
AGCCATGATTAGAAGCTTGGACTTTTCAGCCTCATCTATTCTCCAGACAGGAGAGAGGGGCTAGAAATGAAATGAATGATCAACCATGCCTATATGAGAAAGCCTCCATCAGTTCAGTTCAGTTCAGTCATTCAGTCCTGTCCGACTCTTTGTGACCCCATGAACCGCAGCACGCCAAGCCTCCCCATCCATCACCAACTCCTGTAGTCCACCCAAACCCATGTCCATTGAGTCAGTGATGCCATCCAAGCATCTTATCCTCTGTTGTCCCCTTCTCCTCCTGCCCTCAATCTTTCCCAGCATCAGGGTCTTTTCTAATGAGTCAGTTCTTCGCATGAGGTGGCCAAAGTATTGGAGTTTCAGCTTCAACATCAGTCCCTCCAATGAACACCCAGGACTGATCTCCTTTAGGATGGGGTGATTGGATCTCCTTGCAGTCCAAGGGACTCTCAAGAATCTTCTCCAACACCACAGTTCAAAAGCATCAATTCTTTATAGACCAACTCTCACATCTATACATGACTACTAGATAAACCATAGCCTTGACTAGACGGAGCTTTGTTGACAAAGTAATGTCTCTGCTTTTTAATATGCTATTTAGGTTGATCATAACTTTCCTTCCGAGGAGTAAGCGTCTTTTAATTTCATGGCTGCAATCACCATCTGCAGTGATTTTGGAGCCTCCATACAAAATCCCAAAGTACTGGATTAGGAGAGTTTCTTTAACACCAGGCAAACACCTGAAGGTGTGAAGAGTGGTGCTCCTGAGAAAGCATGGAAAATCCATATCCTTCCCCACATACCCTGCCCTGTGCATCTACTCCATCTTGATGTTCATCTGTATCCTTTATCTTATTCTTTTGTAGTAAACCAGTAAATAGTAAGTAGACTGTGTGCCTGAGTTCTGCGAGCTGCTCCAGCAAGTTAATCAAAACCAAGGAGGGGGTCATGTGAACCTCGATTTTAAAATTTAACCTGTATTACATGATAAATCATGTCCTCTCCCCCTTCTGAAATGTAACTAAAACAGTTTAATTTTACATAGTTGGCCACATGCCTAGTACTGTATCCTATAACCTTAGGGTGGGAATGACCTTGGTAAGGTTTTGTGAAATGTGTATCAACTGAAAAAATACCGCAACCTGAAAGTTACGTTTTATTTGGTGGAAATTTTTAGAGGTAGCATCTTAAGTGATCCTGAGAGAGTGACTCTGAGAAGGCAGTGAGGTGGGGGGGTGGGGGGGCGGTAAGGCGGGGAGAGGGGGTAGGGAGGTGTGTGTGTGTGTTGTGGGAGAGCCAGGTTATATAGATGTTTTGCAACAAAGGGCATATTTTTTGTAAATTAAAGAAAACCAGATAACCCAGGTTAAGGAATTTAGCTCATTTCTGCGTATGGGAATGCAAGAGTCTGGGCTCATTGAAGCCATTCCTTTGACATGCACCTCAGCTATCTGGGGCCAGTACCTAGTGTTTTTCACATCCTGAGTTCCTCAGGGCTCACTGTAGGGAATGGCTGCAGTCTAATGGGTGCTAGATGGCAGGTATTACTCTCCTTCCTGAGTTCCTTCCAGGATGACTAGCTCACCGTGGAGGACTGCAATTGCCGATGACTGTGACATCCTTGTTTACTGATACGGCAGGAAATATTCCATTTCTCATGTGAAAGAAAATGAATTCACTGATAGCAAGGTGCTTTAAAATGGAGCCTGGAGGCCATTAACAAGGTGAACCTTACACATAGATGGAACTATGACTTTTTGAACTGGGCCAAACCACAAATATTCACAGGACTCTGCAAGAACACCTGAAACCTGTCACAATCCTGAGTTGAGCTTTCCCCTCCCTCTAGGGCTAGCCTTTGCACCCAAACCTGTTTAGCCTAAATTCTGCCTCCAATTCCACTTAAAATTCTTTGTAATACGAACCTCCTTTCTTTGCCTTTAAAAGCTCCTGACTTTTACTTCCCAGCAGGACACTGTTTGGGTTGCTACCAGAATCTATGTGACATTAACTGCAATTCTTTGATCCCCAATCTGTTAAGTGAGAGTCCCTCGGTATCTGACTCTTTGAGGTCTGTTTGAGTTCTCCAGGCCAGAATACTGGAGTGGGTAGCCTCTCTCTTCTCCAGGGGGTCTTCCCGACCCAGGAATAGAATGGGGGTCTCCTGCGTTGCAGGCAGATTCTCTACCAACTGAGCTATCAGGGAAACCCAATCCGTAGGGAAAGACCAAGCTAGCCAAGATGGCGGTGGTCAGGCTCTCACCCCACAGCCTCTCGATCTCGCCCCATGTTTGGTAAATGATTATGTAATGGCTGAGCTCATTGTAGCACCGCGCATGCGTATCACAATGAACCCGCTTGGCCACGGGCCGGTTTTGTTCTGTGTGTATAAGCTCCACCTTACAAGCCCTTGAGGGTACATTATGGCTGCGTCTGCTGGGTCAACCTCGAGAGGAGAGAACACAACGTTCTGGTGCAATGGCTGCTCTAGCAGTCAGAAGAGAATAAATATCTACAGCTCCTTGAGGTTTTTACCTGCTTCCCTGCTCGTGCCTTGCCTACCCTGGGTTCAACGAACAGTGAGATACAGCAAAACAACTTCCTTCCAAGATACAAATTCTAAACTTTCTGAAAAGATTTCACAATTACAAAAGACTTATAATTCTGTCACCCGTTCCTGCTCAGATCTGTCCTCTGCATCTACCCCCATCTCTCTCCTTCCCTTGCTGAACTCCCACCTAACCCCTCAAACCTCGAGGCCCCCTTCTTCAGCCTCCACCCCCAATCTCTTTCATTGAACCAATTCAAACTCAACGTTTAGGGAATTCCCTGGCAGTCCAGTGGTTAGGACTCCCCGCTTCCATTGCAGGGGGCACAGGTTGCATCCCTGGGCAGAGAACTAAGATCCCGCAAGCTGTGTAGCGCAGCTGAAAAATAAATAGAAAATCCGTACATTTAAATCGAAGCCTAGTGATGAGGGCACCTTTTAAAATGTACGTTATATACTTTGGACTAAGAGTTGCTAGCTATAGTCAAAGAACTTTCCGATGTAACTGCAGACCCTCACCATTTTACAAAGGAATTTAACATTGTCATTCAAACCTATGAGCCTTTGTTTCCTGATCTTTTTATTAGTTTTGTTGGGGGGTCAGGCCCAACACTGGATGGCTAAAGCTGGCTGGAATCCTCCTTTAAAGGATCTGCAATGTATCCTGCCAGCTGATAGCCCTAAAGCCCAAGAAATAGAAAAATTTTATATAAAACCATTTCTCAGGCCAACCTAAAACCTGTTGATTGGAATAAAATCAAAGCATGCACTCAAGGACTAACAAACCTGTGCATGATATTACAACAGACTTGAAATTGTTAGACTCTTTAGATAATAGAGTCTTTAACTCCATGTTCATATATGGCCCAGGTGACGATCTCAATTCGGGCAAAGTGAGCCTGACTTAATTGAGAAATCATGGCAACTCCTGATTTAGTTAATTTGGCAAACCTATTGGACTCTACCTGCAATGCGGGAGACTAATATTCTATTCTTGGGTCAGGAAGATCCCCTGGAGAAGGAAATGGCTACACACTCCAGGATTCTTGCCTGGAGCATTCCATAGAGGAACCTGGCGGGCTCCATGGGGTCGCAAAGAGTTGGACAAGACTAAGCAACTAACATTTTCACTTTTTTCATTCACAATTCAAATAAACTAAAGACCACTAAAATCATAAATTTACTGGTTCAACAGCTATCAGACTCCTCCCAGAGGCTTCAACAAACTAAATCAAAAGCCTTCAAACTCTAAAAATGTCTGCCATTTGAATAAGAAGCCTGACCATTGGAAAAAGGATTGCCTTAAACTAAAACACTTTAAACAATCATCCCAAGTTAAGCCTTTAGTTCTTCTTATGGACTGTGCTTGCTCCAAGAACAAACTGGGCGACAATTCACTTATGATTGGAAGTGAGCTCCTTCTTGTCTTCACTGACCCTGGAGTCACACTTTCTGTGCTCAACCCCACCAATCTCAAACAACCCTTTCCTCCGAGCACTGAGATAATTCAAATAATGAGAATATCCTGAAAACCCTCCATAGTTTACAAGTCCACTCCCTTCCCTTTCCAATTGGGCTCCCTCCAGGACAATCATTCCTTACGTCTGGTCAGTTCTGCTCCTGTCAACTTCCCAGAAAGAGACCTTTTTAGAGAAATATTGTTGCTGGGCAAAATCTTGGCTTTTTCTGCTAACTGAAGCCGAATAAAAAGTGCAGAAGCAGAGTTTGGAGGGAATAGAAAGGTGGCTTTATTTCTCAGCTGGTGGAGAGGGGAAACACAGTAGGCTCATGCGGCAGGAACTGTTCCTCCCCCTCTCCTGCCTCCACAAGGAGTCTGGGGGCTTATATAAAACGAGGGCTCGCAGTCAGGAGTTGGTGATGAGGAAAAAAAGTGTTTGGATCTTGAGTTCTTCCTCCTGCCCTTTACAAAGACAGTCATAGACTGGCATCGGTAATCCTGTGAGTCTGGCAGTTCAGTAGTTCTGCGGCCTTCTTTTTGATATGTAACTACAAGGCGAAGGGTGTTGTAAGGGTAAACACCAGATACAAGATGTATTTAGCCTAGAGTCAAAGGGAAATAGGTGCAAAGTGTAGATCCTGCAGTTAGAGGGCAGAAAAGCAAACTTAGTTACAGATATGCAGTTAGGAGCAGTTAAAAAAAAACTAGGAGTGTTCAGGCCTGCTCACTATTCCCTTTATCTTCTTTGTTCTCAGGAAAGGGAAAGAAAAAAGCCTCATTCCTCTTTTCTTCCTTTTTACTGCAACAATATCACATTGTCATCTCTTTTTCTCAAAATGGGAGATTATTCTCGAGATTGATTCAGCTCCCTGGACAACTCATGGCATTCCAGCTCCTCAGTTCTATTATTAGCAGTTTTTGCCCTTTAGGACAAGCTTGAAAGAACAGAAAGTTAAAACTCCTCAAAGAAGTCCCTGAGAAATGCTGGGCAAAGTCTATAACTGACATTGCGTGGATTCATCCAGCTCCCCCAATTCAAATTCAAATTGATCCTGGTAAACTTCTTCCAAACATTAATCAATATCCTTTAACTCCTGAGGCCTGGGCAGGAATTTCCCTCGAGGCTCAGCTGGTAAAGAACCCGCCTGCAATGCAGGAGACCGGGGTTAGATCCCTGGGTTGGGAAGATCCCCTGGAGAAGGGAATGGCTACCCACTCCAGTATTCTGGCCTGGAGAATTCCATGGACTGTATAGTCCATGGGGTTGCAAAGAGTTGGACACGACTGAGCAACTTTCTCTTCGCTTCACTTCAATCACAAGGGAATATAAGACACAAGACCCCACAGTCCCTGCACCAGCCCTTGTTTTACATCCATTTTCCCTATGAAGAAATCCAAGGAAGAGGATAGATTCATGCAAGATTCGAGGGCTATTTAGAACATCGTTATCCCTCATCATTTGACTGCCCCTAACTCTCATACCCTTTTAATGACAATACCTAGAGAGGGTAAATTTTTCACCATAGAAGACCTCTGTGGTGCCTTTTGCAGCATCCCTGTGGATTCTGAAAGTCAATTTTTATTTGCTTTCATGTGGGAAGAACAACAATACACCTAGCTAGACTGAAAGCCCTTCCTACTTTTCACAGATCCTAAACAGTGATTTAGTAGATGTCATTTTTTCCACAAGGGTCTATCTATCTACCCTCTTACAACATGTTGATAAGCTTCTTCTCTTCCTTTTCTAGGGAAACAAGTAAGCAAAATGCCATCAGTCTCCTCAAGCCATTAGCAATTATGGTTCATTAGGTTTCTAAAGAGAAATTACAAGTTGTTCAAATGCTGGTCAAATACCTAGGATGCTGCTGCTGCTGCTGCTGCTAAGTCGCTTCAGTCATGTCCGACTCTGTGCGACCCCATAGACGGCAGCCCACCAGACTCCCCCGTCCCTGGGATCCTCCAGGCAAGAACACTGGAGTGGGTTGCCATTTCCTTCTCCAATGCATGAAAGTGAAAAGTGAAAGTGAAGTCGCTCAGTCGTGTCCAACTCCTAGCAACCCCATGGACTGCAGCCTACCAGGCTCCTCTGTCCATGGGATTTTCCAGGCAAGAGTACTGGAGTGGGGTGCCATTGCCTTCTCCAAATACCTAGGATACCTGATCTCAGATAAGGACTCCTTTTAGACCCTAATAGGATTCAGTGTCTTAAATTTCCAGTAGCCACAGACCAAAAGACAACACCAGGGATTTTGGAGTCTGACTGGATACTAATGGGAACTGGATACCTTATTTTTCCTTAATAGCCTACTCTCTTTATACATTGCTCAAAGCTGAAAGACTAGATCCTTTAAATTGGGAAGAAAACACCTTTATGACTCTCCAGATCCTGAAAATCAAACTTCTCAAACCACCTGCTTTATTTTTAAAAATTATTTATTTATTTACTTTACTTTTGGTTGTTCTGGACTTTCTCCAGTTGCAGTAAGCAGGGGCTACTCTTCTTTGCGGTGCACGGGCTTCTCATTTCGGTGGCTTTTCTTGTTTTGAGGCACAGGCTCTAGGCTCAAAGGCTTCAGTGGTTGTAGCCCTTGGGCTCAGTAGTTAGGTTACAGGGGCTCATTAGCTGTGGCTCAAGGGCCCTAGAGCATGCGGGCTCTAGTAGTTGTGGTTCTTGGGCTCTAGAGAGCAGATTCAGTAGTTGTAGTGCATGGGCTTAATTGCTCTGACGCATGTGGAATCTTCCCGTACCAGGGATCGAACCCATGTTCCCTGAATTGGCAGGCAGATTCTTATCCGCTGTACCACCAGGGAAGTCCTCAGAGCATCTGCTTTAGGTCTTCCTAGTTACCAGCTTCGGAGAAAGCAATGGCAACCCACTCCAGTACTCTTGCCTGGCAAATCCCATGGACAGAGGAGCCTGGTGGGCTTCAGTCCATGGGGTTGCTAGGAGTCGGACACAACTGAGCGACTTCACTTTCACTTTTCACTTCCATGCATTGGAGAAGGAAATGGCAACCCACTCCAGTGTTCTTGCCTGGAGAATCCCAGGGACGGGGGAGCCTGTCTCTGGGGTCGCACAGCGCTGGATGCGACTGAAGCGACTTAGCAGCAGCAGCAGCAGTTACCAGCTTCCTTTTCCCCTTCTTTGTGTAGGAAAGGGAGGAGAATGCCTTAGGAGTGTTTACAAAAAGGCACGAAGGTCAGCACTGAGTCCTTGGTCATTGCAGTCAATAATTAGACACTGTAGCCAGAGGTCTTCCCCTGTGCCTGAGAGCTATTTCAAAAGCAGCTCTGCAAAATCAGCTCAGGAAATGGTTATGGGCTGTCCACTCATCATCTATGTTCCCCCAGCAGAAGAAACTTTGCTCAGTTCTTATCACACCCAATGCCTTTCTGTAAGCCATATTACCTCACATGAAATGCTGTTACTAACATCTCACAAAACCCTTTCCCAGAGCAACAACCTTAACCCTACAAACCTCCTCCTTTGACCTACCGACCAAACTCCTCATGACTGTCTAACCCTGACTGATTAGTTATTAATCTTTGGAGCTGACTTACAAGAAATACCTAGCTAACACTGAAATTTAAGTTTACCTAAGTTTACTGATGTTTCTTATATGAACAATGACAAAGGAAAACATTGTTTGCAATCACTTCCTCCTTTGAAGTAATTGAAGAAGCTCCAGTGACCACTGCTACTTCAGCCTGGCAGGCAGGGCTCCGTGCTTTAACTGAGTTTGCACACCCAAAAAGAAGGTAAAACTGTGAATATCTATACAGTCACTCTGTGGTAGTTTCTAACTTTGGCAGTTTGGAAACAAAGATTCCAGGAAACCAGATTAAGAATGGAAATTGGGTGAATGATTTGTTGGAATCAATCCAACTTCTATCTGTCCTGGTCATCATGAAGGTGCTTGGACATTCAAATTAAATTCAAATGAAACCAAAGGAAATAATCTGGTTGATCAGGCTGCGAGAACAGCCACCTTATGAGCCACCCAACCTGAAAGGTTTTATTAAATTTTGTCTACATTCTCAAAGAGGATCTAATGGAAGTGATCAAAGAAGCCCAATTGAAGGCAGTGCATAAAGGTTTTATTGGGCTGATAATAGCTGTATTTTTAGCCCATTAACTAATCTATGGTATAGCCCTCAAAGAAGACCTGCCTTGCCAGAGTCCATGTAAAGACTCCTGATGGCAATGACTCATCAGATGATCCACTGGGCTGTGATAAATGAGACAATACTGTTGGGGAATTTTTTTTTTTTTTTTGATTAATTGATTGTTTTATTTATTTACTGTTGGGTGTGCCATGTCTTTGTTGCTTTCTGTGTGGCCTTTCTCTAATTTTGGCAGGCAGGGGCTACTCTTTGTTGCAGTGGGAGGGCTTCTCACTTCTGTGGCTTCTCTTGATGCAGAGCACAGGCTCTAGGCACGTGGGCTTCAGTAGTTACAGCACTCGGGCTCTAGAGCACAGGCTCTTTAGCTGTGATGAGCAGGCTTAATTGCTCTGCGGCATATGGGGGTCTTCCAGGACCAAAGATTAAAATTGTGTCCCCTGCATTGGGAGGCAGATTCTTATCTACTGCATCACCAGGGAAGATCCAGGAGATATTTTTAAGGCCTCTAAGGAGGCACAGTTAGCTTGTGCTCTTCATCCTTAAAAAAACCAGGAAAACTATCCAAACTGTCCCTGGATATTTTGATTTGCTCCCCAGTGGCTCAGGGTTAAAGAATCTGCCTGAAATGCAGGAGATGTAGGTTCATGGGTTTGATTCTGGGTCTGGAAGATCCTCTGGAGTAGGAAATGGCAACCACTCCAATATTCTTGCCTGGGAAATCCCATGGAGAGAGGAGCCTGGTGGTCTGTGGAGTGGCAAGAGTTGGACACTACTTAGCAACTAAACCACCACCACCACAAAGGGCCTCTTAAGATATGGCAAATGGATTTAATTCAGTTATCTCCTTCCCAAGGCTATAAATTTGTGCTTGTTATGATATGTATGTTTCCTCATTAGATTGAAGAATGTAGAAATATTGTTAGAAAAGGTTAGGTACTTCTCCAGTGGTACGGTGATAAGAATCCACCTGCCAATGTAGAGAACATGGGTTCGATCCCTGGTCTGGAAAGAGTCCACTGCCTCGGAGCAACAAGCCTGGTGCGCCATAACTACCGAAGCCCACATGCCCAGAGCCCTGCTCCACAACAAGAGAAGCCACCGCCACGAGAAGCCCATTCCCAGCTAGAGGGAGCCCCTGCTTCGCTTTCTGAAGCTGGAGAAAGCCAAAGTGCAGCAACAAAGACGCAGGGCAACCAAAAATAAATGAATACATATTTTTTTAAAAAAGAGAAAAGGTTACACCTACGTGGGCTGTGCTCTCAGAACTGCATGGTGACCAGGGAATACATTCCACTGGCCATATTATGAAGCAAGTCTGTGGGGTCTGGCCTACTCTATACTTCCTTTGGGAAGCAGTCTGTCACCACTTGAAATCATTGTCTCTCTCTGCTCTTGATATATTCAACTAATTAAAGGAGACATGCTTCATTATTGCCATGGACTAATCAGAGCCTTAGATAAAAAACATGTCTCATAGCACAATCTGTCCACAGGGTGCTCCTCAGAGACGAGACTACACACATCGTATTCTATAAGCAGGTGGTTTCATCTACTGGAAATAACATCTTCAAAAAGATTATTTTTTTAATTAAAAAAAATTTTTTTAAAGATTCTTTACATCCTAGATGAAAAGAACCATAACAGGCACTCTCAACTAAGTCTTGTCCTACAACGCTGGAAGGGGCAAATTTTTGGATTCATGTTTCTCTTCTTTTGGGGTGCACCACACACCTTGTGGGAATCCCAGTTCACCAACCAGGTATTGAACCCGGGCCCTAGCATTGGAAGCGTGGAGTCCTAACCACTGGGAATTCCCGTGTTTCTCATCTTACAAAGGCTCCAGTGCCCAACTGGACTTGTGAAGTGACTGGAGAAATAAAATGAAAATTAACTAGAAAGTGAAGCAGATATTGTCTGATGCTCAGCTTTCCCAATATTCAGAAGCAGGCTGATATATACACACATACTAAAGTGAAAAGTTAGTCTCTCAGTCATGTCCGACTCTTTGTGATGCCATAGACTATAGCCCACCGGGCTCCTCTGTTCATGGAATTCTTCAGCCAAGAATACTGGAGTGGGTTGCCACTTCCTTCTCCAGGGACATACACACTACTCTAACCTCATTACTGAGCCTTTTCATAAAAGAGCTGCTCTACTGTACTGATAAATTTACTGAGTTTAATGATACTACTTCAATATCCTTGCTAAAGAAGGCCTATTCAGTTGGCTGGTGGTCTCAGAATATCACTTAGTGACTTTACTATGTCCAAGATGATGACCGGTCAGCATTTTGTTGGAATTTGTTTAATGTTAGTTGAATTTTTTTACCTTCCTCGAGGGCACTTTTCTGGCAAATGGGGAGATATTCTTCTAGTGATCTATTCTCAAACTATAGAGGCTGGAGGACTTCTCTCTGAGGGTGGGATATGTTTCCATGACCTCAATCTTCCAGATTTAAGGACAGTCTACTTATGTGTGTTAGTCACTTAATCATGTTGGAAATTAACTAGAAAGTGAAGCAGATAATCTCTGATGCTCACAGCTTCCCCAGTATTCAGAATCAGGCTGGTACATACACACACACTAAAGTGAAAAGTTAGTCTCTCGGTCGTGTCCAACACAGTCGGACACAATGGACTGCATCCCATCAGGCTCCTCGGTCCATGGAATTCTCCAGGCAAGAATGCTGGAATGGGTTGCCATTCTCTTCTCCAGGGGATCTTCCCAACACAGGAGTTGAACCTGGGTCTCTTGCTTTGCAGGCAGATTCTTCACCATCCGAGCCACCAGGGAAGCCTAGTTATACACCTCATCACCAATTTCTCCTTGGTCTGGTAGATTTTAAGCACTTAGCCCTTAAAGTTGTCTACAGGGTAAAACGATAAGATCATGGTCTCTACTCTGTTTCTGTTTGACACTGTTACAAAATATTTCTCTCAAGTCCTGTTCCTCTAACATTTCACCTGCTTGGATCTTCTTTTTTCTTTTACCTCTATGGAGGTAAAAGTTGTCTACAGGGTAAAATGATAAGATCACGGTCTCTACTCTGTTTCGGTTTAACACTGTTACAAAACATTTCTCTCAAGTCCTGTTCCTCTAAACATTTCACCTGCTTGGATCTTCTTTTCTTTTACCTCTGTCGAGAAGCAAATGGCTGACCAAAATTTGTAAGAAATGTGACCTCACAAGTCTGTGTTAAGCATTTTGCTGCACCGGGGCCAGATGGTTGTTGGCTGGCCCCTTAAAAGGCTGTAATGGCTGCATGACCCACGGCTAGAACGTATCCCTAAGTTCATAACCTGTCAATGGAAACGTGAATAATCACACTCTTGACTGGAGACTATGTTCTCCTTCAAGGTCCACCTTTGTTTGTGATTACAAAGGAGAACCATGGACTTATGAATGTTTACACAGCTGGTATGTGACAGGATAATGCCTTTTTATACCATAGCATTTCACTTAACTTCAAGTTCTTGTTAGAGAAAGAAATCCAGCCAAAATCTCATTGGTCGAGATGAGACTCGGCTGCCCACTTTTTATACCCTCGCATACTCTCCATTGATTGCCATGTAAAAGGATTTGTTCCTTGAACTGGTGCAGTCCATACTGACCTGTTGGACCACGGCTAAATTAACAAAATCTACCACTTGAGGTTTGGCCCAGCAACAATGGGAATCCCTGGCTCCGCAGTGAGAGTTGTATTAGATAATCAAATAGGGCTTCACTATCTCCTTGCAGCACGGGGCAGCCGTTGATAGAATGCCCTAGCCAACACCTCCTGCTGCACCTAGATTAACACTTGCAGTGAATTTCGGAACTTCCCTGGTAGTCCAGTGGCTAAGACACTATGCTCCCAATGCAGGAGGCCTGGGTTTGATCCCTGGTCAGGGAACTAGGTCCCACAGCCACGACTAAGAGTTCACATGCCTCAAGTAAAGATCCCAAGGGCCACACCTAAGACCTGGTGCAGCCAAATAAATAAATATTAAAAACATACAGACACACACACACAAACTTTCTGGTGAATCTGAAGTAGAACTTGAAACGTTCGAAAAATAGCACAAAGCTTCTCTGTTCCCTATCAAAGTTTTCAGCTGGCTGTCTTCAGCTCTGGGCACTTAGATAAGATCAGGACTTCAAATATTATTTATGATTATTAGAATTTTGCTATGTGTGCTTGTAGTTAGACTTACGCTGCTCCTCACTCAGACCTGCTGCAAAGCTTCTACAAATACCAAGACTGTGGTCTCTCCATGGATTGAAATGATAGTAAGGCTAATGGCATCTGGTCCTATCACTTTATGGCAAATAGATGTGGAAACGATGGAAACAGTGAGACACTGTTTTCTTGGACTCCAAAATCACTGCAGAAGGTGACTGCAGCCATGAAATTAGATGACGCTTGCTCCTTGGAAGAAAAGCTATGACCAAGCTAGACAGCATATTGAAAAACAGAGACATTACTTTGCCAACAAAGGTCCATCTTAGTCAAAGCTATGGTTTTTCCAGTAGTCATGTATGGATGTGAAAGTTGGACCATAAAGAAAGCTGAGTGCCAAAGAATTTATGCTTTTGAACTGTGGTGTTAGAGAAGACTCTTGAGAGTGCCTTGGGCTGCAAGGAGATCCAACCAGTCAATACTAAAGGAAATCAATTATTGGAAGGACTGATGCTGAAGCTGAAGCTCCAATACTTTGGCCACCTGATGTGAAGAACTGACTCATTGGAAAAGACCCTGATGCTGGGAAAGATTGAGGGCAGGAGGAGACAGGGATGATAGAGGATGAGATGGTTGCATGGCATCACCGACTTAGTGAAGTTTCAGCAAGCTTGGAGTTGTTGATGGACAGGGAGGCCTAGAGTGCTGCAGTCCATGGTGTTGCAAAGAGTCGGACATGACTGAACAACTGAACTGAAGATTTATTCACTTGAACATTCAAGTAACAATGAAGTTTCTGGGTGATGAAATTGCCCAAGTCTTTTCCTGAGTACTTCCCTATTGGTCAAATGTGGCCTAATCCTTATGACACTGACTCTCTGAAATAGCCAGCAGAAATTAAAAATTCCCCGTGGCATGAGATCTAATTTTCTGGGAGAAGTTCATCCCAGTGATGTGAGACAAAGCAGGTCTAGAAGTCAGTGATGCTTTCAGAGACAAATCTGGATGAAAGGGGGAAAATATGAAATGTGAAATAAAATGCATTTACTTATGTCAGTTCAGTTCAGTTCAGTCGCTCAGTCATGTCCCACTCTTTACTTATGTCAAGGGCTTTTTAAATGGAGTCAAGAGGCCATTAAGGAGGTGGATCTTATGCACATCCTTACCCAGACACACCGTAAACTGAGTCAAACCACAAATACTCAAAGGACTCAGCAAGAGGACCTGAAACGTCATGGTAATGCACTTTTACCGCCCTCTGGTAATAGCCTCAGCAAACCACTAGAGGGAAAAATCACTAATACAAACCTCCTCCTTTTTCCTTTAAAAGCCACTGACTTTTACTCCCCACATGATACTGTTTGGGTTGCTGCCTGAAACTGTGTGTCCCAAATTGCAATTCTTTGATCTCAAATAAACACTGTTTTTCTTGATTATTTCCTTCCAGGTTTATTTAGTTTGATAATTTAAAGAGGGCAGCTGCTGCTGCTGCTAAGTCGCTTCAGTCGTGTCCGACTCTGTGCGACCCCATAGACCGCAGCCCACCAGGCTCCCCCTCCCTGGGATTCTCCAGGCAAGAACACTGGAGTGGGTTGCCATTTCCTTCTCCAATGCATGAAAGTGAAAAGTGAAAGTGAAGTCGCTCAGTCGTGTCTGACTCCTAGTGACCCCATGGACTGCAGCCCACCAGGCCCCTCCGTCCATGGGATTTTCCAGGCAAGAGTACTGGAGTGGGTTGCCAAAGAGGGCAGCAAACCCTAGCAAGTCTAAGAAAATAAAAATGGGATACTCTAGAATATAGCCTGAAACTTGCTGGGAGAGTAATCTTTGAGCAAGGAAAATGTGTTGGCTTAAGAATTATTTCAGGGACTTCCCTGGTGATCCAGTGGTTAAGAACCTGCCTTCCAATGCAGGGGATGCAAGTTCGATCCCTGGCTGGGGAACTAAGAATCCACATATCACGTGGTACAGCGGGAAAAAAAATTATTTCAACTGGGTTTCTTTCCTTTTAAAAAAAAATTATTTATTTCTTGGTTGTGCTGGGTCCTCGTTGATATGCACAGGGTTTCTCTAGTTGAGATGAGCCGGGGAGGAGAGGTGGGGGGTTTGCTATTTTTTTGTTGTGGTGCATGAGCTTCTCATTGTGGTGGCTTCTCCTGTTGCAGGAGCACAGACCAGGGCATGTGGGGTTCAGAAGTTACCCACGTGGGCTTCAGTTGCCCTGGGGCATGTGTAATCTTCCCAGACCTGGGATGGAACCCATGTCCCCTGCATTGGCAGGGGGATTCCTATCCACTGTACCATCAGGGAAGTCCCCACTTGGGTTTCTTATGTTACAAATAACTGTGTTGTAGATAGAATATTACTCTTGGGCACAGCATACGTAACTTTATGAATTAAAAATCTAATCTATTATACATTTTAGAAGAACTCATGGTGCTTGGATTGTACGTTATAGTTTATAAGTCCTTTCATCTGTTGTTTAATCATCACAATACTGACATCCACCCCACTTAACAGCTAAGGAAGCTGAAGTTCAAAGACGTAGAAATCTTCCTCCAGATTGCAGTCTGAGAACGGAGGATTTGAATATAGCCCCTACCCTCAGGTACCTGGATTGTGCCCAACTGCTGAGATCTCTTGATAAGCCTTTTGCATATCTGGGAGCTTTGTTTTAAAAAAAATGAAAAAAAAAAAAAAAAAAAACACTTTCTTATCTTTAGCAACTGCCCTGTGTTGGTCTTAATGATTTTTGTGCTCTAATCTCATTAGAGTTAGGTGATTTAGTTTCTTTTGCTGACCCTTGATATAGTTCTTTAAGGAATTAATTTCTCTAGCATTGTGAACTGGTTTCTTCAACACCAGTCTTTCTTCTATCACTAATTTCTGTAAACGGGTGAAGAAATGATAGCTTTTGGCCTGCAAGTAACAAATGCTGGAAAGGGTGTAGAGAAAAGGGAACCCTCCTACACTGCCGGTGCTGCCTCTGCGGAAAACAGTGCAGAGGTTCTTCAGAAAACTAAATAGAATTACCGTATAATCCAGCAATCCCACTCCTAGGAATATACCTGGACAAAACTACAATTCAGAAAGATACATGCACTGTTGAGGTCCTTTAATGGACCGGAACCTGGTGGCCCAGAGTCAATGGTAAGAAAGTAAAGGAGAGAGAAAGAGAGGCTGATATTCCTTGGTTTACGCAGAAAACCAATAAAGTCCTTTGACACAGGGCTTGCGTCGCTCACGAAGATACCTGGTGCCCTCTCGAGGGGGTTGAAAGCACAGTGCGCCTTCTCGAGAGGGTCTTAGAAGCCTGGGCAGGAGAGTGAGCAAGATGGGTCTCTGTGCTCCAGAAAATCAGCCTTAGAGAGAGAGAGAAAGAAAGCAAGACACGGGGACCAAAGCTCTGATGGAGCAAAAGTGTTTTAATCAACATGGTGTGGGCATATATATTGTCTTACAAGGTAGTTATTCTCGACAAAGATTAAAATTCCAGACTTACAATACATAGGCGATCCATATTAAAGAGAGAGAGAGTTGTAAACAATCACTTTTACCGTACAGTTCACAAGAAGGAAGAGGGTACTTATCACTGTATTGAAAAACTAACGAAGGAAATGCCTGGATCCGTCAGCCCCGGGAGAGACTTGCCTCTCCTCCGAATTCCTGAATATTCAGGAATTAATAAGGAACAGAGGATTCCTGACAGATCGACAGGAAGCCTCCTGTTAAATGCTTCCTGACAATGCACAACTACTTTCATAGCAGCTCTACTCACAATAACCAAAACACAGAAACACCTTAAATGTCCACTGACGGACGGATAAAGAAGATGTGGCACATATACACAATGGAATACTGCTGGCCACAAAAAAGAACAAAATAATGCTATTTGCAGCAACATGAATGCAACTGGAGATTATCATACTAAGCGGAGAAAGTCAGAAAGATAAATACCATATGATACACTTATACGTGGGCTCTAAAACACGGCACAAAAGAACCTATTTACAAAACAGCAGCAGACTCACGGAGATCAGACTTGTGGTGGCCAAAGGGATTGGGACTGAGGGAGAGGGATGGACTGGGAGTGTGGAGTTGGTAGATACAAACTTCTGCCTTTCGAATGGATAAACAACAAGGTCTTAATGTATAGCACAGGAATTATGTTCAATACCCTGTAATAAACCATAAAGAATGTGTGTATATAACTGAGTCACTTTGCTGTACAGCAGAGATTGGCACAATACTGTGAATCAACTATACTTCAATTAAAAAAAAACAGAAAAAAAAGAAATTATGACTTTTGTATTTCTGAAATGTATTTCTGAAGGTTTTTTTTCTTTTATTTTTAAGAAGCTGGAGACTTCCTCTTCTGAGAAAAAAGCATACAAATAAAATAATTACCCAAGTGAAACATGAAGTTTTAATAAAATCAATAAAAAAAAAAGCAACAATTTACTAAGTACTTACCACAAATCTTGGACTGCAAGGAGATCCAACCAGTCCATTCTGAAGGAGATCAGCCCTGGGATTTCTTTGGAAGGAATGATGCTAAAGCTGAAACTCCAGTACTTTGGCCACCTCATGCAAAGATTGGAAAAGACTCTGATGCTGGGAGGGATTGGGAGCAAGAGGAGAAGGGGACGACAGAGGATGAGATGGCTGGATGGCATCACTGACTCGATGGACGTGAGTCTGAGTGAACTCCGGGAGTTGGTGATGGACAGGGAGGCCTGGCGTGCTGCGATTCATGGGGTTGCAAGGAGTCAGACACAACTGAGCGACTGAACTGATCTGATCTGATCTACCACAAACCATTAGACCTGAAGCTCCTTGGGGGCAGGTACCTATTTGCCCTCAGTGCACAGAACAGCAACAGACCCAAAGTAGGTGCTCAAGAAATGTCAGTGCATATAATAAATTGATGCTGGGCACACTGAAAAGAGCTTTATATTCATATCTCATTTAACTCTATTAAAAAAAAAAAAAATTTAGCCAAACAAATTTGCAAATGAAATTGGCTTTATTAGGCAATTCACGAACTGGGAGGCATTCCATCTAGCAACTAGAAGGGCACTTGGGGAGTTGTACAAAATGGAAGGCTTTTATAGGAAGGAAGGTGGGAAGGGAGCTATTAGCAAAAGGAAAAAAAAAGTTGCTTTAGATCAGGGGAATGAGGGGAGAGAAACGCAAAGGTTATCTTTTTTTCCTCTGGGGGATGGAGAGGACTCCCGTGGCAGTTAACTTTATTGAAAATTCCAGACAAGTTGATTAAAATTGCATTTCTGGTAGGGGTGGAAGCTGCAATTATATTAGGGATTAAATGTAGGTTTGGCATCATGGGCTTTAGCACAAGTGATACCATTTAGGGTTTTTGTTTTTGTTTTTTAACAGTTCCAGCTCCTGTCTGTTTCGACCACATACACACAAACACAGCTTCATGATATAGATATCTTTGTCCTATTTTACAGATGGAGAAACTGATATTAAGAGAGATTGAGTAATTTATTCAAGGACATATGTCTGATAACTAAATGGTCTCTCTGACTTTAAAACTTCTCTTAACTAGGATTCTATGACTAGAACAAAGCCAGAATGGCACAAATTGTAATATTCCATTGCCAGGGTAACATATCAGTAGGCTGAGCCACACCAGTGGACTTCAAATAGGCTCTGAGTTGCTGTATGTTGAAGGTAATTTATAATAATATACCTGTTGTTGTTGTTTAGTCACTAAGTCAGACACGACCCCATGCAACCCCGTGGACTGTAGCCAGCCAGGCTCCTCTGTCCATGGGATTTTTAAAGGCAAGACTACTGGAGTGGGTTACCATTTCCTTCTCTTAGGGGATCTTCCTGACCCAGGGATTGAACCCACATCTCCTGTATTGGCAGGCAGATTCTTTACCACTGAGCCACTTGGGAAGTCCAATATACCTGTAGAAATAGTAATATGCTTTCAATATATATATATTTGATTCTTGGTATTTTGGTAGTTATATTCTATAAAGTGCCCTGAACATTGAATTAGCAAATACTGAGTCATGGCTCTTAGAGGAAATACAGAGGCTCTGTGACCACAGCCTCTGGTCACAGCATTTTTGTCAACCAACCAATGTATAGTTTTTATTAGAGTGTTTCAATTTAGAGACACAAAATATGTTGTTGATTCATTGATGTTGAACTCACAGTTGACAGCACTATAATTCATTCTTAAGCAAGGTTGATCTAACACACATAAGGCGCATCACAGCCTTCTTGCCGTCTAGGAACAGCAGATGGTACTTTAGCATGAAACTCGATGGGCATTTTACACAGTGAAATCAATGCAAAGCACCAAAATGCAAGAAACACCGCATGTGACCCTAAAAATATGAGGAAAACGGCACACTTATGATAGCTGAAACAAGAAGGCAGAGAGCAAGCTGTGGTGCAGATTAAGGAGACCCAGGTTTTCACTGCTAAGTGTGTGTTTGGGGATGACTGTGAGAGTGCTACAGTATTGATTATTGGATAGCAAATTTTAGTGAGTAGGTAAATTTTCAAATACGGAGTCCATGAGTGGGACCTAGAGGGTCCCTAGAGCAGGACTACAGAGGATCCACTGTATATGCATGATTTAGGTATGACCTAAATCAGATCCCTTATACAGTGAAAGTGTAATATTATACAGTGAAAGTGACAAACAGATTCAAGGGATTAGATCTGATAGAGTGCCTGAAGAACTATGGACAGAAGTTTGTGACATTGTACAGGAAGCAGTGATCAAAACCATCCCCAAGAAAAAGAAGCGCAAAAAGGCAAAATGGTTGTCTGAGAAGGCCTTGCAAAGAGCTGAGAAAAAGAGAAGCTAAAGGCAAAGAAAAAAAGGAAAGATATACCCATTTGAATGCAGAGTTCCAAAGACTAGCAAGGAGAGATAAGAAAGCCTTCCTCAGTGATCAATGCAAAGAAATAGAGGGAAACAATAGAATGGGAAAGACTAGAGATCTCTTCGAGAAAATTGGAGATAACAAGGGAACATTTCATGCAAAACTGGGTGCAATAAAGGACAAATGGTATGGAGCTAACAGAAGCAGAAGATATTAGGAAGAGGTGGCAAGAATACACAGAAGAACTATACAAAAAAGATCTTCATGATCCAGATAATCACGATGGTGTGATCACTCACCTAGAGCCAGGCATCCTCGAATGTGAAGTCAAGTGTACCTTAGAAGCATCACTACTAACAAAGCTAGTGGAGGTGATGGAATTCCAGTTGAGCTATATCAAATTCTAAAAGATGATGCTGCACTCAATATGCCAACAAATTTGGAAAACTCAACAGTGGCCACAGGACTAGAAAAGGTCAGTTTTCATTCTGATCCCAAAGAAAGGCAAAGCCAAAGAATGCTCAAACTATTGCACAATTGCACTCATCTCACACGCTAGCAAAGTAATACTAAAAATTCTCCAAGCCAGGCTTCAGCAATATGTGAACCGTGAACTTCCAGATGTTCAAGCTGGATCTAGAAAAGGCAGAGGAACCAGAGATCAAATTGCCAACATCCATTGGATCATCGAAAAATCAAGAGTTCCAGAAAAGCATATACGTCTGCTTTATTGACTATGCCAAAGCCTTTGACTGTGTGGATCACAACAAACTGTGGAAAATTCTTCAAGAGGTGGGAATACCAGATGACCTGACCTGCCTCCTGAGAAATCTGTATTCAGGTCAAGAAGCAACAGTTAGAACTGGACATGGAACAACAGACTTGTTCCAAATCAGGAAAGGAGTACGTCAAGGCTGTATATTGTCACCCTGCTTATTTAACTTATGAGTACATCATGAGAAATGCTGGGCTGGATGAAGCACAAGCTGGAATCAAGATTGCTGGGAGAAATATCAATAACCTTAGATATGCATATGACACCACCCTTATGGCAGAAAGCAAAGAAGAACTAAAGAGCCTCTTGATGAAAGTGAAAGAGGAGAGTGAAAAAGTTGGCTTAAAACTCAACATTCAGAAAACATTCACAGCATCTGGTCCCATCACTTCATGGCAAATAGATGGGGAAACAATGGAAACAGTGAGAGACTTTATGTTCTTGGGCTCCAAAATCACTGTAGATGGTGACTGCAGCCAGGAAATTAAATGACAGTTGCTCTTGGAAGAAAAGCTATGACCAACCTAGACAGCATATTAAAAAGCAGAGACATTACTTTGCCCACACAGGTCCATCTAGTCAAAGCTGTGGTTTTTTCAGTGGTCATGTATGGATGTGAGATTTGGACTGTAAAGAAAGCTGAGCATGAAAGAATTGATGCTTTTGAACTGTGGTGTTGGAGAAGACTCTTGAATGCCTTGGATTGCAAGGAGATCCAACCAGTCCATCCTAAAGGAAATCAGTCCTGAATATTCATTGGAAGGACTGATGCTGAAGCTGAAACTCCAATACTTTGGCTACCTGATACGACGAACTGACTCATTTGAAAAGACCCTGATGCTGGGAAAGATCGAAGACAGGAGGATGAGAGAGTCATTTCCTAGGCAGGTTGATAAGAAGTCTAGGAGTCCCCAAGGAGAAGAGGGGTCTGGAATTCTCAAAGAGGAAGAAAGGACAAACTTTTTTTCCCCTCTACATTCCTTAGGTTTATATAACAATAATGTATCCTGCCTGAGGACAGTCTCTGGATTAAACCTTCTGGTTAATCCTGTTATTTTAAAATGTAAGTTATGGGAGTAGGCCTGGTGAGGTCTTTACAACCTCCAGACATTCTTTGGATTCATTGGAGAGTATATAACTCCATTGCTAACTGCAATGGAGCCAGCATGGGAGTTCCCACCCATGACAAGTTCATGCGGGAGACCCCTGACGGGCAAGGTGAATCAGGGCTCAAGGGCCCCCCCGGACCTGCCTGAGTGTCTACCCCAAAACCAGAATCTGTCTGTTTTACTATTTTATGACTTTTACCAACTCCTCTGACATTCATGGGGTGCTATCCCCGACCACCTTTCTCTGAAGAAAATCAACTTAGAGCTCTAGTTAATAAGTCTCCTGGGCATAATAGGAGTGTTTCAATTCAAACTCCTCTGATGACTTTCTAGCTTGCCTGACGGGTTTGTTCAGACTCCTGCAGCTATGCTTGTGATTGTTCACAGCCTCCCAACCGTGAGAGGCACAGGAAGCTTAAGATATTCTAACAATGCAGAGCTTCTCAGAGAGTTAAAATTGTTAGAATAGAACTAGTAGAGGATTTCTTTGTTGAGCTAATGCTTGCTGCCAGGTTTCCATATCCCTTACCTACTGTGTCCCTGGGAGGGTATTGATTAATATAGTTGGTATATAGAAATGTAAGTAGTAGCTTTAATGTTTGTAACCTTGGACCCTTAAGTTAATTATTTTCTTGTTATAGCCCACCACCCTTTTGCCCTATGGGAATGCAACTTTATCTAATGCTTTCGGAGGGTGGCGCCTGACTTTAGAATAATCACCTTTAGAGAAAATAAGTTTTCTGATTGACTAACCATTATTCAGAAGAAAGGGTCATAAAATGTTAACAGGCCTCCTGGCCAGAAGATGATGTAAATCACCTAAAGCATATGATAAGTTTGCAAAAAGAAAGCCTGGCTTCATAAGAGTCAAGGACTGCTGACCTTGCATGACTGTACACCCCCTATTATCCTCTATGCGTAACTTAAGGTATAAAAGCTACTTTGGAAAATAAAGCTGCGGGCCATGCTCATTAAGCTTGGTCTCCCTATGTCGTTCTTTCTTGTTCCCTTTTCTCTCCTTTTCTTCTCTGTTCTTCTTTCAGGATGACTAATTTGGAGCGTGGGGGCCCTCTGAAACCACTTATTTGCCCGGGCTTCTAAGACCTACTCGAAAAGGTGCCTAAGGTGGGGCACTTTCTGCGATTTGAGAGGGCGCCTGTGGCCTCTGTGGTCAGTGCAAATCTGATGTCACAGGTTTTTTGGCTTTCTGCGTAAACCAGTTAGTTCAAGCCCCTCTTTCTCTTTTTATCTATCCTTTCACCAACGCCGTCCTCCCGAGGGAATCCCTGGATCCAACCGGGGCTGGACCCCGGTAGCTAACACTAGCAAGCGGTACTATTTCTGCCCCCTTCTGATGCCTATGTCAGAAGCTTTCTCTATCTCCTTTATAGTTTAATAAAACTTTATTACACAAAAGCTCTGAGCGATCAAGCCTTGTCTCTGGCCCCGGATTGAATTCTTCTCTTGAGGCCAAGAATCCTGGTGTCTTTGCGTGGTTCAGCAACAACCTTTAACAAGAAGGGGACAACAGAGAATGAGATGGATGGCATCACTGACTCGATGGACATGAGTTTGAATAAGCCCTGGGAGTTGGTGAGGGACAGGGAAGCCTGGCGTGCTGCAGTCCATGGAGTCACAAAGAGTCGGACATGACTGAGCGACTGAACTGACTGTATATGCATGCTTAAAAATACATGCCTTTAAAAATTCATAGGTTAGGCACATTATTTACCTCCATTTAAGACACTAAAACTAGGTGATTTAAGCATAGAAATTGACTTGTTCCTATGTCACACATATAGCCAGTTTCATAGACACGTGACCTCTCTCTGCCATCACACAAGCACCTAAGAAGGAGCCCACTTGGTTTAATGCTCTTCTGCCACCATCTTAAAATTCTCAGTGATTTCTCAACAAGGGCCCTTGCCTTATCATTTTGCTCTGGCCACCACAATTATGTAGCTGAACCTGATCACATAGCAAATAAACAGATTAATAACTGAGGGGACAAAAATACTATTTATTTATCCAATTGAACAAAAATGTTTTTACAGTGACTAATATTTTAACGTTACCATTTATTGAGTTTTGGTTATATTAAGTTCTTGATAATGTATTAGCTCATTTAATCCTTATGGTTCTCTGTGATTTGGATATTATTTCCATTAAACATATAAGGTAACTGAGGGCCAGAGAAGGTAACTTAACTGAGGCCACATAATTGGCATAGCTTGAACAGGAGTCAAACCTTTTTGACTTCAGATTCCATGCTGTTACCATAAGACTCTTGCTGTGTCTAATTTTAGTTGGCTCCTGTGTTCATGTGATCTGTAATAAGAGTTTTATTTTCCTATGCTGCTTTTAATAATTTTTCTTTGTATTTAATTTTTGTTAGTTTGATTAATATGTGTCTTGGCATGTTTCTCCTTGGGACTCTGTGCTTCCTGGACTTCAGTGATTATTTCCTAATGCACTGTGGTGACTTGAATGGGAAGGAAGTCCAAAAGGGAGGGGATAGATGTATACGTACAGCTGATTCATTTTGCTGTACAGTAGAAACTAACACATTGTAAAGAAACTATACTCCAATAAAAATTAATTTAAAAATAATAAGACACTAGGGTGAGAATGTACAGTGATATCAAATAAATTAGTCTATTAGTAAAAAAGTTTGAATTCTGTGATCTTCTTAGTGAATTTGTGACTAAGACATCTACATTTCATTTGCAGTAAATCTGTATAATGGGCTTTTAACAAAATATAAATTAGCTCAAAAGTACACGAGACAATTACCTTGTTTTCTACTTCCTTTAGTCATGTCCCCACTTGTTTTTCATTTGAACATCCTGCAGAGAGGATGATAAACAGTAAAAGCAGTAAAGGACACAAAATTCAAGGAGTTTAATTTCCAATAAATTAGTATCTCTAGTAAAAGTAACTTGAAATTAATGACAAAAATGAGATATGGGAGCTATTTGTAGATTTATTTCATTCATATCTTCTTGTTTTTACTACTTTGGAAAAAAATTAACAGGTGATCGAAATGGAGTTAGCAAGATTGAGGCCAATTTAATTATTTAGTGTTAATTGAGTGCATAAAATATTTTATCTCCCTTCAGTTTAAACTTGCTAGATCCAATGTTGAAAAAGTTATCTTCTTTCTTCCCTGTTCACTTCTGCAACTGACATCTTGCTTAAAGAATTGCTTACTTGTAAACCAAGGGATCATTTCTTGGTGGGTTGTACATCTATAAAAGATTTGTGAGCTAACATTACTGGATTTATACTTTTAGGAAAGTCAACTGCTTTTTATTGAGCTCCTACATTATACTGAGCTCCAACTCCATATTATTGTAAATAATATGATGCCTGAAATCAAGGATTTTCCAAGGGAGACAGGAAAGAGAAAGATAAAACAGAAAGGCTGTATATGCCAGAGATGGTGCAATACAATTGTCATTTAGTAAAAAAGCTTTTCTTCTCATGTTCTTAAAAAAGGATTTATGTTCTTAAAATTCCCAGAAATGAAATGAGTATAGGAGAGTTAGGTCCCATCTGAGATATTGGCTTAGAGAAAAATAGCTTTACTTATTTCTCTTAGTCCTAGAATTGTGGGACCTTCACCCTCAGCTGGGAGCCAGTCCCAACCAAATTCACCTGGATCTAAACAATCCACTAATGAGCATGAGAATAAATGTTTATTGTTGCATGCCTCTGAGTTTTGCATCATTATTGTGGCAATAACTTCCTGAGACAATTCTTTATAATTTTTCAGAATATCTGAGTCTTCCTCATGGCTCTGGACAGAGGGAGGAAAAAAAGTCAGGAATTTCATTCTCCATTAAAGCATTTCCTTTTGTTCCGAGCAACTATTTTCTTCAAGTAACTTTTTTCTTGTAAGATTTGTTAGCCCAGAGAACTCTGAAACTATACCTCTTATCCTTTTGTGTATTTAGGAATGGAAAACTGATGTCTTGTGGGTTTCCTAAAATAATATATGTTTGCAAGATTTTTGTCACTTGAAAGTGTTAAAGGGTAAATAATCTAAAAGTCTAACAATAAAGGGACTAATCAATTAATTATTATAAATCCATATGATAGACTACTGTCATCAGAGAGTACCTTTTTTATTACGAATGACACATGTAGTGATATGAAAAGTTCTCACAATGTTAATGTTAAGTGAATATAAATTATCTGATAAATAATATACTTTTTATTCATTCAACAAGTGTTTATTAACCACTTGCTTTATGCAATGTGCTCAGTGCTAATCCCAATTTTATTCCACAGCTTTATTGTGATATAATTGACATACAATAAACTGCATGGTTAAAGTGCAGACGGCCTCTAACTTACAATGATTTGGTGTGCAATTTTTCAACACTATGATGGTGCAAAAGCAATATATATCCAGTAGAATCCATATCTTAAATACTTCAAATTTTGAACTTTGATCTTTTCCCAGGCTAGTGACTTGTGGGACAATACTCCCAGCTCCCAGTCAGCCATGTGATCAAAAGTGAAAATGACTGATATAATTACAACCATTCGGTTTTTCACTTTCAGTATAATGTTCAATTAACTTACATTTGATAATCAGCACTTTATTATAAAATAAGTTTTATAATAAGTGTTAGATGATTTTGCCCAACTGAAAGCCAATGTACATGATCTTAGCAGGTTAAAGTAGGCAAGGCTAAGCTATCATGTTTCCTATGTTAGGTGTATTAAATGCATTTTCACCTTAAGACATTTTCAATAAACAATGGGTTTATCAGTTTGAAACCCCACCCTAAGTCAAAGATGATCTATGTACTATTTGATTAGCTTTGATATATGCAAAAACATGAAACCATCACCACAATCAAGATAACAAATGTATTAATCACCACTAAAACCTTACTCACACAGTGTACTACTTTACAATCCTGCTTGCTGCCATTGTTCTTAACGCCTCCTCATTTCCAGACAACCACTTCTCTGCTTTCAGTCACTGTAGAGTAGTTAATATTTCATAGAATTTTGTATGAGTAGAATCATACAATACCATTTTTTTTTGGTATGACTTTTCTTCACTCAACCCAATTATTCTGAGAGTCAGCCATGTTATTATGTGTATCAATAGTACTATCTTTTTTTTTTCTTACTGCATAGTATCCATTGTGTGGATATACCATGATTTATTTATCCACTCAGCTGTTGATGGACATTTGGGTTGGTAGGACTTTAGGGCTCATAATACTGATTTTCTAAAATGAAAATGTTGGTTTCAACATGAGTTGTATTCTATTTATAAATTGTGGGTTGTTTTTTTTTTTTTTAATTTGGCTATGCCACATGGCTTGTGGGATCTTAGTCCCCCAACAGGAGACTGAAAGACCACTGCCCCCGGCTGTAAAAGCATGAAGTGCCAACCTCTGGATTGCCAGAAAATTCCCTAAACTGAGTTATTTTTATATAAAGAATGATCATTCTTATTTTTTCTGGAATTAATATTCAGTTAAGCCAAGTTGAAAAGACTAAACACCTCGAGAGGTATATTTACAAACTTAGTTAATACAAATCCTTTAAATATTTTAAATTTCCTTTGTAAATTTAGCATATCTGATTTTTAAGTGCTTCAAATCCATGAAAAGATAAATTTACTGGCCTAACAAGCAAACTCTTCCTAAATAGTTAAAAACAAATGTTTAAAATTTGTGTTTTAGTATGACCAGTTTGATGTCTTCTGTATTTGTTTTTTTTTTTTAATTTTAGGGCTGTAGCACTAAGCCTGAGGGATCTTACTTCCCTTAGCAGGGATCAACACAGCCTCGCCAGTGGAATCTCAGAGTTCTGACCACTAGACAGCCAGGGAACCCCTTGTACTTTTTATAATGAAATATCTTTGGATATTTATTAGGAAAGAAACATCCAAAATGTTAATTTGTCTGTCTCTGGATTACAAGTGATTTTAGCTTTTCTACCTTATACTTTGCTGTGTTTTCTTCATTTCCTATAATAAATTCATATTATCTTCATAATCACGTCTGGCAACTGTATGCTTCTCGGTTCTTGTCTCGTCACAACAATGATTTGGAGCGATGGACATTAAAGCCCTGAGCGCGTCACAGCTCTCCAATCTTGAACAAACCCTGTCATAGCTCTTAGACAAATCAGTGTTACAGGTCTATTTTATTTAAAAGATAGCAGGAGAAACCATTCTCGAAGAAGAGAAGAGAGTGGAGGAGCGTGCCATTGCGTGGGGTGGGGTGGGGGGCGGAGAGCACGAGAGAGCCGTGGCTCCTCCTTTTATATGTTTTCTTCCCCCTGGGCCTGCCCTATGCAAATTGGGCTCAGCAAGGAGTGCTTTTCTACCTGAAGTCCTCATTCCGGTCCTCGGACCTTTCTTTGACCTTCCTTCTATTTTCACGGGCTTTTCTCTTTCTTGTCTTTTAGCCACTGCCATTTTGGACTCCTTTTCCCTATTCTAACTACCTAACATTCAGAATAAGCAATGAAAGTTCCTAAAAGCAAAAATCAATGCATAGTATCACTTTAAAACCCAAAATATATTCTTTCACTGTATCCTCTTTCTCTGGTCTTTTCTTTCTCCTCAGGAAATATGAAGACCTTAGAAAGCAATAGTAAGAGATGCAGGGAGGTTGGGGGAGGGGCAGTGGTGGTGGTATCTGCAGGAGGAGAAATACCTGACATGAGGTAATCACTTGATAAAGTAACTGGAGATGCTGGCGAACACCTGATTGTGAATATTGGGTTTGAAGTCAAGCGAGCAATTGATAGTATTTTTTTTCCCGCATTTGTTTGCAGGACAGCAAGAACCACTTGATGATTATAGTTTGTCAGCATAATGGCATCTGTAAACAGAAACAGTGAAATAATTAAAAAACTTAAAACAGACAAACGTCTCCTGGAGGAGATAAATGAAAGGCGAGAATCCAACTGCCTGGTGGAAAGAAGCAATCAAGTCAGCTTATTGAGAGTTCAAAAAAGGCATTTCCATGGTGCCTACAAGTCCTTTACTCACGACCAGGTCAAAAAACCTGTTCCTGACAGTGACAGGAGCTCCTGGGTCAAACTGAGTCTCTTCGTTCACAAGGAGAAAAGGCACTTTCCACCAAAAAGTAAGATGCTGCGGTAGGATTCCTACCCAGTTGACAGGAGGAATGCATAAGTAGACTTAGGAGTTATTTCTAGGATTGAAAGAGGTTCATACATATTGCTCTGGGATAGTTAAAAGGCAATCTGTTTGAAGTTAAATGCATCAGTAAACTAGGCTAGTTGACGTAAACTAGGCTAGTAAGATCTACTATAGACCAGAGATCCTCGTTTCCTCGTGTTTACAGGATTTGAGGGATCATCTCCTCACCGGCTCATTCAATAGGCTCTAGTTTGGGTCCTGGAATATGCATTCTCAGGCAGGCAGAGGTGACACTGAGCCTGATGGCCTAAGAACCATATTTGGAGAAGGATCCAGAGGCCTCCTTGTCCATCAATTTCTGTTACGTCTGCAAAAATGTTATATGCAAAATTGAGATACAGTGGAAATAATTTTGATGACAAATATCAAACAAAAAGACCTGAGACACAACAATAAAATGTGGAGGAAGTTTGGGGTGAGGTGGCGTGTGGTGTTGGTGGTATTATTTTGCAGGGAGGAGGAAGAAGAACTGCTGGTAAATACTTTAATTGTTAAATACTTGTTTCTAAGTCAAGACAAGTAACTGATGGTATTTTTCCATCTATTTTGAAAAAAATAAAAAGTATAATTTATGTTAAACATAACCAACAAATGATTAAGTTAGGTCACAAACAAAATAATTGCCATATTGGAAATGTAACTTCTTTGATGACAAGGCTATGACTATACACCTGACCCACCGCTTTCATAAGCAGGGCAGAGAGGGTGATAGAGTGTGGCCTGGAAACCTGAGATTCTCCATTGTGTTTTAAAGTTGATCTGTAACAGTCATATTTTAACTTTGCTCAAAAAATAACTATTTTACAAGGAGGAAGTATTCCGCTTCCCTGGTAGCTCAGTTGGTAAAGAATCCGCCAGCAATGCAGGAGATCAGGGTTCTATCCCCGGGTCAGGAAGATCCCCTGGAGAAGGAAATGGCAACCCACTCTAGTGTTCTTGCCAGGAAAATCCCATGGACAGAGGCACTTTGCTAGCTACAGTCCACGGCATCTCAAGAGTCAGACACGACTTAGTGACTGAACCACCACAATTCTAAGAAAACCCACACAGTCTCAACCACAAAAAAGAGTGAAATAATACCATTTGCAGCAACATGGGTGGTCATAGAGATTACTATACTAAGTAAAGTAAGTCAGAAAGAGAAAGACAAATACCATATGCCATCACTTATATGTGAAATCTAAAATAAAACTCAAATGAGCAGAAACAGACTCACAGGTATTTTGAAGCTCTCTCTTTAATTTTTCATTTGGAGATATGTCAGTCAAAAGAGGGAGAGTCTTACTTAACCATGACTTAAAAATGGAAGACTTGGTATCTTACTCAGTTTGGGCTGCTGTAACAAATACTATAGACTGAGTGGCTTAAACAACTAACTTTATTCCTCACAGTTCTGGAGGCTGGAAGTTGGAGATCAGGGTGCCAGCATGATTGGGTTCTTGGAGTTCCCTCTTCCTAGTTTTCAGAGAGCTATTTCTTGCCGTATTGTTACACAATAGAAACAGCTGGCTAGTTTTGGGGGCTCTTCCTATAAGGGCACGAATCCCTTTCATGAGGACTCCACTCTCATGACTTAATTACCTCCCAAAGGTCCCACCTCCAAAGACCATTTCCGTTGGGATTAGGGTTTCAGCATAAGAATTTGGAGGAGCACAAACATTCAGCCCACTGCACTCGGGTTCACGTTCTGCTTCTGTCACTGAGTAGGCTCATGCTTTTAGTCACTTAGTGTCTCTAAACCTTACTCCTTGTATCTATGAAACAGTACTTCTCCTCTCTGCCTTCAGGGTTATTCTGGAACTATGAAATGTATAATAAGATATGTAATAGATACTTATTCTTTTATTTTTCAGATAATGCCATATTTGGATAGATGTGTCCATCTACAAAGACACATAGAAACACAATCTCTTTGATCCTTCTTCAATATCTGTCTAAATTATTTACAAATATTAATTATAAGTGAAGCCAAAGAAAACTATTCATTAGATCATCAAGAAACCATTGAGCCACACAAAACGTATTACATCTTCACTGCCTTCCATCATTTAGACTTAAACGTTTTGAAGAGAGGATTTGAGTTATTAAAGATACTTTCAGAGATGGATGACCTAAATGTTCACTTCATAGTGATCTTCTCTTTACTAATTTAAAATGTTCAAATAGTTTATATTCGGTTTTTTAGAGTTACAAGTGTTTTATTAATTCTTAAAAAAAAAGGTGTTTTTTTTTGTTTTTTTAATTTAGAAGGAAATGGCAACCCACTCCAGTATTCTTGTCTGGGAAATCCCCTGGACAGAGGAGAGCCTGGCAGGTTACAGTCCATGGGACGGAGAAAATGTCGGACACGACTTAGTGACTAAACAACAAACAACATATCTGATTTATAATATTATATAAGTTTCAGATGTACAGCACAGCAACTGAAACATATATGTATAAAATATACATATATATATATATATATATATACACACACACACTTTTCTCAGATTCTTTTCCCTTACAGGTTATTATGTAATATTGAGTATAATTCACTGTGTTATACAGAAGGTCCTTGTTGGTTATCTATTTATATTTATACATAGTATAAATAGTAGTGTGTATATGTTAATTCCAGCCCCTAATTTATCCTTCTTCCCACACCCAGAGTTTATACTGTTTTTGTAAATCAGTGGAATGTGTTGACCAACCACACAAATCAAGTTGAAGGCTAAAGTTTCCCAAAGTTTACATTTGCTTCTATTGATTACTTATATTACCTTACTCTGTTAGAGCAATGATTTTCGTAATTTGAATAAGTACATACTTGAGAAGGTAATAGGAGATTCCTATAGAGGCTTTTGTTGTATATCATTGCTGTTGTTCAGTTTCTGCTAAGTCATGTCTGACTCTTCAACCCCATGGACTGCACAACTCCAGGCTTCCCTGTCCTTTACTATCTCCTGGGGTTTGCTCAGATTCATGTCCATTGAGTTGGTGATATTATCCAACCATCTCAGTCGCTGTCAACCCCTTCTACTCCTGCCCTCAATCTTTCCCATCATCAGAATCTTTTCCAGTGAGTCATCTCTTCTCATCAGGTAGCCAAAGTATTGGAGCTTCAGCTTTAGCATCAGTCCTTCCAATGAATATTCAGGGTTGATTTCCTTTAGGTTTGATTCCAAGGAGATTCTAAGAGTCTTCTCCAGCACCACAGTTCAAAAGCATCAATTCTTCGGCACGCAGCCTTCTTTATGGTCCAACTCTCACATCTGTACATGACTCCTGGAAAGCCATAGCTTGGCCTGTTCAGATTTTTGTCAGCAAAATGATGCCTCTGCTTTTTAATATGCTGCCTAGGTTTATCATAGCTTTCCCCCCAAGGAGCAAGTGTCTCTTAATTTCATGGCTGCAAGTCACTGTCTGCAGTGATTCTGGAGCCCAAGAAAATAAAATTTGTCACTGCTTCTGCTTTTTCCCCTTCTATTTTTCCATGAAATGAGGGGACCAGATGCCATGATCTTAGTTTTTTCAATGTTGAGATTTAAGCCAGCTTTTTCATTCTCTTCTTTTGCCCTCATCAAGAGGCTCTTTAGTTTCCTTTCAGTGTCTGCCATTAGAATGGTATATATCTGAGGTTCTTGATATTTCTCCCAGCAATCTTCATTTCATTTTTTAATTCATCCAGCCTAGCATTTTGCATGATGCACTCTGCATATGGGTTAAATAAGGAGGGCAACAATATACACCCTTGTGGTACTCCTTTCCCAATTTTGAACCAGTCAGTTGTTCCTTGTCTGGATTTAACTGCATACAGGTTTCTCAGGAGACAGGTGGTCTGTGTATCATTGCCCATGCCAAGTGGGCATTGCTTGAATCATCTCATGGTCAAATCCTATTTGGCTAGGGTCGCCTATCTTTTACTGATGCTTGGATAGCAGACTAACTTTCAAATTTTATCCTGGCTTATGTTCCTTATAGTAGTTTGAGTTAATTGCTATTTGATTTCTATTAAGAGCCTATTTCATATGGCAAGCTGAGCACTGCCTGGCCTGGAACACAGCTGTTTCTTGGCATTTGTCTTTATATTAGTGAAATATCCACCTTTTATTTGGCTGCCCTTTGCCTCCATAGGGAGCTCAGATTCATTAGCCAAAGGATTTTATTATTGAAGGGAGATGAACCAGGCAACTGGCCTACAACCCTACCTCAGCTAACACTGCACCAGGGCATAGTATGAATAAGATCCATCAGATCTGAGGGCATGTAAAAAAAGAAAGCAGACCCAAAGCCTAAGCCTTTGCTTTTCAAGAAGGCAAACACCTGGTGTCAGGAGCTGTGAAGGGTTAGCCTGCCACAGTTTCATGGGCATTGACAGAAGACATAAGACTCCTAGTTCTGAGGCAAAGGACTTGTTATTTGGAGCCCAGCAAGTAGCACAAACCTAACATACCTGTTGATTCCTCTTGCCCTCCCCTCCATCTTCCCTTTCCTAAAATCCACAGAACAATATGGAGCTGTTCAGATAGCTGACACGCACAGAGAGGATCTGCCTCACAGCTAAAGACCACTAAGTTCAAGAGAGCCAGTCTTTGCCTGGTGGAAGACATTCTCTTTATTATACTGGACAGGAAATAAACCCTCCCTTTGATTCAGTGGGGATGTGATCTCTGTCTATCAAGACCCATGGTAATACAAACACCCTTGAAGAGACAGTCTGGAGCAAAAGCTTTTGGTGCCTCTGGCACAAAACTGCAGAAATGTGAGAGACCTGTGTATGGGAATGATCTCCCAACACCTGGCAGCCCAAGTAAAGGCTAGAAATACAGAGCCAATCTATTTTTGGTTCAACCTAAGATTTTTCCAGTAGTCACGTATGGATGTGAGAGTTGGACCATAAAGAAAACTGAGCACTGAAGAATTGATGCTTTTGAACTGTGGTGCTGGAGAAGACTCTTGAGAGTCCCTTGGACTGCAAGGAGATCAAACTAGTAAATCCTAAACGAAATCAGTCCTGAATATTCATTGGAAGGACTGATGCTGAAGCTGAAACTCCATTACTTTGGCCATCCAATGCAAAGAACTGACTCCTTGGAAAAGACCCTGATTCTGGGAAGGATTGAAGGTGGATGACAGAGGATGAGATGGTTGGATGGCATCACTGACTCGATGGACATGAGTTTGAGCAAACTCCAGGAGATGGTGAAGGACAAGGAAGCCTGGCATGCTGCAGTCCATCGGATCACAAAGAGTCGGACATGACCAAGTAACTGAACTGAACTGAAGATGAATCATAGGAGATAAACAAATAGTAAATGAGTGTCTGGTTGTGTACAATATACTTAACTTTTCTAACCTCATTTCAGTCCTCACTACCTCCTCCCCAGCTACTTGTGGTTTTCTGCCTTATTCTGTTACCACCCGCCTTCCACACATTCTGTTCCCTTGGCCTCTTTAACTTTACAGTAGTCCCCCCCACCCCAATCCACAGTTTCACTATCCATAGTTTCAGTTACTTGTGGTCAACCATAACCTGAAAATATTAAACAGAAAATTCCAGAAATAAGCAATTAATAATACATTTAAAAATGTGCACTGTTCTGAATAGCATGATGAAACCTCATGCTGTCTTGCTCCATCCTGCCTGGACATGAACCATTAATCCCTTTGTCCAGCGTGTGCTGCCCAGTGGTCTCTTGGTAGCTGACTTAACTAACAGACCAACTATCTCAGTATCGCAGTGTTTATATTTAAGTAACCCTTATTTAATAACGGCCCCAGAGCACAAGAAGTGCTTCCATTAAGTGAAAAGGTGAAAGTTCTAGACTTAATAAGGAAAAGAAAAAAATCCTTTGCTGGGGTTCCTAAGATCTACAGTAAGATTGAATCTTCTATCTGTGAAATTGTGAAAAAGGAAAAAAATTGTGCTACCTTTGCTGTCACACCTCAAACTGTGAAAATTACAGCCACAGTATGTGATAAGTTGAAAAAGTATTAAATTTGTACAATAAGACATTTTGAGAGAGTCCACATTCACATAACTTTTATAACGGTATACTGTTATAATTGTTCTATTTTATTATTAGCTATTGTTAATCTCTTACTGTGCCTAATTTATAAATTAAACTTTATCATAGGTATGTACGTGTCAAGGAGGAAGAAAATTTACTCTGCCCTTCTAGGCTTTTCTGGATGGCCTAAGAACTGACATGAGATAGATTAGCAGGAGAAAATCAAATAAAGTTTAATAGCATGTATACATGACCAGGAAACTTCAGTAACTTTCCAGAATGGCTGAAACCCTTACCTTAAATACCATCTTCAGCTAAAGACTAAAGAGGATGTGGGGGGTAGTGGTTTGGGACTTCAACTGGGAGGAAGGCAATTCACATGAAGACGAGAAAAAGTGTCCTCTATCTAAATTCTTTTAGGCAGGTAGGACAAATGGACTTGAGTCCTCTGGAAATTGATTGTTTTCAGTTTGAATTAATCTATGTGTTGCAGGAAGGGGGACCCCTTTCAGGGCTGGAAAAGGGGCTCTTGTCTAACACTCAGAAACGAATTGTCCAAGGAGATACATGTGCTGGCAAAGCAAGAGACGTTATTGGGAAAGGTCACCCGGTGGAAGGCAGGAGGGTGAGGGAACCCAGGAGAACTGCTCTGTAACGTGGCTCACAGTCTCAGGTTTTATGGTGACGGGATGAGTTTCCGGGTTGTCTCTGACCAATCCTTCTGACTCGGAGCTTCCTGGCCGCACATGCATTGCTTGACTGAGATGGATGCCAGCGAGGAGGATTCTAGGAGGTGGAAGGACACGTGGCATCTCCTTTGACCTTTCCCAAACTCTCCTGATTGATGGTGACTTGTGGTTCCATGTTCCTTCCTAAGGCCTCCTGTTCTAAAGTCACTCACATGAACGGTTGTATGGTGCCTGGCCAGGGTGGACCGTTTCAGTTAGTGTGTTTCCCCTAACTCGTGTGCCAAAGAGACATTTTGGGGTGGCAAATTTTGCTCCCCTGATATGTATAAGGAAGATTGTATATATAAGGTTCTATGCTATCCTCAGGAGAAGGCAATGGAACCCTACTCCGGTACTGTTGCCCGGAAAATCCCATGGACGGAGGAGCCTGGTAGGCTGCAGTCCATGGGGTCGCTAAGAGTCGGACACGACTGAGCGACTTCACTTTCACTTTTCACTTTCATGCATTGGAGGAGAAAATGGCAAGCCACTCCAGTGTTCTTGCCTGGAGAATCCCATGGATGGAGAAGCCTGGTGGGCTGCCATCTATGGGGTCGCATAGAGTCGGACACGACTGAAGCGACTTAGCAGCAGCAGCAGCATGCTATCCTCAGTTTTAGTATCCAATGGGGTCTCGTAAATTGTCCCTGTAGATAGGGGGGAACTACTGTAGCTTAAATACTACCTCCTTCAGGGACTTCCCTGGTGGTCCAGTGACTAAGACTGCACCTCCACTGTAGTGGGCTTTGATCCTTGGTCAAGGAACCAAGTTCTTGCATGCCATGCAGCCAATCAATAAATACCATCTTCCTCTGGAAGACTTCCCTTCCTCACCCGTTTTCCTTTGTTAATGAAAAAATGTTTCCTGCCGTAACAATAAACAAAAAATGTTGCAGCCATCAACCTGTCACATTACAGCTGCCCTTTGGTCAACCCTGAGGGAAAACCAGACAAAGACACCTACAACAGAAGAAAATTACAGGCCAATAGAGATGTAAAAATCCTAAACAAAATACTAGTAAACTGAGTCCAACAATAAAGAAGACCACACACCATGATAAAGTTGGATTAATTCCAGGGTAACAAGAATGTTATAACATATGAAAATCAGTCACTGTGACACACCACATCAATAAAAGAAAAAAACCCACATGAAAAGACAAATGCTACATGATTTCCTTGAACTTGGTTTCAAAAAAAGGTACTTTCGTTACTTGTGTTGAAAAACACTGGGGCAATTTTACCCACTGAGTAAAAATAAAACTCATTCGGCTGAGTGACTTGGTAAGAGACTGGCCTGTCACTCTTCCCTGAATCGGCTATTTTAATAGAGTTTGTCAGAATGAAAGTGAGAATATCGCATGAGCGCTTTCAGCTCCAAAGAAGAAGAAAACATCTCCTTGCAGCCAGCAATGGCTTCCTCAGGCAACTGAGAAACTTGCAAGACTGGTGTAGGTATATCCTCATATGCTATGTAATGATCCCATAGGAAGCTTACTCATTTAAGTTAAAAAATGTGGGAATTCCCTGGTCATCCACTGGTTAGGACTTGGCCCTCTTACTGCCAAAGGCCTGGGTTCAATCCCCTGTCAGAGAACTAAGATACTGCAAGCCAAGCAGTGTGGGGGAAAAAAAAAGGGGAGTGGGGAAACTTCCTCATCCAGGGACTACATATGAGAGCTGGCCACTCAGTGATCCAAGCAACCACAGTGGTTTTAGACTGCCAGAGGGAGGAACTGAGAAACCAGAGTGGAGATGACTCTAGAGTGACATCTAGAGAAGGTAACTTCACAAGTAGTGCATTGGTTCACCTTAAAATCATCATTAGCAGTTTTAGCTGGGCAAACTGATATCTGAATAGGCAACAAAACTTTCAGAATAACAGAAAAAGGAGTGAAAGGTTGCCAACCTCCAAACTATTAATAATACCCCAGTACGGTTTGTCAACCAAGGTCCGTCTAGTCAAAGCTATGATTTTTCCAGTAGTCACTTATGACTGTGAGAGCTGGGCTATCAAGAAAGCTGAGCACTGAAGAATTGATGCTTTTGAAGAAGATGTTAGAGAAAACTCTTGAGAGTCCCTTGGATGGCAAGGAGATCCAACCAGTCCATCCTAAAGGAAATCAGTCTTGAATATTCATTGGAAGGACTGATGCTGAAGCTGAAACTCTAATACTCTGACCACCTGATGCAAAGAACTGACTCATTTGAAAAGACCCTCATGCTGGGAAAGATTGAAGGCAGGAGGAGAAAGGGACAACAGAGAATGAGATGGTTGGATGGTATCACCGACGATGGACATGAGTTTAAGTAAAATCCGGGAGTTGGTGATGGACAGGGAGGCCTGGCATGCTGCAGTCCACAGGATTGCAAAGAGTCGGACAGACTGAGCGACTGAACTGAACTGCTGGTTTATATAGGGTCTTCCCAGAATCTGCCTGCAAATGCAGGAGATCCGGTTCTATCCCTGGGTCAGGAAGATCTTCTGTAGAAGGGAATGGCAGTCCACTCCACTATTCTTGCCTGGAGAATCCCATGGACAAAGGAGCCTGGCAGGCTACAGTCTATGGGATTGCAAAGAGCGGGATACAAGTGAACGACTAATACTACTACTACTATGGTTTATATACATACAGAATTTATACTTACAAGTTATTGCTTAATTGAGAATTAAAGAAAATCTCACCCTGAAAATGGACTCTGTCCAAAACTTGTTAGAGAAAGCCAATTGGATAAAACACATTTTCAGAATTTTGACCTTAAAGAAACAAAAGGCCTTCCAGGAGAAACTTGCGTTTCTCTCCCTGATCCTTTGAAATGTAAATTTTTCTGCCTGATTTTAGGCATTTTTATTGTGCTTTGAGAGCTTGATCTCTGCCATTCAGAATATATACATATGATATACATTTGGCAGCCAAACAGCCTGGGATTCTGAGCAGCTGTTTGGTTTGGCTATGCCAGCAAATTTGTCACAAATGGGCCCCGACCATAAGGGGCTTTGTCATCTCGGCCTTTGTTGCGCCTGTCTGTACAATGTGGTCGCAAAGAGTCAGACACGACTGAGCGACTGAACAGATACAATGAAGGTCTTTACTTAAACTATTTTGACGAGCAAACTTTCTGGCTCTTGTGAAGGCCGCATCCTTTGTACTCTCTTGTGGGGACACATCTTGAATTTTATGGTTTGAGTTGCTAACATACGGCTCGTCAGTGGCCAGACAATGGATCCTTTAAATTGGAGAAACTTCTAAATTGGTAAGTTTTTACAGAACTCTCATTATAAACAGCTGTTTTACTAGTGTCTATGAAAAGACCAAATTTGAAGGTGGATACAAAAATATATATATAATAATGGCTAACCTTAAGAACCCCTACCTGCCAGTGCACGAGATGCAAGAAATGTGGGCTTGATCCCTGGGTTGGGAAGAACCCCTGGAGGAGGGAATGGCAACCCACTCCAGTACTCTTGCCTGGAGAATCCCATGTTCAGAGGAGCCTGGTGGACTACAGTCCATGGGGTTGCCACAAACTAACAGACATCATCAGATCTAGACGCTTTGTGATACTTGAAAGAAAGTGCTAAAATTGAAGTCGGGGATTTTAATTCTAAATGTGTCACACAGTAGCTGCAAGAATTTATACAATTTATTTAAATTACTTGGACTTCAGAAGTAATCCACAGAAGATTCCTGTACTGCGGATATTGGACTTCTAACACTTACTGTCCTTACATGCTATGCATGGTTCTCTAATACATTAAGTAACTGAACTGGGAAATGAGAAGTAATTTACACCATTTTTAACACCCAAGGTATAAATACCACTCAGGTTAGTCATGAATTACTTGATCTGAGATGTTCACCAAAGAAGTCATCTTTTTTTTGTTGTTGTTTTTAAAGATATGCTTGTTTTGGAATTAGGCAAAGATAAGGGGGATAAAGGGGCTTCTCAGGTGGCTCAGTGGTAAAGAATCCACCTGTCAGTGCAGGAGACATGGGTTTGACCTCTCAGTCGGGAAAATCCCATGGAGAAGGAAATGGCAACCCACTCCAGTATTCTTGCCTGGGAAATCCCATGGACAGAGGAGCCTGGCAGACTACAGTCCATGGGGTCACAGAAGAGTTGGAGGCAGCTTAGAGACTAAACAACAAGGGGGATAAGGAGTATTAGGATGTTTTTCTTGTGATATTTGAAAAAAAGAACTGGAATGGAAGTCATTCCATGTTTAAACTTGTAACGTTGATAATCCCTGAATTATCTAGTCTTTTCCCATTCTCTATTTTTGACTGACTTTGTAATCTTAACACAAATTTTGTCATAGTTTTAAAAGGACAGTTGAGGGAGTTCCCTGGTGGCCCATGGTTACGATTCTGGGCTTTCACTGCCTTGGCTCAGGTTCAGTCCCTGATGGCGAACTGAGATCTTGCAAGCCATATGGCATGGTCAAAAATTTAAATAAATAAATAAAATAAAAAAGACAGTTAGATTTGCATATTCATGAAAAGCTAAGCTCTAAAAAGCATAGAACCAGTCGTTACTCAGATTTTGTAAATGAAATGTGAGTTCACAATAAGCTGCTTTGAAGTATTCAATCAAAAGCATGAAAAGGGCAAGAAAGGGCAAAGCAAGAATTAAACTTTGAAGTGTGACTGTAGCTCAACCATGCAAATACAAGACTCTTCTTTATGTTTAGTTTAGAAGAGGGATCTGAGAGAGGGGAAGAAAACACGCAACAGCACAAGTAAAGAGGAGGACTATGACAGACGGGTGCGCAGGAGCGAGACTGAGCTCCAGACAATAATGCGGACTCTTGGTTGCATCAAAATGAAAGAAAAGGACTGATAGTTTTCTGATTTAAAGAAAGATGCTATTCTATCTGTTTCTTACTAGAAGAAAAAAAGATGACAGCTGGAATAAGAAATGTTTCCTCCAGTATGGCAGGTCACCATATATAGAGAGGGCAAAAGCTCTTTTTACCTTTCAGCTGGGGAACAGCTCCTGGATAAAGCAAAGATTTGCCTTTCCAGACCAAGAGAGTTTACTCCTATTTTTCAAAAGATTTAACATTAAAAAATCTTTGAGTAGCACTTAATGCATTTATAGGTTAGAGGAGAAAAATAAGCATATTTTAAAAAATTAAGCCACTGAAGAGGTATTTAATATTCAATAGCCATTTCAAAGAGTAGATTGAAAGATAAAATATTGACTTCTCAACTGCCATCGGTTGGACTTACTGCCTCCATTCCTCTTATTTATTTATTCATTTTCTTCCAGCTTTATTGAGATACCATTGACATACAGCACTAAGTTGAAGGTTACAGCATAATGAGCTACATACATCGTGAAAAGATTATCACAGTAAGTTCAGTGAACATCCATCATCTCATAGACACAAATTAAATAGAAAAACATTTTTTATTGTGATGAGAACTTTTAGGATTTACTAAAAGACTACCATGTATATAACACACAATGCCGCTGCTGCTGCTAAGTCACTTCAGTCGTGTCCGACTCTGAGCGACCCCAGAGACGGCAGCCCACCAGGCTCCCCCGTCCCTGGGATTCTCCAGGCAAGAACACTGGAGTGGGTTTCCATTTCCTTCTCCAGTGCATGAAAGTGAAAAGTGAAAGTGAAGTCGCTCAGTCGTGTCCGACTCTTAGCGACCCCATGGACTGCAGCCTACCAGGCTCCTCCGTCCATGGGATTTTCCAGGAAAGAGTACTGGAGTGGGGTGCCATTGCCTTCTCCAATAACACACAATAGTGTTAATTAAATTTATCATTTGTACCTTACATCCCTAGTATTTAGTGGTCTTACAACTGCAACTTTGTACTTCGGCCTTCCCCCACACCCACCTCTGGGCACAAATACAATCTCTTTTTATGAGTTTGTTTGTTTTTAAAGTATAATTGACCTCCAACACTATGTTGGTTCCTTTTACACACAGTGACGTCTATCCATTCCAAACTGATCACCATGATGTCTAGTTATGATATGGCACAATACAAAGATATTACACAGTTACTGACTATATTCCCCACACTGTACATCTCATACCCGTGACTCATTTATTTTGCAATTAGAAGTTGTACCTTTCAATATCTCTAATTTATTTTTTTCCTCCCTCAACCCCCTTCCTTCTGGAAACCCCCTGTTTGTTCTCTGTATCTAGAACTGTTTCTGTTTTATTATGTCTGTTAATTTTTTTTTTTTAGATTCCACATAAGAGTGAAATTATGCAGTCTTTCTTCCTTTGTGTCTTGATGACTACCTTTAGTGTTATGTTTGGATTCCTTTCTCTTTTCTTAATATTTTCTTCTTTTTTATTTTACTTATTTTTTATTATCTGTTTTTCTTTCTCTTTTTTGCTGTGTGTCTATTACAGATTTTTGGTTTGTGGTTATGATAAGGTTTATATATAGCAATCTGTCAATGTGATTGTTGTAATTTGTGGATTTCTTAAGTTCAAATTCATTTTTACAACCCAGAATTGTAACGCCACTCCCCCAACGTTTACTGTTTTTGACATCATATTTTATGTCTTTTTGTTTTGTGTATCCCTTAACACGACTGAGCGACTTCACTTTCACTTCACTAACTGTTGTATAGATAATTTTATTACTTCTGTCTTCTAGTCGTCCTTTATACATGGTTGATTTACCACGGTTACTGCATACTTGCCTTTACCAATGAGCTCTTTCCTCTTGTAAATTTCGTGTTCCTAGTTATAGGCCTTTTCTTTTCACTTAGAGAAGTCCCTTTAGCATTTCTTGTAAAGCTGCTTTGGTGTTTCTGAACTCTTTCAGCTTTCACCTGTCTGCAAAATTTTTGATCTATTAAATCTGAATGAAACACTTGCCAGGTAGAGTCTTGTTGGTTATACGATTTTCCCTTTCATTCTTTTGAATATATCATGCCACTCCCTTCTGGCCTCCAGAAGTGTTAGTTACTCAGTCATGTCTGATTCTTCGCAACCCCATGGACTGTAGCCTACCAGGCTCCTCTGTCCGTGGGATTCTCCAGGCGAGAATACTGGAGTGGGTAGCCATTCCCTTCTCGAGGGGATCTTCCCAAACCAGGGATCAAACGTTTCTGGTAAAAAGTCAGCCGGTATCTTTATGGGAATTCCCTTGTATTATGCAACTTGTAGATTTTTCCTTGCTGCTTTTAATATTTTGTTTTTAATTTTTGTCATTTTAATCACAGTGTGTTTTAGTGTGGTCCTGTTTGGGTTGATCTTGTTTGAGACTCTGTGCTTCTTGGACCTGGCTATGTGTTTCTTTTCTCAAGTTAGGGAAGTTTTTAGCTATTATGTCTTCAAATATGACCTTTACTCTCTCTCTTCTCACTCTGGGCCCTGTAATGTGACTGTTAGTACACCTGATGTGGTCCCAGTGGTCTCTTAAACTGTCCTCATTTCTTTTTATTTGTTTTTCTGATCAGTGTCAGGGATTTCCACTCTGTCTTCTAGCTCACTCTTTCATTTCTCCATATCATTTAATCTACTGTTGATTCTTTCCAATGCATTTTCATCTCAGTTATTGTATTCTTCATCTCTGTTTGATTCTTTGTTACATTTTCTAACTCTTTGTTAAAAACCTTGAATCTCTCTTTCTGTTCCTACAATCCTCTCCTGAGTTCTTTGAACATCTTTATGATCATTACCTTGAACTTTTCATCAGGTAGATTGCCCATCTCCACTTCACTTGGCTCTGTCGGGGTTTCATCTTTGGATGAAAGATGAAATATGTTCCATCTCCTTTGGAACATATTCCTCTGTTACCTCCTTTTGCCTAACTCTCTGTTTGTTTTTCTGTGTATTTGGTATATTGGTTACATTTTCTAACTTTGGAAAATTGGCCTTTCATAGCTGCTGCTCAATCCCTTCTGGTCACCAGAGCTATGTGCTCTAGGGGTGCCCCCTATGTGGACTGTGTGTGTCCTTCTGTCCTGGGAAGTTGAGTACTGTGGAAGCTACCATAAGGTGTGGCTGGCCCCTGGTCTGGTTGGCTGCCAGGCCCTGCCTTGTGTAGCGGCTACTAGGCGTTAGTGAGCAGGACCAGGCCCTGAGGTGCTCGCTGCAGAGTCCTGGGGGATCTCAGGGCTAGCATCGGCCCACTGGTCAGTGAAGCCAGGTTCTGGGATTGCTGGGGGTGGGGCTGGGGTTCCCCAATCTAGTGTCAGCCTGCTGGTGGGTGGGGCTGCTTCCACCCACCCACATGCCTGCTTGTGAGTTCCAGCGTGTTCCAAAGCTGGTGCTGACCTGCTGGTGAGTGGGACTAAATCTTGGAGTGGCTGACTGAGGGGTCCCAAGATGTCTCTGAGCTGGTGTCAGCCTGCAGTGCGTGGGCTGGATCCTGCCATGGCAGGTTATGGGATTGCAGGGGTCCAGGGTCTTGTGTCTGCCTG
Organism: Bos indicus; assembly: GCF_029378745.1. NCBI lineage: Eukaryota > Metazoa > Chordata > Mammalia > Artiodactyla > Bovidae > Bos > Bos indicus. The sequence continues at coordinate 71,554,892 of NC_091775.1, forward strand.
CTGGTGAGTGAAGCCAGGTCCTGGGTCTGGTGCTGGCCCAGTGCTGAGCGGAGCTGTGTCCCGGGATCTCTGGCTGCAGGGCCCTGGGGGGTCTCATGGTTGGTAAGATGGTTTGCTGATGGACAGGGCTGGGCTTCAGCCCAGGTGATCATGAGGCTGGTGCTTGTCCACCGGTGGATGAGGCTGGTGTTGGTGTCCTGGTGGGCAGGGCTGGGTCCCAGGGTAACTGTGGGTTCCAGGGGTCTTAAGACAGCAGGCCTTCTGGTGGGTGGGGCTCTGTCTCCCCCCAGCTGGTTCTCAGAGCTGAGGTGTCCTGGTACTGGGGCTGACAGGCTGGTAGGCAGAACCAGGTCCTGGTGCTAATAAACTTGAAGGAGGATTCCAAACTGGCACTTGCCAGTACCAGTGACCACCAGGTAGAAGCAGCTCTCTAAAATCTGCTGCTGCAGTTCCTGTGTCCCCAAAATGAGCTCCAGTTGCCTCCTGCCTCTCTGGGAGGCTCTCCAAGGTCAGCAGAGAGGTCTGACCCAGGCTCCCTTCTAACTACTACTTCAGGACACATAGAAGATGCAAAACCAAAAAAAGTAGTTTGCCGTCAAAAGGTTTACAATCTCTGGAGGTGAAAAACATAAAGTAACCCTAGGAAAAAGGAGTCACGTGTTAAATGTCATCAGGCTGGTTTTCATAGTATTTCATTTTTCTTTTATTATAGTACTATTCACATTGCTTTGCAATTTGTCCACTTGTTGATCTTCTTTATTAAACTGAGAGCTGAAGGCAAGAACTGTACCGTCTTTGTCTCCAGCCTACAGACCTAAGACTAGTGGGCAACCTGTAGGAAGAGCTCAGTTAACGATTTGAACAACAAAAGAAAGAAACTGATGAATAAATGAAGAAAATGGCTACACAGTTTAGAGGGCAAAGATCATGTCTGGCTGGGGTGGCTGTGTAGGCTAAAGTCCTGTAAGTTGGATCTTAGAGGATTTAAAGGTGAGAAGACGTCTGATAAAGGGATTGTGAGCAGATGGCGGTAGGAAACGGGCGAAAGAGAGTTAAAAGAGAACTCAGACATCTAGTTTTAATACAACCTCCCACTAAATGTGGGAATTTCATCTGTCATCATGATGATAAGTGGCTGAATATCTCATAAGGGGTCCTGTTCTGCTTCTTAGATGGTCTAACTTGATTGGGGACCCTCTACCCCCACTCCTCCATAAATGAATTCATTTCAAAATATTGAAGATTATGTAAAAATCACTTCGATTTTTAGGAAGTTGTTTCTCTGGCAGGTACTTTTTCCTGCTTATAAAATTTAACAAAATTAAATACTCAGGTTTTGGTATTAATCACAATACCTTGTAAACTACATTTAAGATTTTTTTTTAAAAAATTGTAGTAAAGTACACGTAACAAAATTTACCATCTTAATAATGTTTACCAGTACAGTTTATTGGCATTAAGTGCATTCATATTGTTGTGCTGCCATCACCACTAGGTACAAGACTCTCTTCTCTCCTGAGATTTTCAAAACTTAAGAATGTAAAATATTACTGTATGCAAAAATGTCGGATACATTTTTAATGAAGCTATTTACATTTTAAACCTGTGACAAAATTCAGACTGGAACTTAAAATCAATTATTAACTAAACTCTGGGGCTTGGTGTTTAATGATGATTGTACAAACCACTGGCTTCCCAAGTCAGAATCTAAGATCAACATAAAAACCATGATCATTTTTCTCTTAGAGAGAGAATTCAAAATGCAAAGTTCAGTTTTACAAACCCAGAAAAGATAGGACTTTTGACAGGATAAGAAACTAGATACTCTTCTGTCACTGGATAAATCCTGTAAGAAGTCAAAGAGGCGGTAAAGAATCCAACTGTGGCCTGTTCCATGCCATCACAGTAGCACGTTTTTCTTATCTGTGGGAGCCACCCTCGCCAGAAGAAACGGTTTCAGTTCATTTGGTGGTTGCTCTTAACGGGCAAAGTAAGAGGCAGCAGTGTTCCCAATCTCCTGCTATGAGTTCATTAACTGAAAAGCAGTGCAAGGTAGAATTTGAACCCAGGGTTTCAGGATCTAAGCACAGTTTTACTTCTGAGAGAAACTTGTCTCTAATTATAATCTCTATCTTGATACTTCTCCAGTGGCTTCTGCAGTTGAGACTTGTCAGGACACTTATTTTTCTCAAACACTGCCCTCTGCAGGTGGTTTTGTTCAGAGGCTATTTGGGGAGCAGCCGCTGAAGCTTGGGAAACAGTTTCAACGCGTTCTGTGTTGTCACTTCTATAACTTCTTCCACTGAGACCCCTTTCACCTGGGCAATATATTCTGCTGAAATGGAAATGTTCCGGGGCTCGTTCCGTACCTGAAACAGAAAAAAGAGACACGGAATCAAACGTGACACTTGACAGAAGCAATCCTTGGAGACTGTGGATAAAAGAGATGAAAATGAGTAGGCTAAAACAACTGATGGGTTCTTTCCTTTTTTTTTTTTAAAGGGGGTGGGGAGAAGGCCCTGAACTTCAGCCTGAAAGCTAAGGCTACAACACTGATGGAGTCTATGCTGCTCTTGAAACATAGGGCTCACAAAACCCTAGGGCAGGGAATTAACAACTGAGGTCCCAGAACCTAGCTCATGAAGCAGTCTGCATAGTGGACACTTGGTGACCTGACCGACGCACTAACTGCCCCTTGGTCTGCTCCTCAAGCAAGTGCTTGTAAAGACTGGGCTCTGCTGCGTGGCCACTACACCCCACAGGCTGCAGTGCAGTTTGATTCAAGTAATGCCATCGTGTGTCTGAAGACTAAATAGGTTATGCACCCATATTTTACTGATTCTAAGACGCATTTCTCCCCTATCTTAACGTCTCTGAAACTGATAAATATTTTACTGACATTCAATGGCATGTGAAAGTATAATTGGTAGTGTTTTTTTCCTTAAGGGTCACAAAATAGTGGTACATCTTCAGTCATTTAGATATGATGAAATATATTACTGTTGTTATTATTTACTCAGGATGATAATGTTCAGAGGAATACGACAACTGTTAAGAGCAAAAAAAATAACCTTGAGAATGTAGGCTACTAAGAAAACAATGAAAAATGTGCACCCAGATTTAGGTTCAGGGACATTCGTTATACTGTTAACAACATGGTTTGAACTGTGTGGTTCCACTTATACACAGATTTTTTTCAGTAAAAATTACAGTACCGCACAATCCAAACTTGGGTTGAATCTGTGAATGCAGAACCATGTGAATGAGGGCTGGATCCAGGGATGTAAAACTGAAGACACGGAGGGCAGATAGATGCGGACTTTCCATGGTGTGGCGCAGGGCTGGAGAAGGTGTCAGTACCCCTAACCACTTCGCTATTCAAGAGTTAACTGTACCATGTTGGAAACAAACAACCTACATGGCAATATCCGGTTAAATATACTCATGCGCTACAATTTATACAGTTATTAACCAGGATGAGGAAAAGTGTTTATTTACTGACGAACACATATGTTCACCACATAAAAGCAAGTCATGAGATGATGTGTTAAGGTTAATTCTGTTTTTATGAAAAACATATTATGTGTACATATATGAATATAAAAAAGTGTGGAAGGACATAAGAACCTGCATTTATTTAGTGCTTATCGTAGGCAAGGTTTTGTTCTAAGTTTTTCATGGAATTTCTCATTTAATCCTCAAAATAACTCTAGGAGATAGGTGGTATTATTATTACCATCCTTTTTTACGGATAAGAAGGGATCCTAAACAGCTAGTAAACAGCCCAACTGAGGTTTCAACCTGAGCAATCTGACATCAGAGTATATACTTTTAACCAGTATACTATAGTGGTAACCTTTCAGTGGTAGATGGTTCTATTTTCTTATTATTTTCTGTGTTTTCTATTTGTCTAAGATAAACACATTTTACTCAACAAAAAACATATTCCCTTTTAAAATTCATTTATTCAATAAATATTTTTGAGTACCTACTGTGTGCGTGGTATTATGCCAAAAACACAATTTTGATCAAATCATCAAAATACAAATATGAAATTGAATTACAATAGCATTTGAAACTCATTTTTAGGGTAAAAAAGTTAGGTCCTTTTCTCCTATTTCGACTAGTCAGGAAGGCAGTTTTGTACTATTTTATTTTACACTCAAACAAAAAATATCTGCAGTTACGATCCTGTTTTCTCATTCCTTTTCTGTATTTTTATAAGAGCTGATTTATAAAATTATGTAACTAATTGGACATTATTTAGCAATAATCATAATGTAATCACAAATAATCATAGTTTGTTACCAATTTCATCACTACTGTTTCCAAACTCCTGACTCTCAAGCGCCAATCCTCTGAACATGGGAGGCATGGAGACAGCTCTGATGGGCAGTCAGGGGCACTCAGGAAGTTATTTAGTGCTAAGTGACTGCAACAGGCACTGTATAAGCAAATAAAGCAGATACTGTGTCTTCCCCTCAGGTAAATATAACTTATAATGGTAGCAATATTTATTTATTTAAATAGGCTGTGCTGCGAGGCTTGCAGGATCTTAGTTCCTAGATCAGGAATTGAACCTGGGCCTTGGCAGTGAAAGCACCAAGTCCTAACCACTGGACCACCAGGGAATTCTTAGCAATATTTAAAGTATGATTCTTTATGGCCTATAATAACAAAATGTACAGCAGAAATTTCATAAATATATCTATGACTATATCAATACATACATGTACTGCAAGACATTGAGGCTAATTTCAGCATGCTAATTCAAAACAGAAAAATGAACATTTATCGAGCATCTGCTATATATCAGACACACAAAGCACTTTCATATACATTACTTCATTTAATCCCCACTGTAATACTTCAAAGTATTTTACTATTATTTTACCCACATTTTACAAATGAGAAATAGTTTCAGAGAGATTAAGAAACTTGACCAAAGTCACACAGCTAGTGGGTACCATCACACACCAGATCTGAATCCAGGTCTTTCTGACTCTAGACACTGGGTTTTTTTTTTTTTTTTTTTTATTGGAGTACAGTTGATTAACAATGTTGTGGTAGTTTCAGGTGTAGACACTAAGCTTTTCTACTATACTGGTCTGGATTTCAATATTACATAAACTAGGTTGTGACCCATAGCAAATCATATTCTTTGGGGCACTACAGCCATATTTGGAAAAGACCTGATGAAATTTAAGTCAATATAATCTTTCAACCTAGTACTAAAGTAAGATTCCATTGTATTTACACTGTAATGAGAAACACAGCTAAATTGAAAATATTTCAAATGAAAGATACACTAAATAATGTAGAAATAGGAAAATCGTTTACCTGTTTTTCTGGTCCCAGTGCAGGGGAATCCGTTTCTAAACAAATTGAAGTTAAAGGCAACTGTTTCACAAGTTTCTGCTTCTTAGAGAAAAGAGAAAGCTAGTAAGTTTAAAACACGAGAAGTAAAGATTAAAGAAGGAGCATTAAACCTACCTGGCAATGCATTCTACTCGGCAGGAATTTAAAATTCATACCTGAATATTCAACTAATAAATGTCCACTATGTTCTCATCATTCTACACTAACAGATTTAAAAAGAAACATTTTTGGGAATTCTCTGGTCCAGTTAGAACTCTGTGCTTCCACTGCAGGGGGCCCAGGTTTGATCCCCGGATGGAGAACTAAGATCTCACAAGCACTGCAGTGTGGCCAGAAAAAAAAAAAAAACGTTCTTTGCCAAAAATTATCTGAAGCCTCTAGGAACTCAAAAGAGCAGCAACCAAGAGCGAAAAATGAGGTACATCCAGCAAGAAACCAAACATCTGATACCACATGCTCACTGAAAGATCCACAGAGAGATTTCTATCATTTTCTATTGTTTCTCCACCACTACCATACTCTGGGTTTCTTCCTGCTATTCACTTTGAGTCAGTCAAGGTTTTATGTTTATAAATTTAAGTTCATGTGCATATTTTGAATTTTAGATTAGGAAACAGATGGTTTTATATTCTGTTTATGATTTTGCCTGGATTATAAAGACTTCAATTAACTCAGTGAGTTTTACATCAAGAGCAATTCTCTTGTTGCCACTGTACTTTTTAAGATAAAAAATGGAAAGGAGATAGATGATGCAGAGTAGAACAATGATAAAATAAATTATTTTAAGAGTAAAATTTCAGGGCTTCCTTGGTGGCTCAGTGGTAAAGAACCACCTGCCAACGCAGAAGACATGGTTCGATCCTTGGTCCGGTAGGATCCCACATGCTGAGGAGCAACTCAGCCCGAGCACTGCAGCTAGGAGCCTGCGCTCCAGGGCCTGGGAACTGCAACCGTTGAGCCCGCTCACCCTAAAGCCTGTGCTCCCCAACAAGACAAGCCACCGCGAGGGGAAGCCCACACACTGTAGCAAAGAGAAGTCCCCCGCTCACAATGAGAAAAAAGCCAGCACAGCAACGAGGACCCAGCACAGCCAAAAAAGAAAGAGTAAAATTTCAAAAGCACAGGAATATGTATGCTCATGCCCTGCTGGCAGACAAAAATTAAACTGGTATAAACTTCCTCAAAGGAAATGTGATGATTTAACCACATATTTAAAAATACATACCCTTTTTCTTAATGGTTCCATTTATACACAGTAACTGCAAGAGTTATGTGAACAACTGTGATGCACAACGCTATTTATTCACTGAAGTGCTGTTTGTTAACAGTGAAAACTAGACACAACGTAACCTTTACTTAACTAGATTACGGTGCATCCATATTGTGAAATAGTACGTAATTATTTTAAAGAAGAAATAGGTCTATGTTTATAGATACAAAAAATATCCATGAAGCTAACTCAAAACAAAAAGAATATGATATCTTCATATTTTATATGAATCAGATGTTAACAATGATTGTCTCAGTGGTAGGATGGGTTGGGTTGACCGGAAATTTGTCTTTTTCTGAAGTGTCTCAATTTTCTATAATGCACAAATATTATCTTTAAACTTAGAAAGAATAATAGCATTTTAGTTTTGAAAAGGAAATGATACCACTGCTAAAAAGTACTACTAAGAAATTTCTCCATGAATGATAAAAGTAGGAAAAATAAAAATAATCTTGGATCAACTTCAATAAAAATTAAAAAACAAAACTAAAATGCTAAATTGGTAAATAAAATAATAATTTTGGACTACTGCCTCCCCTGAGTCTTAAAAGGCTGGTTTAAGAGTTAAGGAAACGTGAAGATATAGAAGTAATGAATAGCTGTTGGGTTGGAAAACTGGTACAAATCAGTCATATAGGAGACTCACCAAATTTCCAGTTCCCTGAAAGATACACGCAGAGGTCTGACACACATTCCTAAGTTGTTTTTACAGGAAGCAGACCGTCACCAGATGAAAACTGCTGACCTCAAGCATGTAGATATCAGACCATTTGAAATCAGATTGACTGATGATGCTTAAAACTGTATCTTGATGTCAACCAATTCGAGCACTGAGTACAAGCTGATCACACGCCCTGCAGCCTCCTCCCTCATACAGCCTTTAAAAATGCTTTTCTGAAAGCTATCGGGGAGTTCAGATCTTTTGAGCATGAGCTGCCCAGTTTTTTTGTGTGTGGATCCAATTTATCTATTTTTTTTCTTTGGCTGTTAGTGCTTTTGGTGTCATGGCAAAGAAAACCACTGCCTAATCTATGGTCATCAAGATTTGGATCTGTCTTCTTCTAAAAGTTTTGTAATCTCAGCTCTTACATTTAGGTCTCTGATCCATTTATGAGTTACTCTTGATGTAAGTATGAGGTAGGGACCTAAGATTAATTTTTGTAATGAAACCAGAACAGTACACAACAGTACAGTAACGTAAAAAGTACTGAACAGGAAAAGTTCACGAGAGTGAAGTGCAAGTTCATATTTTAAAGTGTTAGGTCACAAAGCATAGAGGAAGTTTAATGAAAGATTTTACCTGCCCGCTTCTTATGATAGAAGGAGGAATTGAGAAGAAGTACCCAGCTTTTACCCCTTCCATGGCTACAGACGGCCGACCGTCAAACGCATGCAGCAACACTTTGTCAGCACCTCTCAAAAAGTAAATCAGAGTTCATTTTATTTCCTTAATGAAAGGTTTTCCCACTAATCAAATTGAACAACACAGATTGTAAGTAAATGTTGGTCACTAGAAGGTTCTGAGGTTTCTAAAGGGTAGATAAACGCACAGTGTTCAACCAGTAGAATAAAAATAAATTCTTAATCTGCAGAATAAATTATATACAATTGAAACAAATTTTAAACAATTATTTAAACTTCCCATTCCAAACCTTCTTGAAGTTTGTGAAGTGTCAAATTATTGTTCCTAACAGGTTTTTAAATGGTCAAACTGTCCTTGAGAAGGATGCTAGTGGAAATGAGGAATTGAATAGTTCAAAAATTCAACAGTCAGAGTAGGTTTCCCAAAAACTTCTTCCAGTTCTCAAAGCAAGGCTGCTCAGCCTCCATAAAAATCATGCTCTCAGTGATCCCAAGGGATTCAGTACTCACCACTGAGAACCACAATGCTTTCAAGTTGTAGGCAATTACGTTTACCTCACTATTTAATATTGTTTTTTCAAATGGCAGGTGTGACATTTAGTGGGTTACAACTGTGAGTTACGGAAACAGTTTAGTGGGTCATGACTGGCCAGGGTGTGCCAGTCAATATAATCACACACACGCACATACACAGATGTACTGCTTCTTAAACTTCTGTCAGTTTCTATATGAGTATATACCGAGTTTCAAAATAAATTGCATTTCTTACTGTGGATGGCAACTAAAAAATTTGAAAAGTAATCCTATGAGAAGTATTTTTCCTTTAGGAACAACTGGTGAAGATGACAGGGCATTTTATGTATGATGGCCACCATCTGAATAATACCATTTTCTGAAGCAGCAGCTATAAAACAGGCAAAAGAGTAAGCCAATGTGATCACCCTTCTCTGCTTTGTGTTTTCCTCTTTCTCATTAATCAGCTGGTTAAGCTGATGAAAAAATTTGAGCTGCTAATTTTTAAATGAAGGCACTAAAGATTACTTGATCCAATTAAAAAAAAACTTATTTATTTTACTTGATCTAATTTTTCATTCGCTTTATCCTGGTCTGATGGACATTACAATCACACTGAGAACCTTATAATTAGTAGGCTCACTTGCAAAACCATCTTAATTGATTTCCATCACTACACTTGACCCTTTCCCTTCCCTTTAAGAAAACAAATAAGATGTCTTTTTCTATGAGAACATGGACTAGAATTGTCAAAACATTAGGCACATTTTTCTCAGGAACCTACATACCTTGCTCATTTAAGAGGCTGATGGTAGGTCTTCCAGCTGAGCGTGAGTGAACATTTCTGTTTAACAACAAAAAAAACCTTCTTTTAAGTATTTACTACAAACATATTATTTTTGATCTATTAAAGTAGTTAAGAGAAAAAGAAAAGTAGAGCTCCATTTCAGGAGAATCATTATTTATCAATAATGTGCTTTAGAACTATTAATATAGAAAGATGATAATTAACCTACAAAGGCAAATTTAGTCTTTTGGCTAATTGGACCTGTCTGATTAGGACTTGTCTTTGCTCTTCCTTCTGTTCATCAGTGCCAGCAAATCTGGGGGAGAAATCCAGTCCAACCTATAACAGAAAAATAAAACAGAATCACGTTTATGGTTTAATGAATCCCAAAAGGCAGATGATGAAGCAGTACTGTCCAAGAGAAATATAATGCGAGTCATACACACAAGTCACATACACAACTTTATAGTTTCCAGTAGCCACATTAAAAACACTAACAAGAAACAAGTGAAATTAACTTTAATAATATACTTTAAGTCACTATTCCTAAATCATTATCAATATTATTACATTCACATTATTATCTTAACAAATAATCAATGTAAAATTACTGAGTTATTTTACATTCTTTCTTTGAGGTACTGAGACTTTGAAATCCTCTGTGCATTTTATCCTGATAGCACACATCAGTTTGGGCCAGTCACAGTTCAGTGCTCAACAGCTGCATGTGGTCCCCACGCTGGACAGTAATGATTATAAACGACTGCTTCCCTTGATACTATTTTGGCATGCACTGCTATATGCTATATTCTGAATGTGTTATTCCTATCTTTTATCTTTACAAGTGGAATTACCAAGTGATAAAATGCTTCACAACTTTAAATTATTAAGTTTTTTATTATAAACTAACCTATTAATATTTAAAGTATCCTTGTACATACTATTTCAACTTATCAGAGAGATGGCCTTATTTAAGCAAAAGGAAAAAAAGCGAAGTATATTGAAATGTTAATAAAGCAGTCTTCTTCCATTAGCAAGCCCATGGGGAGGCGTTCTATTGTTTTATCCCTAAGTGCTTTTGCTTACTGAGGAAGTACTGACAAGTTATTCAGTTGAGCAGGGTGAACATAATTATCTATGTTTGTTATAATCACCAACACTGAATTAAGGACTGCTTTCATATATCACATGGAGGTCTGGATTAGAAATCACTTGATCAGCTAGTGGATATTTACCTCTCCAATTGCCAATAACTGATCCTTATAATTCTCGATAATGGGCAAAGCTACATCCAAATCCTGGGATGAAAAAAAAGAGTAAATTCATTCAAATAGAAGGAGAGAGGAATTTCATAGGTTTTGTATCAACACCTATTACATGCCAGGCACTATGCTATGCTGGGTCCTTTACATACAAATCCTTTACCCAGTTGAGGAACTAGGAATGGTAATCCTTCTATAATGGTGAGTAATTCTAGCTGGAAATTTGAGCAGAAATGTCCCATACCCAGTTAGTTATAAGAACATTACTTCTTACGAAGATTCCCACTTCAACACTTCCTTCTGTTTAGGAGGCATTTGGATTTCCTCGAATAGCTGAGCAAGAAAGAACAAAGCCACTCACCTTGGGGAGTCTGGGAGCGCATTATTATATTCTCCTCTTAGGGTACAAACGAATGACTTGTGAATTTTAATAGTGATAATCCCAAACATCTTTTGCACTATTTTCACTGATTTCATCTTTAGAGTTCTGCGTACCCTATTTTTGTCCTAAAGTTTCAACAATATAAATACTAAATTTCACGCATATGGCTGTTTGTCAACTACTGAAGTAACTGTGTACTGCTAGTTTCCATATCACTGTTTCCACTGAAAGAGAATTTCCCCTGCAAGGGTTTCCTTGTAAGGTAAGAGAAAAACAAATATATGGAAAACTTGCTTCTACGTATTTTAAATTACTTTGAGGATTTCAGAGTATGTAAATTCAAAGTACTTCTAGTGAGAATAATCAGAAAAAGGAGAATTAAGAAAAGGGAGGTAAAAACGGATGGTCGAGGAACAGGAGAAGATGTTATAATTACGCCTGAAGAGAGAGAAAAGAAGATGGGGGAGGATAAATCCAGGCCTTACAATTCCAGTAGACTCAATGAAGAAGAATTAACATTGTCAAGAGGAGCTAAGAGTACATAACCCTAGTTACCAGAGAAGGTGTCTGACAATAGCTGAGTAGGTCAGTGTCAGGAAAGGATCTTCTGTATCAAATGTTCAAACTAATCTGTGTCTCTGGGACCTCAAAGGGACTGGAGAAGTTGGAGAGATTACCCAGCAAACATAGCACACTTAGAAAACCTTAAGACAAAGAAATTACACATTTGGATGAAGACCAGATATAGGGAAAAAATCTTTCTGGATATATGTATTATCTATAAAAACAAGGAAAACAAACTTACAATGAGATTATTTCAATTCCTTGTGAAATAATTTGGAAGTTTCTGGCAAGTCAAGGATAGTAAATTGTTAATAGAAATACTACTTCATATCACTAATGTGTATAAATATATGTGGTCTTTATCATTTTAATAGATGTAAAAATACTTCAAAGGACATTCATAGGTCTATTTCTGACTTTAGCTCTATTCCTACTTCCTCCATAAGGTCTTAAGTTCCTTAAGAGCTAGTGGTTCTATTGTGGGGTTTTAAATATTCTATACCTTTATACTCTATGACTGGGAATACTGCAAATAATTATGCACCATTTACAAATGAGGAAACTGAGACCTGGCAAAGTTAAGTGCCATAGATCGCAGAAGGCAGCAGGCCAAGTCTCTCTGACTTCAAAGCTCATGATGTTTCCACTATGCTGTTCAAAAATGAGGTAGAGAGAAGGAAAGGAAGGGCAAAGGGGAGGGAGGAGAGATCTATTCTGACCGATTTAAAATAATTAGAATTTTTTTTTATTAAAGAAAATATTTAGTCTTTAGAACCTTTAGAACAGGGGTCAGGCTTGTAACAGAAATGACTGAAGTGGGTTAAGTAGGGACAGGAGCCAATGTATGGCTCAATGGGTAAAGAATCTGCCCAAAATGCAGGAGATGCAGAAGATGCGGGTCCAATCCCTGGGTGGGGAAGATCCCCTGGAGGAAGGTATGGCAACCCACTCCAGGATTCTTGCTTGGAGAATCCCATGGACAGAGGAGCCTGGTGGGCTATAGTCCATAAGGTCACAAGTAGCTGAACACAATTGAAATGACCTAGCACTCATGCACATATACCTTATAACCCACATTTTCTATAAAATTATATTTAACCTTGTAGCATCATATTTAACACTGTATAAGTTAACTATTTATTTTTGAACTGCTAGGCTGTTCCCTCTTTTTCTCTATTATAAATAATGCTGTAATAAACCTCTTTGTGAAAGAAGATAGAATTTTTTTCTTTTGGATTATTGCTTTAGAATAAAAATCAGAAAGAGGAAGATTACTGAGTCAAAGGGTAATACCATTTTTTATGGCTCCTGTTTTATAAGACTATTACCTTTAATGTGACACTTCTTTGGTCTTCTGGTGAAACTCCTTGAACTGGGTGAACACCCAAGCATGGCAGGACAAACCCATTATACCTAAAAATGTAGAATGAATTAAGAAAGCAGGATTATTAGACTAGGAGACAATGTTACTCTGAAGAACAAGTAGGAAATAATTTTTTTAAGGCTGTTAATGTAATTTTTTTCCTTCTCATTCTCTTTAAAAATGGATGATCTTTGATATTATAAACATGACACCATAAATGCATCCTTTTCTATTTCTTTATGAGAAGTAGCACCTTTGTGAAAGCTGCATAATCTTTTCAAATTCTCCTGAATGTTCAGCGACCACCACAAGAGCCATGACATTGGCCTGAAACAAAAATGAATAGAATTTAGTTATAGTCTCAATATACATCCAATACAACTAAATAAAAATTTAAAGTTTTCTGTGCTTTTAGTTATCCTTGCTCACTCACACTCCATCAATATAATGGCTATCACTAATTAGCTACTACGTTTTGGACATATATTCAGTGAGTATAAATATTACCCCATTTAATCTGCACACCCTTTTGACATAGGCATTGCTGTAATCCATGGTATGGATCAAGAGACATTTGGATGGAGTCATATAACCTGTCCAAGATCATTAGGCCTGTGTTACTCCAAATACCACACTCCTAATTAAACTGCAATAGTGAAAGATGGCTATATATAAAAATGGCAACCATTTCTATAAGTTTCAAGGAAGACCACAAAATGCTAGTTGTAATGAATTTCATAAATGCTTCCCCAAATTAACAATTTTCCTCCAAACAAACCAAAATGTTTCAGAAAACTTTTATAATTTTCCCAAGATCTTCAGAATAATGCTAATTTAAGAACTGACAGCGGAGAATGCAATGGCACCCCACTCCAGTACTCTTGCCTGGAAAATCCCATGGGCGGAGAAGTCTGGTAGGCTGCGGTCCATGGGTTGTTAAGAGTCGGACACGGCTGAGCAACTTTACTTTCACTTTTCACTTTCATGCATTGGAGAAGGAAATGGCAACCTATTCCAGTACTTTTGCCTGGAGAATCCCAGGGATGGGGGAGCCTGGTTGGCTTCCATCTATGGGATGGCACAGAGTTGGACACGACTGAAGCGACTTAGCAGCAGCAGCAGCAGCAAGAACTGACAGACGGACCAACCTGTTCTATACAGCTGGCATGCCTGGTGTCTGTGGGCATGTGTTCTGGATTCAGACTATCTTGTCTGTATCACTTTACTAGTGACACATCTTTGGACAAGTCAATCTAGGCCTTAGCCTCCTCATCTATAAAACAGGTAACGGCTGCCTATAAAATAGTAGCTTCCTTAGAAGGTTGTTGAGAAACATTAAATGAGATAATGTACAGAACGGGTTTAAGTTCATTGTCTGGCACATAGCAAACAATAGATGCTGCTTATTGTTAATGTATGTTTTACTGAAGCAACATCAACATATTATACCAAAATTTCAAACTATCTTAGATAAAAATTAGCAGGAAAATAAAAACAACCAAAAAAGAGCAAATATAGCTATTGGCTTACTTCCTTGGCTTTCTTCAGCACATCATCCAGATCCTAAAATAAACATAAGTAATCATGATCATTTTAGATGGATAAGTAACTATCCTTTGCTTGTGTATACCAATGCAGTTGAGGCACATTAAGACTGACAATGATGGCCAGGAACAGGGTGGTGAGAAGAGCCTAGCTGACGCACCTTCCATTTACTCTCTCAGTAAATTCTGGCTTATGTTCCCACTCTACTGGAACAGAAACTGTTATTGTCAAATATAAAAGACACTTCTCTTTCCCACTCTACCCTTCAGTAGCATTTCTTTTCTACAACTTTTCTACTCTTTCTTTCCCCAAATATTTTCTCCTCTTGGCTTCTGCAAATATTTCTCTTTAGCTGTCGGCTACTTATCAAGTCTCCTTGACTGGCTCTTTCTCCTCTGATTTCAGGACCATAGGCTTCTCTTTGTGTACTTCCCGTTAAGTGATCTCATTACTATACTCATTATGCTAGTGAGTCCCCAGTTTTTATCTCCAGCCTGTAATTCTCTTCTGAACCCAAGATTCAAATTTTTAAATGACCATATGACATTTTCACTTGGATGGACATCAGGTTTCAACATGTGCCAAGCATAACTATTTTCTCCCCAACAAATCTGTTCCTTCTGCCTGTCTTCTCCAATTTGTTTTTCCTCATCTCAGTAAACAGCACCACCATCTCTCTCCAGCATCCTCAAGTTCTTCCTCTCCCTCTCTCTGCACATCCAGTTCCTCTCAGTATGTACTTAAGAATCGATCTCCAAAATATAACTTGAATCCATCTGCTTCTCTCGCTTACAACTCCCCTGCAACCTGGATCATCTTTAGTCTCAATACTGCAAAAGCCTCCAAACCGGTTTTCTAACTTCTAACCCTTGTTCTTCTCTATCCATTTACCACACATCGGCAGAAAGGTTTTTAAATGGATTATCAGATCATGTCTCTCTCCTTCAACCACCCACCCACCCAACCAACAAACAGTTTTACAGGATCCCCATTGTGATTCTGATGGCTCAGACGGTAAAGCGTCTGCCTACAATGTGGGAGACCCGGCTTCAATCCCTGGGTCGGGAATATCTCCTGGAGAAGGAAATGGCAACCCATTCCAGTATTCTTGCCTGGAAAATTCCATGGACAGAGAAGCCTGGTAGGCTACAGTCCATGGGGTCGCAAAGAGTCGGACGCGACTGAGCCACTTCACTTTCACTTTTCACTTTCATTGTGATTCTAATGAAATGTGAATTCGTGCCTCACCTATCCTATGCAAACTTCTTGAGTCCGATTTTATGCTTCTCTCTTTTTAGCTCATTGGACGCCACCCAGGCTTTAGATATCTTGGCCAAATATTGTCCTGTCGAGGGGCCTGCAACCCGCCTGCTTTCCTCACCACCATGCACCCACCGCTTTGTCCTTCTTCCGCAACTTAAGCGTCACCTCTTGAGAGGTTTACCCCCAAAACAGAACCGCCTCTTCTTTCTCTAATACGAGCCTCTGGTTTCCAATGTAGCAGGTAAAACACGTTGACATTACGCGTGGAACTTCGCCCCACGGGAGGATAACTCGAAGGGTAAAGGACGGGGCCCGCCCCGCTCCCACGGGCCCGACCTCGCCCTCACGTACGTGGTCAAAGTCCGGGGCGGAGAGATGGCAGTGACAGTCCACCAGCCCTACGCCCACCGCCCCCATCACAGCAGCCACCGAAACCCCTGGACTCGCCGGCGGAGCCACAGCCGGAACGCTAGTGCCGCGGTGGGCTCAGTTTCCGGCCGGACGTGTGCTCCTTCCTCCCGGGAAACCCGCCCTTCCGCCCTCAGAATTCCCGCCCAGAGTTCAAGTTGGAAGTATGGAGCGGGCCCTCAGGTCGGTGGCTCGCTCCCCTTCCGGGGACGTGGGGAGAGTGGCCGGGACAGAAGACAGGGCCTCGGTCCCTGCCACCTACCGAAAAGACTTCCGTGTGCGCTGCACCTCGAAGCGGGCCGTGACGGAAATGCTAGAACTGTGCAGCAGCTTCGTGCAAAAGCTCGGGGACGCGCTGCCTGAGGAGATTCGGGAGCCCGCGCTGCGAGATGCGCAGTGGGTACGGGCCCAGTAGCCATCTCTTGTCTTTTCACCCGCTTTCTCCACACCCCGGTCTTAGTGGTCAGGAGGAGCCCACGGCCGGTTTTGGAAGAGTTTAACGGTGCCCGGGAACGCGAGGGAACGAGATAGATGCTGGAGGCAGCTGGGTGTTGTTACTTAGGCCAGTGCTGTCCGACCGAAAAATTCAAGGCGAGCCATGTATGTCACTTGAAATTAAAAGGAAGAAAATAGGTGAAATTAATGATATTTATTTAACCGTGTCCAAGATACCATTTTAACTTGTAATAATTAAAAAAAAAGGAACAGCTAGTTTACATTCTTTGGTTCATACCAAGCTTTTCACATCTGTCTTAAACTTAAACCTGATGTCCTTTTCCACTAGCTACATTTTAAGGCTTCAGCAGCCACAAAGTGGCTAGATTGTCCCCTGTTGGACGGCGTAGACAGAGACTCAGAAAGGAGAATCCGGGAAGTCAGTCACCAGGCTAGCTTTTGGTCTTTTTGCTTGTTTTTAGAATATCTTGTAAAGAGAGCGAAAACATTTTCTCTACGAGTCTAAAGTAGGTAAGGAAGCTTCCCATTATAAACTTCACTAAGATCACACCCACCCTTATAATCCGTTTCCCCTTCCTTTCTCAAGTATTTTGCAAAGCTCTGTAGAAGATGAGTTGTTTTTTTTGGGGGGGGGGGGTCGCGTGGGGGAAGACAGAAATTGAGGGATTTGTGCCAGTCTGAAGAAAGCACACAACCTATTTATATACAGGGGGAAATGTCAAAATGTTTGTAATGCAGTACAGTTTTACTGACCACAATGCAAACAAAATAAAGTTAAGTGGATGAAGAATGTTGGAACACTCCCTGGGTTGTGATTCTGTGTTCCAGTATTATATACACTGACTTTTATATCATTCCCCCCTTGCTAGCAAGGGAAGGATAGAGACATACCTGAGGACGTTTTTAGTAGTAGTTTCACAGGAGAAGACTTGTTTGTGTAATGATCTTAGCATTTACCCCTTTCCAGGAAGTGCTAAGGTACTTAGAACATTAGTTCTCCTTACAGGAAAAGAGGAACTTGCTTAACCGATTATACTTTATTAATGGATGAGAAAGTAAATTAGAAGATAAAAGATGTGAAGACTTAAACTACCAAGGGAATTCACTTGTGTTTTAATTAAGAAAACAGATAAAAGGCGGAGGCTTCAGGAATGTTGACATCTCTATCTAAAACTGCATAATATAGTAACATTTTTTGTGATAGTTTTTTAAAAATTTATTGAAGTGTAGTTGATTTACAATGTTGTGTTAATTTCTACTGTATAACAAAATGATTCAGTTATACATATGTATGCTTTCTTTTCCATTATGGTTTATCACAGAATATTGAATGTAGTTCTCTGTGATGTACATCAGGACTTTGTTGTTTATCCATTTTACACGTAAAAGTTTGCATCTGCTAATCTTAAACTTCTAATCCATCCTTCTCCCACCCACCTCCTGCTTTGTACACACAAGTCTCTTCTCTATGTCTGTGACTTTGTTTCATAGACACGTTCTTCTGTGTCATATTTTAGATTCTGCATATAAATGATATCATATATCTTTGTCTGTCGGACTTTCTTCACTTTAATGTGATAATCTCCAAGTCCATCCATGTTTGGCAAATGGCTTTATTCCATCTTTTTTGCGGTTGAGGAGTATTCCATTGTGTATGTGCTGCATCTTTATGCTTCATCTGTCGATGGACATTTAAGTTGTTTCCATGTCTTGGCTATTGTAAATAGTGCTGCAGTGAACACTGGGATGCGCATCTTTTTTTTTTTTTCAGTTATTTATTTTTGTATTTGGCTGGATCTTCGTCGCTGCGCGAGGACTTTCTCTACTTGCAGCTAGTGGGGGCTGCTCTTTAGTTGCTATGCTCGGAGCTCTCTTTGTGGTGACTTCGCTTGCTGTGGAGCACTGGCTCTAGGGCATGCGGGCTCCAGTAGTTGTGGTATGTGGGCTCAGTAGTCGCAGTTCCTCGATTTGAGAGCCTAAGCTCAGTAGCTGTGGTGCATGGACTTAGTTGTAGTTGCCTCTTGGCATGTGGGATCTTCCCAGACCAGGGATTGAAGTCATGTCCCTTTGCATGGTGGGCAGATTTTTAACCACTGGACCACCAGGGAAGTCCTGCATATCTTCTCAAATTTTATTTAGTACTTTTCTCCAGATAGATATGCCCAGGAGTAGGATGCAGATCATATGGCAACTCTTAATTTTTTGAGGAAATTCCATACTGTTTGCCATAGTGGGTGTATCAGTTTACATTCCCACCAATCATGAAAGAGGGTAGCATTTATAATCTGTAGACTTTTTATTTAAGGCTTTCAAAAATTAATTAGTTAATTTTGGCTGCACTGAGTCTTCATTGCTGTGCTCAGGCTTTCTAGAGGCAGGCGGGTTTCTTGTGGCAGTGGCTTCTCTTGTTGCAGAACACAGACTCGAGGTACACCAGCTTAGTCACCCCACAGCATGTGGAATCTTCCCAGACCAGGAATCAAATCTGTGTCCCCTGAATTGGCAGGCGGATTCTTATCCACTGGACCACTAGGAAAGTCCTGTGTATTTTTTTCTTTTAATATTTTAATTTATTTATAATGGGTGTGGGTAGTGGGCTGGGGACAGAGATTGAAAATAACAATCCAAAAACAACAGAGATAGAGGGTGTGGACAGCGTATTCATTTCCTATTGTTGATGTAACAAGTTACCACACTGAGTGGCTTACAGTGATGCAAAGGTATTATCTGACAGTTGTGGAGGGCAGAAGTCCTGAAGTCTGTGCTGGCAGGGCTGCAGTTCTTCTGGTGGCTCTGGGGTGTATCCCTGCCCTTGCCTTTCCCAGCTCCTGGAGGCTGCACTCATGGCTCCTTCCTTCATCTTCAGAGCTCTGACTTCTGCTCACACATCCCTTCCCTCTGATTTTGACACTCCTGCCCTTTTTTTTTTTGGTATGGACCCTTGTGATTACATTGGGCCCACCTGAATAATCAAGCACACTCTTCACATCTCATGATCCTTTATTTATCACAACCAGCAAAATCCCCCCTTTTTTCTGTATGAGATGACATATTCACAGGTCCTGGGGACTAGAATGCAGACATCTCTGGGGGCCATTATTCAGCTACCACAATTTTTTTTTTAATTGGAGGATAATTGCCTAACAATGTGGTGTTGGTTTTTGCTGTACAACAACGTGAATCATTCATAAGTATACATATAGCCCCTCCCTCTCGAATCTCTCTCCCACCCCTCTACCCCACCATACCACACCCCTGCCTTCCCACCCCTCTCGGAAGTCACAGAGCACCAGGCTGAACTCTGTGGGTTATATAGCAGCTTCCAGGGCATGTGAGATCTTCCCAGACTGGGGATTGAACCCACGTTCCCTGCACTGGCCAGGTCGATTCTAAGCCAGCCATCTGCTGTACACGTGGGAGGGTGTGTGTGTCAGTGCTGCTCTCTCAGTTCATCCCACCCTCTCCTTCCCTTGCTGTGTCCACATGTCCATTCTCTACGTGTGTCTCCATTCCTGCCCTGCAGATAGATTCATCAGCACCATTTTTCTAGATTCCATACGAACGTGAAGTCGCTCAGTCATGTCCGACTCTTTGCGACCCCATGGAGTGTAGTCTACCAGGCTCCTCCCTCCATGGGATTCTCCAGGCAAGAGTACTGGAGTGGGTTGCCATTTCCTTCTCCAGGGGATCTTCTGGACCCAGGGATCGAACCCCAGTCTCCCGCATTCCAGGCAGAGTCTTTAACCTCTGAGCCACCAGGGAAGGTTCCATATATATGTATTAATATATGATATTTATTTTTCATTTCTGACTCACTTCACTTGTATAACAGGCGCTGGGTTCATCCACCTCAGTTCAGTTGACTCAAATTTGTTTGGTTTTATGGCTGAGTAATATTCCATCGTATATACGTACTGTAACTTCTTTATCCTTTCGTCTGTTGATGGACGCCTAGGTTGTTTCCATGTCCTGTCTATTGTAAATAGTGCTGCAGTGAATACTGAGGTACAAATTATGGTTTACTCAGAGCATGTGCCCAGTCGTGGGGTTGCTGGGTCATACGGTAGTTTTATTCCTAGTTTTTTAAGGAGCCTCCATATTGTTCTCCACAGTGTCTATATTGCATTCCCACCAACAGTGCAGTACATTCTCTGCAGAATTTATTGTTTTGTAGATTTCTTAATGATGGCCATTCTGACTGGTGTGCGGTGATACCTCACTTTAGTTTTGATTTGCATTTCTCTAATACTTAATAAAGTAACATTTAAAAAAATGGATACAACTGTACAATGAATATTAAAAAGACAATTTGGATAATTCTTGAATAGAACTGGATAGAGTAAGGATTTTACTTTATAAAAATCTTTAAAGTATAGAATACATACTCTAACTCATAATTATCAGTCATCATTTGATTTAAGCTTATTTTTTCCTTTCTTAAAAATTTATTTTTAAATTGAAGGATAATTTTAAGCTTATTTTTAATTATATAAAATGTATTCTCTTTATGAAAAATAGCATAAAGCAGAAATCTTTGAATTCCTCTCCACTATCCTTCTTCCTTCTTGGAAATAACTTACTATTTTGGAGGATATAATCCTTCTCTTTTTTGGCTTTAAAGCTATCTCTCTGTTTTAAAAAGTGTTCCTTTTTTTTTTTTTTTAAATACTAATAGTGTCATGCTGATGAATTGTTAACATCCTGCTTTTTGTTTAAAAAACTGAATATGTCTTTATTATTTGTTAATGTTATATAGAGATGTACTTCATTCTTTTAGTATTGTATGATATGGGTATATTGTATATTTAGCCATTCTCCTAATTTTGAATTTAGATATTTTTCCCTCAATATTTCATAATTTCAAACAGAACTGAAATAAGCATGTTCAGTTTATCTTCTTTATGTTTTTATGAGAATGGTCCTTTAGGTTATATTGATAGACGTGAAATTGTTGGGCTATAAGGAATGTGTGTTTAAAATTTGGATGATACCATCAAATTTCTTTAGTTTTTTACTTTTTAATGTATTACGAACATTTTTAAAGTTACAAAAAATAGCCTAGCACAGTGAACATCCATATGTCCATCACCAAATTTAGCAGTTATCAAAAATATGTTATACTTCTTATTTTAAAGCAAATTGCATCTCTCATGTCATTTTATCATTACATACTTCAAAGTATATCTCAAAAAAAAAAAAGAGTCCTAGGACTTTCCTGGTGGTCGGTCCAGTGGTTAAGAATCTGCCTTGCAGTGCAAGGGATGTGGGTTCAACCCCCAGTGCCGGAAGAACTCACATGCTGTAGAGTAACTAAGCCCAAGCACTGAAACACTGATCCCAAGTGCCACAACTAGAGGGTGTGTGTAAATCCATTTACTGTAGTGAAAGATCCCCAGGGATGCAATGAAAATCCCGTGTGCTGCAACTAAGACCCAACGCAGTCCCCCCTTCCCCCAAAATACAGTCCGTTGTAAAGTAGAAATTAATTTCACTTTGTTTTAAGCCTGTGTATTTTCCCACTTGTTAACACTGACCCTCATTCAGCAGCAAATGTATTACTTATACCCTTGAGATTCATTTGAGCCCAATTTGTTAGCTTGTTTTCCTTTCATTTACTTCCCTGGTGGCTCAGATGGTAAAGCATCTGTCTACAATGCGGGAGACCCGAGTTCGATCCCTGGGTTGGGAAGATCCCCTGGCGAAGGAAGTGGCAATCCACTCCAGTACTACTGCCTGGAAAATCCCATGGACCAGAGTAGCCTGGTAGGCTACAGTCCATGGGGTCGCAAAGAGTTGGACACGACTGAGCGACTTCACTTTCACTTTCCTTTCATTTAGTAAGTAAATTCTTTTTGTTTGCACCAATATTGTAAAACTTTTCATCACATTTTCTCATTCTCTTAATGGCTGTTGGAACTAAAATGTAGGTAGAATAAGTGATTCAAATGGAATCTCACTTCATTGAAAAGCATAAGCATACTAGTAATCTAGTCGTCTACTTTTTTTATATTCTCTATCACAAATCTGAATTGTCCAAATGTTTGAATTCAGTATTTAAAGTTATTTTCAGTGACTTGATTTTTGTGACTTTATTGCAGACTTTCGAATCGGCTGTGCAAGAGAATGTCAGCATTAATGGGCAAGCATGGCAGGAAGCTTCAGACGATTGCTTTATGGGTATGTGACTTCACTTTGTCCCTCTGTCATTCATTTCTGAGTTATTTTTGTAGCCATTCCATTTTATTTCCTGCCATGTCACATGGAAGATTCCTTCTAGGATCTTAGTTCCCCAACCAGGGATCAAGCCCATGCCCCCTGTAGTGGAAGCTTGAAGTCCTAACCATTGGACTACCAGGGAATTCCTACCTGTTTTCAATGTCACCTCTTTACTGGTAGAGTTCCTTTACTGGAAGAAAAGAGAAAATTAATCTAGAATACTATTAAGGTCATACACTGAGGCAAAAAACATAGTGGTTACCATGATCCTTTATATATGCCATCTGGCATTCCCACAAGACTTTCATCTGGTCAGTCTTCAAAAGTACCCTTGTCAGTAGCTTATTGGAAAATACAATACCAGAGAACTATCGTGAGATGAAGAAGCAGGCCCAGAGAATTAAGCATATTCCTATGCTTAATACTTGATAAATCAAATTATATTTTTATAATTGATCCTTTGAGTAGATAGTGAAATACTCTTAGAAATGTGAAGTTAGACTGTGTAAGTACCATATAAAGAATGAGTTTAATATTTGCAGAAACCTCCTTAAAAAGACAGAATATTTTGCTGGTCCAGGCAGACTAGATTGCACCCTACCTAATAAAGGTGACATATTTAAAGAAATTCAAGTTTTAATAGAAAATGGTCAGTGTAGGAAGGAAAAAAATGTAGTAGAAAAAGAATGATCAGCGTGGGAAGAGAGACAGAATTCTCCAGCAATGTCCAGGAAAAGGGCTGTCCAGACAGGAGGACTGTCAGGCGACCTTATTGGTTGCCACGGTGGTAGTGCAGAGATCTGACCAGTGTAGACTGATGTCTCTGCTAGCTGTTAAGATTAACCACTTAAACCTTTGAGCTTATTCCAAGCCCTGTCAAGTAATTCTCTATGGCTATAGTTTTTCTTCTCAGCATTAAGATAATTCTTTGCTCAGAAGACTTTACTCTCTACTCCTTGGCATCATTATAATTACCTCTTCAAAGACACCCAGAGTTCACTTTGTGGTTTACATGTTAAAATGGAAAAAACAACATCAGATTTTTCAACTGTTATCAGAGTGATTGCCAATTAGTGGGGAAAGGCAGCATATCAGAATCACCTAGGAGTATTTTCAAACTAGACAGCCTTTACTGGGTGTTTATGTGACTGTTGTTCTGTGAAGTCAGTTTGGAACTGCTGTGTTGTTCGGTCCAGACTGCCTTTAGTGTATGATTCATCAGTTTATAGATCAACATGTGTATTTTCTGACAGGTTGACAGCATGAGTGGATGGCTGAAACCTGGATGTTCTCTGTCCCTTTCCCCCCCTCATAACTCTGAGGGGAAATAGTTGAGAATACTGCAGTTTTACCTTCTTTCATGGGCACTTAATAAATGTCAGACACCATACCAAGTTCCAGGAAATAAATGAAAAGATATGACTCTTAGCATTTAGGAACTCATCATTAAAGGAAGGAAATAGACAAAAACGCATTACTCCTCAGAAAGTGGGAGAAGACATAACAGAGTAGGTTGCTATTAAATGCATTTAATAAATAAAAGTATAGACAGAAAGGAGGTTGGAAGGACGTTTGAAGCAAAGAAAAAAGCATGTCCAAGGCACAAAGTGAAAGTCGCTCAATCATGCCCAACTCTTTGCCACCCCATGGACTATACAGTCCTTGGAATTCTCCAGGCCAGAATACTGGAGTGGGTAGCCTGTCCCTTCTCCAGCGGATCTTCCCAACTCAGGAATCAAACTGGGGTCTCCTGCACTGCAGGTGGAGTCTGCACTGCAGCTGAGCTATCAGGGAAGCCCTAAAGGCACAAAGGAGTGATATGTTTGGAAAATGTCAGAAGTGAATTGAGATAGATGAGGCCAAGTTGGGACCAAATCACATAAAGCCCAGTAGAGTATGCTGAGGAATATGTACTTTATCCTGTAGATCAGGGGTCCCCAACCTCTGATGATCTGAGGTGGAACTGATGTAATAATAATGTAAGTAAAGTGCACAGTATATGTAATGCCCCTAAACCACCTCCCCATAGTCCCCTCTTACCTTAAGGGGATGTATCCAGATTGTCCAGTTGATGCCTAAAATCTCAGATAGTACCAAACCCTGTGTATACTATTTAAAAAAAAATTGTATTGAAGTATGGTTTACAATGTTGCTCTTCTTCTGTACAGCAAAGTGACTCAATAATATACATGTATTATATTCTTTTCCATTATGGTTTGTCACAGAATATTGAGTACAGTTCCCAGTGCTAGTAGGCCTTTGTTGTTTATCCATCCTATATATAATTATGATTAAGTTTAGTTTAGAAATTAAGCTTAATGAGATTAACAACAATAACTAATAATAAAATAGAACGATTATAATAATATTCTGTAATGAAAATTATGTGAATGTGGTCTCTTTCCCTCACTCTCAGAATATCTTACTGTATAAATTTAATGCCTTTTCTGTCTGAACTAAAGACTTACCATGCACTGTGGCTGTAACCTTTGCAGTTTGAGGAATGACAACAAAGCTAACACAAATTTCTTTTTTCTTCTTCACAATTTCATGGATAGAAGATTTATTCTTACCGTAGATCTTAGCAATCTCAGCCTACAATATTTTTCCTTATTAAGTTGCAGACTTCTGCCTTTTCACTTAATGGAAGCACCTTACAGCTTCTCTTTGCTGTATTTTATTTTTTAAAAAATTCATTTATCATTTTTGGCTGTGTTGGGTCTCTGCTGCACGGGTTTTTCTCTGTTAAAGGATGTGGCGAGCAGGGGCTGCTCTCTAGTTGTGGTGTGTGGGCTTCTCCTTGAGGTGGCTTCCCTTGTTGCAGAGCATGGGCTCAGGGCTCAGGCTTCAGTAGCTGCGGCTCGTGGGCTCTAGAGCACAGGCTCAATTAGCTGTGGGCTTAGTTGCTCCGCAGCATGTGGGATCTTCCCAGACAAGGGATCGAATCTGTGTCACCTGCATTGGCCGGCAGATTCTTTACCACTGAGCCACCAGGGAAGCCCTTCTTTGCCCTGTTTAAATTGCCAGCGTCACAACTCTTGTGCTTTGGGGCCATTATTAAGTAAAATAGGGTTGGTTGAACACAGACACAGAGATACTGCAACAGTGGATCTGATAATCAGGGTGGCTGCCAAATGACTAATGGGCAGGATAAACTGGACAAAGGGATGGTTCATGTCTTGGGTGGGATGGAGCAGGACAGCCTGAGATTTCATCATGCTACTCAGAATGGCACACAATTTAATACTTAGGAATTGTTTATTTCTGAAATTTTTCATTTAATATTTTCAGACTGTGGTTGACCATGGGTAACTGAAACTGCAGAAAGTGAAACCACAGATAAGGGTGCACTACTGTAACAAGAAAAAGTGTGTGTTTTAGAATCTAACTGCTGACTGTGTCCGGGACAGATTGGAGAAGGGAGAAATTCAAGGGAGAACCTCTCAGACCTTAGGAAGTTATTGCAGTAACACAGCCAAAGACGGTGAAGACCACCCTAAGAAAGAGAAAAGAAAGATGGGTTCGAGAGATGTTCAGAAGATAGAATTAATAAGGTTTGTATTTGATCTAATACATAGAATCAATTAGTAAGTTTCACAAGGGCAGAGGCTTTTGTGTTTTGTTCACTGAGATTATTGTGCATATGAGTGAACAAATGAAAGAATGAATATACAAGTGAGACCAACTTTCTCCTTGCCCCTCTACTCTGAGAGGGCTATCCCCCGTGCCTGAATGAAGATCAAAGATCACACATACTGCAGCTGTGCCCTGGTGTAGCCAAATAAATAAATATATTTTTTAAAAAAGAATTAAAAAGTAAGTTCCTTGAGAGCAGGGAATATATATATTTTTCTCATCACTATATTTTCAGTACTTGGCTTGGCACATAGTATATGGTTGGCCAAAGGTTCCTTTGGTTTTTTAAGTAAAAAATAAGACAGTCTTTCATTTTCATCAAGAACTTCACTGAACAACATATTCATTGTTTTGTTCCACTACCTTCTGCCATTTTTCAGGCAACTTCATAATTCCATCTTCCCAAAACTTTTTATCTTTTTAAGCAAAGAACTGTTCAGGTTCCTTTTACAGTCTTCCAGGAAACAGAAATTTTTTTCCATTAAGAGAATTTTGTAAAGAGTGAAATGGGCACTTGAAGGTGCAGTGTCTGGTGAATATAGTGAATGAAATCAGGACTTCCCAGCCAGGCTGTAATGGTTTTTGTCGGGTCATCAAAGAAGCATGTGGTCTTGGGTTATCTCAGTGGAAGATGATGTGTTTTCTGTTGACTGATTCCAGACACTTTTCACCTATTGCTTGGAAGCAGCACTTGTTGGAATGAATTGCTTGGTTTTCTGGAAGGAGCTCATAATAGAGGACTCCCTTTGAGTCCCACTATATATACAACATAACCTTTGGATGAAGACCAACCTTTGGTGTGATTTGTGGTGGTTCATTTCACTTGCCTCATAATCTCTTCTGTTCCACACTATTGTACAATATCCACTTTTCATCTCCTGTCACATTTGCTTTAAAACAGGACATTTTTCATTATGTTTCATTAGAGAATCACATATGGAAATATGCTCAAGAAGGTTTTTTTCGCTTAACTTATGCGAAACCTAAACATCAAGTGATGAACATAACCAGGCTGTGCAAATGATTTTCAGTGCTAGATTTGGATATTTTGAGTATGTTGACTATCTTCTGCATGGTGTAATGTTGACTGTTCTCGATTAATGTCTCAATTTGATCGCTCATAACTTCAGTTGGTCTACCTACCCATGGAGCATTGTCCCTTTAGAAAACTCCAGCATGAAACTTCACAAACTACTTTTGACATGTTCAGTTGGTCACAACATCTTCTCTATACACTGCACAAAATTTTCTTTTGTGTTTCAGGTGTATTTTTATGTTTCTTGAAATAATAAAGCATAATATGCTGAAAATGTTGCTTTCTTCTTCTATGATCAATATTAAAATGGCTACTCAAAAATTCACCAATTGATAAACTTTTTTTTAAAATACACCCTGATATGACAGCTGTCACAGTACACTCTTAACAAAATTGTTAATGAAATTTAAGACAATTAAGCACTACTAGAGCTAGTTACGGGAAAAAACAAACAAACCTTTTGGCCAACCCAGTACGTATTTGTTTAGTCGCTAAGTCGTATCCAACTTTTTATGACCCTATAAACTGTAGCCGGAGAAGGCAGTGGCACCCCACTCCAGTACTCTTGCCTGGAAAATCCCATGGATGGAGGAGCCTGGTAGGCTGCAGTCCATAGGGTTGCTAAGAATTGGGCACGACTGAGCAACTTTACTTTCACTTTTCACTTTCATGCATTGGAGAAGGAAATGGCAACCTGCTCCAGTGTTCTCGCCTGGAGAATCCCAGGGACAGAGGAGCCTAGTGGGCTGCCGTCTATGGGGTCGCACAGAGTCGGACACGACTGAAGTGACTTAGCAGCAGCATAGACTGTAGCCTGCCAGGTTCCTCTGTCCATGGGATTTCCCAGGCAAGAATACTGGAGTGGGTTGCCATTTCCTTCTCCAGGGGATCTTCCTGACCCAGGGATTGAACCCACGTCTCCTGCATTGAGGTGAATTCCTTACCCCTGAGCCAATGGGGATGCCAGAGTAATGACAAATTCTTCCCTGCTTAAATTTATGTCAGCAAATTTGGAAAACTCAGCAGTGGCCACAGCACTGGAAAAGATCAGTTTTCATTCCAATCCCAAAGAAAGGCAGTGCCAAAGAATGCTCAAACTACTGCACAATTGCATGCATCTCACACACTAGCAAAGTAATGCTCAAAATTCTCCAAACCAGGCTTCAGCAGTACATGAACCATGAACTTCCAGATGTTCAAGCTGGATTCAGAAACACAGAGGAACCAGAGATCAAATTGCCAACATCTGTTGGATCATCGAAAAAGCAAGAGAGTTCCAGAAAAACATCTATTTCTGCTTTGTTGACTATACCAAAGCCTTTGACTCTGGGGATCACAACAAACTGAAAAATTCTTCAAGAGATGGGAATACCAGACCACCTGACCTGACTCTTGAGAAACCTGTATGCAGGTCAGGAAGCAACAGTTAGAACTGGACAGCAACAGACTGGTTCCAAATCAGGAAAGGAGTATGTCAAGGCTGTATATTGTCACCCTGCATATTTAACTTAGATGCAGAGTACATCATAAGAAATGCTGGGCTGGAAGAAGCACAAGCTGGAATCAAGATTGCCAGGAGAAATATCAATAACCTCAGATATGCAGGTGACACCACCCTTATGGCAGAAAGTGAAGAAGAACTAAAGAGCCTCTTGATGAAAGTGAAAGAGGAGAGTGAAAAAGTTGGTTAAAACTCAATATTCAGAAAACTAAGATCACGGCATCCGATCCCATCACTTTATGGCAAATAGATGGGGAAACAATGGAAACAGTGTCAGACTTTATTTTTGGGGGCTCCAAAATCACTGCAGATGGTGACTGCAGCCATGAAATTAAAAGACACTTGCTCCTTGGAAGAAAAGTTATGACCAACCTAGACAGAATATTAAAAAGCAGAGACATTACTTTGCCCACAAAGGTCTGTCTAGTCAAGGCTATGGTTTTTCCAGTAGTCATGTATGGATGTGAGAGGTGGACTATAAAGAAAGCTGAGTGCTGAAGAATTGATGCTTTTGAACTGTGGTGTTGGAGAAGACTCAAGAGTCCCTTGGACTGCAAGGAGATCCAACCAGTCCATCCTAAAGGAAATCAGTCTTGAATATTCATTGGAAGGACTGATGGTGAAGCTGAAACTCCAATACTTTGGCCACCTGATGCAAAGAACTGACTCTTTGGAAAAGAACTTGATGTGCTGAGAAAGATTGAAGGCAGGAGGAGAAGGGGATGACAGAGGATGAGATAGTTGGATGGCATCACCGACTCGATGGACGTGAGTCTGAGTAAACTCTGGGAGTTGGTGATGGACAGGGAGGCCTGACGTGCTGCGGTCCATGGGGTCACAAAGAGTTGGACACTGAACTAAATTTATAGATTTCAGTTTTTAGCTTTATCATTAGGTGGCGCTAAGAAACCATTTTCTCTACACAGAAGATTTACCTGGGAGACTTGTTTTTGATACCTGATTGTGAAATATTAACAATATTCCTTTCAGGCTAGTGATTGAACTTTTAAAATAATGAATTAAAATATAGGGAAGGCTGCTCATTTAAATGAATATTCAAAGTAATAATGACTATATCTCATAATGCTCTCAGAAGAAGTAATTTAGTTGGACTTAGTGAATATTTTTTTGATGAATGCAAGGTCATACGTGACCTCATTAATCTTTACCTGATATGTACGTTTATGCTGATGTATGTCAGCAGTGTCTCAAAATGTTCCCCAGTATGTATTTAACATGTTTCAGACGTCTCCATAATGAAGCTCTCTACTCAGTAAGATAAATAGATCTATTTCTGCCATAGACTTTGACATAGCAGAACACACAGGATGCAAAATCAGTTAAGCCGAGGACATAGCTTTTTAGTATTTTTGACTATTTAAAGTTCGCTACTTTAAAAAAATAATTTCCAGGGACTTCCCTGGTGGTCCAGTGATAAGAATGCGGCTTGCAATGCAGGGGACCAGGGTTCCTTCCCTGGTCAGAAACTTAGATCCCACATGCCCTGGGGTAACTAAGCCACAACTGGAGAGCCCCCATGCCATCCAATACAGCCAAATAAATAAGTAAAAATAAAAAATAATTTTCAAAATAAGGTTAATGTATTCCCTGCATTCATTTCATCTGAGGTGCTTAATTTCTGGGCCTCATTCCAGAGACCTCTGTTGAGAATCAAAATTTCTCCCCTTCTTACAAAAGAATGTGTACTATATGACTTCACTTATATAAAATTCTAGGAAATGAAAACTAGAATATAGTGATGAAAATTTGGTGAGTGGTTGCCTGGGATAGAGAGCAGTTTGGAAGGAGCTGGAGGGGGACATTACAGGGGAACATAAGGAAACTTTTAGGGTGAGGATTATGTTCATTATCTTGACTGTGGTGGTGGTTTCAAGGGTATACACATGTCAAAACTTACCAAATTGTGTATTTTAAATATGTGCAGTTCACTGTATGACAGTTTTACCTCAATATAGCTGTTTTTTAGGTCTGACAAGTTCTCCAGGTGATTATTCATTCTCTAGGAGTTTGAGAATCAGTACAGTTGACTTTTGAACAACATAGATTTGAACTGCAAGGATCCACTTATATAGGAATTTTTTTTCACCGTATATATACTACAGTACTACATGATTTGTAGTTGGTTGAATACACAGATGTGGAAACTATAAAGTTATGTTTGGATTTTTGATGGTGTGAAGGGTTGGTGCCCATAACTCCCACATTGTTCAAGGGTCTACTGTATTTTAAAACACAGGAAAGCAGCTGATAAGATAGCTTTAGCCAAATCAAAGAAATAATAAAATCAAATGTTAAATGCTTTCAGTGTGGTTCTTTCATTATATTATCATCCTTCTTTCCTTATACTTTATCCTGCAGCCATTTAGAACTTTTTCCTAAAGACTCTTGATCTTGCTGATGCTGTTTTCTCTGCTTCATGTGCTTCTCCATATTATTTTTCCCTACCTTTTTTTAATGCAATTTATTTACACTTATATCAGTATTTCAAGATCCAATTCAAATGTTACTTTCTCTTTAAAGTCTCAGATTCCCAAGGCGTAGTACTGTTCAGGTTGTCCTTTGTCCTGCTAGCATTTTGTTCACACCTCCACTGCTTTTGTGAACTTGTTTTGCAGTTATCCGTAGTTTCTTCCAGTGAACCATGTGCTTTTAGAGAACAGGGGTTGCGTTATATTCATCTTTGTATTTCTCTCTCTTTTTTTTTAAAGTTATTTTTCTGTCTTGTCATTAAAATTTTCTATTACAGGGTTAGTTTTACGTCATTTGTTATTTGATACAGATTTTAAACTAGTATTTATCTTTAATTTCATATTTACTAGCTTGACATTATAAACTGATAAGGCTTCCAGGTACAACTATACTTTTCATTTCTAATCAATAGTTCTTCAGAATATATTGTTACTATATTGGTTGGAACTGACACATGTAATATTGTTAGATAGTCTCTTATTTAATATGACTTCATGAAAATTTATTTAACATAATCATAACATTATTAATTTGTCTTAGTTTTTTGCCATAATAGAAAACTCTACATTTTTTTCTTTTTATATTTGCACAGATACTGCATGCTTTAAATTATTCTGTAGATTTTCGCCCACATATATTTTTGTGTGTCTTCTTTAGGCATTAGATTGTTGGATTTTGTCTTAATGCCAGTCAGTATGCTATGCTTTATATTAGAGATTAGTTCATTTGCTTTATACACTTTATTTGATAACTTTCTTCTAATTCCTTTGTCCTGTAAGTTTTTCCTCATTTTGTCTTTTTTTTTTTTAATCATCTTTGTATTTCTCTGATTTGGGCTTGGATTCCCACAGGGGCTCAATAAATAATTGACTTTTAAATGAATAGATGAATCAGTCACCAAAGTGAGGCATCCATTAACTTGCCATTTTTGTTTTCCTTAAATTTTGTGTTTTCTAAATTTTGTTTATTTATGTTACATTTTCATATAGAATATAAACTGTGTTTTAAGGAATTTTTTATATTATTTTTTCACTTGAAATAGATTCTGATATCAAAGTCCTTGAAGACCAGTTTGATGAAATCATAGTTGATTTAGCCACAAAACGTAAGCAGTATCCCAGAAAGATCCTTGAATATGTCATCAAAATCATAAAGGCACAACAAGAGATTCTGGTAAGATGATTTACCTTTAAAATAGTAAATTTTATGTAATGTCTGTTTTACTACAGTAAAAAAGTTAAAGTATAAGATCAAGTGGAGATAAATAATATTTCGGTTTCTTTGTTTTTCATGCCTGAATTACTACTGCTTGTCTATTATAAAACTTCCCCTTTCTAAGTCACTCTAGGTTTTCAATACTGTTGATAATAAAGTAGGATTTGAAGATGGAAGACTGACAATAACTTAATTCTGAGTCCAGGAAGGAGAAAGAAATTTATTTTTTAAGCCTCTTCTATTTGTGATTTGTATTTGGCACATTATTTGTATATAGTTATGTATTTTGGGAGACTCTTGTCTTTGCTATGTATTTTGGTGATGAAGATTGAGACTACCTGTTTATAATGCCAAAATTTGCTTTATGAATTGTGTGTAATTTCTTTTGCTCCAAAAATTATGACGAGGCAGAAGGAGGTTTGCTGGAATGGCATTGCCTATGGAGTGAGACATAAATGTGGCTTTCAGTTTTGCTTAACGGTTTGTCCTTACTTTTTGAAATTAGCATACTCACATATAAATTTTCCAGTTGCTTAGTTTTCAGGAATTGCTTCAGAGAGTGAAGCAGGTACTTTATCTAAAATATTTTACTTACCATTCTATGAGAAAAAATAGTTATAAGCAAAATTTTTCTTATTTCTTCCATAGAAATGTCAGTTCTCCAAGAAATACCCCACTCCTATCTCCCTCATCTACTTTTAAAATTTCCTCAGGAAAAACATTCAAAATGTATTTATTTTCCAGTATCTTTCTCCCTATTACTACCCTTCCTCCCTGCTCCCACCCTCTCCATCAAAAAACCTGTAGTCAGTATTACATAAAAGAAAGTTTGCTGACCTAGATGGGGTGTTGCTGTGGAAGTTTAAAAATTGATGTAAAAATGAATGGGGTGAGGATACTAAAGACAGCTTTAAAACAAACAAACAAAAAACTTTTTTGGTTCCTGCTGCTTTGGGCATGAGAAAGGACATTTTCCACTTCCTTTTTGCCTGAATTATGGATCCTGTTCTTAGAGTTCTGCTACTGCAGTCCCAGTGTATCACAGGTAGGCATTAGTATGCTGACACTTTTAAAAACAGATTTCTGTGTGAATGTGAGTTCAAGTTCTAACCACTTGTCTTAAAATGAACTTTTGAAAAACAGTCCGTTAATAGTTTGAAAACTACCTTATAGTTTAAGATTCTGTCACTGTGCCTTTAATTTGCTTGTATGCTTCTGTATGTTGCTGCTTCTTAGTGTATGCAGTAGGTGGCAGTACTCTAAAAGGTATAAATCAGGCTTAATTTGATCTGTTCTTTTCTCCTCCCTTCCCTACAGGATCTAATTTGGACGTTTGTTTTGTTTTGGGGTTTTTTTGGCAAAAGAATGATACTGCTAACTAATATTTATTTATATTAGCCAAAGAAAATGTTTCTGTAAGTCACCTAGTTGTTAATTTAAATCTGTTTTATTTTATGTTTAGAAGCAGTACCACCCTGTTGTACATCTGTTGGACCTAAAATATGACCCTGATCCAGGTGAGCCAGTATTCATTTGTGGTAAAAATGAAGCATGAGCTTGTAACTTTAGGAGTTCCTGATACTCCTTTAAAGGATTTAGCATCAGGGGTATCTTCCCTTTGATGCTCTCACTCCCAGTCAAGTCTTTTTCTCACTTAGGTTTATGAGAACTAGCTCTAAACCTACCATCTCAGAATTTCCAGGGTCAGGACCCAGGAATCTGGACTTCCATTAAGCAGTCTCCTAACCTAGAGTATTACACCTTCTCCATCTGCCTTCTCCTATAATACCCTCCCATCTTTAATACTATTATATTATCCATTCTTTGCATTACAGCCAAAGTGACTATTAAAGCACTCATAGTATCTTTTCTTCTTGTGATAACCATCATTGGTTTTTCATCATTTACAGAATAAAATCCAATAAAAATATAATATTGAACTTAAGAGATATGTACACTTGTTACACCTTTGAATTCAGTTCTGTTTTCCACTTAAGTGCATCTTGTAAAACACAAAGAAATAAAAAGAATATAAACTTTGTAAATCCAGCAACAGAACTAACATTGCTAAAAATGTGGATCATGCATATTTTTAAATAACTCTATTCTTACCTTGAAAAATGTGTAACAATTTTCCTAAGAGACATTTTGGAATTTGCCTTTGGCTCTCTAAAGTACCAATTTTGAAGTCTTTGTAAAACAGTTAAGATCTTGATTTATTTGTATGGGATTTCTATACTTATGGCTTTGAATACCTCACCCTTGTTGAATTCTGATTTACCTTCTAACATGTCCCCTGCCCTTTCAAAGTGTCCCAAGCCAATGGGATAAACTGAGAGGGGGAAGCAAATGCAGGCTGAAGTTGGCTAAAATTATCACAGTCATTGCGTTTGACAATAAACATTAACCTAGTAACACTTACTTTGTTATCGGTTTGGTTTGGTTCAGTTCATTCACTCAGTTGTGTCTGAATCTTTGCGACCCCATGGACTGCAGCATGCCAGGCTTCCCTGTCCATTACCAATTCCCAGAGCTTGCTTAAACTTATGTCCATCGAGTCGGTGATGCCATCCAACCATCTCATCCTCTGTCGTCCCCATCTCCTCCTGCCTTCAGTCTTTCCCAGCATCAGGGTCTTTTCCAATGAGTCAGTTCTTCGCATCAGGTGGCCAGAGTTTTGGAGCTTCAGCTTCAGCATCAGTCCGTCCAGTGAATATTCAGGACTGATTTCCTTTAGGATGGACTGGTTGGATCTCCTTGCAGTCCAAGGGATTCTCAAGAATCTTCTCCAGTACCACAGTTCAAGAGCATCAGTTCTTCAGTGCTCAGCTTTCTTTATGGTCCATATCTCACATGCAGTCATAACTACTGGAAAAACCATAGCTTTGACTAGATGGACCTTTGTCGGTAAAGTAATGTCTCTGCTTTTTAATATTATGTCTAGGTTGGCCATAACTTTCCTTCTAAGGAGCAAGCATCTTTTAATTTCATGGCCGCAGTCACCATCTGCAGTGATTTTGGAGCCCCTCAAAATAAAGTCTATCACTGTTTCCACTGTTTCCCCATCTATCTACCAAGAAGTGATAGGACCAGATGCCATGATCTTAGTTTTCTGAATGTTGAGCTTTAAGCCAACTTTTTCACCTCTTTCACTTTCATCAAGAGGCTCTTTAGTGCTTCACTTTCTGCCATAATAGTGGTATCATCTGCATATTTGAGGTTATTGATATTTCTCCTGGCAATCTTGATTCCAGCTTGTGCTTTATCCAGCCCAGCATTTCTCATGATGTATTCTGCATATAAGTTACATAAGCAGGGTGACAATATACAGCCTTGATGTACTCCTTTTCCTATTAGGAACCAGTCTGTTGTTCCATGTCCAATTCTAACTGTTGCTTCCTGACCTGCATACAGGTTCCTTAAGAGGCAGGTCAGGTGGTCTGGTATTCCCATCTCTTTCAGAAATTTCCACAGTTTATTGTGATCCACACAGTCAAAGGCTTTGGCATAGTCAATAAAGCAGAAATAGATGTTTTTCTGCAACTCTCTTGCTTTTTCAATGATCCAGAGGATGTTTGCAATTTGATCTCTGGTTCCTCTGCCTTTTCTAAATATCTGATGTCACACACCTTCAAATAGACAATTACTGTAACTGCTTGATATGTCTAATCTTAGATCTTTATCAGTACATTTGTATGTGGGCAGATAGACATAGGGAGTTTTGAGTTGTTAATATATATACAATATATTTTATTCTTTTTTTTTTTTTTCATTCAACTATGTAACATACGGTTCATCTCTGTGCTTCTTACTGGTAATTTTTTTATGCTTTTGTACACATGCACACAATTTTATTTAAATAGAGTATACACTTTTTTTTTTTTTTTGGTTTTGG
Source organism: Bos indicus (assembly GCF_029378745.1). Classification (NCBI taxonomy): domain Eukaryota; kingdom Metazoa; phylum Chordata; class Mammalia; order Artiodactyla; family Bovidae; genus Bos; species Bos indicus. Next base: position 71,591,435 of record NC_091775.1, read on the forward strand.
ATAGGGAGGATTTTTTAATTTGTTTTGCTTGCTTCCTCTTCTCATCTTCCACTCACAACTCCATGTATAATTTGTCTGAGGACTCTCATCTTCTAGAAAATCTTTAACTTAATCTTTCAACTTTGCTTATCATTTCTTCTGTTTTTGTACTATTCTTGTTATAATGTCTGTTATGATTTCCTTTACTATTGCATGCATGCTAAGTTGCTTCAGTTGTTTCTGACTTTTTGTGACTCTCTGGACTGTAGCTCACCAGGCCCCTCTGTCCATGAAATTCTCCAGGCAAGAATACTGGAGTGGGTTGTCACGCTCTCCTCCAGGAGATCTTCTTGACCCAGGGATTGGAACCATGTCTCTTAAGTTTCCTGCATTGGCAGGTGGGTTCTTTACTAGTAGCACCTGGGAAGCCTTTCTTTAGCTATTGGAGGATCTTAAACCTTTAGGCAATGCCAAAGAATGCTCAAACTACCGCACAACTGCACTCATCTCACACGCTAGTAAAGTAATGCTCAAAATTCTCCAAGCCAGGCTTCAGCAATATGTGAACTGTGAACTTCCAGATGTTCAAGCTGGTTTTAGAAAAGGCAGAGGAACCAGAGATCAAATTGCCAACATCCATTGGATCATAGAAAAAGCAAGAGAGTTCCAGAAAAACATCTATTTCTGCCTTATTGACTATGCTAAAGCCTTTGACTGTGTGGATCATAACAAACTGTGGAAAATTCTGAAAGAAATGGGAATACCAGAGCACCTGACCTGCCTCTTGAGAAACCTATATGCAGGTCAGGAAGCAACAGTTAGAACTGGACATGGAACAACAGACTGGTTCCAAACAGGAAAAGGAGTACATCAAGGCTGTATATTGTCACCCTGCTTATGTAACTTATATGCAGAATACATCATGAGAAACGCTGGGCTGGAAGAAGCACAAGCTGGAATCAAGATTGCCGGGAGAAATATCAATAACCTCAGATATGCAGATGACACCACCCTTATGGCAGAAAGTGAAAAGGAACTAAAGAGCCTCTTGATGAAAGTGAAAGAAGAAAGTGAAGAAGTTGGCTTAAAGCTCAACATTCAGAAAACGAAGATCATGGCATCTGGTCCCATCACTTTATGGCAAATAGATGGGGAAACAGTGTCAGACTTTTTTTGTTGGGGGGCTCCAAAATCACTGCAGATGGTGATTGCAGCCATGAAATTAAAAGATGCTTACTCCTTGGAAGGAAAGTTATGACCAACCTAGATAGCATATTCAAAAGCAGAGATACTACTTTGCCAGCAAAGGTCCATCTAGTCAAGGCTGTGGTTTTCCAGTGGTCATGTATGGATGTGAGAGTTGGACTGTGAAAAATGCTGAGTGCCGAAGAATTGATGCTTTTGAACTGTGGTGTTGGAGAAGACTCTTGAGAGTCCTTTGGACAGCAAGGAGATCCAACCAGTCCATCCTAAAGGAGTCCAGTCCTGGGTGTTCATTGGAAGAACTGATGCTGAGGCTGAAACTCCAATACTTTGGCCACCTCATGTGAAGAGTTGACTCATTGGAAAAGACCCTGATGCTGGGAGGGATTGGGGGCAGGAGGAAAAGGGGACGACAGAGGATGAGATGGCTGGATGGCATCACCGACTCGATGCACATGAGTTTGAGTGAACTCCAAGAGTTGGTGATGGACAGGGAGGCCTGGCGTGCTGCAATTCATGGGGTCACAAAGAACTGGACGTGACTGAACTGAACTGAAACCTTAAAATCATTTTCAGATTGCTCTATTTTTATTTTATCTGCAGCAAATTCCTCTCCTTGACATTGGTTATATTGGCTGTCTTTCATGGCTGTGATTTCTTCATATATTTAAGAATTTTGCTTAGCAAGTGTTTCCTGACCAAGTTTTTCATGTGCTTACTTTCTTATTGCTGCTTTCCCCTCTTCCTGTCTAGTAGTTTTGTGGTTGCCTTCTGTCTGGCCCTTGAACAGTCCCAGGCAAGAACCACATCTTAAATTGACACTGGGAGGGCCCCTGTTCCACTGTAATATTGGTGATAGTGGATCTAGTCACTAAGTCAGCAGGCAGCTTAATATAGGCCCTGGCTTTGAGGCATTTTCTCCCATCATCTAGTGTAGCTTTAAGTATGCTGCAGCTCAGTAGCTCAGTTTGGTTTTTTTTCCCCCAGCCTCCTTTTCAGGGTAGGAAAACTCCATTTGAACCCTTGGTTTCATGTATGAGGCCAGCTCTCCCCATTCCCTGCCCCTCTGGTGCATGTTGATACCTTTTTATCTTGTGGGGAGCAAATTCCTGGTTACTTACTGCCTATCTTCCGTCTGCCCTCCATTGGATCTGTAACTTTAGCCTGACTTAACAGCTTTTTCTCTTCTACTTTTTTCTGGTTCATAGAAATTTACTTTGTACATGCTTTGAATTTGTCTTTAAAATTTTTCTATATTTATCCAGTGGTACTTTGGACAAAAGTGGGGAGTTTATGAACTTCCAAGACCAGCTTGACTAGAAATTTAGGATACTCTTAAAAACACAAATCAACTTTCATTCCTCTCTGCTTAAAATCCTAAAGTCTTCCAATTTTAAAGAATAATAGACTTCGACCTTCTCACCATTCCTTTATGTGACCTGGTCCTTCCAGATTCATTTCAAAAGCTTTCCTTTTTGTTCTGGCCCTCTGTAGACCCTCTCTTTCAGCAAAGTGGTTCAGCTATGTGTGTGGGTATTTGTTTTTTAGTTTCTTTTCCATTGTAGGTTATTACAAGATATTGAGTAGAGTTCCCTATGCTATTAATATATAGTAAGGAGGTCCTTGTTGGTTATCCATTTTATATACAGTAGTGTGTATATTTTAATCTCAGACTCCTGATTTACCCCTCTTACACTTGGGTAACCATAAATTTGTTTCCTATGGCTGTGAGTCTGTTTCTCTTTTGTCAGTAAGTTCATTTATATCATTTTTTAAGACTCCGCATATAAGCAATACTGTGCGATACTTGTCTCTGTCTGACTTCACTTAGTCTGATAATCTCTAGGTCTATCAGTGTTGCTGCAAGTGGCATCTCGTTCTTTGTTGTGGTGAGAAGTGTCCCATTGTGTGTATGTACCACATCATCTTTGTTGACTCATTTGTCAGTAAACACCTAGTTTGTTTCCATGTCTTGACTGGCTATTGTAAATAGTCCTGCTGTGAACATAGTGTTGGCTATATGTCTTTTCGAATTACAGTTTTCTCCAGATAAATGCCCAGGAGTGGAATTGCTGAGAGATCTGTTTTTAGTTTTTAAAAGAATTGCTGTGAAAGTTGCTCAGTCGTGTCCAGCTCTTTACAACCCCATGAGTATACAGTCCATGGAATTCTCCAGGCCAGAATAATGGAGTGGGTAGCCTTTCCCTTCTCCAGGGGATCTTCCCAACCCAGGGATCGAACCCAGGTCTCCCTCATTGCAGGTGTATTCATTGCAACCTGAGCCACAAGGGAAGCCTAAGAATACTGGAGTGGGTATCCTATCCCTTCTTCAGGGGATCTTCCCGACCCAGGAATTGAACCAGAGTCTCCTGCACTGCAGGTGGATTCTTTACCAACTGAGCTATCAGGGAATCCCCAAGGAACTGCCATACCATTCTCCATAGTGGGTGCACCAATTTACATTTCCATTAGTAGTGTAGAAGGATTCCCTTTTCTCCACCCCTTCTCCAGGGTTTATCATTTGTAGCCTTTTTGATGATGGCCATTCTGACTGGTATGAGGTAAGACCTTATAGTAGTTTTGATTTGCATTTCTTGAATAATTAGCAGTGTTAAGCATCTTTTCATGTGCCTGGTGGCCTTCTGTATGTCTTCTTTGGAGGAATATCTATTTAGGTATTCTGCCCATTTATTTATTTATTGAGCTATATGAGCTGATGGTGTATTTTGGAAATTAATCCTGTCAGTCACATAGTTTGCAAGTATTTTTTCCTCAGGTTGTCTTTTTGTTTTGCTGATGGTCTCCTTTGCTGTGCAAAAGCTTTTAAGTTTAATTACGTCCCATTTGTTTATTTTTGTTTTTGTTTCCATCACTCTAGGAGACAAATCCAAAAAAAATTCTGCTGTGGTTTATGTCAGAGTGTTCTGCCTGTTTTTCTCTGGGAGTTTCATAGTATCCAGTCTTACATTTAGATTTTTAATCCATTTTAGCAAAGTTTGCTTTTGTATATGGTGTTAGAGAATGTTCTAATTTAATTCTTTTACATGTAGAGCTGTCCAGTTTTCCCAGCACTACTTGTTGAAGAGACTGTCTTTTATTTAGTGTGTATTTTTTGCCTCCTTTGTCATAGATAAAATGATCCTAAGTGTATGAGTTTACTTCCCCCAGTCACTTCTAAGGTTGACATCTTCTCAGTTTTTCTCATTTAAATGCTACCTCCACAGAGAGATCTTTCCTACTCACCCTGGTAAAAGTAATCTCTCCCCAGTTCTCTGTCATAATACTTGTTTATTTCCATAAAATCATTTGTTATGACATGTGCTTGTTTGTTTCTTTATGGTTTCTCACAAAACTGAAAGCTTCATGAGTTTTTTACTTTGCATTTTTGTTTGCATTATATGAAACCAGCATATAGCATCATGCTCAGTAAATACTTACCACGTGACTATTATTCACCCATGCATTCAGCATATTTATTGAATGTCTACGGTATGCCAGAACGGTTCTCACTGTGGAGGATGTAATGGTGAACGATACAGACAGGGTCCTTGCTCTGTGGAGCTTACGTTCTAGTGGGAGAAGGAAAGTAGCAACAAATAGAAAAATAAATAACATCAGTGCTAGGGTGATGTGTTTAGGTGATGGGAAACACTTTTCTGAGGAAGTAACAAGAAGGAATTTATCTTGTGACAATCAAGAGGAAGAACTTTTCAGTTAGAAGAGCTAGAACAAGGTTCCTAAGAATGAGCTTGAATATTCATAGAACAAGAGACTACTGAGCTGTAGTGGAAGGAATAGAGGGGAAGAGCATTACAGGAGAAGGTTAGAGTCTTGACTGAGACCAGATAACACAAGCTAGGAGTTTGAAAATATGTGGTACCTTAAGACAGATGCAGTTCTTGAGTACTGAAGGAGCTGGTGAGGTGCAGGTGTGAGTAGATGCCAAGGATCCTAGCACGTGTGTTAAACAGATGAGTTAAAATTATGGCAAAGTGTTATCTTCCGGAAAGTCATAAATCACTGCTTAGTTTTTGGTTTCCTTTTCACCAGGGATGCTACTTTTTAACTCATGGTTCTTTTTCATGCCTTTAGTTACCCTTTTTAGAAACTAGTATAAGCCAAACATCCTATATTATGCATGCTTGCTCATACATGTTCATAAAATACAGTGGAAATGGAAAGGAAACACTCAGTTAATGCTTTTTTTTTTCTTGCTGAATTTCTAAATTTGTGCAGGCTTTTGGAATTTCATGTTTCCTAGTTTAGTCAGTGCAATGACCTAAAAGCAAAACAAGGTTGATTACTCAATCTTTCATTTCCACTTTTTCATTTCCCTGTGTTTTAGAAAGCAAGTGACTAGGGAAGGCAGTGTACTCAAGGGTGCCTAACTTCCACATTTTTAAGAGCAAACTTTTATATATATATCTTTGCAGCAGTCTTCTAATTAACTACCTACCAATAGGATGAGTTTTCATTTGTCATTTATAACCTTTTGTGATCCTATTCGTGAAACTAATCATTCTTTCCATATCATCAACTTTAAAAAAAAGTTATTTGAAATTAATTGACGAGGCTCCCTTTTTATTATTTCCTGTCCTTCACTAAACATGTAGTGATGACAAAGATCTATTTTAAGCTTCTCTGTAGTAGACTTTATGATAGTTCTTTTGCTGACCCTACAGGCAAAGGACTTAGAGACAGTTCCTCTTTTTTCCTAATAATGACAGCTTGCTTAAGCCATTGTTAGAATATTTACAGGTAGTCACCCACTTACAAATGGTTACATTTCAGACATTTATACTTAATCTGAACTTTGAAATTTGAACTGTATTTCTCCCCTGAAAAAATGTGCAAATGGTATTATAAATAAATAACTTTCTGGCTACCCTTTAAAGACCTATGTAAACCTACATGTGGTTGGTCACTCAGCTGTGTCCGACTCTTTGCGACCCTATGGACTCTAGCCCACCAGGGCCCTCTGTCCATGGGATTCTCCAGGCAAGAATACTGGAGTGGGTTGCCATGCCCTCCTCTGAGGAATCTTCCCAACCCAGGGATTGAACCCGTGTCTCCTGCATTGCAGAATTCTTTACCGCTAAGCCACCAGGGAAGCCCCATGTAACATATAGTGTAGCTGAAATACTACACATTTATGATGAAAAATATTAGGAGAATCACACTTCAGATGCACATTAGTTCTACTGCGTGACATTTACATAGAATTTGGAGGTAATCATTTGGGTTCAGTGATACCTTTGTTTGTGGTGAGACAATGAATAATGGTGCCATGAAGGTGTTCCCATTAGGTGATGGAGAGAGCCGTTGAGAATGCTTCTGCAGGAAGCCCATCCATCTCCTGCATGGCAGGGACCCGGCATCTGGACGTGAGACATTCCTAAGTCCGATGTTTGTTTATCAGGAGTACCTGTAAGCTCTTACTAGTTACACAAGTGGAGCATTCATTTAAAATAATCTTAAGTGAGGAATTGAAAAGTTTGTGTATTTTGAATTCCTGAGTAGATGTTAATGTTGGTGAATGCTTTTCTGATACATTTACAGATGACGTATTTCATTTTTAGTGATCATATTTTTGTGTTTATTTTTCCCCCCTCTTTGGGTTTTTTTAAATATTTGTGTGTTTAGTTTTATTCCTAAAATTATTGATGCTCCTTAGTTTTCAAAGAAGGAATTTCATTTACTTAACTAAAAACAAAACAGTACTTAAATGTTAATAGTTGAAACAAATTTAACTCTAGACTTTTTAAAATTCTTTGCTAGGCATAATTTATTTTCATTTTTATCTTAAGAGATTTTTACTGTAGCAGAATTTTTGACCGTTTGTTAACTTATATTCATATGAGTATAGTATAATTCCTGGCAAAGTGGTAGTTTGGAAAGTTACGTATAGAATATAGAAGAGTGTGTGCTGTGAGTTTCTAACTCTATTTAGTGTTTATTCAGTTATTCATTTAGTTCATATACATTTCTCAGCTCTCACAGCTTCTTTTTTCCCATCTGAAAAAAAAAGAGGTTGATGAAACCTGCTTCCATCACAGAGTTGCTAAAGTTGATACATAGGGCCAATTGGCATTGTATGACAGCCCATAATACTACAGAAATGCACTATCAGAAGATCACGTGTAGGGAAAACTTCCTTTCCTTTTGTTTCTTTTACCTGAACTCTCCTTTTCATAGCCAAGTTTGTCAAAAGAATAATCTACACCCATTAGCTTCACTTTCATTTTTGTCAAAAATCATCAGTAGTATTAAGCATTGATATTGTTATGACTATGTAAATGTTCTTCAGTATGAGTCAGGTAATCAGACAATGAGTGTATTTTCTTTCTTGAACATCTTATTACCCCCCACTTTGGAATGCTTTATTTTTCTGTTTGCTTTGTTTGCTAATGTGTCTTTCACTGATTCTTTCCCAAACACTTCAATAGAACAGTAAAATTCCTCTCAATATAGTAAACACTTCCATCAAATCCACTTTTAAAACCCTTTCCTTTTTTCTTGGAGGTTTTCCTCTGGGAGCCTTTTGTCTTCCTGTTCAAATCTGGACTGTTTGCTATTTAGACCTGCTGAAGAGCTTTCATTCCATCTGTTTCTTTCCTCATCATCCTGGGAATTTCCTTTACTTCTGTTTTGGATCATGTTTCCTGGTTCCTGTGTTTTCTTCTTTCTTGATTTATTCTCTTGTTTTGGTATAGCACATCCTCTACCACCCACCTCCTATTTCCACTCACCCCCAGCCACCCAGTATGAAATCTTCTTAGTCTATAACATCTATGTTATAACATAGCTCTTATAACATCTATGAAGTTTTTACTCGCCTTTCAATTCCCTTGTTGGATTGACCTCACCTTTGTGCCTCCATGGCAAACTTTGTCATAGCCTTCATCCATCATACTTTTCAAGCACCTACTCTACAAGTCAGGCACTGTGTTCAGCAGGAGGGAGTCCAAGACTAAGAGAATAAGGTTCTTGTTCCCAAGAAAATTCTGAAAAATAGGAACACTATGGTTCTCACTGCGGGGGCCGTACTGCCCCCTAGCGGTCCTTTGAAAAATAGGGGGAAATTTTTACTTATAGCACTATTGGGAGGGCATAGCTGGCGTTTTATAGTCAGGGGCCGAGAATACTAAACGTAGCTAAGTCCAGCACCAAACATTCATGAATGAAAATCTGTTCATAGTTATCCAAGCCTGGGACCTAACTCCATTTTACATGCAATCCCAAACTACTTGGCACTTTTTACATTGTTATTGCTTGTGCAACAGATGGAAAACAGCTATTGTCCATCAGTGTGTGTTTGCAGAAGAAAATTTTTTGTCAAGTTGCATGTGTTACTACGTGCTGAGTGATTGAACTGAATACAACTTTTCTAGAGTAAATGTTGAAAAAGAGATTTTGTTCAATATTATGTGTATGTTTGTATATATTGAGCTATAATATACAGTGCACAGCTTGATGAACTTGTACACATATATACATATTAAAGTATGTAACTGCTGCTTGGATCTAGGTACTGTCTGCAGAGTTGGGAAACATAGGATAAACCTGTGTTTATGGTTTTTTAAACATATTTATTTTTTAAAATTTATTCATTTTTTAATTGAAGGATAATTGCTTACAGAATTTTGTCATTTTCTGTCAAACCTCAACCTGAATCAGCCATCAGTATATATATATATCCCCTCCCTCTTGAACCTCCCTCCCATCTCCCTCCCATTCCACCCCTCTAGGTTGATACAGAGCCCCCGTTTGAGTTTCCTGAGACATACAGCAAATTCCCACTATCTATTTACATATGGTTATGTAAGTTTCCATGTTACTTTCTCTATACCTCTTACCCTTTCCTCCCCTCTCCCCATGTACATAGGTCTATTCTCTGTCTGTTTCTCCACTGCTGCCCTGCAGATAAATTCTTCAGTAGTATCATTTTTCTAGATTCCATATGTATACATTAATATGCGATATTTATCTTTCTCTTTCTGACTTATTCACTCTGTATAATAGGCTCTAGGTTCATCCATCTCATTAGAATTGACTCTAATGTGTTCTTTTTTATGGCTGAGTAATATTCCATTGTATATATGTACCACAACTTCTTTAACATAGGATAAACCTATTTTTAAATAGTACCTTTTCAAATAATGTGCCCATTATGTTTTCATATGTACAGTAAATATAGTCACACTGTCCAAAAATCTGGAAACATCAGGAAAATATCCTATTTATTTCATTTTTTACATTTTAACAGTTAGATCCATTGCTTTAAATTTTACTTGAAAAGGTAACTTGAAGTTAAAAAAGAAGATATTGACTATATTATTTGCAAATGTAACTAACACATATTTATTCTGCTTCCCAATTTTACAGACACTCTGTACCCCAAAAAGTTTCCTTATATTCCTTACTGGTCAATATTCTGCTGCTCTCAGAGGTAGCCACCATTCTGACTTAATCATCATATTTCTTCAAATATTCTTTCTATCTCTGTTAATTTACATATGCAGGAAAGGTAAATTGAACTAAAAAGTCATTGCAACTAGAGTTGCATTTTATCAATCTGATTATGAAATGTTTTAGATCCACTTACAACTTTCATACTCCCTTTTTTCAAAAGATGAATTACTTAGAAATTTTCAACAACATTTTTACTTGCAAAGGATTTTGGTACAGTGTGTAGAACAAAGCTAATGGGAAATATGTAATGGAAGATTTGTCTTTTTAATAGGACCAAATGTTACTAAATTAACAGAAGCACACAAAATGTAGGAATCTCATTTTTATTAATAAAAATTATTTTTAAATACTTCCTATTATTGCCACACTGTATATTAAAAACTTTTTTACAGTGATAAGAAATTATGTGAATATTAAATTTTTAATTAGATTGCTTGTCTTTATTCTTACTCCCTGGTGGCTCAGGCAGTAAAGCGTTCTGTCTACAATGTGGGAGACCTGGGTTTGATCCGTAGGTCGAGAAGATTCCCTGGAGAAGGAAATGGCAACCCTCTCCAGTACTCTTGCCTAGAAAATCATATGGACGGAGGAGCCTGGTGCAGGCTACTGTCCATGGGGTCACAAAGAGTCGGACACGACTGAGAGACTTCACTGATTCTTACTCTGAATCTATCCACAAAGGTCAACCACATATCTTCTGTCTGTTGAGTCACTGAGTCGTGTCTGACTTTTTGCAACCCCATGGACTGTAGCTTGCCAGGCTCCTCTGTCCATGGGATTCTTTGGCAAGAATACTGGAGTTGGTTACCATTGTCTCCTCCAGGGGATCTTCCTGACCCAGGAATTGAACCCACATCTCTTGCATCTGCAGTTGGATTCTTTACCACTGTGCCACCTGGGAAACGCCGTTTTCTCCATAGTTCTCATATTTCTGTTTTTGTCTTATCCATTCTGTGTTCCCCATCGCCTTTCAACAGTATGACTGTATGATCTCTGAATTCTTTTTAAGTGGATGTAATTACTGAACTACTGAATCTAATCTGAATTATGGTGGAATTTCAAAGTGGGAGATAATATTTTCTATTGAATTTAATCCCTACACTTTCCAATGTTTTAATGTAGGGAATTATTTTGATGTAACACTTTTAATAAGGCCATCTCATTTGTAGATACATTGTGCTTCCTAATATTCACCATTTCAACATCCTGTACTTTGTATTGGTATATTATCCACACTCTTTTAAGATTATTTCCTCCCTTCTTATCATATGCAAATAAATAGAGTATGTTATTTCACTGATCTTCTGTTTTCTATATAGAATAACCTCTGATTTTCTTGTTAAATAAAGGTGAAGAGTCCTCACAGATTATTGTCCAGATATCACCTGCTTGTCTTTTATGACTTGGTATTAGATTAAAAAGCCTAAAATATTGTTTGGTGGTTTCTTTGCAGCCCCTCGGTTGGAAAACTTGAGATGCAGAGGAGGAGCCGTAGCTAAGGAGATCAGTGAAGCCATGAAGGTAACTACCTACTAAATTATAAGTGAATAACATGTGTAGCTAGGTATTTGCTTTTAGCATTCATATGTGTCTTAGTCTGTTGTAATAGGAATTCTCAGTAGTCTTTTAAATAGATCTTTAATGAAGTTATTAAATGACTGTAACATTCAGAATAATTACCATTTTTTAGGTACCTACCGTGTGCCAGTGTTATACCTGGCTTCTTTAAAGGTTGGGCTTCCCTGGTGACCCAAATGATAAAGAATCTGCCTGCAACGCAGGAGACCTGGGTTCCATCCCTGCATCGGGAAGATCCCCTGGAGAAGGGAATGGCTAGCTACTGCAGTATTTTTGCTTGGAGAATTCCATGGACGGAGGAGCCTGGCAGGCTATAGTCCATGGGGTTGTAAAGAGTCGGACACGACTGAACGATTAACACTTTAACTTAACTTTCTTTAAAGGTTGGCTATATTTTTTGAGTTCTGAGAGTTAGGAATCCATCAAACAATTTTGGATAATAACACTAACATTTAGTCAGCATTTGTGAATTAGGCCCCGTCTAACTGTTTCACCTATATTGTGTCACCTCATTTTATCCTTACTCTATCCCTCTGAGAGAAGTACTGCTACTTCCTTGTTTTACGGATAAGGAAACTAGAGGGGCTAAGTAGATTGCCCAAACAGATAATTGTGCCAGGATTTAAACCCTGGATGTTTAGCTCCAGAACATGTACTCTTAACCACTGTATTATACTGTATTGATGCAAATAATCAGTAAATAATATATAATAAGAATAGCAGAAGAGGTTTATTAGAGTCAAACCAAGGGCTATAGCCCAGGAAAGAGCTTCTCAGTAGCTTTGATGGGACTGCTCCAAAGGGGTAGGGGAGGAGCCAGTCTATATGAATTTTTTGGCTGGGGAAAAAAATGTTGTCAAGATTGCGACTTGGTAAAAAATTACTGCTAAGCACGAAGAACAGATGTCTCAAGTTAATGATTTTAGTGTTTTTTTCTGTGTATGGGAAGGTGCAAGAATCTGGGGTCATTGAAATATGTCCTTAAATGTGCATCTTAACTATCTGGGAGCCTGTGTATCCAAAGCACAGAATGCTTCATCTTGGCTTTCCCTTCCTGAGTTCCCCTCGGGGCTCGCTGTCTTGGGTGACTGCAGTGGGTCGTGCCTTCGCCCTTTGTGTAACTGGGTGATGAGCACATTTTTTTCTTTCATGGTGAAAGCAGAGGTACGGGTATGCTTGACAGGCCGTAAGACAGGCTGTTTGAGTTAGCACACGGTTCAAACTAGATCATGTATAAACCAGAGTGACTTCCCCATACCTCAGTATGTGAAAGTTTCTTCCATCAACTGCATATCCAACTTGGAGTTTTAATATTATAATAATAAAATTGTCTATGTTCTTGACATGTATTCTGGCCAAACAAAAACATTTGGATTTCTAGTACATGAAAATTATTTTTAAACTCCTTCAGGATCTCCTCTGTTTTGATTACTTTCTATAACCTTCTTTTGTGATGTGTATTGATCCCATGATTTTCTGGTACTCACACTTCTCTCACAGCATGCTCTTAATCAGACATTGGCAAACTGGGGTGGGCCAGGCTAAAACCCGGCCTGCCACCTGTTTTTGTAAATAAAATTGTTTTGGAACGGAGCCGTGTACTTTGGTCTGCTTATTGTCTGTGGTCTCTTTGGGGCTTCCCAGGTGGCATGGTGGTAAAGAATCTGCCTGCCAATGCAGGAGACATGGGTTCAATCCCTGGTTCTGAAGATCCCTAGAGTAGGAAATGGCAACTCATTCCAGTATTTTTGGCTAGAAAATTCCATGGACAGAGGAACCTGGTGGGCTTCAGTCCAAGGGGTGGCAAAGAGTGGGATGTGACTGAGCATGTATGCATGTGTGGCCTCTTAACACTAGAACAGGAGAGTTGAATAATTGTGACAAATGTAAAGGCCCTCACAGCCTAAAATGTTTATTCTATGGGCCTTTATAGGAAAAATGTGCTGATCCCTCCTCTAAGATTTCTAAAATTGTACTATCCTAAAATACAGAATTCCAGACATTAGATTTTTTAACTCTGAAATTCTGTTACCTCCTCTGTGGGTGTGTGGGTGGGTGTGTGTGTGTGTGTGTGTGTTTTAATCTTTTCACCTTGCTGTGAGGCATGTGGGATCTTAGTTCCCCTACTAGGGATTGAACCTGCACCTCCTGCATTGGAAGGACAAACTCTTAACCACTGAACTGCCAGGGAAGTCCCTGTTACCTCCTGTTTTACTAGAGTTTTATTTTACTACCAGGCATTATAAAATAGGAATAGAATACATCTTTTTAGCTTTAGCTTTTTGTTAAAATTCCTCGGCTAAAATTGGTATTTTAAAGTAATATTGATTATCTGTGACTTAAAAATAAGGTTTTAGAAAAAGGCTTGACCTGAACAGTTTAAAGACTTGAGTATTGTACTTATCTCTGTGTGTTTGTGTTTCAGCCTGAGATTAATGTTAAGTATTACTGTTGTTTGTTTTTTAAGTCCTTACCTGCATTAATTGAACAAGGAGATGGATTTTCCCAAGTGTTAAAGATGCAGCCTATTATCCAGCTCCAGAGAGTCCACCAGGAAGTCTTTTCCAGTTGCTGTAGGAAACCAGATGTTAAACCCGAGAGCTTTATAGCACAAATAGAAACCACACCAGCAGAGACTTCTACTAGGACAGCTACTGACTTGGTACTGAGAAGAAAGCGAACTAAAGACTGCCCCCAGAGAAAATGGTATCCGTTGCGGCGAAAGAGAATTAATCTTGATACATAAGCCCTTTTTATTCATCTTAAGAGGTGAAATTAGGCACTGTCAACATTTAGATTACAGCCTAATGCCTGGACAGGACTTGGTTTAAACAGCAGATAACTAGTGATTCCTTAATACAAATATAGTAACACTATATTGGGGTGTGATATAATATTTTCATCTGTAGTCCATGAAAAGCATATTGTTTGAATATTGGCATAAAGCCTGTCAATAGTCATTAAGAGTGCAAACTTTTACTGTCCTTAAATACCATCAGCACTTGGCTGCCTTACAGCTTTTGTGGAATTTCAGAAGTAACATATTCCACTGCATTTCCCAGATATACGTCTTTGTTTAAAAAAGAGCTATAACAGTTATCTTTATTTAAGGGCTGAAAGTCATCATCATTTCTGCACAGTAGCAGATACAGTTGTTTTCTTGGGTTCCTTCCCCCAAGGCAGTTTGATTTATCAAATTAACATGCAGATGACAAGACTGGCTTTGACTTTGTTACACTAAGTTCCACTAATTTGAATTTGTGGGATTAATTTTAGAATTTTTTTTGGTTTTGTTTTGTAAGACAAAGAAGATGATTATTTGTGTAAGAATTTCTCTTAGAAATAAAACTTGCCATGTAGCTGGCGTTTCTTACCCACACTTTTGCTTTCATAGATTAACTTTTAAACATAAGTTGACGTGGAACTAATAATTTCTTTTCAGGATTTCTCATTACTTTTTGTAGATGAATCCAGTTCAAAAATATATATCAGATTAATACATTAAACAAACGTCACTGTGGAAGAAATACAGATGCAATCATATTGAACTATTTTACATTTGAGAATGTTTACATATCAAGTATATAATGATTGGTAGAAAGAAGTCTGAGAAAGCAGTATTGCCTATACTTCTAAACATTTAAGTAGAGTTTCTCTAGCTCTTATTGTTTCACTTATTCACATTAATACAGTGTAGCCAGGGCCATCTAGTTTGCCAGCTGTTTTCTTACAAACGATTATATACCTTCATTCCTTTATAGAGGAATTTACTAATCACGAGGTTGGAAAATAATGTACTTCTCTTGTTCATTATATGTTAATAATCATGAATAAGAAAGTCTGTCTCAGTGAAGAAAACTTACAAAGCTACTTTATTGCATTCTGAATTTGAGTGTTAAAACTTGAGATCTGTATATTTGTATGCAATAGTGTGTTTTTATTAAAATAATGTACAAAGACTGCAGCCTTGATCCTGTGTATTTTTAAGACTTGTCTCAGGCCTTCTGGAGCTTAGCTTTGGTTGGATGGTAGGTCAACACCTTGCACATAACTAAATTTCTCTATAAAACTGGAGTCTACAGAATATTGCTATACTAATGTCGTGCTTTTTCATAATATCAGTACAAAAGTCTATGAATAGTTTCACTCAAAAGCATGCAAACAAAAGCATTATTGTTAATTCTCCTAGATTAGATAACTGAATTGTGTTTCTGTTAAAAAATCTTCTTTTTAAGAAATTCATATTGAGATACATAGAGTCTAATAACTTGATGTTTTAGGTTTGTTTGCAATATGTGAGCCAAGAAAAAAGGAGAGGAATAGATGAAGTGAGTATGGCAAAAATCTTGATAATGTTGGATCTGTCTGAAACTATAATCTTTCTACTCCTGGGTCTGGAAATTTTTATAATTAAAAAGTTTGTTCTTTTTAAAGCCCTCAGACAAACAGCTGAAACTTGAAATCTTTTAGAGGGCTCTAAGTGTTACTCCACAGTTATAGCAGAGTTCCAAATGAAATACCATTAGGAAAGAAAATATATTAGCATTATTAACTAAGGTAAACATGGCTGATATCAGTAATTTATTATCGATAAGTATTTTTAAGAAGAGAAATGGAGGGACTTCCCTGGTGGTCCAGTGGCTAAGACTCAAGTACTCCCAGTATAGGGGGCTGGGGTTTGATCCCTGGTCAGGGAGCTAGATCCCACATGCTGAAACTAAAAAGATCCAGCATGCTGCAACTAAGACCTGGTGCAGCCAAATAGTTTTAAAAAAAGAGAAATTGAATTTCTGCATAGACTGAGAACTAGCTAGCTAAGGTGATGAAAAGTCAAAAAGTCTGTAGTTGCAAGAAATATTGAAGGAAAAAATAGAAAATCAAATAGTGACATACCTATGGTAAAAAGAAGGCCAGATTGGATGGAGTCTTAAATTTCCTTTCAACAAAAACCAAAGTCAGACAAAGAAGCAAAACACAGGAAGGTCAAATCCAGTTTCAAGGGACAGAGAACGTTTAAAGCAGCTGGTTTCTGAAAACACTGAAGGAATATCTGTGTTTTCCAAACATCAGGCATTAGAAACTGTATTAGTCAGCTTGAGTTGCTGTAACAGAATACCACAGACTGGGTGACTTAAACAACAGAAATTTAATTTCTCACGGTTCTGGAGATTTGAAGCCCACGATCAAGGCAAATTCAGTTTCTGTTCCTTCATGCATGCATTGGTGATTGGGGCGGTATTGGTTCTTTTCTTTTAAGAACATTAATCCTGTTAGAAAGCTACACCTATGACCTTATTTAACCTTAATTACTTCCTTAGAGGTCCTGTCTCCAAATACAGCCACACTTGGGGCAGGATTATGGGCTTCCCTGGTGGTTCAGACAGTAAAGAATCCACCTGCAATGCAGGAGACCTGGGTTCAGTCCCTGGATTGGGAAGATCCCCTGGAAAAGGGAACGGCTGCCCACTCCAGTATTCTGGCCTGGAGAATTCGTCCATGGGGTCGCAAAGAATCGGATATGACTGAGCGACTTTCACTTTAGAGCTTCAACATATGGATTTTGAGGGGACTCAAACGTTTGGTCCATAACACTGGACAACAGAAATCTTTCCCTCTACCTCTTTCCTTGGGCCCTCATGGCTTGGGCTGCGTAGAGAACAAAGTCAATGAAATCAGACTTTTACTTCGCTTCAGAATGCAGCTGTCTGTAAAACTGAGCTTGTCTGACTTCTGTTGAAGGCCTTCGTTTTCCCCTATATACCTTCATTTATTTACTAAGCCACTCAACAGATACCTGGTAGTCACTACTTAGTTCAGAAGTCAGGTTCAGAGCATAGTTTCTGAGCCAGATCGCCTGGATTCAGATATCTGTTCTACTGTTATTATATAGAATTGAGCAGGATACCTCTGTATCACAGTGTTCTCATATATAACATGGGGATGACAATAATACCCACCTTATAGTGTTGTTATGAGAAGTGAGTTCGTAATATAAAGTCTTTAGTACTTGGCACATAGTATACATAGTGAGCATTCCACAAGCGTTATTATTACTTGGTTTGTCAAAAAAGGAAGTGAAAACACTCAAGGGATAAAACTTCAAGAGTCTCATATTCCAGTGAGGAGAACAATGATCATGCAATGCAGCAAATCATAGATGTATGTGGGGGAACTTTGGTGAGAAGCCATGGAAGTCTTTGTGGAGGAGGCGACATTTGAGCAGTCTTGAGGGAGGAAGATTGCTGGCAGTGTGAGAGAATTCAACAGGGCAGGTGGCTGAGAGGGAGCACTGCACGGGAGGACCCCCAGGTAAGTCTCTCTGTGTGGGTCTTGTCTAAAGAGGCTTACTACAGGCGAACCTGAAGAGAGAAGCAGGAGCAACTTTTAAGAATTTTGTCCTCCTTAGAATTGGTGGTGAGGCGCCATTAGTGTCAACACAGGAGGGGCAAGGAGGTGGAAAATCCATTGAATCAGTGGTCCCTCTTTTGTGGCATTTACCCCAAAATAGCAAGAACAAGAAAGAAACAGACTCATCTTTTGAGGAAAGCAGGAGGTAGGTTGCCCCAAACCATAGCAGATGAAGAAGGAAAGTGTATGGAGGAAAGAGAAATGGATTAACAAGTCAGAGGGATATCAAACCTAAATGTCTTCAGAGTGATACATTGAGAAGGGAAACCCAATTCCGCCCCACCCCCACCCCCAGAATCACTTGACAGTTGAATGGAGGACACCACAGAGACAGGTGAGATGGAGGAGCCTGAAAATGAGGTGGTGACTTATCCCCTTCACTCACTGTTGGTAATTATGCCAAAGGAGTTTGTCTTCTGAAAAACTGAAATAAAGACCTGGAGAGGAGAGTGAAACCCAGAACAAAAAATGGGCAAAGTGAAGTTCCATACTGGAATGGTAAGTCTTGAAGGTCCAGAATACTGGCAGCCTCACACATCTTAGCTGGGCCTTCTTTAGAGAAACTGAAAAACCCCCAGAGAAAAGAGCTCCAGACAATGATATTTGCAGGTCCCAAGCCACATTTCCAGCTGACCAGTCCAATTGCTCTACTGTGGAGTCATTTCGTCTCTTAAGACCCATCCACACAGGGCTTCCAGAAACATTTTTGTATATATTTTACTCTCTGAAATGAATAGAGTTCCCTTGCAGTTCAGCAGTTGTGACTTGACACTTTTCACTGCCAGGACCCGGGTTTGATTCCTGGTTGGGGAACTAAGATCCCGCAACCTGCAGTGTGGAAAAAGAACAGGAAGCAACCCAAATATCCATCAATAGTCAAAAAACAAGTGGCATATACACATAATGAAATACACAGGAATTTTAAACTGAAATTACTGATACATGTACAGTAAGTCCCCTACACATGAACAAGTTCCCTTCTGAGAGCACGTTTGAAAGTCCAATATGTTCATAAGACCAACAAAGTTAGCCTGGTACCCAACTAAGGCAATTGGTTATAAAGTACTATTCTGTAGTAGGTTTATAATACTTTCATATCAAAAATACATAACAAAAAACATTTTAAGTCTTCCAGTACCTAGAAAAGTCCAGTCATACAGTATAACGGCTGGCATATAGGGACTGGCATCGAGTGAACAGGCAAGAAGTGTCCCTAACTGGAGGGGGGAGAAGAGGTGGGAGACGGTGGAGCTGAAGGTCCACAACAGCAGAGGTGGAGGGTGAACTTCAATTTCACTCATACTCGACATTGATGGGACACACGTTTGCATCCTTGAAAGTTCGTATGTAGGCGACTCAACTGTAATATGGATAAATCCCAAAGACATTATATTGAATGAAAGGAGCCAGGCTCGAAAGAGTACATGCCATTTGTGGAAATTACAGAAGAGGCGAAATGCATCTATGGTGGTTGCCTGTGGGGAGAGAGGAGACACTAACTGGGAATGAGCACAGGCAAGCTTTTTGGGTGATGGAAATGTTCTGTATGTTGATCTCAGTGGTGCTTATATTGCTGTATACATACGTAAAGTTTCATTGAGCTATGCACTTTAAATGTCTTCATTTTATTTTATGTAAGTTTTATTTTAAAAAATAATAAGCACACAAGTGGAAATTCACCGGACATGTGAAGGAAGCCTCCAAATGCAGAGACCAAAAGACTGTAGGTCCCACGGAGGCAGGAACATTTGTTCTGATGTACCAAAGCTAGTGCCTGCGGGCACAAGGTGGTTTCTCAGTGCATACTGGTTAACTGAAAACAAGAACACAAAAACCAAAGGGAAATTAGGATCCCAAAACAAACAAACAAACAAACAAACCCAGACAAATACATGGCAGAGTTACAAAATAATTACTGCTTTCCCGGAGATGAGAAGAGACTGCTTCCATTAAGAAAATTCCAGTAAAGAATTTAGTAAACAAGAAAGAGTTCTCAAAAGTTAAAAGTTGAAGTGTAAATGGTGAAATAAATTCAGGATGAGGGCTGTAAGATAATAGTATTTCCCAAAAGTAAAACAAAAAGACTAGGAGATAGCAAATTAGGAAGAAAAAGTAAGAATAAAGAGAATAAATTCAGAGAGCCAATGTCTAGTTGATCGGTTCGTCCAGTTCAGTCACTCAGTCGTGTCTGACTCTGCGACCCCATGAATTGCAGCATGCCAGGCCTCCCTGTCCATCAGCAACTCCCAGAGTTCACTCAAACTCATGTCCATCGAGTAGGTGATGCCATCCAGCCATCTCATCCTCTGTCGTCCCCTTCTCCTCCTGCCCCCAATCCCTCCCAGCATCAGAGCCTTTTCCAATGAGTCAACTCTTTGCATGAGGTGGCCAAAATACTGGAGTTTCAGCTTTAGCATCAGTCCTTTCAAAGAACACCCAGGACTGATCTCCTTTAGGATGGACTGGTTGGATCTCCTTGCAGTCCAAGGGACTCTCAAGAGTCTTCTCCAACACCACACTTAAAAAGCATCCATTCTTTTTTTTTTGTTGTTTGTTTGTTTGTTTGTTTTCAAAAGCATCAATTCTTTGGCGCTCAGCTTTCTTCACAGTCCAACTCTCACGTCCATACATGACTACTGGAAAAACCATAGCCTTGACTAGATGGACCTTTGCTGGCAAAGTAATGTCTGCTTTTGAATATGCTATCTAGGTTGGTCATAACTTTCCTTCCAAGGAGTAAGCATCTTTTAATTTCATGGCTGCAGTCATCATCTGCAGTGATTTTGGAGCCCAAAAAAATAGTCTGACACTGTTTCCACTGTTTCCGCATCTATTTGCCATGAAGTGATGGGACCAGATGCCATGATCTTCATTTTCTGAATGTTGAGCTTTAAGCCAACTTTTTCACTCTCCTCTTTCACCTTCATCAAGAGGCTTTTGAGTTCCTCTTCACTTTCTGCCATAAGGGTGGTGTCATCTGCATATCTGAGGTTATTGTTATTTCTCCCAGCAATCTTGATTCCAGCTTGTGCTTCTTCCAGCCCAGCATTTCTCATGATGTACTCTTCATAGAAGTTAAATAAGCAGGGTGACAATATACAGCCTTGATAAACTCTTTTTCCTATTTGGAACCAGTCTGTTGTTCCATGTCCAGTTCTAACTGTTGGTTCCTGACCTGCATATAGGTTTCTCAAAAGGCAGGTCAGGTGGTCTGGTATCCCTATCTCTTTCAAAATTTTCCACAGTTTATTGTGATCCACACAGTCAAAGGCTTTGGCATAGTCAATAAAGCAGAAATAGATGTTTTTCTGGAACTCTTGCTTTTTCCATGATCCAGCGGGTGTTTGCAACTTGATCTCTGGTTCCTCTGCCTTTTCTAAAACCAGCTTGAACATCTGGAAGTTCACGATTCATGTATTGCTGAAGCCTGGCTTGGAAAATTTTGAGCATTACTTTACTAGCATGTGAGATGAGTGCAATTGTGTGGTAGATTGAGCATTCTTTGGCATTGCCTTTCTTTGGGATTGGAATGAAAACTGACCTTTTCCAGTCCTGTGGCCACTGCTGAGTTTTCCAAATTTGCTGGCATACTGAGCACTTTCACAGCATCATCTTTCAGGATTTGAAATAGCTCAACTGGAATTCCATCACCTCCACTAGCTTTGTTCGTAGTGATGCTTTCTAAGGCCCACTTGACTTCACATTCCAGGATGTCTGGCTCTAGGTCAGTGATCACACCATCGTGATTATCTTGGTCGTGAAGCTCTTTTTTGTACAGTTCTTCTGTGTATTCTTGCCACCTCTTCTTAATATCTTCTGCTTCTGTTAGGTCCATACCATTTCTGTCCTTTATCAAGCCCATCTTTGCATGAAATATTCTCTTGGTGTCTCTAATTTTCTTGAAGAGATCTCTAGTCTTTCCCATTCTGTTGTTTTCCTCTATTTCTTTGCATTGATTGGTGAGGAAGGCTTTCTTATCTCTCCTTGCTATTCTTTGGAACTCTGCATTCAGATGCTTATATCTTTCCTGTTCTCCTTTACTTTTCGCTTCTCTTCTTTTCACAGCTATTTGTAAGGCCTCCCCAGACAGCCATTTTGCTTTTTTGCATTTCTTTTCCATGGGGATGGTCTTGATCCCTGTCTCCTGTACAATATCATGGACCTCTGTCCATAGTTCATCAGGCACTCTATCTATCAGATCTAGGCCCTTAAATCTATTTCTCACTTCCACTGTATAATCATAAGGAATTTGATTTAGGTCATACCTGAATGGTATGATAATTGATAGCCATTCCAGAAAGAAAGGGCAGAGAAAACCAAGGAGTTAAAATTATCAAAGAGATGATACAGTTACCATATGATGCAGCAGTTCAGTTCTGAGGTCAAAACCTAAGAGAATGAAGGGCATGTCTATGTAATAACGTGTGAGTGAATGTTTATAGTAGCAAATCAAATGTCTATCAACTGGAAAATGAATAAATAAAACGTGGTATATCCACTTGATGGAATATTATTTGGCAATAAGAGGTACGGTACATGTTACAACGTGGATGAAATTTGAAAACATGCTAAGTGATAAGTCACTTATAAGATTGTCTTTGGTATGATCCCATTTATATGAAATGGCATAACAGGCAAATCTGTAGAAACAGAAAATAGATTAGTGGTTGCCCAGGACTAGATTGAGAGGGTAGGAAGAATGGGGAGTGATCACTAATGGGTATGAGGTTCCTCTCAGGGGTGATGACAATGTTCTAAAATTGATCGTGGTGATGGTTTTTTGGTGAATATACTAAAACCCATTGAACTGTACACTTTAAGTGGGTGAATTGTATGGCTTGTGAAGTATATCTCAATTTTAAAAGACAGTAAAGAAAGAAGAATAATGCAAAAAAAAAAAACAACAAAAAAACACCATTTTCACATCCCAAGACTCCAGAAGATAAAACCTGAGTATTCAACCTAAGGAATTAAAAAAAAAAAAACTCATCTCTACCATGGAAGATTACTGAGAAATGCTGGATAAAGAGAAATTCCTAAAAGCTTCCATGAGAGGAAAAAACTATAAAGAAAAGGGAATTGGAATGGCATCAAATCACTAAATAAAAGTCCTTGAAGCAATACAATTTGGAAATTCTTGGTATAAATGATTTGAAACCTAGGGATCCATACCCAGTCAAATAATCAAGTGTGAGGTTAGCCAAAAACCATTCTCAGACATGCAAAATCTTTTTAAAAAATTATCTCCAAAGCATCTTTTTTCGGGACACTTCTAGAGCATGTGCTGCACTACAAAGAATAAACCAAAAAAGCCCATGGGTCTAGGAAAGAGAGGCTCCAAGATAGCGGCAAATTCAATTCCACAGGACCCAGTTCAGTAGATGTGAAGAAAAGTGCAGTCAGGTTAGGTTGGAATATGAACACATAAGACTCCAAAAGAGACACTATCGGGAGGAGAAAATATAACTGACAGCTTGGAAAATTATATAGAGCAGATATTTTATAGTATTTGGATGTTCAAAGAAACATGTCAAAATACCAGGAAATTATTCACCACAATAAAAGCAGAAAATTGTACAAGGAAAGAAACATAATCATAGTTGGCTATACAGTGACACTTACAAAGACATAATAATGAGCACCCCAAATCTGAATTAAGTAAACAATTGAGACAGTTATATTGGGAGGGCAAGAGGATTAGAAATTAATAACAAGTACAGCACAAGTACTGGACGTCAGAATAGACAGTGGTCAAAGCACCAGAGTAGGGACTCTGGAGGCCCCCGCAGCTGCTGGGTCCTGGGAAAGTCCAGGGTTTCCCAGGACAGGAACTGGAGCATCCGGGGTGACAAGGATGGGATGCTGAGAAAGCTCCTGTACCAACCAGTATACCAGGAGTACTTTGCAGTATTGAAACAACTCAGTTTCCACTCTGACCATCAGGATATCAACCACGAAGTGGGAATGTTGGAGAGTGAAGTCTTTGCCACAACTGAAAGTAAATGCAAAGTGTCTGAAATAGCTGACTCCAGAGATACAAGATGGATATTATTCAGTAAATGCCAGAAGAACGCAGCTAAGAGAATGGAAAGCGGTTACCTTTGCGGATGAATCTAGGTTGGAAAAGTGGGCCGAGGGACTGATATTTTTTGGTATAAGTTTTGCAGATTTGATTCTTTAAATTATGTGCATTTAATACTTGCATAAAATATATTTGATTTTTAAATGATTTTAAAACTGCAACACAAATGCAAGTGAATATGAGTTATCTTCGCCACTATCTTCTCTTCTTCATATTATTGAAAATTAAGAAATGAATTGTACTTCAGGGGTTTCTTTCAGTTGTTTCAGTTCCATTATGTCAGTATATTTCAGATAAGATTCTGTTTTTAGCTGAGAGTTTTAGTTTTGGTTTCTTTGAAGTTTTTTTTTTTTTTTTTTCTCCCCTGACCATTTGTTTTGCAAATAGATTCTATTATCAAGTCTCTATGTACAAAAATGAAGAAAAAAACAATCTTTCTAGATAACCACTAAAAGGTTACTGGGTATTTTACATGAAATGATTTGGGGAAATTAATACTATATTCATTTGAAGCCTCAAGTTCAAGGAGTCCTCCTATAATTCATTGCTGTATCTCTAAGTTGTTTGTAGCCTGTTGCCCTCTACTACTATTAGCTGAGTGAATGAGTGATTTCACACTGCAAATTTCTAACTTGTCAGTTTCTCTAGATCACAATCACAGGCGTTAATAACTTGTGGTATTCATATTCTTTTGTAAATGACTTTAAAAGATAGTCTTACTATCGCAGGAGGCAGAGGAGTATGGTGGGGAGTCGGTGGGTGGCTGGGGAATTTAAAGTCCTGAGGGCAAGTCACAGGGAAACTCTCCTGAATTTGAATTCTGGAGTCTTCATGCTACTACTGTTGAAGTGTAGTCCCTGTATCCTTGGGAGTGTCAGAGCAGAGGAAGGCATTCACACCCCTCAGACTCACTCCCTGGTGCTTGCTGTCCGGCCACTCAGTCGTGTCTGATGCTCTGTGACCCCATGGACTGCAGCATGCCCGGTGTCCCGTCCTTCACTGTCTCCCAAAGGTTGCCCAGACTCACGTCCATTGAGTCGGTGATGCCATCCAACCATCTCATCCTCTGTTGCCCATTCTCCTCCTGCCCTCAGTCTTTCCCAGCATCAGGGTCTTTTCCAATGAATTGGTTCTTTGAATCAGGTGGCCAAAGTAATGGAGCTTCAGCTTCAGCATCAGTCCTTCCAGTGAATATTCAGGACTGATCTCCTTTAGGATGGACTGGTTGGATCTCCTTGCAGTCCAAGGGACTCTCAAGAGTCTTCTCCAACACCACAGTTCGAAAGCATCAATTCTTCGGCGCTCAGCCTTCTTTGTGGTCCAACTCTCACATCCATACATGACCACTGGGAAAACCATAGTTGTGACTATATGGACCTGGGTTGGCAAAGTGATGTCTCTGCTTTTTAATACGCTGACTAGGTTTGTCATGGCTTTCCTTCCAAGGAACAAGTGTCTTTTAATTTAGCAGATATATTTGCCCTCTGGTCCTCTTTTCCTTTGGCTACAGTCCTTTGACTTCCAGGTGGCCTGGGTCAGAAAACCTGGCTCCTCTGGGTCCCTTGCTCCAGCTGATATTGCACTAGTGAAGGCTCAGGCTGTCTGTATTATCACTTGGACTAGCTTCATTTCAGAGACTGGTTCCCATGGCTTTGGGCTCATACCTAGTCATGGATTTTAAGGACTCCTCTGTGGCCCACATATGTAGCGCTGTGGCCCACATCTGCCATGATGGCACTGGAGCTAACTGCCCATCTCTGCGCCTTGCATTACCTGGATGGGACTCCCCTTCACCAGTCCGTAAGTATCTGAGACTTGGACATTTCATTCTTTTGGTTCCTTCTGACTCTTCTGAGGTTTAGTTCCTCCAAGAAGCAACCGGGGGTTACCCTACCCCTTCAGGGCTCTTGCTGCCTACATCATACCAATAGCCCTGGGCTCTCCCATCCCTGCCCTTTGCAGCACCAGCTGGTTCAGTGACTTTTCCCGGGTTAGACTTCCTCTGTTCCTACATTTAAAGAAGAAATATTTATTTAATGTATTTGTTTGGCTGTGTGGGGTCTTAGTGGCGGCATGCAGGGTCCTTTTCGTTGGGGTGTACGGACTCTTTAGTTGTAACGTGTGAACCTAGTTGCCCCGAGGCACGTGGGATCTTAGTTCCCCCTCCAGGGATGGAACCTGCGTCCCCTGCATTGCAAGGGGACGTGCTTAACCACTGGACCGCCGGGGAAGTCCCCTGTTCCTATATTTGAATCTCCTTTTCTTTTGAGTCATTTAACACCTAAGCATCTCCACCATAGGAGAAGGTGGGAAAGAAGAGTAGAAAGGAGGCTTTGACTTGTATATCTTGCTTCATTTCCTCCCCTGTTGAAAAGATCGTGGTGGGAAGAAGGTTCAAATAAGTATGGGTATGCATTCTCTCTTGATTTATCATACTCTACATATGTCTGCCAACCTCTGATCTTTTGAGGGTGTGTGTGGACATTAGAAAATGAATGGTGGGTAGAGTAATATTAATAACATCTGACCAGTTTGTAGGACACCTCGGGGCCAGGTCCCACACATTCCATTTCCAGAGCCTTGTGAGCTCTCCCAATCACATTCCAAACAATATTTTAAAATCACTTTTCATAATCACACCTCCTTTTACCCTACAAATACTCAGTGAATCCAAATGCTATGCTAAGGTGTATGGCTACACACGTGTAAACAAGGCACAGACCCTGCCCACAAGCAATCTGCCTTTGGTTCCCAGAGATATCAATGGCAGCCAGAAATTCAATAAGGTGAAAAAAAAGAGCAGAAGGAATGGGGCCCCCAAGTTTGGGGGCAAAATTGTACTGCTGCTGGGTTCCAGCCTCCCAGAGGGAAGATGAAAGTAACACGCAAGGGTTTTGAGACTTCTGTGGAATTAGCTGCTTGTAAGACATTGCTTCGTCTGGCTTCAAAAGCTATGATGGAGCCCTAAGAAAGTCCTGTCATTTACAGGCAAATCTTAATACTTTGATTTCTCTTTGTTAGAAGCCCAACCCAAGAATTCCGCTTGGGAATTTTTCAGATATGACAAATGATTGCTTCTCTAGAAATAGTCTGTCCTCATTTCTTTTGTCTCTCACACTCAAAAGGAACAAAAATCCAAAGACGGAAATCAGTATTGTGTTCTCTCTGTTTGGGTGATGAATGTGTGGCTCCCTCACTGCCAACTTCCAACACTCCCGAGATGGTCCTTCCTGAAACAGAGGACTTGATCTGCTGCACACTCTGCCCTGGAGCCCCTCCTGCCTCCCAGCTGTTGTGGGAGTCAGAGAGAGGGGAAGCAGAGGAGGAACAAGATGAAGTGTGGCAACAAAGGGACCGTGACCAAGTGTACCACGCGTTATCTGTGAAGGTATCACACTCTCCAGAGATTTCCTCGAACGGTCTACGTGATGTGCAGATAAGCCCTGTGGTTCCCTTTGCTATTTAATACATCAGATCAGAGTCTCAGAATTCTCAGAAATCACTTTTTCCCCTAACACAACCCCTTTTATCTTTCATATCTCCCTTTAAATATGATGTGGAAGAGTTGTGTAAACCAACCCTCAAAGTAGTAGTGCAGCGAAATCAGGTGAAAGGCCATTAATAGATTGAATTAGAAAATTGTTTAAGGCAATGTGTTTTTGTTTGTTTTTTAGTTTATTTAAAAAAATTTAGTTTGTTTTTAAAACAAGCACATAAAGAAACCACTTGGAAATTCCCTTGCAGTCCAGTGGTTAGGACTCGGTGCTTTTACTGCCGGGGCTGGGTTCAATCCCTGGTTGTGGAATTAAGATTCTTCAAGCTGCACCACAAAAAAACAAAGCAAACAGAATTCACTATATGCCTAGAATCGTACAGAAATACTTCCCTATAAGTGTTGAAATATAACCGTATCAACTTATTTGCAGAAAGTGAAGTCGCTCAGTCATGTCCGACTCTTTGCAACCCCATGGACTGTAGCCTACCATGCTCCTCCATCCACAGGATTTTCCAGGCAAGAGTACTGGAGTGGGTTGCAAGATACTAGTAATAAAATACTAATAGTTACTATGTCATTGAGTGCTTCCTGTGTGCCAAGAACACGCTAAAAACTTCACGTGCATCATCTCATTTAATCCTCAAAACCATGCATGAGGTGGGAGCTATTATCGTCTCCTTTCTCAGGACACAGAGATAAAGGTAAGACAGTGTACATGCCCAGCCACCTTCCTGGGGGTCTGCAGACAATACTCGGTGAAGCGAGGTGGTGTGACTGCTAACTCTGCCTCCACCCCTCCCCATCAGTTCAGTTCAGATCAGTCGCTCAGTCGTGTCCGACTCTTTTTGACCCCATGGACTGCAGCACGCCAGGCCTCCCTGTCCATCACCAACTCCCAGAATTTGCTCAAACTCATGTCCATAGAGTCGGTGATGCCATCCAGCCATCTCATCCTCTGTCGTCCCCTTCTCCTCCAGCCTTCAATCTTTCCCAGCAACAGGATCTTTTCCAGTGAGACAGTTCTTCACATGAGGTGGCCAAAGTATTGGAGTTTCAGCTTCAACATCAGTCCTTCCAATGAATATTCAGGACTGATTTTCTTTAGAATGGACTGGTTGGATCTCCTTGCAGTCCAAGAGACTCTCAAGAGTCTTCTGCAACACCACAGTTCAAAAGCATCAATTCTTCTGCGCTCAGCTTTCTTCACAATCCAACTCTCACATCCATACACGACCACTGGAAAAACCATAGCCTTGGCTAGACAGACCTTTGTTGGCAAAGTAATGTCTCTGCTTTTTAACATGCTGTCTAGGTTGGTCATAACTTTTCTTCCAAGAGTAAGCGTTTTTTAATTTCATGGCTGCAGTCACCATCTGCAGTGATTTTGGAGCCCCCCAAAAATAAAGTCTGCCCCTCCCCATGACACAGAGCAAAGGCCCTTGCCTTGGGTCACAGTGTCCTTGCCATTACGCCGCAGCTCCCTCGTGCACTCTTTTTTTTTTTTAATGACATGTAGCAACATATAGTAAAAACAAACATTTCTAAATTTCCCAGGAGTTATGAGCAGCATGTAAGAAATTGCTCAAAATGGTTTTAAAAAGTTGATTATCTTAAGGAGATTGCGTGTGTATTTCTGCTGTTAATTACTTGAGAAATATAAATCATAATAGCCAACCATTACTTCATGGCAGGAAGTTAACAGTCCTGCCCATTCAAGATTACCGTTATAAATTCTGAATTGGCCAACTGTGAATTAATAAGCTTTCAAAGCAACTTCCAGACAATTGAGTCATCAAGTTTTTCAGAGAAGTATGTGGCACACATTTAAATCATTGCCCTCTTTGGTGACATGTTCATGATATTAATTTAAATTATAAAAGAGGGATTCCCTGGGAGTTCAGTGGTTAGGACTCTGTGCTTCCACTGCAGTCTGAATGGGTTCAATCCCTGGTCAGGGAACTAAGATCCCACAAGCTGTGAATAATAATAATAAAAGAAATAATTTTAGTTGACTAAAAATTATGTCAGTTTTCCAAATACATGTAGCATCTGTTACAAAGATAGTGTTTAGAAAACATTAAACTGACTTCATTTCATTTTCCCAGTTAAACTTTATTGTCTCCTGGTCTTCCACATCTAAGGCTGAGCGCTGAGCCTTACTGCACCCCAGTAATGAGGGGGAAGCACCAGCCCCACCTGGAACAAAGGACCGTGGAGCAGTTGCGCCTCTTTTTTTTGGCTGTTCTTTTTTTTTTTGGCTGTTCTTGTCTTCACTGCATTGCTGGAATTTCTCTAGTGTGGCTCATGGGCTCCAGGATTCCCAGGCTCAGTAGTTGTAGCTCGTGGGTTTAGTTGCCCTAGGTATGTGGGATCTTGGGTCTCTGACGAGGGATTGAACCTGTGTCCCCTGCATTGTAAGGCAGATTCTTAACCACTGGACCACCAGGGAAGTCCCCAGCTTGAGTCACAAGGCAAGTCCTGAACACCATATTTTTTGGGTAGAGAAAAGGATTTTCTAATTCCATTAGCCTCCATATACCACATTAAGAGTCAGGTCTGGTGGGCTGGTTATCAGCACAGTCTAGGATAGAGGCAGGTGAGGAATCTTGGTGCATTCTGTCCCCAGTGCGCTGTGGAAAGATGAGGAGGGTGAAGCTGGCAGACTCAGAGCCCGACTCTCCTCTCTGGGCGGTGGTCTAGACTGACTCCAGGAGGACAGAGTCTGGAAAATGCTGTCTCTGTGCTCTTTGCAGCGAGATAAGACAGAAGGGTAAAATCAGCGCCAAGGTGGTGCTCCACAGTCCAGCCCCTGACCCTGTCTCAGCTCTGTTGTCTCACAGAAGGCATTTGGAGTTCTCCACATGCCACGTGAAGGACTGTAGGAGCAGCCAGCCAGTGGAGGTGGCTGGTAGCCTACTGTGGGGTACCAGGCAGGAAGTCATACCAAACTGCCTTAGTTTTTATAGTTTTATGATGCATTTATTTTCTACTGACTATTCCTCTGCCACTTATTATTTTTGCAGAAAGTTCTTGGCTACTTTTTTTCTTATCCCCACATGAACTTTAACATCCGATGCCTGCCTCCAAAAAAAAAAAGTCTTGTTGGTATTTGGGGGGAACTGCATTAATTTTATAGCTTATTTTTTAAGGAAGATGGACAGATTAATTCTTATCTAAGAACTTGGTATGGTCTGTTTTTTTTTTTTTTTAAAGGCCTATTGCTAACATGACTCTGCTTGATTATTAAATTTCAAAGCCCTTGGCCTATTAATCTGTCTTGAAGTCACTTTGGAACACCATATACTCCTCTCTTGTTTTTAGGAATTACAGGGTGTTGTTGTGATTTGTCAGAGAAGGCAATGGCACCCCACTCCAGGACTCTTGCCTGGAAAATCCCATGGACAGAGGAGACTGGTGGGCTGCAGTCCATGGGGTTGCTAAGAGTCGGACACGACTGAGCAACTTCACTTTGACTTTTCACTTTCATGCATTGGAGAAGGAAATGGCAACCCACTCCAATGTTCTTGCCTGGAGAATCCCAGGGACGGGAGAGCCTGGTGGGCTGCCGTCTATGGGGTTGCACAGAGTTGGACACGACTGAAGCGACTTAGCAGCAGCAGCAGCAGCAGCAGCACTGTGATTTGATTGTTTATGAGTTGCTATACAGTAAGCCCCCTACATATGAACCTTCAAGTTATGGACTTTTAAAGATTCAAACTTGTGTTCTCAAATCCAATCACATAAGTTAGTTCACGTGTCAGGCGTACATTGACATGTGCGTGCTTCCTCTACAGGTGGTTGTGATTTGTGTACTTTAGTGCACTGTACTGTATGGACGCAGTAGTACAGCAGCTTTATTTCAAGCTAGATCTGCAAGAGGGTGACTTCTCTGTGCAATGTGAGGAGCTTACTAATGAAGGCCCAGTGGAACTGGAGGCCCGGAGAAGGGATGAAGAGGGACCAAGAGGAGAAGTAACTGAAGAACCAAAGAGATGCACGACGCAGGAGATGGAAGGAGATTTTCTCGAAGGCATTGTTAGTTGTTGAATCACAGGACCCAAATGTGGAACAGCACACAAAGTTTGCAGCAGCCATTCAGAATGCAGTCCAGTGCTCCTGCGTCATCCATGACAAGGGAAAAAGAGCTACTACCCAGGCATTACTGGATCATTTTTTCAAGAGGATAGAGAGAATTGAATCCAGCAAGGAGCCAGAACCTGTGCCATCAACATCAAATGAGAGTGAAAGTGCAGCCTGCCCTCCGTCTCCTGTCACTGCCGATCCTTCAGTTCTGCCATCTCCCACCGCCTCCCCAGTCAGTAACTCTTCTCGCCTCTTGACTCCGTGCCAGTCCTGTGTGCCAGCTGTGTACTGTGTACTTTTTAAGGTACTGTACTGTAAGATTAAAAGCATTTTATTTATTTTTTGTGTTTGCTTTTCATGTATTATTTGTGTGAGAAATATTACAAACCCATTACAATACAGTACTATATAGCCAAGTGTGTTAGTTGAGTACCTAGGCTAACTTTCTTGAACTCAGGAAAAAATTGGACTTAAGAACGCACTCTGAGGATGGAACTCTTTCATATGTAGGGACTTATTGTATAACAAATCATCCCCCAAATAGTGGCTTAAAACAACCAAATGGTTACTTGCTCACAGTTCTGCAATCTGAGCTGGGCTCAGCTGGATGGTATTTCTGGTCTTCATGCTGGTGTTCACTCATGTGGCTGCATTCAGCCGGCAGGTTGGCTGGAGGCTGGGTTCCTTTGGGACTTGGGATGGTCAAGCATCTCTCTCTTTCCTTATAGTCTCAGTGCCTCTCTCTTTCCAAATGGACTTCCCATGTGATTTCTCCAGCAGGGTAGCTGATCTCTTTACACAGTAGCTCAAGGATCTTCAAACTACAAAAGCAGAAGTGTCCAGGTCTTGGATTTAAGCCTGGAACTGGCACAACACCACCTGTACTATGTTCTTTTTTGGATAGATATAGGGACCACTGCAATGGAAATTTTTTTTTTTACTTTACAGTCTACTAGACTGTACAGTACTGTACTAGGCTGTACTGCTACTACTAGACTACTATTGCTAGACTGTACTAGGCTGTACTAGACTGTACTGTAGGCGGGAGGAGAAGGGGCCGACAGAGGATGAGATGGTTGGATGGCATCACCGACTCGATGGACATTAGTTTGAGCAAGCTCCAGGAGTTGGCGATGGACAGGGAAGCCTGGCGTGCTGCGGTCCATGGGGTTGCAAAGAGTCGGACATGACTGAGCGACTGAACTGAGCTGAGACTACACTGTATTCTATTAAAGTAGGTCCTGGGCCAAGTCAGGTTTAAGAAGGGGTTTGAGGGTGGGGGCTCTACAGGGGCATGAATGCTGGGAGACATAGTTCATGATGGGCCACCGAAATGATGGGCTACCACAATAGTCTTAAAATTCTTCAACGGGCACTAAATCCCCAGGATCTAACCCAGTGCTTGGCATCTGTTGAATGAATACTGCTGAAGCATCTGGCTGATGCTGCATGTATAAGTAGCACCACTGGAATGTGGAAACTCAGGTTCTGAAGGCAAGGTCTGAGTGAGCAGCCACCTGCAAAATCACACTTACAACAGCACCACTTGTTTGCTGATGCGTTGAGGTGTGTGGGGCCTCCCGCACATCTGTGAGACACCATCCTCCTTCTCAAAAGGCATCACCGATTATTATATCCTTCTTGAGAATCTATTCAAAATACACACAAGACAATAAATAAATTGCAGCACTTACATTCTGTGGAAACAAAGGGGAAGTTCTTTGAGGAGAGTGGTTAGCGTGGAAGGAGGCCAGAGATTTCACTGTTCTGGTTAGTCAAGGAAGATTTCCTGGAAGAGGTGGTTTCAGGAACTCTACGAATAATGGGAAAAGATTGAGGTCGACTGGGGGATATTCTGAACAAGTGATACGACCTTAAAAAAATCCAAGACGCCAGAGTACGATGGATGAAAGGAATGACAAACAGCTGTTTGCAAAGAGTGAAAGGCCAATTCGGGAAGGAGTTTGGCGGAACAGTCCAGCCACTGCCTGCAAAAGTTGGGCAGTGCCCGAGACATTTCTGCAAAGGTTGAGCATTGCTGCAAAGGTTGAGTCTGAGACTTGCTGTCACTACACTGGGACCATCTTCCATTTGTCTTCCCTGTTACTTCTAGAAGGATTCAGGTCAAGGCACAGAGGTGAATATGGCTGGATCTCTCAGGCTCATGGGTAGCAGTACACAGCCTCAAAGAGTGTGTAAAACTGACTTCCCTGGAAAGAAAGGAGACCAGGAGGAGGCAAGATGGGAGAGGCCCCAGTTAGCTAGAACTCTGGGTCATGTTGAGTAAAGCAGCCCCCGTGAAACCAGAGCTCCTTGAAGAACAGAATCCTCTGGGCTGCCCTCCTGCCAGGAACCCACAGTGAGGGGCAGAGTGAGGTCCCTCAGGCCTGTTCTTTGTGACCCTTCCTTTCGTGATGAATGTGGGGGAAGTGACCGGGGAGTGGGCAGGAGGCCTGTGTTAGTTTTCCTGCTCCATCCACCTCCCCCGAGTAATCAGCCAATTCCTAGAACTGCCTTTGCCATTCGTGGCTCTTATTAGCAACCACACTCTTGAGTCAGACAACCAGTAATGCTGTCTGAAAGCCAGTAAATACTTGCCGTATGTAGAATCCTAAGCCAGGCTCCAGGAGAGGGCACATAAAGTCAGAAGTGAGAGGAAGGCCCAAAGGTCATCTGATCTAGCCCTGTGCTCTCAGAAAGGAGAATAAGCAGGTCAACCAGTTGTCAGGAAAAATAGCCTCTTCGAAGGTTTCAGGGAGACTGCAACTCTTTGAGGTATAACTAAAATAACTGGAAAAGAGACTCAATGCCAAAGAGAAAGAGCCTTATGATTCACTCCAGAGAAGAGCAGGTTGAGGGTGGAGTAGTTTGTTTAGTTCTGTGGAAGATTCTCAGGCAGGGGAGACTTGCCAGCGCTCCTCTGCCTCTGGTGGGGAGAGAACAAGAGGAAATGAGTTTGAAGGACAGCATGTGGAACCGAAAATAAACATGAACTGCTGACCATCAGCGGAATTAGGTCCTGGAACACTGAGGGTGGGTAGAGACTCTTCATTAAAAACAAAAGAAATCTATCAGGTATACTTTGTCTAAACAGGAATCAGAAAGGATCTAGAACAATCTTGCCAAGGTCCTTCAATGCTATCAGCAGTTCTTATTGAGTAAAGGGATTATGGGCAAATTGATTACAATAAATTATTTTAATTATTAATTAAATATATAATAGTTTGTTATTGATTATCAGTGAGTATTGCCATTGTTATTTTCTAATATTCTATGATAATTGTTTCATTTTTGTAATGAGATAAGAATTTTTATTAAAATTTTATTAAAATTCTGATCTTCTGTGACTTAAATATTTATAGCTCAATTTTTAATAAAAACTGGAATTGCTTGGTGTGTGAAATTGCACACACAGGAAATATAAAACTTCAGTTACTTTTATGTAGGTAAGTGTCTGAAACTTGCCTGGAACTTCCTATTTACTAAATACTATATACTAAATAACATAGTAGATATTTTTTAAAGTTCTTTTGTATTATACAGTTTCCTGAAACTTCCACTTTGCCTGAAAAAGTGAAAGGTTTTTTTTCCTTCCAGTTTTCTTGAAGTATAATTGAAATACAGCACTGTATAAGTTTAAGGTGTAAGAAGTAAATGTTTGAAACTTAGTGGAGAGTTGTCCGTTTCCATGCATAAGAAAATGCATCAGGATTTTAAAAATACACTTCTCAGCTGTTTTGCTACTGTGGGGATATTTCATGTGTCACTGATGCAGAAATCACTTTGTAGCACGAGTTTATCAGTATTCTGAATAATTCATCCTTCCAATCTTGTGTAGGAGATATTTCTGCTCAACGAATTGGAAGTTTTTCTAATGTACCACTTTTGATGAATTTGGTTGTTCAAGATGGAATTTTAACAAATGTTCACTATGTGAGCTAGAATGTTACTGCAGGAGAGGCACATCGCCTACCAGCCAAGACACAGGCATAAAGAAACGACCAGACAGTCCTGGTCTGAATCACTAACGGGAGAGCCCGTCACTCGTTTCCCAGATGCGTGCAGTTCGATACCAAGCCACCCATCATCTGACACGTGTTAGAGCACGATGGAAGAGGGCCATCACTTCCACTTGGAATGATTGAGAACGTCTCCACAGAGGATGCATTTGAGCCACATTTCATTTATTTATTTACTTATGACTGTGCTGGGTCTTTGCTGTGCCTGGGTTTTCTCTAGTTGCGATATGCAAGTTGCTCATTGCAGTGACTTCGCCTGTTGCAGAGCACCAGCTCTAGGCTTGCGGGCTTAGCTGCCCCACAGCATGTGGGATCTTCTTGGACCAGGGATCGAACCCATATCCCTTACATTGGCGGGTGGACTCAACCATTGGGTCACCAGGAAAGTCCCTGAGCCACACTTTAAATGTAAGTAGGATTTGGTTGACAAAGTACATTCTAGGCAGAAGCAATGGCATGGGCGAAGATGAGATGTGCTGGCAGGGACCATCTTAGCTGGGACAGACTAGGATAATACCGAGCCATTGACATAGCTGGATTTGTTACATCAGAAATGTGCCATGAGCTTTAAAAGTTGGGTTAAGGTTTAGGATGGTATTTGTCAGAAAGTGGGGAGGTTTTAGAGGTTTATGACCTAAGTATGTGTATAATTGCTTGTGGCACTCTGCTAGATGGAGACATACAAGGAGATCTATCCAGAAACGTATTCCTGGCTGCTCTATTCAGAGGCATTGGCAGGGTTCACTTCATGTGTGAAAACAAAAACAAAAAAACAAATGAGTAGAAAAAGCAATAGGTTTGAATAATCGGTAAATCTCAACATGTTTTAAAGGGTACAATTTGAGAGGAAGGAAAATATTTAATTTGATCCTCAGTCTTACTATATAACTCTGGGAAATGCAGATCAAGACCGCAAGACAACAGCATTTCCCACCTCCTAGACAGGCAAAGATTTAGGTATCTGATGACTAATAGAACAACTAAACAAAAGTCAACGAGGATATAGAACTCAAGCAACAGGTCAAAGCGGTATTTATAGAACACCCTACCCAACAGCTGCAGAATGCACATTCATTTCAAATGCCCATGAAACATACACCAGGTTAGACTATATCCTGGGTCATAAAACAAACCTCTGCAAATTAAAGAGAATTTTAACTATAGAGAGTATATTCTCTGACTACATTGGAATCAAACTAGAAAGCAATAGCAGAAAGATAACAGGAAAATCTTCAACCACTTGGAGTAAACACTATTCTAAATAATTCATGAGTCAAATAGGAAATTGCAAGGGAAATTTTTAAAATTCCTTGAACTAAATGGAAATGAAAATATGATATATCAAAATTTGCTTGACATAACTAAAATGATGCCAAGAGGGAAATTTATGCAGTAAATGTGTCAAACTTTGAACTAAAGGACCTAGAAAAGAGCAAAATAAGTCCCATCAAGCAGAGAGAAGGGAAAAGTTAAAAACAGAAAAGTGATAGAGAAAACCACAAAAACAAAAAGACGATTCTTTGGAAAGATGAACAAAATTGACAAATCTCTAGCAAGACTGACCAAGAAGGAAAAAAAAGAGAAAATACAGATGACCAATGTCAGGAATGAAACAGGGAACATTACCTGAGAACCTCCAGGCTCAAAAGAATAATAAAGGAATATTATGAACAATAACATATACAAAGATTTGACAACTTGGGTGAAATAGACTCGTTCCTCAAAAAATATGAACTACCACAACTCAATAAGCAAGAGATAATTTTAATAGCCTTATAACTATTGAAGGAATTGGCTTCATAATTCTAAAACTTATGAAAAGGAACCTCCATATATGGATGGTTTCACCAGAGAATTCTATTAAACATTTAAGACAGAATTTTAGAAAAATTTTTTAAAACAATTTTTAAAATTTATTTTTTGTTGAAATATAGTTGATATACAATGTTATATTAGTTTCAGGTATACAGTAAAGTGATCAGTTACATACATATGTATTCTTTTTACATGTATATAATAGGCTTTCTACATACATATGTTCTATTTTTAATATTCTTTTCCCACATGTGCTGTGTTATACTTAGTCATGACGGCCTCTTTGTGACCCTATGGGCTGTAGCCTGCCACACTCCTCTGTCAATGGAATTTCCCACCAAAAATACTGGAGTGAGTTGCCATTTCCTTCTCCAGGGGCTCTTCCCAACCCAGGGGTCAAACCCATATCTAATTGCATCTCCTGCACTATAGGCAGATTTTTCACTGCTGAGCCACCAGGGAAGCCCTTTTTCCATATAGGTTATTACAAAATAATTAGTATGGTTCCCTATGCTTACAGTAGGTCCTTGTTGGTTATCTATTTTATATGTAAGAGTGTGCATATGTTACTCCCAAATTCCTAATTTATTCCTCACTCCACATTTCTCCTTTGGTAATTGTAAGTTTTTTTCTAGGTTTGTGGGTCTATTTCTCTTTATAAATAAGTTCATTTTATCATTTTTTTAGATTCCACATATAAGTGATATCATATGGCATTTGTCTTTGTCTTTGACTTCCTTCACTTAGTATGATAATCTCTAAGTCTATCCATGGTGCTACAAATGGCATTATTTCACTCTTTTTTATGGCTGAGTAGCATTCCATTATATATATATATATGTGTACCACACTTTTTTTTGCCATGCTGAGCAGCTTGCGGGATTTTAGTTACCCCACCAGGAACTGAATTCGGGCATCAGCAGTGAAAGCTTGGAGTCCTAGCAAATGGGCTGCCAGGGAATTTCCTGTACCACATTTCTTTATCCATTCTTCTGTTGATGGACATTTAGGTTGCTTCCAAGTCTGGGCTATTGGAAACAGTGCTGCAATGAACATTGAGGTACATGGATCTTTTTGAATTATGGTTTTCTTCTGATAAATGCCCAGGATTAAGGCAAAATTAATACCAATTCTATACAGTCTCTTCAAGAAAACAGAAGAGGGGGACATTTTCCATTTTATCTTACGAAGCTAGTAATACTAATACCAAAACCAGACAAAGTCCATACAAAATAAAGAAAAATACAGACCAATATCCTCCATGTATACAGAAAAAAACCAAAATATTAGCAAGTAGAAATCAGCAATACATAAAAATGAATTACACACCATGACTAAACAGAGTTTGTTCCAGAGAGACAAGGTAGTTTCAGTACCTGAAGATTAATTGGTATAATCCACCGTTTTAATAGACTGAAAAAGAAAAATCTCATGATTATATCATTTGATGCAGAAAAAGTACTTGACAAAATTCAACAATTCATGATAAAAACTCCCAGAAAAATTAGGAATAAAGGGCGTGCATGCATGCATATTAAGTTGCTTCAGTTGTGTCCATCTCTTTGGCACCCTATGGACTGTGCCCTGCCAGGCTCCCCTGTCCATGGGATTCTCCAGGCAAGAATACTGCAGTGCGTTGCCATGCCCTCCTCCAGGGGATCTTCCCAGCCTAGGGGGACTTCCTCAATTTGATAAAGAATATCTACAAAAAAAAAAACTACAGCTAACATTACAATTAACATGATGAAAGACCAAAAGCTTTACCCTCTAGGATCTGGGACAAAGTAAGAAGGTTTGCTCTCACAGCTTTTATTAACATTTTATTAACTTTTATTAACTGGAAATTTTTGTCAGTGCAAATAAGATAAGAAAAAAAAAAGCAGATCAGAAAGGAAGAAATGAAACTACCATTATTGGAGATGACATGATTGTTTACATAGAAAATCCCAAAGAATCTGCAAAAAATTCCTAAACCAATAGGTAAGTTCAGCAAGTTCATAGGACACAAGATAAATCTAGAAAGAGCAAATAAACACATGGACACTGAAGTTAAAAATATAATACCTTTTATAACCACTCAAGGGAGAAGGCAATGGCACCCCACTCCGGTACTCTTGCCTGGAAAATCCCGTGGACAGAGGAGCCTGGTAGGCTGCAGTCCATGGGGTAGCTAAGAGTCGGACATGACTGAGCGACTTCACTTTCACTTTTCACTTTCACGCATTGGAGAAGGAAATGGCAACCCACTCCAGTGTTCTTGCCTGGAGAATCCCAGGGACGGGGGAACCTGGTGGGCTGCTGTCTATGGGGTCGCACAGAGTCGGACACGACTGAAGCGACTTAGCAGCAGCAGCAGCATAACCACTCAAAGAAAAAAAGAGAAATACGTGTTAATCTAACAAAACATGTAGAGAACTTGTAGCTAAAAGTTATAAAATGATGATGAAAGAAATAAAAAATCTAAATAAATGGAGAGACATACTGTGCTCATGGATTGGAAAACTCAACCTAGTAAAGATATCAATTCTCCCCAAATTTATATATAGGTATAATGCAATTCCTGTCAAGATCCCAGCAAGATTTTTTGGTGGATATATACAAGATTGTTCTAAAATTTGTATGGGATGACAAAGAAACTAGAATAGCTAAAATAATCTTGAAAAAGAAGGAGAAAGTAGGAGGAATCAATTTATCAAATTTCAAGACTTATTATTGATATATAGAGATAGTAATCAAGACGGTGGTATTGGCAGAGAAATAGATACATATGTAAGTAGAACCGAGAACCCAGAAATAGACTCATACAAACACAGCCGGCTGATTTTCTAAGTTTTTCAGCATTATGTTTATTTATTTATTTGGCCGCTTTGAGTCTTAGGTGCAGCACATGTGATCTTCGTTGCATCATGTGGTATCTTGAACACAGAACACAGGTTCTCTAGTTACAGTTGCTCTAAGGTATGTGGGATCTTAGTTCCCTGACCAGGGATCAAAACTGTGTCCCCTGTGTTGCAAGACAGATTCTTAACCACTGGACCACCAGGGAAGCCCCTTGGCCAGCTGATTTCTGATAGTGATGCAAGAGCAATATGGTGGAAGAAGACTGGCTTTCCAACAGTGGCGCTGGAGCAACTGTACATCTATAGATAAAAAGAAAAAATGAACATCAACCTAAGACTTCACCTAACAGAAAAATTAATGTGGATCATACACTTAGGTATGAAACATAAAACCACGCAACATTTAAGAAAAAAATAAGAGAGAATCCTTAGGATCTAGGGATAAAGAGTTCTTAGACTCAATACCAATAGTGTGATCCACAAAAAAGAAAAATTGATAAATTTGCCTTAATAAAAATTAACAATTATATTCTGCAAAAGAACTTGATAAAAAATGAAAAGACAAGATTCAGAGTAGGAGAAAATAGTTGCAAACCACATATCTGAATAAGGACTAGTATCTAGTATATATGTAGAGCTCTCAAACATCAATAGCAAACCAACAACCCAATTATACAATGGACAAAAGATGTAAAGAGAGAATTTACTGAAGAACGTATAGGGATGGCAAATAAATACATGAAAAGATATTCAACATCATTAGCCATTAGGGAAGCACAAATTAAAAACCACAGTGAGCTATCATTACACATTTATGGGAATGGTTAAAATAAAAATTAGTTACAACAACATGTGCTGGAGAACATGCTGAGAAATAATATCACTCATGCATTGCTGGTAGGAATTTAAAATGGTTCAGCTGTTCTGGAAAACACTTCATCAGTTCTTTAAAAACTAGACATTCAACTGTATGTCTAGTTCAACGGTCTCACTCTTGGGCATTTTCCCTGAAGAGTAAAGATTTATGTTCACACAAAATCCTGTAAACAAATGTTTGTAGTAGCTTTATTTTTCATATCCAAGAACTGGAAGCAACCCAGGTACCTGTCAATGCGTTAGTGGTTAAATAAACTGTGGTACCATAAAATACTACTAAATATAAAATATATAAAAATACGTAGAATACCATAAAATACTACTCAGCCACAACAACTGCAAAAATGAACTATTGCTGATCCAGGTAACAACTTGGATGAATCTCCAGAGAATTATGCTGAGTGAAAAAAAGTGAATCTCAAAAGATTATATACTGCCTGACTACGTTTATATAAAACTCTTGAAATGAAAAAGTTATAGAAATAGAGATTTCTATACCAAAAGCTATGGGTGATCCTTGTGGTGCTAGAAATGTTCTGTATCTTGACTGTATCAGTGTCAATATCTGCTTGCAATATTTTACTAAAGTTTACAAGATTCTAGGAGGAACTGGGTAAACGGCACATGGCGTCTCAGACTTCCCTGGAGGCCCAGTGGTTACGACTCTGCTTGGCTGGGGATTAAGGTCCTTTCTGCTGCATGACGTGGCCAAAAAAAAGCAAATCTACAAATATCTCAAAGTTTTAAAGTTTAACCAAAAAAGGCAACAAAATGGTAAAACTTATGATATTTAAGGTAAGGAGGTAGATGGAGTAGGGATGAATTCAAAGTAAATGAAAGGGATTGTCAGTGCTTTGGTTTTTTGATTAGATGATGGGTTTAGAAGTGTCTGCTATATTATTGGGCTCTTCTCTGATGGCTCAGTGGTAAAGATTCTGCCTGTGGTGCGAGAGCTGCAGGAGACTCAAGTTCCATCCCTGAGTCTGAAACATTCCCTGGAGGAGGGCATGGCAACCCACTCCAGTATTCTTGCCTGGAGAATCTCATGGACAGAGAAGCCTGGTGGGCTACAGTCCACGGGGTCACAAAGAGTTGGACACAGCTGAAGAGACTTAGTGCACTGTATTATTAATATATAACTAAGTGACAAATAATTAAAAGAAGTCATGAACCAATGATGACAGAGTAAAAGGTACCAAGAATCAAGGTTGATCCAACTTTGTGTACCTGAGGTCTAGTGGGGGGAAGTAACAAATGAGCTCTGTTCCTTATGAGAAGCAGACTTTAGGCAGCTTTCTTACACATACCAGAGGCTCTTTCTGCCATAAACAAGTCAACAGCAAGGGCAGTTGTTAAGAGGGAAAAGGGATTCCTTGAAACAGCCACAAACACCCGTTTTGAGAGTTTGGGGAAATACCAAAGGTATTATCCTCTTTATAATGAAGTGTGCTGCTTGCTGGTGGAAAGTCATTCATAGTTTATTCATTCAGCGGCTATGCTGTGCGTGTTGGCACAGCAAGAAGCTGGAGATGCCTTCAAGGAAATTACAAAGTAGTTGTGGAAAGTGGTCACTTCTATAGGAAATGAGTGAAATTATTTTTTTAAGTGAGTCATGAATGTCTTATTCATTGTTTTAAAGAGAATAATGAGCAATCTCTTCAGACACCAGGCTATTATCATTCCTATGGTATGCCATAATTTGGGGTTGCCTTTAGTTCAGTTCAGTTCAGTCGCTCAGTCGTGTCCAACTCTGCGACCCCATGAATCGCAGCATGCCAGGCCTCCCTGTCCATCACCAACTCCTGGAGTTCACCCAAACTCATATCCATAG
Source organism: Bos indicus (assembly GCF_029378745.1). Classification (NCBI taxonomy): domain Eukaryota; kingdom Metazoa; phylum Chordata; class Mammalia; order Artiodactyla; family Bovidae; genus Bos; species Bos indicus. Next base: position 71,634,117 of record NC_091775.1, read on the forward strand.
AGTTGGTAATGCCATCCAGCCATCTCATCCTCTGTCGTCCCCTTCTCCTCCTGCCCCCAATCCCTCCCAGCATCAGAGTCTTTTCCAATGAGTCAACTCCTTGCATGAGGTGGCCAAAGTACTGGAGTTTCAGCTTTAGCATCATTCCTTCCAAAGAACTCCTTGCAGTTGGATCTCCTTGGAGTCCAAGGGACTCTCAAGAGTCTTCTCCAACACCACAGTTCAAAAGCGTCAATTCTTCGGCACTCAGCTTTCTTCACAGTCCAACTTTCACATCTATACGTGACCAGTGGAAAAACCATAGCCTTGACTAGATGGACCTTTGTTGGCAAAGTAATGTCTCTGCTTTTGAATATGCTATCTAGGTCGGTCATAACTTTCCTTCCAAGGAGTAAGCACCTTTTAATTTCATGGCTGCAATCACCATCTGCAGTGATTTTGGAGCCCCAAAATAATAAAGTCTGACACTGTTTCCATTGTTTCCCCATCTATTTCCCATGAAGTGATGGGACCAGATGCCATGATCTTAGTTTTCTGAATGTTGAGCTTTAAACCAACTTTTTCAGTCTCCTCTTTCACTTTCAGCAAGAGGCTTTTTAGTTCCTCTTCACTTTCTGCCATAAGGGTGGTGTTATCTGCATATCTGAGGTGATTGATATTTCTCCCAGCAATCTTGATTCCAGCTTGTGTTTCTTCCAGCCCAGCGTTTCTCATGATGTACTCTGCATATAAGTTAAATACTAGTATTTCACAACCTGTTAACACATTATTCTACTAGATGTCTTTCTGTGGGAAACAGAAGTGCAGGGGGAAAAAAAAAGAAAAATCAGTTACTTAATTTTTCTGTGATATATGCTAACATGATGCTTCTGAAACTCATTAAGCACACCCATATCTGCCTTGATGGTCTGTGCTGGACCTTCTTTGGGGGCAACTCTTCTAATCCAAATGCTAGACGTCCCAGTGCAAATGTTCTTTATGTATTAATCAATTAAAGACTTAGTAAGTACATGCTCTGCCTGAGTTTGAATGCTAACTCTGCCATCTTTTTCTTGGTAATCTGGGAAAATTTCTTAAGCTCTCTGTGCCTCAATGCCCTCATTTCTAGTGCTGGTTATTCCTACAATGAGGCACTGAGTTGGGGAGGAGGGCTGAGGGGTACAGGAGACATTGCTTTTGCCTTCATGGAACTTTTAATCTAGTAGGGGAAGACAGTAGGGCACTAATATATGAATAAGAATATTCATTGGAAGGGCTGAAGTTGATGCTCCAATACTTTGGACACCTGATGTGAAGAGCCAACTCATTGGAAAAGACCCTGATGCTGGGAAAGGTTGAAGGCAGGAGGAGAAGGGGACAACAGAGGATGACATGGTTAGATAGCATCACTGACTCAATGGACATGAATTTGAGCAAACTCCAGGAGATAGTGAAGGACAGGGAAGTCTGGTGTGCTGCAGTCCATGAGGTCGCAAAGAGTCAGACTTGACTTAGCAACTAAACAACAACAAAAACTGGAAAGACACATCAGACTGCTGGGGGAACTGGAAGTGATGATGACTTTTCATTTATCTATACTAGTTGAATCCCTTCTTCTTAAAGAGAGAGTGCATTCATGTATTTCTTTTGTAAATGAATATTTTTTAAAAAGCTTCCTAAAGGAGTTGAGTACTGGAGAGAAAAGGGATGTGTAGTTAATTCTTGGTTTTTCTGGCTGCGCTGGGCCTTTGCTGCTGCTCTCACACTTCCTCTAGTTTGGCAGGCGGGGGCTGCTCTTCATTCCTGGATGTGGGCTTCTCATTGCAGTGCTTTCTCTTGCTGCAGAGCACAGGGCTTTAGAGACAGTGAGCTCAGTAGTTGGGGCCCTTCAGCATGTGGAACTGTCCCAGACCCGGAATCACAGCGTGTCCCCTGCGCTGGCTGGTGGATTCTTAACCACTGGACCACCAGGGAAATCCTGTAGTTAATTCTGATCATTAAGGAAAGTCTTCATGGAGGAAGAGATGATTCAGCTACTTTTGGAAAAAGGAGTAGATGTCCATCGGGTCAGCTGATTTAGGGGCGGGGAGGGGATGTGTATGGAAAAAGGAAGAGGGGAGCAGAAGGACAGGAGCCACAGGTCCTTGTGGCCTGGAAGCCTGCAAGCATGCTACTGCATGTGCATAAAGGGGTGAGGTGGGTCGAGGGGGCAGAGAAGGTTGGAGAGGTGGAGAGAGCCCTGTGAGGCCAAGTAGGATTGCTGGGCTTCATCCTAGTGACAAAGGGGAGCCAAGGACGAGCCCTGATTGGTCGGGTGGAAGGTGTGGAAGATGTCCAATGATTTCTGCTGGGCGGCTGGGCAGCTATTGGCACCAGACTGTGGGCCAGGACACAGAGAGGAGCATGCTTGGGTGGATGATAGACTTAGTGTGGATCTTGTGAGGCTGAGGTGTCTGTGGGATATCCCAAGAGAGAGGCCTAGGAGGGAGGTCTTGGTGCAGAAAGACAAACTGGAAATGAATGAGAATGTGAGGAGCTGGGCCAGGGATGGAGGGTAGAGCTCAGGGCAGCCATGATCAGAGGCAGCCAGAGCTGCAGAGATGAGAGAGACAGACAAAGGCAGATGGATACACAGAGAGACAGAACAAGGATATAAACCCAGTCGCTTAAATTCTCCAGCCACTATTCCAGAACTTTCTTTGACATCTGGGCCAAACACTGGCATCCCACCACCAATAACTTCTTTTCTTTTTTTGTCTCCTTCCCCCCATCCTGTTTTCTCCTTTGGCCTTTTTCTTTTTTCCTCTTTGCTTTGGAAGGGCCAATTCTACTTGCAGAAACAAGAAGATAACAAGCTAACATACTGAGATTAAGGATTCTCCCCAAATCTCTTCCCCACTTTTAGGACCATGGAGCCTAAAATTTCACCGTGTGGTATTTGTCCTCTGTGTAGATGCATCTTCAGTACTTTTTCATTTTATTAATAAAATGCAAGTATCTTTAGTAGAGGTAATATGAACCCTTAGGTTTGACTTGCTGTCTTTGTCTTTCTGGTCTGAGAGCTAAGGGAGAGAAAAACCTGAAGGGTGGGAAGACTGGGTGAAGAAAATGTGGTGATGGGTTTTGAATCAGGCTGCAGAGCATTGGCCTGTAGCCTGCATAGCCTGCCCCTCGAGGAATTCTGGGCAGGCAGTTCTGAGGAGTGGATATAGAAGGAGCAACAGAAGGAAAGTTGCTAAAAACAACCCTTTTTGTTGTTGTTCTTCAATTGAGTTACCTCTTTGTATCAGGTAGCCAAAGTAGTGGAGCTTCAGCTTCAGCATCAGTCCTTCCAATGAATATTCGGGACTGATTTCCTTTAGGATTGACTGGCTTTATCTCCTGCAGTCCAAGGGACACTCAAGAGTCTTCTCCAGATTCTTTCCAGAGTTGGAAAGCATCAGTTCTTCAGTGTTCAGCCTTCCTTATGGATCAACTCTCACATCCGTACATGACTACTGGAAAAACCATAGCTTGGACTATATGGACCTTTGTCGGCAAAGTGATGTCTCAGCTTTTTAACAAGCTGTCAGTTTTGTCATAGCTTTTCTTCCAAGGAGCAAGCGTCTTTTAATTTCGTGGCTGCAGTCCCTGTCCTCAGTGATTTTAGAGCCCAAGAAGATAAAATCTGTCACTGTTTCCACTTTTTCTCCTTCTATTTGCCATGAAGTCATGGGACCAGATGCCATGATCTTAGATGTTTGAATGTTGAATTTTAAGCCTGCTCTTTCACTCTCCTCTTTCACCCTCATCAAGAGACTCCTTAGTTCCTCTTTACTTTCTGTCATTAGAGTGGTATCATCTGCATATCTGAGATTATTGATATTTCTCCTGGATATCTTGATTTCAGCTTGTGGTTCTTCCAGCCTGGCATTTCTCACTGCATAGAAATTAATAAGCCAAGTGACGATACACAGCCTTGACATACTCCTTTCCCAATTTTGAACCAGTCCATGTTTAGTTCTAACCGTTGCTTCTAGACCTGCATACAGGTTTCTCAGTAGGCAGGTAAGGTGGTCTGATATTCCCATCTCTTTAAGAATTTTCCATAGTTTGTCATGATCCACACAGTCAGAGGCTTTAGCATAGTCAATGAAGCAGAAGTAGATGTTTTTCTGGAATTCCCTTGCTTTTTGTATGATCCGACGGATGTTGGTGATTTGATTTCTGGTTCCTCTGCCTATTCTAAATCCAGCTTGTACATCTGGAAGTTCTCAGTTACCTAATTAACTAGTAGGATATTCATACACTGCTGACAAGACTATCAAATTGCAAGACCATCTTGTAATATGAGTCAAATACCTTGAAAATATGTTATTTCCTTTTGATTAGCAATTCTTTTCCTAGGAATTAAACTTTAAGGCCATAATCAGATAAATGCAAAAATATGTTTATACCATGATTGCTATAAGCTTTATTATATGCCCTCCCTAAATTCATATATGAACCCCAGAGTGACTATAACTGGAGATAGGATCTTTATAAGGTAATAGTTTAAGTGAGGTGATAAGGATGGGGCCCGAGGTCCAATGGACTGTGGCCTTAAAAGAAGAGGAAGATAGAGACAAGTCTTTTCCTCTCTCTCTTCCTGCCATGTGAGGGCACAGTGAGAAGACAGCCTCTATAAGCCAAGAAGAATCTTTACAGGAAACATAGCTGGCTAGCATCTTGATCTTGGACTTTCCAGCCTCTAGAATTGTGGGAAATATGTTTTTGTTGTTCAAGCCACCCAGACTGTGTTATTTTGTTATGGCAACCAGAGTTGACTAATACAATGATATTTATAACAAAGTTGTTTACACATATGGAAAAATTAAAAACAACAGAGTAATCAATTTTTCTTTTTTTGCATACAGAAAGATTGAAAACAGAGTAATAGATGGGCTTCCCTGGTAGCTCAGATGGTAATGAATCCACCTGCAATGCAGGAGACCCCAGTTTGATTCCTGGGTCGGGGAGATCCACTGGAGAAGGGATAGGATACCCACTCCAGGATTCTTGGGCTTCCCTGGTGGCTCAGCTTGTAAAGAATCCATCTGCCATGTGGGAAACCTGGGTTTGATTCCTGGATTGGAAAGATCCCCTGGAGATGGGAACGGCTACCCACTCCAATATTCTGGCCTGGAGAATTCCATGAACTATTCCACGGGGTCGCAAAGACCCAGACAAGACTGAGTGACTTTCACTCACTTTTTTCAAGTGAAAAGGAATGTTAGAGTATGACTTCATGTATACACATACACATGTATATCAATATAAGCTTGCATTTAAACATGTGGAAAAGTAATATATGTGTATGTCAGTGTTCTCCAGAGAAACAGAACCAATAGGAGGTATTATACACATATATATACCCGAAACCTCTTCGTCTGTGAGGCTGTTTCTCCTTTCCATAAGACAATGCTTCTGTAATTTCACTTTCTATAGAGAGACCAGAAGGATAATTCATTTTTTTTCCAATTAAAGGATAAAAATTTGATTAAAAATATTTATGTCATTTCTTTCAGCCTCTCAACAAATTACTGGTAATGACATATAATTTTTTAGAATTGTCAGATTTGAAAAAATTCTCTAAATTTTTCAATATGTAATGTGTGAGTTGTAATATTTTAGGACATTTCACGTTTTATTTTCCAGTGAAAAAATTCTCTAAATTTTTCAATGTGTAATGTGTGAGTTGTAATATTTTAGGACATTTCACGTTTTATTTTCCAGTGATTCATCTTAAACCTTCTTAGAACTGATGACCTTCATCAACCAATTTGTGACCAATGTCCTCATTGTACTGGTATCGTTTCCTTATCAATGTCAATATTTCAGATAAGAGCAGCAAGACTTGTAAATGCTTTTCCATTGTGTTTGTATAATGCACTCTACCTCATGAGTGGGTCATCAGACAATCCAAGAGCTTGTTCACTGGTTCCATTTGACGCTGTATTTTCCTCTAAATGAATTACTGCTTCATTGTAAGCTGAAACGTGTTGTTATAATTTGCTTATTTTTGTCAAAAATTTTCTACTGATTTTAATTGCTTATCTTATCTTTTACATTTCCCTAATTTTATGTGTCTTTTCCTCTCAGTTGTTTTTTTTTTTTTTTTTTTGGCAGTGCCATGAAGCTTGAGGGATCTTCTTTCCCCAACCAGGGATTAAACCCAGGGCTCCTGCAGTGGAAGCACAGAGTCCTAACCCATCGGACCACCAGGGAATTTTCTCTCAGTTCCTTAATACATAAATGAATTGATTTTCAAATTTTTTATTTATTGTAATTAAAATATAATTGATGTACAATATTGTGTGAGTTTCGATGTACAACATAGTGATTTGCCACTTAAATACATTGTAGAATGATTGTCATAAGTCTAGTGACCATCTGATACCACACAAAGTTACTAGAGTATTATTGTATATGTTTCTCATGCTGTAAATTACCTCCCTGTGACTTATCAACTTTATAATTGGAAGTTTGCACCTCTTATTCCCTTTACCTATTTCATCTAACTCCTTACCCTACACATAAATGAATCTGAAGAAAGAATGTTGTCCTCCCTATATGAAAAAATCAGAAGTCTGTACTCTCTTTTATTGAAAATGTTCCAGGACATATTTCCAAATAGCAGTTAAAGGGTCATAATCAAGCTTCACCAAATAAATCACTCCCATTAACAAAGAAAAAAATTCCTTATGTTACATTTATTATTGTATAAGCTGTGTGGTCGATTTCATTCATGGAAGGAGAGAATTTCGACTAGAACCATACACGTGTGACAATCTAAGAATTTTCAAATTAGCTTCTGGGGCTGTACATTTCAAACCTTGTTTCTCCTCCACCATTGACATCAGTGTGGCATCTGGCGGTGCAGGAATATTCACGTCTCAGTACAACCTACCTTGTCAGGTGAGTTAGTACAGAGGGCAGCAGGAATATTCCTGGGAGCCATACAGGTAGCAGTAATAGGACTTGACAGAAGAGACTGCAAACCACAACCCTGTATCCCAGTATATAAATATATCTCTGATTAAACCTTCCCCCAAATGCCCACAGCCACTTCAACACCACCAGACTTGAAGGGACTGAGCGGAATTTGGGGGTGGAAAAGAGACAGTGGTTTGAACCATCTGTGGCTGAAATATCCCAGTTGTCCAAATTTTATTATGCCCTGTCACCAACCATATGGACACATTGCCAGGGCCCATTCTGGTCCAAGTGAGAGGCCTTGAAGCTGATGCCCTTTGACTTCCTGGCAAATTGGCCTCAGGCTCCTCCACTCTCAACAACTTCCAAACCCTCACCCCCACTCTCCTGGTTTGTTGCCATCGACTCTTTTTGTCTTCCTTGCCCATTTCAATCTGTTCTTAATGCCGTGGCCAACGTGGTCCTGTAAAAACTGACAGTCAGATCATGTCACACTTCTGCTCAAAAGATTCCGATGTTTTCCCATTTCACTTCCATAAAAGCCAGTAGTCCAAGTGGCCCTGTGTGGCCTGGCTCTTTGCTTTTCTGACCTCGCCTCGTGGGATCCAGCCCTTTCTCAGTCCACTCCAGTCAGCTACAGTTTCTGTAATGACGGGGCACAGTCCCATGAGGCTCCCGGACTTGCTGTTAATGCAGTCTGGACAACTCTTCCCAGAAAACCCTTGCTTGACCTACCCTCGTGCGTGCGTGGGTGCATGCTCAGTCACTCAGTTCCGTCTGACTCTGCGACCCCACGGACTGTGGCCGCCAGACTCCTCTGTCCATGCGATTTTCCCACTTGAGTGGGTTGCCATTTCCTCCTCCGGGAAATCTTCCTGACCCAGGGATCGAACCCACGTCTCCTGTGTCTCCTGCATTGGCAGGAGGGTTCTTTACCGCTGAGCCACCCGGGAATCCTGACCTCCCTTCACCAGTCCCTATTTCTTGTCCCCGCTTTGTTTCTCCATAGGCTGTATCACCATCTAAACAGATGTTCTGCTTTCCGTCCCTCTCCCCACTCTAGAACTGAGCTCCATGAGGTATGGATCTTTGTGGGCACAGTTGTGCCCATTTCCTGGAACATGACCGATTTCAAGTAAACACAGGGGTCTCTGCCTTTAATGGACCTTTCTCTAGCCCCACCAGCAGCCCACAGGACCACCTTCTGAGAAACAGCAGTGAAAGTAGTTACTGGAAGTCCTGTTTCCCTAAAAGAGAAGAGCAAAGGTAACACAGTGGCAGGATTTTCTAGCATTTGAGCAACTTTGTTTTATAATGAAATGTTTTCTTGTGAAGTGAATCACCAGAGGATTTGATCACTGAGCTATAAACCTCTTGCATCTCCTTCCTTTGTCCCCAAAAATGCAATCCAGAGTCACTGTGGTAGTAATAGGAAATTGCCAAATCATATAATCTTCCCAGTTCAAAGGAAAAAATACAAATGAAAAGGAGGAAGAAGCAAAGCAGACACTTGAAATGTCTGTTCTTGTTTATCTTTTCTTCCTTTTCACTTTTATTTCTCCTTCTGATTTCAAATAAAATGAACTAGAAAATAGCACAGAAAAGCAGCAAATACAGGCTGTCATTAGAGCATCCCACTTGATCAGAGAGGTGTTGACATTCTGGTGTAACAAATGAGCTCAGGACTAGAAGAGATAATATCACTTGTAAATATAGAACATTTTAAGTTGTCAATGTAATAAAACATTTTCCAAAATGTATAAAAAAGACAAGTGAAAGTATTTATAATCCTACCACCACAATAGAAAAACTAGAACTTTTGTATATTCCCTTCTGATTTTTCTCATATGCATACACTTTTTCATTGTGGTAAAAAAAAAATACAACATAAAATTTACCATCTTAGCCATTTTTAAGTGTACAGTACAGTAGTGTTATGCATATATTTTTATATACATGTTACTGTTACATCTTTCGTATCCTGATTTTTTCCCCTCAGTTTGCCTCATATCAAATAAATCGTCCATGTAGCAAATCTGTCTACATGCTTGTAATTTTAAAGATGCATAACATTCTATCCCGTGGTTAGAACATACTTTATTTAGCTGTTCATCTATAATGGGACATTTATGGTGTTTACAATTTTTCACTCTTACAATATTATTATGAATTTTTAGTTAGTATAGTATTTTTCTCTTTAATATTTTCGCTGATCTTCTTGAATGCTTTTCTAGAAGTTTCCTAGGGAAACTAAGTCAAAAGTGATGTCTTGCACGATTCTTGAAAATTACAATAGAACTGCTTTCCAATGCTTTCTACCAGTTTACAAGGATACCAGTGCAATATGAGAGCACCAATTTCACCACACTTTCACAACTTTTTCTTTTGATATTAATATTTTAATTTAGAAGTCATATTACTTTAACATGTATTTTTCCTACATCTATTTTCCTTGATTGTTTTCTCTGTTGGAGAATGCCAGTTTATGTCAGTTGCTATTTACCTTTAGGAGGTTGTCTCAATATTTTTCTTATTTTTTTTCATGTGCTGTATATATAATAAAGATTTTTAACACTGTCAGATTTACTGTGAATATTTTTCCCCATCTGCTGGTTTAAAATGTCTAGTTATACTGTCACCTGAGGCAATTTAACACTGTTACACTGTTCAGATCTATCAATGTGGTTTTTCCTATCACCTTCATCTTAGAAAATTCTCTCCACTTTGTCTTATCCCCAGGGCTTTGATAAAAGATTTAATTCTGCTTTATCTTCCTGATTTTATTTCCTATCATTATTTCATTCATTCCTTTTGATGTACATGTAGGTCAAATTAATGCGTTCTGTAAGTTCTCACTAATTAACCAGGACTCTTCCTTTTAATATATTTGAGGAAAGCCCTGAGTAACTGAAACTGTAGGTCCATCCCTGTGTGAAGAGTTCTTGTGTACTGGGGCAGGGTTCCAGCCTCCCTGGGGGAAGAGGAGGAAGGTAGAACCCAAAGGACTTAAAACGCGATGGGTTCAGCGAGACCAGAAAAGGAGCAATATCTCGAACGAAGTGTGGGAGTGCACCTAAATGTCCTTGCGTTTTCACCTTGCTCTTCGGTCAGAAACGACACTGGGGGATGAAAGTGTTTCTAAACATTAAAGACCACTTGACCCGGAGATTTCCCTGTCTTTATTGGAGTCGTGCCGAGTTTTCCAAGAAGGAGCCCCTCTCAGTTGACCTACAACAATACATACACTGATCGTGTTTGGAGCCTTTTCTACGCACAGCACGTCGTGTGTACCTGGATGAGAGGCAGAATAATAGCCCCAGGGCAACCATGAGTTCTGCTGAGCAAAGAAAAGGATAAAAGGAGATGAAAAGAGAAATCCAGGTGGACGGAGAAAGGGCTCCGCCGCTGTGCAGCCTTAATCGTGGGGGGCGCCCACCCTCTGTCCTCCCGCGGCCCGCGTGCACCTCCACCCTCCTCTCAGCTGGTCCAAGCCTCTACACACAGACAAGAATCACCACTTGCTTCCCTGCCCTCTAGCCAGCTGCATCTCAAAACTTTTGCAAGAGTCTTAAACCTGGCGCGGAGAGCCACGTGCACTAGACTGGGAGTCACAAGTGCCCGACCCCTCACCCCACCTACCCCGCCTTCATCCCCACGGCTGCCCACGAACCTGGAGCCTGAAAGCTTAAGCGACCACACTAGGAAGGCACGTCTGACCTCCTGATTCTGGTTCCCACCCGCCGGCCCAGGTTCGCGGTTATCTTTCCTTCCCGGTGCTCACAGTATGCAGACCACAAACCCATAACCACCTTTTTTTTTTTTTTTCCCTTTGCTGGGACCACGTACAACATCGCTTGACTTTGCATCTTTTAACTGGCAGGCAGGTGGAGGGAGAAAGCCTCGGCCTCTGTCTAGCACGAAGTCCCGCATCTTAACCTGGTGGGCAGAGCATCCGCCACTTGAACCTTGGGAGAGAAAAAGCATCGGGTCCATTTCACGTTAGCGCGCAGGGTCCAGATCCCCGATCCTGTGTACCAGGGACGTCCCCCCGTGCCAGCCAGGCTCCGGGGAAGCCCAGCCACTGTGAAATCTCCAGGACAATCTTCCTCGCCATCCTCCCCAAGGGAATTCACCCTCCGGGGCCGCCCCGCCTGGTTCCCTCCCACTGCCCCGCGGAACTGGCGAGAGGAGAGAGAAGGTGCTCTCCTCAGAAAGGCCCCGGGGTGCCCCGTGGGTCTCAGGGTACACAGGCCTGCGTCTCCCCGGTGGGGCCCCGGAGGGAGGGAGCGTGACCGACCGCAGCGCAGAGAAAGTCCCCCGAGACTGTGACCCCTGCGCCCGGGCGCGGGGGTGAGGGGGAAAGGCGGGCGGATGCGCAGGAAGGTGCCGCTATGGGACCGGGAAAAAAAACACCGACCCCCCAAACCGCCCACTGGAGTTTCTCAGCCCGAGTTCTCCGAGAGCGGCCGAGAGACGCCCCCCAGGGCTGCGCCGCGCCTCCACGACCGCAACCTGTCCCAGCCTCGCTTCTGGTGGGGGAGCTTCGCGCTCCCTTCTGGGTTCGGAGCCACCACGTGACTTCCACGAAGACGGGGGGGCCCAGCGGAAAGCTGCGGCAGCGGTGGGATTTGGGACCCCGGGGTGCGGCGAGAGGGCGGGGAGAGGAGGAAACGGAGCGGGGGTGGGAGAAGGCGGGGCGGGGCGGACTCGGGGACGGGAAGGACGGCGCGCTGGGACCGGGGGTGGGGAAACCCGGGCGCCGCGCGGTGGAGCCGGGGGAGCGGGAAGCCCGGGGGGCGGGGCCGAGGCGGCGGCCCGCAGGTGCGGGGGCGCAGGGATGCGTGCGGCCCGAGGGAGCCGGTAGGCAGCGCCCCGCGTGCAGGGCGCGCCGGGCCGCGCGGCCGCTCGTCCGCGAGGCTGCGCGGCGGGCCGGGCCGGGCCGGAGCAGCGCCCGGCATGTCGCAAGGGCTCCCGGCGGCCGGCAGCGTCCTGCACAGGAGCGTCTCGGCGCCCGGGAACCAGGCGCGGCCACAGGTAGCGAGCTAGATAGAGGCTCGGGGGGATGCTCGGGTTGGGGGGAGTGGTGGGCGCGCTACGAGGGGCGCGAGGAGGTGGGTGCTGGGGCTCCCGGCTGGGGACTGATGGGAGCAGGGGTGGAGGGCAATGCGGGAGCCGGACGCGAGCGGCGTGGGAGGCGCGCGGGGACCCAGCTGTGCGCCTCTGCCCGGCCGCCCCGAGCGCAAGCCAGGTGCCTGGAGCGTCCGGGATGGTGCCTGGGCTCCTGAGCCTGGGAGGAGCAGAGGTCAGAGGGCGCCGACGCCTGGTAGGGCTGGGCACTGTCCACGCTGCCCGGCACGTGGGGTCCGGGCCTCCCTAGGTGTCGCCATCCGTGCGCCGCCGCCGGCTGCCACCCCATCGCCGGAGCGCGTGGTCCTTCCCCGCCGCGCCGAGCTGGGGCCAAGGTGTGGAGAGGGGAAATTCCGCTCCGAGGGGCGGCTCGTGCCTAGGCAATCTCAGCATGTACTCTCCTCCGGCGGCCTCCCGAATGGCCCAGGGACGCGAGGTGGCGGCCCGAGGTGGGCAGACTCCAACCTCAGGGCGGGTGGAGAGCCCTCGGCGGGCGCCAGGTCCTCTGCGCTGTCCACCACCGTGTTTACAGCCGCTTACTCGGGGAAACACACAAGGTTGCCGGTAGGGACGGCAGACCGAGAACTTCTCACTCAACTACGTTAGGACCGAGTCTTTTCAGGGTTATGCCCTGCTTCTCAGTTAGGAGCCTGGTACAGAATGTCATCGGGTGACGCTAGGGAGTTACACAGCTGAGTCTGGGCCTCAGCGTTGCCACACACAGGCTGAGTAGCCTTGGGGAATCTGCTTCACCTCTCTGAGCCTCAGTTTCTCCACATGTAAAAATCAATATAATATAACTTCTTGTGATTTTTATGAGGACTAATAGAGATATGGTTAGTAATATATGAATATCTCAACATTTTGCTGCTCTCTTTCTGCCTTAATTAAATGTTTCTGCTGGTTGTCAGGTCCGACCATGTGGTAGGTGATAAATCCAGTTTGGAGTGTCCACTTTTACAGGGCAGGATGCATGCTCCTCCCTTGTGCCTTATGAATCTCCAATGAGGACCAGAGAGGCATGATTTGGTGATGAGTGCTATAAGGGACTCAGCAGAAAATAGCAGTCTCAACAGAGGTTATTGAAGACACACCATGTGGCGCTTTGGGATAAAATCTAGTTTTATCTTATGCAGCTCCAAGCACTGGGCTGTTAGGATGATCATGGCAGAGATTACTGACCACTTGTTCAGGGCATGCGTCTCTAGTGCCCAAGACAGTGCCTGGCACATGGCAGGTACTCAGTTAATACTTACTGAAAGAATGAATGAATCACACTTACAACAAATGAGAAAATCGAAAAATCAGAGAGTGTAAGTCATTTACCCAAGGCCATATTGCTAGTAAGAGACAAAACCAAGACCCTGTATTTCTAAAGCTAAAGTTCTGTTTGTCAGACTCCCTGTTGTGTTCTGATTACCTCCACCAAGACTTCTTTGCCTCTTAAAGACTGCATCTTAACATCTTGTGTCCCTTAAACACTGTCTTCAGGCCACTTCTCTATGTCACATTCTTTCTTCTTTTCCTTTCATAGCTTTATTTTCTTGCATATGCTGAAAATTCTCTACTCACTGTAACTTGGGGAGATATGTATCTTTATTATTTGGAATATTAGACCAGATAAAATGATATCTGAAAACATCTGTTATTTCATGTTATCAATATTTGCTTTCCATTAATAGTAATAACTGAGTAGCTTTCCTGTGTTTGTATCCCACTGATTTCTTGATCTTGAAACTCTTTAAAGGTAGTATTTCTATGGAATCTTCTCATAGGTCTCTGGGAAGCAAATACTATACCCCTCCTCTGTTTTCTATAACTGGATGAAGTGCTTTTTACCATTGTAGGTGCATTTTTCTGCCTGCCTTTTCAGAATAACTCTTGAAGGACTTGACTGCTGCTGCTGCTGCTGCTAAGTCGCTTTAGTCGTGTCCGACCCTGTGCGACCCCACAAACAAATCTCATGTATAGCTAAGAGCTTTCAAGACACATCATCAATTTAGGATTCAAATTGCTCTGACCTGTGAAATAAAATGTCAGTCAAACACTGTTCAAAGGGATGAGCTGCCTGTGGCATTTAGGACCACTTGGTGTGTTAGGAGAGTTGCATGATTACAATCAGTAACCAGCGTAGTTGTGATTTGCACACAGTGTCAAAAGTACCTGTTTGTGTGTGTTGGCGGAAGGCCTGGCCCACGGCAAGTCCCAGATAGCAGCCGCCTTCTGCCTTTCCCGTCCTCAGTTGCACACCAGCACCACACCTCTTCCAGGCACACACCCCGTGGGGTGGGGGAAAGGTTTGAGAACGTTGGTTTGGAGTCCAGCAGACGTGAGTTCCACTTCCCGTTCGGCCCCCCACTAGCTGTGATACCTGGAGCAAGTTCCTCAACCTCTCGGAGTTTCTTATTCCTCATCTTTTAGATGGCAGTCCCACCACACAGGTCTCGGGGGTGGCAGGGGCGGGGTAGCAGCTAACCCAGCCATAGCTCATGGCTAGTGCTCCCTCGACGTGGGGCCACTGTTCCCCTGCTGATGGAGCAGCAAGCGCTGCTGTGACTGCAAAGAACACGGTGACGCTCCACGAGCAGGGCTGGATGAAGAGAGCGGGCAGAGGAGGGGCGGCGAGGGGCCTCAGCATCCCACCTGACCACGACCTTTCCCCCAGAGCCCTGAGGATGATGACAGGAAGGTCCGGAGGAGGGAGAAAAACCGAGTTGCTGCTCAGAGAAGTCGGAAGAAGCAGACCCAGAAGGCTGACAAACTCCACGAGGTGAGCAGGTGTTTGGGGCTGAGCCACGTGAGGGCCACGGCAGGGAGTGGTCCTCTGCCCCTGCAGGGTGGTGGCCACGAGGCTGCGCCCTGGTCATCGCCACTTCGGCCACGGGCACGTCTAATCCCACTGCCTCCCTCCAGCCCAGCGTTCCGAGTCTTCCCTCTCCGGTGTCTTCATTGCTCCCTCACTGGTTGTATCTCACAGTTCTCTTTTAATTTTAAAGCGAGGAAACTTCCTTTTGATCCTAACTCCCTTTCAAGCTAGTGCCCCGTGTCCTTTCTTTCCCTCCTTTATTTACCTGCTTCTTAAAAAAAAAAATTATTGAATTTATTTGGCAGACAGGATCTATTTTCATGGTATGTGGGATCTAGTTCCCTGACCAGGGGTGGAACCTGGGCCCCCTGCATTGGGAGCATGGACCACCCAACCACCAGGGAAGTCCCTCCCTGCTTCTTGAAAAGAGACCTGCTGTCTCGATGTCCCCAGTTCCCATTTATTTCCCAGGCCACTGTGATATCCTTTCTGCTCCCCAAACACACACAGACACACACACACACACACACACACACAGACATGCAAATTTCCTACAGAAACGGCTCCACTGAGTCCGCTAGTGTCCTGGCACTGCCCGGTCCAGGGACCTCCTTCTAGTCCCCTGATCCTTGACCTTGCTGGGACCTCTGACAGCTTCTTGGAACATTCTTTCACGGTCTTTAGCTTCTTTATTTTTACAACTTTAAAAGAGTATTTATTTGCATTTATTCCTTTGGCTGTGCCAGGTCTCAGTCGCAGCGCTCAGGTTTTTCAGTCTTCATTGCAGCATGCAGGATCTTATAGTTGCAGCATGTGGAATCTAGTTCCCTGACCAGGGATTGAACCCGGGACCCCTGCATTGGAAGTGTGCAGTCTTAGCCAGTGGGCCACCAGGGAAGTCCCCCCTCAAGGTCTTTAGCTTCCTATTTCTCCTGACCCTCTTAACCGCTTTTTTCTGTTTCTTTGTTCACCTTTCTACTTGTCTGTTTTCTCAAATGTTGGTGCTGACCATGCTTTCAGACTCTACCCTTTTTTCCTCTCACCTGGGAGATTTAATCTGTTGATCTGTCAGCTCCCAGCATCGCTTACCCTCAGGTAGGCAGTGATCACTGCAATAAGACCTCTGTCCTGGCCCTAACCCCACACCTCCAGGGTCTGCTTCGAGGCCTCCAAATGGGTCCCCTCAGGCTCCTTGGTGGCAGCCTGGCCATAATAGTGGGATTGCTCATCCTGAGACTTCCTCTTCTCAGCTGTCTTCAAATTGTAATATGAAGCTAATGAACCATCGACCCATCACCCCAATCAGGAACCTGAGGGTGATGCTAGACTCTTTCCTTTCCTGCCGTCCCTGTGGATTATCCCACATAATCTCGAAGCCAGGATGCGGGAACCACTCCATGTCAGGAAGTGATGTAGAAGGCATCCAGGATCTGTCCAAGGAATCGACGGCAGCTCTGCGCTCATCTTTACACAGGATTGATGTGATCATTAAGGGTTTTGGTTCAGCAGTTTCCTGCCAATCTTTCTGGCTGTAGATGGTCTCAGCACGGCCAGTCTGAGGGTGTTGACAGCATTGGAGACTTTGGGGTGTTATGAGTGGGAAATGACTGCCTCTAAAAACCCCTTCACAGTGAGCAGAGAACAGATTTAGAATGCACAGCCTCCAGAGAGAGGAGACCCACTGATGTAAATTCACAGAGGGCCATACATTATAAATGCTAGATTCTTTCTTGAAAGTAGGAAGCCTGCATTGTAGAAAGAGATTAGGACCTTCAAACCAGGGTCTGGGAAAGCCTGTCCCAGACTGGATTGTTCTGTAAAATTCCTCAGAAGAATTGGGATGTCTTTTGCCTCCTTTCTTCCCTCCCCTTGCTCCTGAAGCAAGCCTGGTTCTAGCCTCATGTTACCAAACAACCCCCAGAAGGGATTTGTGGCTCAGTCAGTGCACAGCCCTATGTTCAGAGCACATGCGCCAGCCTGACAGCTGGGCCCTTCCTCTCGAAGAGCTTCTAGTTGGAGATGGGTATATTAATATCAAAACGCACCAGAGGATACTCGGTTTTAAGACCTCTGTGATTATGTGTGCAGAGGTGACTAAATGACTTGGATAAGATCTTTTGTGGAACAAGGTCAAGTAGATTCATTCAACAGATATATATTTTTAAATTTTTATTTTTATCTATTTATTTGGATATACCAGATCTTAGTTGCAGCATTTGGAATCTTTGATCTTCATTGCAGCATGCCAACTCTTAGTTGCAGCATACTGGATCTAGTTCCCTTACCAGGGATGGAACCCCGGCCCCCTGTATTGAGAGCACGAAGCCTTAGCCACTGGATTCCCAGGGAAATCCCTCAACAAATGTTAAATAAGAACCATTGCCAGCAAGGCACTACCACTGGGTCACAAGGAGAGGAATCAGATCTCATTCCTGTCCTGGGGAGGTATAAGAGTCTTAAAGTGAAACTGAAGTGAAAGTTGCTCAGTTGTGTCCGACTCTTTGCAACCCCATGGACTATACAGTCCATGGAATTCTCCAGGCCAGAATAGTGGAGTGGGTAGCCTTTCCCTTCTCCAGGGGATCTTCCCAACCCAGGGATCAAACCCAGGTCTCCCGCATTGCAGGTGGATTCTTTCCCAGCTGAGTTAGGGGATTTTTATTAATTGTATTGATTAGTTCAGAAAGCCTGGAACTTATTCTGTATACCATGGAAGGTAACATGAATACTACAGCTTCAAAAAAAAAGAGATGGGTCTCTCTCAATTTCTGTCATTGTGGGATTTGATAACCAAATGAACTTGACGTCTGGGAAACTTAAGGGTGGTTCGTCACATTTTCTCCTGCCTAATCCCTCTTAGAACAGTGGGTGGAGGACCCTTCATAGCTTGTTCTGCTATCCATAGAAATAACCATGCCAGCTGCCCTTTCCAGAAACGGGGCTGATTGCTCTGAAACCCAGGGCCTCCACAGAAGACCACGGCCTCCCCTCTTTCTCTGGGGAGCTGCCAGGATGGATCAGGATCACGCACCATGGCGAGTTTTGTTGGGAAACACAGTGTCAAGGAGGCCAGGACAGTGGTTCCATCCGGACCACACAAGCCCTTTGTCGTCACTAGCTGCACACAAGTGTCGTTGGTCGCTGGTGGCAGTAGCCACCTTGGTGACTAGTTTTCAAACTTTGATGAACATCTGCACATTGACAGTGAGATGTCTGCTTCAGGTGTGTGGTGATGAATAATTCGTGCTCCAGTGGGTTGCGGGCAGGGGACCTTGCACACTGCTGTGGGTCACAGCTGAAAGCCCCACGGGCTCCCTGGGGCTCCCGGGCCACGTCTAGGTTGGGAGAAGTAAGAGGTGATTGGAAACCTCCTCCTCAGACTCGGAATGCGGCCAGCGCGTTGGGAGACATTGAGGGGCCATGAAACCCACCACCACCTGGCAGCCACAACTGCCCTGTAATTCCCCGAGGAGAGGAGCCCACCCGTCCTAAGAGTAAAGTAAAGCGGGGTTTTTTTGGCTAAACCTGCAACCTGTGGAATTTTAAATTCCTGGACCAGGACTTGAACCCACACTGCTCTGCAGTGGAAGCATGGAATCTTAGCCAGTAGACCGCCAGGGAAGTCCCCTTGAGTAAAGCCTTTATCCCATAAATTCCTCTATCCCATCTTGTGGGCTGCCATTGCTAAATATCTCCATTTAGCACGAGCTCTTTATTTGCCTTTCCTGAGCACTGTGAAGGGGAATATTTAGAGCAGGATGTGTTTAAAAATTCCCACCATCCTCTCCTGCCCACTCAGTTCTTGAACCTCTCTTCCCTCCAACATGCAGAAAGGTCTCCTCTAGTCCCAGCTGTTACAAGTCTCTCAGGCGCCCTCCTCCTTCCCCAGCTCTCCAGCGCCAAAGATGGGGGAGCTATCCCATCAGGCAGGACCCCCCCCCAAGGGCAGGTTGGGAGGGGCGCCTGGGCAGGCAGAGCCAGGGAGAGGCCAGGCTCACTCTTCAGGGTTGTCTGAGTTCCCCCGTGGGCGGGTGTTTCTGGAAGCCACACTGTGGTGACCAGAAGCGGTTCCTAGCATGTATCTGTGTGCCTTACTGTTCACTGTGGCTTTTCAAGTCACCCAGTCAAACCACTTACCCTTCTCTTGGGGATTTTGAGCCCGTATTCATCTCTGAACACTAGGCACACGACCTGGGTCCGCATTCACAGATGGGAACCCAAGAAGACGGTCCGGGTCTCTAAGGCCTGTTGCGAATGTGTCAGAAGTGGATCACACTGGTTCAAGCCAGGCACCCGGAGATGTCAGACTGAGAAAGGATTTTGAGCCAGAAAAGGAAGGCAGCAGTGCCATCCTCAGGAGCCCTAAATGTCACAAACTGACAACTGTCTTGGGCAATATGATTGTGGTGTGTGTTGCCCTGGTGTTTTCAGATATTGCGTGTTCTAAGAGAATGCTTCATGTCAGTCCTCAGTGGGTTTAGAAAGTGATGATGACACTAATTTGTACCGCCCTGGGCTGGTGACACAATTTTTCTGCTGGGAAGCATATGAGCTTAAGGCTTGGGAAGAGACTTATTGTAAAATCCTGAGTTCGAGTAGTCCTTTCCTGCTGGTAACCACCATGGGGGAAATTTGGGCCCAGGCACTGCCAAGCAAAAGCAGAATTTCTATCATTGCGTGAGAGCTGCGGCTGATCTTGGGGTTAGGGATCAGGTCCCAAGTATGTATGACCTCGGAAGCATCGCTGTACCTCTGAGCCTCGGTTGCCTCACTTGTGAAAGAGGGTCTGTGTCCTCCTGATGGCCTTTCCTTTCCCCTCATTCCCTTCCCGCCTTAGTTATCATCTCTGGCCCCTGGTTCCCACATACCAGTCTTTGCGTCAAAGGCATCTTAGACTCCAAATCTCTCCCCACCCAGACAGCACCTCAGTCCTCAATCAGCCTCTCTTAGGTGCTCAACCAGGGTTTCTCAAGCCCAGTGCTATTGACATTTGGGGTCAGCTATTTCCTCACTGGGTTGGGGAGGGTGTCCTGTGTGCCCTAGGGCATTGAGCAGCATCTGTGCTCAACCCTCTACCCTCCAGAGGCAGTGGTGCCCCCTTTGCAGCTGTCACCACCCAGGCTGTCTCCAGCCGCTCCCAGTGTCCCCTGGGGACTGCCAAGATTGCCCCAGTTGGGAATCACTGCCCGAAACAGCTTAATTTCCGAGGCAGAACTTGGATTTGCAGTGATTTCGCCACCTCCCATTCTAGTCTCTGCTCTGTGACTGTGTCCTGCAAATACCCAGAGAAGGCAGCCTGGTGACCTCAAACCCTCCCAGGGCAGGAGACTCAAGAGTCAGCAAGATCAGAGCTAGACTGATCATCTCTTTGGAAATAACAAAGGGTCTAGCGTTCTTGGCTTGTCTTACACACACATTAAGTCCAGGTGATTTTCCCCTGGCTGAAGAGGGTCTTCCTCATTCCTCTCTGTACCCACTCAGTGTTCCCACCTCCTCTTCCCCACTCCCCTTTTTTATTTTGTGAAACTGGTCTTGCCTGAAGAAGATTTTGACTTCTTCTCTTTTTATGCCCTCAGCCCGATAAAAAGCCCCCTCTGGCAGATTTATGAATAAAACTTAAGTCCCAGAAGAGAAAGTCCCCAGGGAGAAGGCAGCCAGGGGACCTGCTGGGCGCCCACTCTGTGGCCTTTCTGAGCGGGGGTTTGGGGCAAGCAGAGGACTTAGGCAGTGTGGCCCCTGTGGCTTCCAGAGGGAAAGCTCAGACATTCACGAGCATCTTGCCACACAGTTCAGTAACCACACAAAGGCATTTGGAATATTCTGCCACAGGAAGGAGTCTGTTCTTTGGAATCCAGTTAAAATCTTAGCTCACTGTGCTGTCCTTAGTTTCTCAGTCGTGTCCGACTCTTTGCGACCCCATGGACTGTAGCCCACCCAGCTTCTCTGTCCATGAGGACTCTCCAGGCAAGAGTACTGGAGTGGGTTGCCATACCCTCCTCTAGGGGATCTTCCCCACCCAGGGATCGAACCCAGGTCTCCTGCATTGCAGGTGGATTCTTTACCATCTGAGCCACCAGGGATGGGACCATTCAAACGTGTTCTCCATTTTACTTGGAGTGAAGAGCATTTCCAGTTGCAGGATGGAGTGTGTGTGTGTGTGTGTGTGTGCACGTGTTGTGCACGCTTGCACACATGCATGTGCAAGCTACCCAGAGCTATAGTCTCTCTCAGCCTCTGCTGTGGGCAGGCTCCCCGTGGTGCCTGTGCCCCCATGCCCTCCTCCCATCCAGACCCTTCCAGCCCACGGAGGGCCTCTTACTGCATTAGGAGACTGACTTCTGACTCCAGAACTAGAGCTGGTCAAAGCCCAGACGAGAGTGTGGGGAGCTGGGGGTGGTAGGTCTGGGAGAGAGCTGCAGGCAGATGTGGCCAGCTCCCTGGGGGAGCCAGAGTCATCCCCGGACAGCCTGTGGGCACGTGGGTGAGGCCTGCTGCCATGGACAGTATTCCAGGCCACCCTGAGAGCCTGCCTTGGAAAGACAGGGGGCAGAGGGACAGCTTCAATGGCCTCTGCATGGAACCCCTCTGGGGCCCTTGTTCTGAGCGGGAGGAGGGTGACTAGAAGGGGGAGGCAGGGAGGAAAGAAGGTAAGAGGAGACCGAGGGCAAGAGTTGAGGAGTCACTGATGTTGAGGAGTCGTAGATGTTGGCGCTGGGGCCGGTCAGAAGGGTTATAGGAGAAGGTAGCAGAGGCTCCTGGTTGCTATATGTTTCTAATCTTTGGGGAGAGACTTTATTTACTATAAGTAAGATTGAACTATGATACAAGACTGAAGAGAACAGATAATGAGAGATGTGGTTTCATTAGGTGCTGTAATCAGGGAAGCCTTCCTGGAGGTGGTGGACTTGAGCTGGGCCTACATTCGAAAAAAGGAAGATAGCTCTGTTGAGGAGAACAGCTTTAGCAAAGAGGGAGAGCTGAGAATTTGCATGTGTCTTCATACTTGTAAGAAGATCAGACTTTTTCCGTAATATTTCTCAAACATTACTGGTAAGATAATAAGGTTGGGTCCCCAGCTCAGAAAATGCATGGTACGACAAAGCCTAATCATATGAATCAACCTAGAAATGGTTGAAAACAGCTTTTCAACAAGATGCAAATGAGACTGTCAGCCTTAAGAAGGTCAGGCTCTGCAAGTGGCCGAGTATTGTAGGACTTACTAATGAAGAAAAAGAAGACTTGCTTCATCAAATGAGGGGAAAACTTAGAGCTGTGTGGTATCACCAGTTCAGGAGCTGACACAATCAATATTCAAAATGATTTTGCTGGGCTGGAAGGTGCCCAAGAAACAGGGTGAAATTCAGTAGAAGTAGATGTAGAGCCCACCCTTAAGCCAAAATATAAAAAAACGGTCATTCAAGCAAGGACAGAGGTGCAGCAGATGCAGGCAAATCCTGCACTTCTCTGCAAGCTCAGGGAGAAGAATCTCTCGAGCCAGCTGGCTTTGAATGTGGGTCCCACCCAGAGCAGACTACCTCTAGACAGCTGCCCTCCGCATGGCCCGTCCCTCTCGACTCATGCACTGCACTGCGTTAGGGGAAGTTTGCTCAGAGCCCCTGGCAAATGGAACATACATCGGGAATGGCCTCCAGGAGGGCAGAGGAAGCAGAAGTCCTAAAACCCAAGGAGCCGGGAGGACCTGAGGCAGTTGAGCTCAGAGAACACCTAAGGGGAAGTGGTATGGGGCCATCTCACATTTCAAGAACTGTGATGTTGAGAAAGTATCCCACGTACTCTGTGTGGTTCCATAGGTGGAACCAGGCCCAGTAGGTGGGTGTGAAGGGGAGAAGGATTTTAGATCAGTACAAAGTGGAGCTTTCTAATAGAGCGGTCAGAAGGAAGTATCCTTGGAAGAAGGAGAGAGTCGGATGTGGGAGATGGGATTACATAGGGAACACTGGGTGGGTTGGGCTAAGGGCTCTCTGATTCCGCCCCCCGCCCCGCCCCCAGTTCTAAGCCTCTGTAAACTCTCACATAGTGGAAACTTATTAGGTGAGTGTTGAAGCAAAGCCAAAGCAACAGGTATTTTTCACTCATTTACTCAGCATTCAACAAACATGCGTTCTGTTCCAGACACTTTTCCGGGTGCTGGGGCTAGAAGAGTGAGCCCAGCACAGACCTTCAGAAGCAGATCAGCAGCTGGGGGCAGGGGCGGCTGGCTGCAGAGGGAGATTGAAGGAGGAAACAGAACAGGCTCCGTCTTGAAAGCAGGACTCCATCTTGAGCCAGACTGTGGACTTGGAGCTTGATGCCCAGGATCTATGGAAATGACATACCAATTGGAAAACCAGGCCCCTAGAAGGAAGAGCCCCAGGGCTTGTACCTAGACTCTCCATTGCCTGAAAGAATACCCTAATTATCTGTGTAACTGAATAGAATCATACACTGTATTATGCTTATTGGGGTATGACCACAGGCCTATTGATAATTGTCCACTGTTAACTTCCTAGGCTTAAGGCATATGAATCACAGGTTAACTCTGTATCTTTCTTTTCCTTTGTTCAGACTAGTTTCTGGGAATTTGGGGACGTGGATTTGGGCATGAACACTTGGAGTATATAAGGTTTTCCCAAAAACTGGTTGGGGTCCTTGGCTAAGAGGAGACTCTGCCTTGGGCCTGCCAGTGTAGTAAACTGCACTCCATGATCTGCATTGTCCTTCTGAGTGAGTTTGTTTCCTGGAAAGTGTGGCTACAGCAAGATCAGGGAACTTCCAGATGGATGGAGACATTCTGTGTCTCGATCAAACCAGTTGTTTATGCTTGTCAAAACTCATTGAACTAAACACATAAAGTCTGTGCATTTTATTTTATATGAATTATACCTCAGTACAGAGAAGGCAATGGCACCCCACTCTAGTACTCTTGCCTGGAAGATCCCATGGGTGGAGGAGCCTGGTAGGCTGCAGGCCATGGGGTTGCGAAGAGCCAGACACGACTGAGCGACTTCACTTTCACTTTTCACTTTCATGCATTGGAGAAGGAAATGGTAACCCACTCCAGTGTTCTTGCCTGGAGAATCCCAGGGATGAGGGAGCCTGGTGGGCTGCCGTCTATGGGGTCGCACAGAGTCGGACACGACTGAAGCGACTTAGCAGCAGCAGCAGCAGCAGCAGCAGCATACCTCGGTAAGCAGCTTCCCCCCTGGCTCAGCAGGGAAAGAATTCACCTCAATACAGGAGACACAGGAAACGGCAGTTCGATCCCTGGGTCTGGAAGATCCCCTGGGGGAGGGCATGACAACCTATTCCAGTATTCTTGTCTGGAGAGTCCCATGGACAGAGGAGCCTGGTGGGCTACAGTCCATCGGGTTGCAAAGAGTTGGACCTGACTGAGCAGGTAAGCACACACACACACACACACACACCTCAATAAAGATGATTCAAAAAAACAAAGCCCTCATAGAACTTGCGCTCACAGAACCTTTCATCCCAGTGGGAGGGGAGAGACATGAACCAGAGGAACAAACACATCCGAGGGGTGGAGGCAGGCACCGTTAAGGAGAAACTGCCAGGGAAGGAGGTGAGCTTCGTGGCCCACAGTTAGATCTGCGGGAGGATGGAGGAAGGGCACAGGTTTCAGGGCCGATTTTGCGCCTTTCCTGTCTTCCCAGGAGTATGAGTGCCTGGAGCAAGAAAACACAGTGCTGCGGAGGGAGATCGGCAAGCTGACAGAGGAGCTGAAGCACCTGAGCGAGACGCTGAAGGAGCACGAGAAGGTGTGCCCACTGCTGCTGTGCCCCCTGAACTTTGTGCCCTTGCCGCGGCCAGACCCTGTGGCCGGCTGCCTGCCCCGGTGAAGCCCAGAGACGGCCCCCCTTGGCCCAGCGAGGAGCCCGACGAGTGGGTGTCTTTCACCCTGCCCAGGAGGAGGCTTCTCTCCACATTCGGGTGCCTGGGTCACCTCTTTGGAGCTCCGGGCTGGGTCCTCGGTGGCCCAGCCTCAGCGTGACGCTCCCCCTCCCCGCAGGAACCCGACTCAGGTCCTCCAGCGGAGCCAGGCCTGAGTCAGGCTGGAGTCGCTGTGCTTCTGCTTTGGCAGCTAGTACCTTCCCTTGCAGAATCATTTCCCCTAGCATATGCGTAATAAAGGCATTGTCGGGACGTCCTTGGTGGCCCAGTGGCTAAGACTCCCAGCTCCCAATGCCCCTGGTTCCATCCCTGGTCAGAGAACTAGATCCCACATGCCACAATGAAAGATCCTGCGTGCTGCAGCTAAGACCCAGCTCGGCCAAACACATAAATAAAAATATTAAAAAAGGCATTGTCTTCTCTCCTTTCGGCCAAGTTCTTGGAATTTAGAGACGCAATACCTTTCCTCTTTCTGAAGAGGTCATCTCCTGTTCCCTCAGGTGGTTTTGCAGCTCCTGGGTCTGATTTCCCCTCCTGGTCATCACCCCCAAGGACATATCCAAGCTAGGTGGGGAGGCATCTGGCGGGGATGGGACTCCCTGCCCTCCCCTAGTAGGGTGGCACAGAGGGGTGCTGGGCCTGACTCCTGCTTGTCATATGCTCTGTGTGGCCTCCCACCCTGGTCAACTTCCCACCCAGGCTGGACTGTCATGGAAGATTTTCTATTCCAGGCTGACTTTCTCCTGAATCTGTGCACTGTACACTGTTTTCTCTGTACACGCGTTGGTCACCTTCCATTCCGTTAGTACTCACAGGATCAGGCAGCAAGTTTCCTTTTATAGAAGTCTGAATCACTATTGAATGGGAGAGTTGTTCAGTTGCTAAGTCATGTACTACTATTTTCGACCCCATGGACTGCAGTACACTAGGCTTCCCTGTCTTTCATTGTCTCCAGGAATTTGCTCAAACTCAGGTCTGTTGAGTTGGTGATGCTATCCAACCATCTCATCCTCTGTCGCCCCCTTCTTCTGCCCTCAGTCTTTCCCAGCATCAAGATCTTTTTCATTTAGTCGACTCTTCGCATCAGGTGGCCAAAGTATTGGAGCTTCAGCTTCAGCATCAGTCCTTCCAGTGACTATTCAGGGTTGATTTCTTGTAATATTGGCTGGTTTGATCTCCTTGCTGTCCAAGGAACTCTCGAGTCTTCTCCAGCACCACAGTTTAATAAAGCATCAATTCTTTGGCGCTCAGCCTTCTTTGTGGACCAACTGTCACATCTGTATGTGACTACTGGAAAAACCATAGCTTGGTCTATATGGACCTTTGTTGGCAAAGTGATGTCTCTGCTTTTTAATATGCTGACTAGGTTTGTCATAGCTTTCCTTCTAAGGAGCAAGTATCTTTTAATTTCATGGCTGCAGTCACCATTCACAGTGATTTTGGAGCCCAAGAATATAAAATCTGTCACTGTTTCCACTTTTCCCCCTTCTATTATGGGACCAGATACCATGATCTTAATTTTTTGAGTGTTGAGTTTTAAGCCAGGTTTTTCACTCTCCTCTTTCACTCTCATCAAGAGGCTCTTTAGTTCCTCTTTGCTTTCTGCCATTAGACTGGTATTATCTGCATATCTAAGGTTGTTGGTATTTCTCACAGCAATCTTGATTCTAGCTTGTGATTCATCCAGCCTGGCATTTCTCATGATGTACTCTGCATGTAAGTTAAATAAGCAAAGTGACAATATACAGCCTTGATGTACTCCTTTCCCAATTTTGAATCAGTCTGTTCTTCCATGTCTGGTTCGAACTGTTGCTTCTTGACCAGCATACAGGTTTCTTAGGAGACTGGTAAGGTGGTCTTGTATTTCCATCTCTTTAAGAATTTTCAACAGTTGTTGTGAACCACACAGTCAAAGGCTTTAGCGTAGTCCATGAAGCAGAAGTAGATATTTTTCTGGAATTCCTTGCTTTTTGTATGATCCATTGGATGTTGGCTATTTGATCTCTGGTCTTTTGCCTTTTCTAAATCCAGCTTGTACATCTGGAAGTTAGTTCACTTACTACTGAAGCCTAGCTTGAAGGATTTTGAGCATAATCTTGCTAGTATGTGAAATGAGTACAATTGTATGATAGCTTGAACATTCTTTGGCATTGCCCGTCTTTGGGAGTGGAATGAAAGCTGACCTTTTCCAGTCCTGTGACCACTTCTGAGTTTTCCAAATTTGCTGACATATTGAGTGTAGCACTTCTCTTATTTAAACAAATATTAGAGTAGATGAGGAGAGGAGAGGCTATTTCCTTTCCAAGGTCCCAGTCAACTCTATTTTTTCAGAAAAATCAGAAGCAAGCCGAGTTGAAGGAGGCCCCAGAGAGTAAAGCAAAATTCCCCCCTCCCAATTATCTTTTATTCCTGGAACAAAGGAGTTGTAGAAGGTGGAGCCAGCCCACATAAAGGGAACAAGAAATAGGGACAGAAAAGAAAGTGTAAATGTAACCAACTGTAAATGCAGTTGGTTAAAAAAGAAAGAAAAGAAATAGAAAGCAGCTCTTCCAGGGGTGAAGAAATAGTTGCTTTCATACCAGGATCCCATTTGGCTGCTCCCCACAAGCCTCTTTTTCTTCTCCTTTTCTTCTCCTGCTTGCTGGAGTCTTGCCTCTGTCTTGTGACTCACACAGGCTGATGGTGGCAAGGTTTGCCTGCTCAGAGGTGCTGAAAGGCTGCTGTTAGATAACAGGGCCTGTGCCTGCTGGCTTCTCAGTTGGCGCTAGTGGTAAAGAACCCGCCTGCCAAAGCAGGTTAGTCGTAAGAGATGCGGGTTTGATTCCTGAGTCAGGAAGACCCCCTGGAGGAGGGCATGGCAATCCACTCCAGTATTCTTGCCTGGAGAATCCCATGGACAGAGGCGCCTGGCGGGCTGCAGTCTCATGGGGTTGAACACGACTAAAGAAACTTAGCACATAGCACATGCCTACTGGCAGGACCAGGTCAAAGCATCCTGAATGCTGCTGTTTCAAGGGGGTGGTGGCATTATCTAGCCTCACAGCTTGTGGGATCTTAGTTCCCTGAGCAGGGATTGAACCTGGGCTCTTGACAGCAAAAGCACAGAGTCCTAACAACTGGACCGCCAGGGAATTCCCAGCACAGGAGACTTTGAAATCATCCAGCCTTATCCCTTCACTTTGCAGATGAGGGGTGTGGCAAGGGGAGGGGATTGTTCACGGTCACCCGTGGGTGCGAAGCAGAGCCAGGCTGTGACCCCGGTGGACCTGACCACGGATCCAGTCTAACTGATAATCAGGCTGCTGTCGTGCCACAAGGTGGTGATTCCGGGCAGGGTCCTGCCGAGCCAGTGGCTAAGTGTGGTGTCACCACCTGTCAGCACCTCACCAGGCTGCCCCGTCCCGGCGAGCAGCCCTTCTGCAAAGGACGGACTCAGAGCCAGGGTCTCAGGGGCCAATGTAGCTGAGAGCAGGACACACGGAGTGTGCATCTTGTACCCGCAGGCATTTTGCCACAGCTGTCTTTCAACTCCAGCGCATTCCTGAAGGGAGCATTTTACCGTCTGGCTGGGGCTCACCTGGCCCCTGCAGTACTTCCAAGCTCCAGCTTGCAGACCTCTCTAGCTGTCCTGAATCCTGATCTGCTCCGGTCACTGCTGTCCAGCTGGCTGATCACCCACTCCATTGCTGACCTGGGGGTGTCTGAGCCTGCCAGCCCCACTGGCCAGAGCCCCCTGGCTCCATGTAACAACCCAAGGCCCAGTCTCCTTCCATGTAGGTGCCCTGTGCCCCCGAGGCCTTGGGGTCCCTCAGGTCCTCTCCCCTGACTGGGAGACTTGGAGGAAGGGTCCAGGGTGGACAGTGGGGAAGAGCTGTATCCTGGAGATGAGAGGGCATCCTTTCCTACCCACAGTTCACGGGCCAGATCTCAGGCCTCACTCAGCCGCAGGGGAGGTTGGGAAATGAAATTCAGCCATGTTCTTGGGAGCTGGAGGAACAGGTTTAGGTGAATATCTGCAGTCTCTGCCATAAAAAGACCCAGCTTTTGCTCCCCAAACCTCACTGAAACTGCCCCCTTAAAGGTCCCCAGAAGGCTCCTTTTGTGCCAAATCTAATGGGCATGTCCCAGGCTTTATCTTCCTTTACTTCCTAATGGCCTGCGATACCAGCTTCTGTGCTGGTTGCCAGTATAAAGGGGTCTCCTCTTCTTGGAGCCTCGATCACCACCTGTCTCTATACTGACAACTCCCACATCGGTACCCACAGCCCAGCTGTCTCTTCGGAGGGCAGACCTGTGTGCTCAATTGCCTGTCCTGTGTCTCTGAGAGGACCTCTCACAAGCGTTTCCCCCTCAACATGTTCAAAGCTGCACTCTTGGTCTCATCATCTTCTCTTCAAATATGCTTCTCAGTCTGTTTTTAACTGTCTGTTAAAGGCTCCAACATCCACCTGGTCGGAAACCTATACATCATATTTGATTCCTCCAAGTCCTTCGGTTATGTCTCCTAATTACCCCACTACCCCGATCCGGCCACTTGGCTCCAATGTGCCAGCTGCCTTATCTGCTTATTAAGAGCTTTATTCAGATTATCTGATGAACTCTGGGGCTTCCTCCCTAAGCTGGGTGCTCACTGAGTTTGAGCAAACATTTGAGGAGGGTTAGGCACCCATGTTTGATGCCAACAGTCAATTTGGAGTTAGGGAACCAAAAACTAGGGTAGCCCAGGGTAGGGAGTCAACAGTGACGGGGCCAAGTTCCCTCCAAGATAACTGGAGATGTGACGAGCATTCTGAAAACCAAAGAGTCGTCAAGTTGCTAAGTCATCTGGTTGCTAAGATCGTCTCTGCCAAGATCCCAGTAACATTAGGGGCTGTCTCAGCTCTCCACCTCCTACTCTGAAAAGGCAGAAAATCTGTATAAATTAGTCCAAGAGGGACAGGGGAGGTAGACCTGTTCTGGAGACTGGATTTGATTGGTTATGTTCACCCTGCTGCGTGTGCCAGACGCTTGGCCCTGCGTGTGAATTAAATCTGCGAGTGGCTCTTTGTCGGGCTGAAAGGAAGGGAAGCAGGCTAAGAAAGGCGCCTTCAGAATAGAAAGTGTCAGCGAGGGAGGAAGTCCTTCCTTCTCACCATGCAGCCACACCACTTCCTGTCCGCAATCTTGCCCCGTATTGCACCACCGGAGCCTTGAAACCTGGGGTTTCCATCACTGAATCAGGCCCCAATTTGGGCCTCAAGCCTTGGTTGAGAATGATGACTCTTAACGGACAGGAAAGTGAGAGCCCCGAAAGCCCCTCTCTTTCCCATCAGTGCTGGGGTTCCCACAGTCTGGGTGTCCTCCCCAGCGCTGTGGGTTCTGCTCTAGCAGGAGCTGGAGGAAAAGGGACAGACTCGGAGCTCACTGACTCGTCTTCCCTCCGGGATGTGAAGGAAATCTGGCAGAGTCCCCCGAGCCACAGCGGGAAGACTTGCCCCCGAAAGCCGGGGCAGCAGAAAGAAGGAAGAATGGAGAGGAGGAAGGAGGGAGCAAGGAGAGATGGATGGAGAAAGGGGAGAGGGTGATGGGAGTCCTTGGGCTCTGAACCTAAACCATCCCTGTTCCTGGGGAAGTTATGCTGAAAGCCCCAGGAGGCCTGGCTCTTGGAAGGCCCCTAACAACACCACACGTCTTGAGGCGTGAGAGTGGAGCTGGTGAAGGCCAGCTTCCGGAAACCTCGCTCTACTTGGAGGCAAGGGAAGTTTCCTGGATCACCCATTTAGAAACTGACCACCTTGATGACTCTGTTCCTCCCCAACTATTGGGGGCAAAGGAGATCCGTGTGGTTACTACCGCCGCCACAGACATCATCACCATCAATGTGACACACCCTGAAAGTCTGCAGTGAGCAGGTGTAGGTACCCGTGACGTGGCGTGCTCGAGTTTGAGCCCCAGTCTGGGGCTGTGTTCAGGGCAGATTCTGTCCCTGGAGATAGCTCACCTGCTCTTCTGGGTGCTCTAGCATGACCTTTTCTAGTATGATGTTCTTAAGAAGATCAGAAATGTCACTGCAGATCAGACCAAAGGCCACTAGCTCAGGATTCCAACCACGACCTCGAGGGAAAGTGCGAGGGAGAGTCCAGGGTCTGCTTTCTATGACCCTGTCCTGGAAGGCCTGAGGTGTACCTGGAACTTCCCTGACTTCCCTTAATAACCCTGCTGCTTATCTGTGTGCTTGCTTAGTTGCTCAGTCGTGTCCAACTCTTTGTGACCTCATGGACTATCTGTAGCCTGCCAGGCTCCTCTGTTCACGGGATTCTCCAGGTGAGAATACCGGAGTGGGTGGCCATTCCCTTCACCAGGGGATCTTCTGAACCCAGGGATCGAGCCCACGTCTCCTACATCTCCTGCATTGGCAGGCAAATTCTTTACCACTGCCTCACTTGGGAAGCCCAGACGCTTATCTATTCATCCATTAATCAAGGGTCTTCATGAACTGGTTTGAGTTCTCCGTCGCCTTGTACAGGGCGGCACTCTGTTCAGCATCCACCCTGTGTGGTTCCACATCCCAGAGGAAAACTCCTTGGATGGTGCTGGAGTCTGGAAAGCCAGATTGTTTCCAGAGCATCCCGGGTTCACCAAGCTTCTTTGCAGTCTTTCCTCTAGGCTGGCAGCAAGGCCAGAAAGTACCTTCCAAAATGTCACAAACCCACAGAAGGGACAGACTGACAAACCCTCAGTTTGCCAGGCAGGACTTTTTGAAATTGAGAAAGTAAGAGAGTTCAAGAACCAATAGTGGTTGGTGGCCAGCATCCTGAGGCCAAAGGGTGGAAAGAACCAGCGAACATTCCCCACAGCAGTTCTTGAGTGGTTGCAGCACATTTGCAAATTATTAATCATTATGAAACTTTATTAGTAATTGATTGCATTACTTTTAATTCATCTTAATTATTGGAGTGAACAAATACATTTATTAATAAAATGAAATAATTCATTATTGTAGTATATCAATACATTTATTTATGAAGTAACAATAAAAATTTTATTGTAACATAATAAAATAATGAATTATTAATAACTAGTTACTATTATGAATTTAGTCTTCCCTGGTGGCTCAGCAATAAAGAATCTGCCTGTAATGCAGGAGTTGCAGGAGACAGTTTTGATCCCTGGGTTGGGAAGACCCCCTGGAAGAGGGCACAGTAACCCACTCCAGTATCCTTGCCTGGAGAATCCCCATGGACAGAAGAGCCTGGTGGGCTACAGTCCATATGATGGCAAAGAGTTGACACAACCGAAGTGACTTAGCACTAATTAATTATCGTTCCAACGATTAGTAGTTAAGTCCCCATTGTGTATGTGGCAGGGTTGGGGGTGGGGAGCAGGACCAGCAAGGAAAAATCCCCCCAAGCCCCTAAATACCTTAGAGGGCCACCACATCATAGAGTTTCCAAAATCTTACCTCCAGACCCGTGTCAGCTGGAGGAAATGTAATGATTTTCTCCATCTTGTTGGAACAGGGAATACCTCTCTTTAAAATGTAAGCAACTACAGGACAAGAAATGTGTTTTATTTATTCATGTATCCCTAGTTGCCTAACACGGTAACCAGCACATTTGCTTAGCAGTAAAAAGTCCTGTTTGAAGGATGGATGGAGAAGGATGAAGGATGGATGGAGAAGGATGTATGATGGATGGATTTTCCTAGTCTTCACCCCAATTAAGGCCTCACCCTCATTCCAGCTCCCCCCAAAAAACTTACTCTTACTCTCTTTGTGATGTGAATTTCCCATTGTCATTTCCCCATTTAAGAGTGTGGACCTAAGCTACTTTTCTTGTTCCTGTAATTTATCATCTGGGTCAGCCTGCCTGTTGTAAATTAGGGATTCCCATAAACCACAGTGAAGTTGTTTTTTAAAGACCTGGTAACAGTACCATTGAAAGGGACAGTAGGCGGGTTGATGAGAATGGGGGAGGGGGCAGAACTACACGCAGAGAACAAATCTCAAGTGTCACCTTCAATTTTGTTTAAAAGCTGAGATACAATTGTATTTTATTTGTCCTGCAATCCTTACTATTTAAGCCTTTAATATTTATTTAGGATTACTTAACTTGTCACTGTGCACAGAGAAGTGGTATACATAAATCACCAATAACCCTCAACTAGAGAGAGAGGAAAAAAAAAGAAATTTAACAGGATGCGTCCCTTGTGACTCAGCTGGTAAAGAATCCGGCTGAAATGCGGGGGACCTGGGTTCGATCCCTGGGTTGGAAAGATCCCCTGGAGGAGGGTGTGGCAACCCACTCCAGTATTCTGGCCTGGAAAATCCCATGGACAGAGGAGCCTGGCGGGCTACAGTCCATGGGGTCACAAAGAGTCCAACGTAACTGAATGACTTCACTTCACTTCATGGGGGGAAAAAACACAGGCATCCCCAGGAGCTTGTCTGGGTTCAGTTCCAGACCCCCGCCTTAGAAGGATTATAGCAATGATGCAAGTCACATGAATTATTTGGTTTCCCAGCACATATGAAAGTTACGTTTACTATAACTATACTATAGTCTATTAATAAAGTATGCAGCAGTATTACATCTAAAACCCAATGTACATACCTTAATTTAAAAATTCTTTATTACTAAAAAGTGCTGTCATCTGAGCCTTCAATGAGTCATCATCTTTTTGCCAGTGGTGTTTTGCTGCTGGTGGATGATGATGGCTGATGACTGATCTGATCAGAGTGGCAGTTGCTGAAGCTGGCTGTGGTGGTTTCTTAAAAAAAGAGAGCAAGAAAAAAAAAAAAGAGAGAGCAAGGAAGTTTGCCTAATCAATTGACTTTACCTTCACAAGCAATTTCTTTGTGGCATAGAATGCTTTTCAATAGCATTTTTACCTCCAGTGGAACTTCTTTCAAAACTGGAGTCAATCCTTACCACTGCTACTGAAGCAAACTTGGGGGTGCTCACCCTATACGCAGTTAAGTCGATCTACTGACACCGGATTGTGGCAAAGGAAAGGTCAGAGCTTATTGCAGGGCCAGGCAAGAAGGATGGGCAGATCGTGCTCAAAAGACCAAACTCCTCAATGGTTTTCAGGGAAGGGTTTTTAAAGGCAAGATGATGGAGATGGACAGGGTACATGACCATCTGTGTACACTCTTCTGATTGGTTTGGTGGTGAGGGAACAGGGTGATGTTTCTGGAACCTCTATTATCAACCTTCTGGTTCTAAGTGGCCTGGGGTCTACATTCTGATGGTCAGCATACAGTTAACTTTTTCTACTTGGTGGAGGTTTTAGGATCTGCAAAACAACTCAAGGGTATGCTCAAGGGTCTATAACCTTGAGGAGGAACTAAAGGTCCTTCCCTTTGTTCTATGGCTAAACTACTATTCTTTTGTCTTGCTTGACTGCTTTCCTTTGTTTCGGTATTTTCTCACTTCTCTGATTAAATTTGTTTTTTGGAACTTGGGGAAGGCCTACCGTAGGTAGAGGACACAAGGAAGGGGTGGGGTCTGTCTCTGGGAAGACCCCGCCGCAGGGTCCTGATCAGTTTCATCACTGCTTTAGCAACTAAGTTTATATAATACTAT
This sequence comes from Bos indicus, assembly GCF_029378745.1. Taxonomy (NCBI): domain Eukaryota; kingdom Metazoa; phylum Chordata; class Mammalia; order Artiodactyla; family Bovidae; genus Bos; species Bos indicus. The sequence goes on from NC_091775.1 coordinate 71,668,458, forward strand.
AAATCCTATGTTGTCATTTTAGCAATCTTCACACCATCTTCACCACGAGTAGATTCTATCTTAAGAAACCTTTTTTTTTTTTTTCTCAAGAAGCAACTCCTCATCTGTTAAAGTTTTATCATAAGATTGCAGTGATTCAGTCACGTCTTCAAGCTCCACTTTTAATTCTAGTTCTCTTGCTGTTTCTACCACATCTGCAATTACTTCCTCCAGTGAAGTCTTCCTGCTCAAAGTCATCCATGAGGACTGGAATCAACCTTTTCCAAACTCCTGTTAATGTTTACATTTCTACCTCTTTCTATGAATCATGAATATTAATGGCATCTAGAAAGGGGAACCTTTCCAGAAGGCTTTCAATTTACTTTGCCCAGATCCATCAGAGGAATCACTACTTATGGTAGCTATAGCCTCATGAAATATGTCTCTTACATACTGATAAGACTTGAACGTAGAAGTTACTCCTTGGTCCATGGGCTACAGAGTGGACGTTCTGTTAGCAGGCATGAAACAACATTAATCTCATACATCTCCATCAGAGCTCTTGGGTGACCAGGTGCATTGTCAATGAGCAGTAATATTTTGAAAGTCTTTTTTCGTGAGCAGTAGGTCGCAACAGTAGGCTTAAAATATTCACTGAACCATGTTGTAAATAGATACACTGTCATCTAGGCTTTGTTGTTCCATTTATAGAGTACAGGCAGAGTAGTTTTAGCATAATTCTTAAAGGCTCTAGGACTTTCAGAATGGTAAATGAACACTGGCTTCAACGTCAAGTCACCAGTTGCATCAGCCCCTAAAAGAGAGGCAGCTTGTGCTTTAAAGCTTTGAAGCGAGACATTGACTTATCTCCAGCTATGAAATTCCCTGATGACATCTTCTTCCAATAGGAGGCTGTTTCATCTACATTGAAAATCTGTTGTTTAGTGTATAGCCACCTTCATTAATTATCTAAGCTAAACTTCTGGGAAACTTGCTGCAGCTTCTATGTCAGTAATTGCTGCTTCATCTTGCACTTTTATATCATGGAGACAACTTATTTTCTGAAACCTCATGAACCAGCCTCTGCTAGCTTCAAACCTTCCTCAGCTTCTTCACCTCTCTCCACCTTCAGAGAATTGGAGAGAGTTAGGGCTTTGTTCTGGATTAGTCTTTGGCTAAAGGAAATGTCGTAGCTGATTTGCTCCTCTATCCAGACCACTAAAGCTTTCTCCATATCCGCATAAAGCTGTTTTGCTTTCTTGTCAATTTGCGTATTCACTGAAGCAGCACTTTTAATTTCCTTTGAGAACTTTTCCCTTTGCATCCGCAAACTGGTTAACTGTTTATTGCCTAGCTCTGGCCCATCCTGGCTTTTGACATGCTGTCCTCACTCAGCTTAATCATTTCTAGCTTTGATTTAAAGTGAGAGATGTGTAACTCTTCCTTTCACTTGAGCACTTAGAGGCCATTGTAAGGTTACTAATTGGCCTAATTTCAATATTATTGTGTCTCAGGGAATAGGGGAGCCATGAGGAAAGGGGCAGAGATGGGGGAACAGCTTGTCAGTGGAGAAGCAGGACACATACAACTTACTGATGAAGTTTCCCATTTTTATGGGCACAGTTCATGGAGACCCAAAACAATTGCAATAGTAGCACCAAAGATCGCTAATCACAGATCACCATAACAAATATCATAATGAAATTTTGAAATATTGCAAGAATTACTACCAAAATGTGATGCAGAGATATGGAGTGAACAGATTTGTTTGGAAAAATGGCACCTATAGACTTGCCCAATGCAAGGTTGCCACAACCCTTCAATTTGTAAAAAAAAAAAAACACAGCATCTTCAAAGCCTAGTAAAGCAAAGAGCAATAAAATGAGGTGTCCCTTCAGCTTGTCCAGAAAACACTCTTCAGGTTACCTAATTATGGTCTTTCAGAGTCTTTGAGCTAGTTTACAGTTCTATAAATTGTAGCTAACTGAGCAATGCAAAGTAATTTTTACCTATAGACATGCAAATTATACCAAAAGATGATCATTTTCCTCCCGTCCTCTCCCTCCAAAAACCAGTTTGCCTGAATTTGCGCCATCATTCCAATATTCCAAATCTATAAATATGACCACCCTTTGCATTCTCTTCTGAACTAGTTATAACTGCTCAGCTTCCCGGTTGATTAATAATCATTACTCTTTATGATCTAATTTAATCTTTCTCTTAAATGTGCCTAAAAATTTTAATACATGTTCATTTTATATTCGAATAAGAGCTATGTTTTTTTTTAAATTATTTTTAAACAGGTTCAAATGATCCTAGTATTGTTGGTTTGGAGGTGTTCACCCCATGCGGATAGAGGCAGTATATTGACACTAATGTCACCTCCAAGGAGCAAAGTCTCCCGGGCTCCTTCTCTGGTTCTGCTGTCTTGGGCTGCATTATCCTGAATCAGGTCCTCCTATTTTGCTGTTCCTCCTCCTCATTTTTTTCTTCCAGTTCCAAAGCATCCTTTCCATGACAGGCCAAAGGCCATTTTTCCTGGAAGCCTGCTAGATCCCCAACGCATTGGATTGAATGCTCTTATTCTGTGCTTCCCTTGACGGTACACTGAGTCACAGCATACACCCCATGCTTTGTTATAGCTCATTTAAATAGCTGAATACGCAAATGAATGGATCCTGATGTGAGAGGCTTCTCAGCACCTTCTAACCACCCATTCTGGTGCCCAACTTCCATGAGAAAACTTCTCGGGTATGAACGGAATCTCTGTGGAAATATCTCTCTTCCTTCATATTCAGCAGACACATTGCCTTTTAAAATTTATTTTGCATTGAAATATCTTTGTGCTTAAAAACCCTTACCCTTGTATATGTATGGCTGAGTCCCTTGGCCGTTCACACTATCACAGCATTGTTTGTTAATTGGCTATACCCCAATACAAAAAAAAAAAAAAAAAAAAAACCCTTACACCTGTTTCAATTTTTCCTATTGATATTTTCCTCTTGCATTCTTTTTTTCCTCCTCTATCCTCTTTAGTTCGCTACAGAGTCCAGGAAACTAAGAACCTGTCATTGCAAACAAATGCTTTGAAGGTGAGTACAAGCCAACACATTTCACCGCAAGCTGTTCTCCAGCTGTCCAGACCTTCAAGGGTGCAACAAAGGAGCGGGCTTCTCCCTGTGGTCACTCTTGGCGTGACCCTGAAGCTGGAGTGCATTATCTTCACACCTCCACAAGGACACAATGGCCTGCCCTGGTCTGAGTCATCTCAGTCTGCAGAAAGCTAGGAGAGAGAAAGTCACCCGAGAGGCACTCCAGGGCCCCAGAGCAGACTGAACAAATCTGTGCCCTTATCCAGTCTAATTCTTTGCATTAATAAGGAGAAAGATGATGATGCATTTCAGAAACCTCTGGACCACGCTTTCAAATCAGGATTTCAGAAAGGCTTTGCGGTGTACTTGCATCTCACCCCAGGGCCAGGCAGTGCGGTTGGTGGTCACCGAAGGTTCTTTGCCTTCCAGCTTATTGGTGAGAAAATATGGAATCCTGTGTCTGTAAGAACTGAAACTGTCTAGAAACAGGATTTGATACCCACTAGGAGATGGGAGACTTCCCTTTTGCTGTTCAAGTTTCACCTTCAGTTATCAGGAACTGAGCAGGGGGGGCACCACGCCGGGAGCTGCTGCAACACAGGCCTGGGGAGCTGCTGCTCTCTGGGGATGAATACACTCTGCTTTCTTTATGAATGTGCCTCGTCACAGTGAAAGAAAGTCCCTGGTCGACTCTGCACGTCCCAGGGTTTCACTGGAAGAGAGGAGCACCAAGTGCAGTCCCAGAGGCCGCTGGCCCCAGGATCCCCTGGGCTGCCCTTTGCGGGGGAGGGGGAGGGGGAGGGGGGGTGCCTGGCATCGTATCTGCAGCTAGTGGAGCCCGGGGAGGCAGGGACCGTGGGGCACAGTCCAGTCTGTGCTGGTGAGGGAGCCAGCCGACTCACAGCCTCATCAAGGGACACTGTGTTGGAGGGCTTTGAGGGTCACGTGGTCCACCTTACTCATTTGACAGCTGAAACAGTGGAAGCCCCAGAGGCCAGCCACATGCCGCTAGGGATGCATGGTGGGTGGCAGGGCCAGGACTGTCAGGAATCCTCCTATCTCCATATCTTGGGTGTCATTTTTCTGCCATTCCACAGAATTGACTCACGCATCTGCCATGCACAGGCCGTGTCGGAGGATGTGGTTGTGCTGGTGTTATCTCGCTTGAGGCCCTGAGCCATTTTCACCCTTATCTGCCTCACTCTGTGTGCAGGAAGCTGACCCCTCCGTCTTCCAGCCCCTTCTGCCCCATTGGCTGGTTTCTAACTTACATCAGCCAATGGGAAGCACCGGTAGGAGACTGGAGGGGGAAAGGCGGACCGGGTGGGCTGGGATGTTTCTTGCCTGTCTCTCCCGGATCTGGAACCTCAGATCTGACAGTGTCACGTTCTTCTGTGACAACAGCTACCCCTGGAACAACAGCCCCCTCCTCCACTGAGTTCCACCTTTTCCTTCTGCCTGGTCAGGCCTAGATGTGTCTGTATCCATTGTTTGTACCCCTTCGGTGCCTCAACATCTAAAGGTCCCCTTAATCCTGTCCCATCCCTTTATGGCAAATAGATGGGAAAACAGTGGAAATAGTGTCAGATTTTATTTTTTGGGGCTCCAAAATCACTGCAGATGATGACTGCAGCCATGAAATTAAAAGATACTTACTCCTTGGAAGAAAAGTTGTGACCAACCTAGATAGCATATTGAAAAGCAGAGACATTACTTTGCCAACAAAGGTCCATCTAGTCAAGGCTATGGTTTTTCCAATAGTCATGTATGGATGTGAGAGTTGGAGAAAGCTGAGCACTGAAGAATTGATGCTTTTGAACTGTGGTGTTGGAGAAGACTCTTGAGAGTCCCTTGGACTGCAAGGAGATCCAACCAGTCCATCCTAAAGGAGATCAGTCCTGGGTGTTCTTTGGAAGGAATGATGCTAAAGCTGAAACTCCAGTACTTTGGCCACCTCATGTGAAGAGTTGACTCATTGGAAAAGACTCTGATGCTGGGAGGGATTGGGGGCAGGAGGAGAAGGGGACGACAGAGGATGAGATGGCTGGATGGCATCACTGACTCGATGGACGTGAATCTGAGTGAACTCCGGGAGTTGGTGATGGACAGGGAGGCCTGGCGTGCTGGGATTCATGGGGTCGCAAAGAGTTGGACACGACTGAGCGACTGAACTGAACTGAACTGAACTGAATCCTGCCCACCTCCCTCTAAATTGTCCCTTCACTAAAAGCTCTTCCATAGAGTAGAATCTTGGCACCTGATTGATCTGTTGGTCAAACTTGGTCCAGCATTCTAAACCAAGGACCAGGACTTCCCTGATGGCACACTGGATAAGAATCCGTGGGCCAATGCAGGGGACACAATTTCGATCCCTGGTCGCGGAAGATCCCACATACCGCAGAGCAACTAAGCTCAAGTGCCACAATTACTGAGCCTGAGCTCTAGAGCCCTTGAGCCGCAACTACTGAAGCCCACGCACCTAGAGCCTGTGCTCTGCAACAAGAGATGTCACTGCAATGGGAAGCCCACGCACTGCAGTGACGTGTGGCCCCCCGCTTATGGCAACTAGAGGAAGTCCTGGCAAAGCAGTGAAGATGCAGCACAGTCAAAACATAAATATTAAAAAAAAGTCACCAGTGCCCAATGATTTTTAAAAACAAAATAAACCAAAGACCAGTTGGTTAGCAACAAACAAATCTGTGCTAAGGAACACCACCGTCACCAAAAGCTTGGAGAAAATTACTTTGTACTCACTCACTCAGAGCCTTAAGACTCAGCATCTGTCTGACTAACTAATGGCCAAAGAACACGTTTCTTGCCAGCAGGGTCTGCCCCATGAAGGAAAAATTAAAAGGCTGACTGGAGTCAGTCCATCGCCAGCTCTCTGTCTACTGGACACAGTGGGACTGAATTCCTGAGCTCCCTGTGGGTGTAATTCTTCTCTCAGCTTCTCTCACTCTCCACTCTCATATGTAAAGCCTAAGTAAGTCAACAGTCTTCATGAAAGTCTCCACCTGGTAAGCCCTCAGCCATCTTCCAACTCACAGTTCGAATGGTACCTCCTTTGAGAGGCAGCCCCTGAGTTACCTAGTCAGAGCTGGAATAATCAGAACTATTCTTCCTTCCTCTGTGCTGTTATAGAACCTCATATGTGTCTCTGTTATAGCACTGATCTTTTATTCAATTTTAGTTTCACTGTATTATTTTTAAATTTTCATATAAATTTAGAATTACCTTGTCAGTGTGTAGAAACCACAGTTGTTTTCAAATAGGGTTGCATTAAATGTATAGATCAATTTGGGAAGAAGAAGAAAAATTGACATCTTGATAATCTTGAATCTTCTAATCCATGCAGGTGATGTATCTATCTAGCCTTTTATTTATTAATAAGTATTTTAAATATCTCTCAGCCTATATAACCTATTAGAAAAATTCACTGTAGACATCTTACACATCTTTCTTTAAATTTATCCCTAAATATTTGATGCTTGCTGATGTCAGCGTCAGTGGGGTTTGTAAGATGATAATTTTCCAGGTGTTTGTTCTGGTTTATTGATTTTTGTGTATTGCTCTCATATATTTTCACCTTGCTAAATTCACTTACTAGTTCTAATTATTGTGTAGGTATTCTTATTTTTACGATTTCTTGGAATTTTCTATGTAGGTAATTATGTTGTCTGTAAATAAAGAAAGTTTTACTTTTTCTTTCCAAACTGTGGAAAGGAAAAATTCACTTTCTTGCCTAGTGCTCTAGCATAGTATTTAATACAGGCGTTAAGAACAGTTATCTTCTCATTTTTCTCTCTCTTAGGGGAAATCATTCAGTCTTTCACCATTAAGTATGTTGTTAGCCATAGTTTTATTTTAGAATTGCCCTTTATCAAGTTTAAGAAATTCACTTCTATTCTTAGATTGCTGGCACTTTACTGTCAAGGATTACTGGATTTTTTCAAATGCTTTTTCTGCATCTATTGAGCTGATTATTTGGTTTTTAATCCTTTGTTCTGTTATTGTGGTCAGTTACACTGATTGATTTTGATTTTTGAATGCTGTGTTGACCTTTCATTCCTGGGATAAACCCCATCTGGTCATAGTACATTATTCTTTTTACAAATTGCTGAATTCAATTTGCCAAAGTTGTGTCAAGAATTTTTATTCCTATGTTCATGAGAGATATTGGTCTGTGATGTTTTTCTCGAATGGTTTTTGCCAGATTTTGGTATAAAAGTTTATTTTTAAATCAAAATTTATTTTTTAGTCAAACACACACAATTCTAAAACATTAGATAGTGCTAGAAGGCTTATGGAGTAAGTAGCATTAGTTTCAACTACAAACAGAAAACCCCCAAATATTTGTGCTTAAACAAGATTTCGTGCTTCAGTTATGTCTGACTCTTCATGACCCTATGGACTGTAGCCCTCCAAGCTCCTCTGTCCATGGGATTTTCCAGGCAAGAAATACATGTGTGTGTATGTGTGTATGTGCCTGTGTTTCATTTACAAGTAATATAAGAGGAAGGGAGTCAAGCTGGCATGGTATGACACTTCCACTGTGTCATCAGAGACCTAGGCTCATTTCCTTTTCTTGATTATTCTTAACATCACCTTATGTTCCAAGGTAGCTGCTGGGGCACCACTCATCATATCCATATTTCAGGCCATCAGCAAGAGAAAGGGGAAGAAAAGAAAAAGGTTGTCTGTCTCTTACTTTTACAAAGCCTTCTAGAAGTCCCACATGACCCTTCTACTTATGATTCTTTGGCCATCATTTTATCATATGACCACAGCTAGTCGCTGACTTATAGAGCTTCTCTATTTCTGGCTGCAAAGAACATAATCAATCTGATTTCGGTATTGACCATCTGCTGATGTCCACGTGTAGAGTCGTCTCTTGTGTTCTTTGTAGAAGATGGGGAAGATGGAGAAGCTCTATACAGTCAGCAAAAACAAGACCGGGAGCTGACTGTGGCTCAGATCATGAGCTCCTTATTGCCAAATTCAGACTTAAAATGAAGAAAATAGGGAAAACCACTAGACCACTCAGGTATGACCTAAATCAAATCCCTTATGATTATACAGTGAAGTGAGTGAAGTGAAGTCACTCAGGTATGTCCAACTCTTTGTGAACCTAAGGGCTGTAGCCTACCAGGCTCCTCTGTCCATAGGATTTTCCAGGCAAGAATACTGGAATGGGTTGCCATTTCCTTCTCCAGGGAATCTTCCCAACCCAGGGATCGATCCCAGGTCTCCCGCATTGTAGGCAGATGCTTCACCATCTGAACCATGAGGGAAGTCCTCGATTATACAGTGGAAGTGACAAATAGATTCAAGGGATTAGATCTGAGGGGCAGAGTGCCTGAAGAACTATGGACAGAGGTCGGTGACATTGTATGGGAGGTTGTGATCAAAACCATCCCCAAGAAAAAGAAATGCAGAAAGGTAAAATGGTTGTCTGAGAAGGCCTTACAAATAGCTGAGAAAAGAAGAGACGTGAAAGGAAAAGGAAAAAAGGGAAAGATATACCCATCTGAATGCAGAGTTCCAAAGAATAGCAAAGAGAGATAAGAAAGCCTTCCTCAGTTATCAGTGCAAAGAAATAGAGGAAAACAATAGAATGGGAAAGACTAGAGACTTCTTCAAGAAAATTAGAGATACCAAGGGAACATTTCATGCAAAGATGGGCACAATAAAAGACAGAAATGGTATGGACCTAACAGAAGCAGAAGATATTAAGAAGAGGTGGCAACAATACACAGAAGAACTGTACAAAAAGGTCTTCATGACCCAGATAACTGTGATGGTGTGATCACTCACCTAGTGCAAGACATCCTGGAATGTGAAGTTAAGTGGGCCTTAGAAAGCATCACTACGAACAGAGCTAGTGGAGGTGATGGAATTCCAGCTGAGCTATTTCAAATCCTAAAAGATGATGCTGTGAAAGTGCTGCACTCAATATGCCAGCAAATTTGGAAAACTCAGCAGTGGCCACAGGACTGGAAAAGGTCAGTTTTCATTCCAATCCCAAAGAAAGGCAATGCCAAAGAATGCTCAAAATACCACACAATTGCACTCATCTCACATGCTAGCAAAGTAATGCTCAAAATTCTCCAAGCTAATCTTCAACAGTATGTGAATCGAGAACTTCCAGATGTTCAAGCTGGATTTAGAAAAGGTAGAGGAACCAGAGATCAAATTGCCAACATCCATTGGAGCATAGAAAAAGCAAGAGAATTCCAGAAAAATATCTACTTCTGCTTTATTGACTATGCCAAAGCCTTTGACTATGTGGATCACAACAAACTGTGGAAAATTCTTCAAGAGATGGGAATATCAGACCACCTTACCTGCCTCCTGAGAAATCTGTATGCAAGTCAAGAAGTAACAGTTAGAACCAGACGTGGAACAATGGACTGGTTCCAAATTGGGAAAGGAGTACATCAAGGCTGTATATTGTCACCCTGCTTATTTAACTTACATGCAGAGTACATCATGAGGAATGCTGTGCTGGATGAAGCACAAACTGGAATCAAGATTGCCAGGAGAATTATCAACAACTTCAGATATGCAGATGCTGCTGCTGCTGCTAAGTCACTTCAGTCGTGTCCGACTCTGTGCGACCCCATAGACAGTAGCCCACTAGGCTCCCCCGTCCCTGGGATTCTCCAGGCAAGAACACTGGAGTGGGTTGCCATTTCCTTCTCCAATGCATGAAAGTGAAAAGTGAAAGTGAAGTTGCTCAGTCGTGTCCGACTCTGTGCAACCCGATGGACTGCCGCCCACCAGGCTCCTCTGCCCATGGGATTTTCCAGGCAAGAGTACTGGAGTGGGTTGCCATTGATATGCAGATGACACAACCCTTCCAGCAGAAAGTGAAGAGGACTAAAGAGCTTCTTGATGAACGTGAAAGAGGAGAGTGAAAAAGCTGGCTTAAAACTCAACATTCAGAAAACTAAGATCATGGCAGCCAGTCCCATCACTTCATGGCAAAAAATGGGGAAACAGTGGAAACAGTGACAGACTTTATTTTCTTGGGCTCCAAAATCACTGCAGAGGGGGACTGCAGCCATGAAATTAAAAGATGCTTGCTCCTTGGAAGAAAATCTATGACAAACCTAGACAGCGTATTAAAAAGCAGAGACATTACTTTGCCAACAAAGGTCCATCTAGTTAAAGCTATGGTTTTTCCAGTAGTCATGTATGGATGTGAGAGTTGGACCATAAAGAAAGCTGAGCATGGAAGAATTGATGCTTTTGAGCTGTGGTGTTGGAGAAACTCTTGAGAGTCCCTTGGACTGCAAGGAGATCCAACCTGTCCATCCTAAGGGAAATAAGTCCTGAATATTTATTGGAAGGACTGATCCTGAAGCTGAAGCTCCAATGCTTTGGGCACCTGATGCAAAGAGCTGACTCATTAGAAAAGACCCTGATGCTGGGAAAGATTGAAGACGGAAGAAGGGGACGACAGAGGACGAGATGGTTGGATGGCATCACCGACTCAGACATGAGTTTGAGCAAGCTGAGGGAGTTGGTGATGGACAGGGAAGCCTGGTGCGCTGCTGTCCATGGGGTCACGAAGAGTCAGACACGACTAAGTGACTGAACTGAACTGACAACTGGTTGCCAGGAAGGGTGGGAGGTATAATCTTTTAGCTTGCCTAGGATTTACTGAGAAAGAAGAAGATGGATACAAACATTACCCTGAGCCAAAAAAGCTAGGATACAAAAAGAGTACACACTGTACGATCCTATTTGTATGAAACTCTGGTGAAGTCAGATCTAATTTCTAGTGACATTTTTGATTGCAGGCCAGGATTGAATAGGATGAAGTAAAAGGAAACTTCGGGGAATGAGGGAAGTGTTCCGTAACTTGATTACATGAGTGTATAAATTTGTCAAAATTCATCCAAGTGTATACTTAAGATGGATGTGCTTGTGTATGTAAACTATACCTCAGTAAAGTTAATTTTTATAAGTCTGGAAAATCCCAGAAGCCATAACAAAACTAACTTAAATGTTGTTCATGTCTGTCAATTCTTTATTCATTTGCTTACCTTAACATGATTGAAATCAGAATGCACATAATGACTCTGAATATTGCTTTTTTCACTTAACATTACATCATAAAATTTTCCCACAAAATGCTCCATTAATTTTCATAATCACCATTTTAAATGACTCTGTAATCCTTTGGGAATTGAATATGTAGTATACGCTTACCAAAAAAATTGAGAAACACCCTGCACAGTAACAACTCAGTCTTTCCCCCAACTCTGACCTTTAAGGCCCCTTACTTAGAAGCAGTGGACATCCAGTTTCTAGTGTGTACATTCAGAAATATTCTATGCACAAAAAGACATAGATATGAACATCTTTCCCTCTCCTTTTAGACATAAATAAGACAATATGAGAAACTTCTTTTTCCCCACAATACAGCTTGGATACCATCTCCTGTTCACACATCAAAACAGGTCAAATTCTTTTTAACCCCTGCTGCTGCTGCTGCTGCTGCTAAGTCGCTTCAGTCGTGTCTGACTCTGTGCGACCCCATAGATGGCAGCCCACCACGCTCCCCCGTCCCTGGGATTCTCCAGGCGAAAATACTGGAGTGAGTTGCCATTTCCTTCTCCAGTGGATGAAAGTGAAAAGTGAAAATGAAGTCGCTCAGTCGTGTCCGACTCTTTGCGACCCCATGGACTGCAGCCTTCCAGGCTCTTCCGTCCATGGGCTTCTCCAGGCGAGAGCACTGGAGTGGGGTGCCATCGCCTTCTCCTTTTTAACCCCCACATGTGTTCTATCCAGTTGTTGTTTAGTCACTCAGTTGTGTCTGACTTTTTGTGACCCCATGGACTGTAGCTCCTCTGTCCATGGGATTTCCCAGGTGAGAATACTGGAGTGGGTTGCCATTTCCTTCTCCAGGGGATCTTCCTGACCCAGGGATTGAACCCACACCTCCTGCTGGCAGGTGGATATTCTTCCACTGAGCAAACTGGGAAGTCTGTTCTATATGGTACTAAACCAGTATTGATAAACACTTAGGGTTTTCCCAAGTCTTTTTTTTTTCTATTTCGCATAGCACAAGATATAATGTTGAAGTTTTGACTCAGCTGCCAAGTAAAAAGTAGATGCTACATTCCAAAGCAAGAGCTAGCCTGTATGTGAAATTTACCACAAATGTAGCTGAAAGCTGGTGACATGCCCATTGAAACCTCCGAGCTACACTGAGAATATAGAAGGGTGGAGAGAGAAGAGATGGTGAAAGGATTTGTGAGGGCATCCTCCAACCTCCAAGGTCAAGAAAGACTTGATTCAACAGATAACTCAAAGGGCTCAGGATGCCCATCCTGCAGCCTGGGGTCTGACCTCTGCCTGGGAGATGCTGAGGACGAGAGAAATGCGAGAATGCTATCTTAAGGGTACAAAGTGGTGTGGCTGCCTCCGCTCCTCCTGTGGGCTCAGGACTTTTCCAGAGAAAACTACATTCATGAGTTTCCCCGTGCAGCAGTTGCAGCTAAGCCAGGGCCATCTCCCACGCCTCTATCCTCCCCTCTTCCTCCCATCTGTCAGTTGGAGGTTCAGGGGGCCAACATTTATCTCCTTGCCCACAGATCACAGCCTGTTTCTCCCATATTCTCAGCACAAGACGGGCCAGGACCTCTGGATTAGGTCTGGCACCAGTGCGCAGCCTGGCTCCTTGCCTTTGACCCTTCTTGGCCCCCAGCCCACTTACCCTGTGGGTTGGGCTGAAGGGGCGCTAGTGGTAAAGAATCCACCTGCCAACGCAGCAGACACAAGAGACCTAGTTTTGATCCCTGGGTCGGGAAGGTCCCCTGGAGAAGGAAATGGCAACCCACTCCAGTATTCTTGCCTGGCGAATCCCATGGACAGAGGAGCCTGGCAGGTTACAAGTCCATGGGGTCTCAAAGAGTCGGACGCGACTGGGCACTTGTCAGCAGTGTGTCACTGTGCCGAGCCTGAAGGGCTTGTCTCCTCCTTCCTACCACCTGCAGCAAGACAGGGGCTGCCTCTGGCCCCGCTGCTGCTCTCCTGGGGGAGCCTGCTTTCTGGGCTTCTTCCCTCTCATTGGGCCAGCTGCCAAGGTCATGACCTGCACATACCCACGTGGTCCTTCTCGAAGTCCTCAGGTTGTTCTCTCTGGGCTCCTCTCACCTTCAACCAAGCTCAGGGCTGGCTGCCCCCAGAACAAGTCACGTGCTCAGAGAGGGCCAGCCCCTGTTAGCATCCTTGGGAGCAAAGCGAAATTCCCCCAGGAGAGTCACTGCCTGTGAAGACTTTAATGTGCTTCAGAAGGGTGTGAGGATCTTGTTGAACTGCACATCCTGACCCAGGAGACACGGATGCTGAAAGTCTGAATTTCCAACAAGCTCCCCAGTGACGCCAGTGCTCTGTGGACCGAATGTTGAGTGGCAAAGCCAAAGTGAATTATTTAGGAAGTCATTCTTTGGAGTCATCTCATGAGGCAGGGAGAGCAGTCAGAACTAAAGATGAAAGTGAAAGTGAAATCGCTCAGTCGTGTCTGACTCTTTGCGACCCCATGGGCTGTAGCCCACCAGGTTCTTCCATCCATGGGATTTTCTAGGCAAGAAGACTGGAGTGGGTTGCTATTTCCTCCTCCAGGGGATCTTCCTGACCCAGGGATCAAACCCAGGTATCCCTCATTGCAGGCAGACTCTTTACCGTCTGAGCCACAAGGGAATTAAAGATAAATTATTTAGATATTGTAAAGTACCAGGGCTTTTATTTCTTCCAAGGATATGTATTATCACGGAGTGGAGTGACAGGGGTTTAAAAAGAGTCCAGTGAATCTGCTGCAATAAAGAGGGAAGCCCTGGGATGCACAGGTGTGTGAGGACCTTGAAACAGCTTGAAAATGCCTGATTTTCACCCACAGGCCAGGGTACTATGACTGATTCTCTTACCCATTTTTTTTGTTGCTGTTGATGACAAGGGCCACTTTTAGAGGATTTTCTAGCACTCTTTGAGTATGTTCTTATATATGCATTGAACAAATGAACAAATAATTGGATTCGTTTGCTTAGAAATTAGTCTGCTCATTGTACAAACGTGAACTCTGGTCCCATCATGGTGTTGTCACAAAGTCTGTGCACGGCCCTCGTTAATGATGCTTTCCCCAAAGCAGCCTAAAGGAGATCAGTCCTGGGTGTTCATTCGAAGGACTGATGTTGAAGCTAAACCTTCAGTACTTTGGCCACCTGATGCTAAGAGCTGACTCATTGGAAAAGACCCTGATGCTGGGAAAGATTGAGGGCAGGAGGAGAAGGGGACAACAGAGGATGAGCTGGTTGGATGGTATCACCGACTCAGTGGACATGGGTTTGGGTGAACTCCAGGAGTTGGTGATGGACAGGGAGGCCTGGTGTGCTGCGGTTCATGGGGTAGCAAAGAGTCGGACACGACTGAGCGACTGAACTGAACTGAACCCCAAACCTAAGCCAGGCTCCCATCAGGCGCCTTCTATTGCCCGTACAATGCTCAGGGATTTCTCAGGATTACACGATGTGTTTTCCTGAGCAAGGCTGAACGATCACTGTTGCTGCCTTGCAAGGACAGCCAGTAGCAGCTCTCTCCTGTTATCCCTCACCTCCTCTGTCTACGTCGTGTGGGGGTGGAGGTGCAGGAGGGCGGGCAGGGAAGCTAAGAGCTGCCTCGAGAGGCGAGAGGCGGCCGAGCACGCCGCCACGCTGCCTCACGGTTTCCCTCCGAGTCATCAGGGCAAGGATGAGCTTGGAGAAGCGGGGTTTTCCTGCCAGGGTTCGATCTCTCTGGGTGTGAGTGGATGCAATTGGCTCTGCAGCCTGGCAACCAGTACCTACCCCCCACCCATGTGGCTACTGCCTCATTTGCATCATGATTTACATGGCTGGGTCTTAGACAGTAGCGGGTAGGTCTTTTTCAGAAACGTTTAGGCAGATACATGTTCTCTGCATACCTATGCAAGTGAAGAGTTCTTTGGAGTGATGGCAGGATCAGGTGGGCATTTCTCACGTGGGCATTTCTACCAGCAGTGCCAGCTGCTCGTGTGCTCAGAGCAACAAAGCTTCAGCGTCTCACTCGGGTCCGCCTTATGAAGCAGCGCCTCAGGTGGGGCCCTTGGCGATGGAGGGGAAGGGATGTAGAATTGATAAATACGGCCCTGGCTTTTGAGGAACTAATAGTCGGAGGCAGGAAGAGAAGCAAAGCAAGATCCTGAGAAGTCATGAAAGAACTTCTGTGTAAATGGGTTTAGGAAGTGTAAGGGCCCAGGGTGGTGACCAAGGAGAGAACCGAGGTGATGGAACCCTGGGGGGCAGGGGAAGCAGAGGAGAGTTTGCTGCGTCCTCCAGGGAGTTACGAAACTCCCTAAGCTTTAGTGTCCCCCCTACGGTGGGTGAGACAGTTACACCTACCCGCTCAGCTGTGTTGAGGAGGAAATGACATAATGAATATAAAATGCCTGGAGCAGCCTCCGCTCCGAGTGACCAATGTCACAGTCATCATGACTGTCAATAGGACGGAACTCCACGCAACTCCATCTCCCGTCACAGGCGGAGCAACCCTGACGCTGCCTTGGGTACTTCGTTTTCCACGATGAGGAAGGCCTGCCCTGAGCCTCACATCCTCAAAGCTTGGGTTTTCTGTGGACTCTATACCAGCAGTGAATGAACGGCTGGGCAAAGTGCCATCTGTGGCTACCAAACAGGACAGACCAGAATGAGGCTGAGAGGGTAAACCTCGGGACTGCAGCCTCAGGGGTAGAGAGTGTAACTCGCTTCCCACCCGCAGCCAGGTGGGGCTGGAACAGGTTGGTCGACTAGGAGGTTACGTGGTGAGTAGTGAGGAGCATAGGCCCAACCAGGTTCAGATCTCAGCACTGTCGTCCTTCCTCCTTGCTGTGCCTCTGTTTCTTGATCCATCAAAAGGAGATAATAATAGTACCACCTCAAAGTGTTGTGAGAATCGGAGGAGTTAACACATACAAAGGGGTTGGAACAGTGGCAGGGAGTCAACACGATGTATTAGCTAGTCTTATTTTTTTATTTGTGTGTGTTAGTCACTCAGTTGCGTCCGAGTCTTTGGTATCCCACAGACTGTAGCCCATCAGGCTCCTCTGTCTGTGGAATTCTCCAGGCCGGAATACTGGAGTGCGTTGCCATGCCCTTCTCCAGGGGATCTCCCTGACCCAGGGATCGAATCCGGGTCTCCTGCCGTGCAGGCAGATTCTTTACCATCTGAGCCACCAGGGAAGCCCAAAGAGATGAAAGTGTGGTTTTGACTGGGCTGGGTTGGCCTCATGTGGGCTTTCCCTGGTTGTGGCGTGGGGGCCACTCTCCAGTGCGACGCGTGGGCTTCTCGTTGTGGTGGCATCTCTCTCGGTGCAGAGCACAGGCTCTGGAGCGGGCGTGCTTCAGTAGTTGCAGCATTCAGGCTTAGTTGCTCCATGCCATGTGGAATCTTCCCAGACCAGGGCTCGACCCCGGGACCCCTGCATTAGCCGGTCACCATTGGGCCACCAGGGAAGTCCCTTAGCTATTCTTATTGAGCAGAGGTCATGGGTATGAAATTCTGGGTTTTGTCCTCGTCTGATCATTTTTTGGGAGGAGACTGACGTGTGTAGGGTAGTGTGAGGGAGAATTGTGGCCAGTGGACCAAGGACGCCCAGGTGGGCAGGCAGAGCCCTCCCCTTGCCCAGGTCTTCAGCGAAGCAGAGGATAGGATAGTATGTTTGCCAGGAAGGAGGAGCAGGTGCTTGTCCAAGGCCAAACAGTTCCTCTAATGGACTTTCACGGATTCATTTTTAGCAACATCCACGTGGAGGTTGGGTGACACCTGCCCAAGGAGTCATCTCCTCCTTTGGCAGGTGGAGAATGGCTGTGTCTGCATGAGCCTCCATGCCCACCTGCCACATCTGTGCTTTCCCGCCCCCCAGCAGCCCCTCAGCCTGGCCTGGGTGCCTAAACCTTACCATGCCGACATCTGACTTTCCTGACCACGGTTTTTCCTCCTTTCCTTTTATTTCTTTACTTAAACAAACAAAAAACCCTTGCTGTGTCACACCTAGTTTTGTAGTTCGCTTCAGGTCGCTCTCAGAATAGGCAGAAAATAAATTAATAAACTTACTCCTGGAGTTCTCATTTACCTTTCTTGAAGTTTTTACAGCAGTGATTTTCAAACTTTTTTTTTTTTCCAGAGAAATCCTTTTTTAAAAAATGAAACATTTCACAGACACTCTACAAATGTATATTATACTTACCTTGTGTAGTATTGTGGGTTTGGCTCCACACCACCATGGTAAAGTGAATATTGCAATAAACTGAGTCTCACAGTTTTTGGGGTTTCCCAATGTGTATAAAAGCTACGCTTACACTATAGTGCCGTCTATTAAGTGCACCATAGGATTATGTCCAAAAAAGTATACTGAAAATACCTGATGGCTGAAAAGTGATGAAATAACCACAAAAATAGCATCAGAGATCACAGATCACAGATCACCATGGCCAATATAAATATAACAAAAAAAGCTAGAAATACTGTGAGAGTTACCAAAGTGTGACACAGAGAAATGAAGTGAGAAAACACCATTGAAAAAATGGTGCCCCGGAGTTGCTGCAAACCTTCAATTTATAAAAGTAACAATAATACCTGCAAAGCAAAAGAAAGTGAAGTGCAATAAAAAATATGTGAATATATTTATGTCTTACTCAGGTTAAAGTGGGAAAAGGGCTCCAAGTCCCCAAGCTCTGTCTGTCCCCTTTATCCTGAACTTAGCTCCCCAGCCTTAGCTCTGGGGAGCTCTGTTTGTAAACCACCAGTAGGCTCCATGGAAACCATGCCGCAACGTTCAGTATGTCATTTTGAGGCAAAAAAATAAGGAAGTGAGATGACTGTATGACCTTTTGGACAATTTGCTAATTACTGGTGGAATGCTAAAGAATGATCATTCATACCTAACAGAAAAGAACTATGAACAAAAACAAAGTCTTGTTCAGTCTTCTAGCATAAAAAATAATCATTGTGAGTTTTAAGTAACAATTCGGTCTTACACCTTTCTGATGGAATGTCACTGTTGAACCCTGGTTCCTTGGTGCGAAATATACAAGAAAAAAATTTAAAAGTCATGCTGGAAAAGAGTGTTAATCGATCATCAACACAAGCTGTATCAGCTGTATCTGTATCAACTGCTTCCATCTCCCACAAACCAGTGAATTCCCGAATGCCTCCACTTGTCTGTCTCCCTGCTTTCCTGTTTAACCCTCTTGCTCCTCAACTCCCAGCTCCATGAAGCCTCTGTGATTGATCTATCTCGTCCAAACGCTGTAGCCCTACTAGGGCAAGCGCAGGCTGCTCTGAGCCAGGCAATGCACCTGGCTCCCCCAGGGAGGGCAAGGTCTGGGGTCTGAGTCACTTCGCACTTAGTGGTCAGCCTCACTGCCACCATCAGGCTCTGCCTCTGCCTGGTACCTAGCACAGCGTCTGCTTCTAAAATAACAAAACCTTCATGGCCATGTTGGTATACAGTCAAATGTATCAATATTATATATGCAAACATTTTCTTGAGACTTTCTTCTGATTAAAATAAATTTTTTTGGTAAGCCTCCCAAAGTTTTGTGGGCCCTTTGCACTATGCAGTTATATAAGGCTTCTGCTTGCTAGCATATGTAGACTGGGCAATTTGCTTAACTTCTCTGGGCTTAGTTTTCTCATTTGTAAAATGAGGATAATAATAGGACCCAATATGCAAAACTAAATGTTAGATTCTACTTGTTTTGTTTTGCACAATTAAAAAGACAGAAACACAAGGGATTGTTGTTGCTGTTCAGTTGCTCAATTGTGTCCAACTCTTGGCCACCCCTTGGTCTGCAGCACACCTGGCTTCCCTGTCCTTCAGTACTCCCAGAGCTTGCTCAAATTCATGTCCATCGAGTCAGTGATGCCATCCAACCATCTCATCTTCTGTCACCCCCTTCTCCTCCTGCCTTCAATCTTTCCCAGCATCAGGGTATTTTCTAATGAGTCAGTTCTTTGCATCAGGTGCCCAAAGCATTGAAGCTTCAGTTTCAGGATCAGCTGCCAATGAATATTCGGGACTGGTTTCCCTTAGGATTGATTGGTTTGATCTCCTTGCAGTCCAAGGGACTCTCAAGAGTCTTCTCTAATACCATAGTTTAAAAGAATCAGTGCTTCGATGCTCAGCCTTCTGTATGGTCCAACTCTCACATCCATACATGACTACTGGAAAAACCATAGCTTTGACTAGATGGACCTTTGTTGGCAAAGTAATGTCTCTGCTTTTTAGTATGCTGACTAGGTTTGTCACAGCTTTTCTTTCAAGGAGCAAGCATCTTTTAATTTCATGGCTGCAGTCACCATCTGCAGTGATTTTGGAGCCCAAGAAAATAAAGTCTTGTGTTGTGATCCAACCTCAAATCTAGTGTTTCCTTGTATTCTTGGCAAAGAAAAAAAAAGACTTCCTATTTCAAAGGAAAAGCAAGCACCACACACACACACACAAAATAATAAATGAAGCCAAACCAAAAGCCCTTTCTGAGACATCCAAGAACTCTTGCCAAACACCAACTTGATGAGTTCACAGTAAATGAATCAGAGACACAAGGTTTAGGTTTCCCTCTCAGAGTCCGAAGAGAGAAGCAGGAAGGCAAGAACTTCAGAGAGCAGCTGGCTGTGCCAGCCCAGCTCTGCCAGCTGAACAAGGGATCAGAAGTCCAAGAGCCCCTCAGACATCCTTCCCCTGGGCTCAATTCACGTTTCTCATTGAACATAGGCTATGGCTCAGATGATAAAGAATCCGCCTGCAATGCAGGAGACCTGGGCTTGATCCCTGGGTGGGGAGGATCCCCTGCAGCAGGGAATGGCTACCCACTCCACTATTCTTGCCTGGGAAAATTCCATGGACAGAGGAGCCTGGTGGGCTATGGTCCACGGGGTTGCAAAGAGTTGGACACAACTCAACGACTAACACTCTCCCAGAGAGGAGATGCCATTAAGGGGCCCTGATGAGAAACTAGGTAGAAACCAGGGCCCTCCAAACCTAGTATTTGGTTTGGATTATTACGGCTTAATTCTCCTTTCATTCTATTCCGTTCATTCCAAGATGCAGGCAGGTAGGATTTCTAAGAAAGATTTGAGGGGTGGTATGGAGGTGGTGGATTGGTTCTCCGTGGAGGAGGTTTTCCAGGAAACTCAGCTAGCTTCCTGAGAGATGTCATACACTGGAAGGTTCCCAGGGGCCTGGCAGGGGAACTCTGGAATGACTCAAGTACTGATCTGAACCAGGAAAGGGTAGGTTATGGCCCGAAACCACACCCTCCTCTCACTTTGTCAAACTGCATCCATTTTACTTACCACTTCACCCCCACCCCCTACCAATAATCAAGAAGCCTTCCTATATGAACCAGGAGCCCTTTCCACCCCAAGTCACCCACACCTCCAACACCCTCATTTGCAATGCAAATGTGGTTAGATTTTATTGACGTCTGAGGGTGCTCTGTGAACAGCTTCAGCAAGGCCCACTAATGGAATCTAATGAGTCTGATCGCAGCTTTTTAAAAGATCTGCTAGAGGCCTAGCCCGGCTGAAGCCCTCTGGAGCCAATTTGTCAGTCAGTCAATACACATGGAGTGCTCAGGCACTTCTAGCAAGGCCTTTTACCAAGCTCTGATTTCTGCAAGACAGAGAGAGATGTCAGGGAGAAGGCAATGGCACCCCACTCCAGTACTCTTGCCTGGAAAATCCCATGGACGGAGGAGCCTGGTGGGCTGCAGTCCATGGGGTCACTAGGAGTCAGACACGACTGAGCGACTTCACTTTCACTTTTCACTTTCATGCATTGGAGGAGGAAATGGCAACCCACTCCAGTGTTCTTGCCTGGAGAATCCCAGGGATGGGGGAGCCTGGTGGGCTGCCGTCTATGGGGTCGCACAGAGTTGGACATGACTGAAGCGACTTAGCAGCAGCAGTAGCAGAGAGAGATATTAAAGACCTGACCTCTAGAGATGGCGAAGTCAGGAAGAATATGAAGAGAAACCCCAAAGAACTCCAGACACAAACATCTGCAGCCTGACCTGTTACCCTGTGTGGTCAAGCCCAGCAGAGGCAAGTGCACCACACTGCCTTAACCTGGCTAAGGTTCTAGAAGCCAAGGCCCTAGAGCCAGCCTCTTCCTCTCTGCCCAAGCAGGCATTTTGCAGAGCATCTCGTCTCTCCGATCCTGAGTGGAAACAAGTCTGACACCATCGCCAACCCACTGTAGGCATCTCCCCAGCTCCAGGGAGCAGGCAAGCCTTCCTGGCCTAGAGGAGAATACAAGTGTCTCATCAGGACTTCTGTGGTGGTCCTGTGGCTCCCAAGGCAGGTGGCGGCCCGGGTTTGATCCCTGGTCAGGACTCTAGATCCCATGTGCCACAACTAAGAGTTTTTGTGCTTCAGTGAAAGATCCACGTGCTGCAACTAAGACCCAGTGCATCCAAATAAATAAATAAAAATAAATATTAAAAAAGACTCCTGGGGCTTCCCTGGTGACTCAGTGGTTAAAGAACCCTTCTGCCAATGCAGGAGATACAGGTTCGATCCCTGGGCCGGGAAGATCCCACATGCGTGGAGCAACTCAGCCTGTACGTCACAGCTATTGAGCCTGTGTTTTAGAGCCCAGGAGCCCACACCACCGGGGCTATGTGCCACAACTACTGAAGCCCGAGTGCCCTAGAGCCCATGCTCTGTAACAAGAATACCCACTGCAGCGAGAAGCCCACACACTGCACCTAGAGAATAGTCCCCATTTTCCACAACTAGAGAAAGCCCGCATGCAGCAACAAAGATCCAGCACAGTCAAAATTAAATACATAAATAAAATTATATAAATATATAAAGACTCTCATTACTTGTGTCTCATTGCTCTTATGGCCCGCCAGGCTCCTCGTCCATGGGATTCTCCAGGCAAGAATGCTGGAGTGGGTTGCCATGCCCTCCTCCAGGGGACCTTCCCGACCCAGGAATTGAACCTAGGTCTTCTGCATTACAGGCAGATTCTTTACCGACAGAACTACGTGGGAAGCATAATAAATAAAATGATATATAAAAAAGACTCTCTTGCTCAAAACTGGGCACCATGTGCCCCACAGCAGACAATAGGAGCACTCAGCAATTGCACTGGCAGATTTATGTGAGAACGCACCTGCTGGAGGAGATGAGATGGGTTCAGGGGTAGAGCTGGTAGCTGTGGTTTGTGGTGACCCATGACCCACTCTAATTACATGCACCAGGCAAGGAGCACAGAGCACACAGACCCAGAGCACGCAATTACATAAGATGGCCCTCTGGCCTTGGGACATCCTATATGAAAAGTCAACCGAAAGCCCGAGGCTGTCTGTATTCAGTGCCAAACCACCGATGTGCACACTGCGTCAGAGGGAAATAATGGTAACATTTAGTGAGTACTGCCTATATGTCAGAGCACTACTCTAAATGCTTTATACATATTTCACTTTGCCAATAACCCATATGCCAAAGCCTTTGACTGTGTGGGTCACAAAAAAAGGTGGAAAATTCTGAAAGAGGTGGGAATACCAGACCACCTGACCTGCCTCTTGAGAAACCTGTATGCAGGTCAGGAAGCAACAGTTAGAACTGGACATGGAACAACAGACTGGTTCCAAATAGGAAAAGGAGTACGTCAAGGCTGTATATTGTCACCCTGCTTTTTTTTATTATTATTTATTTAATTATTATTATTTTTTTTACTTTACAATATTGTATTGGTTTTGCCATACATCAACATGCATCCACCATGGGTGTACACATGTTCCCCATCCTGAACCCCCCTCCCACCTCCCTCCCCATACCATCCCTCTGGGTCATCCCGGTGCTCCAGCCCCGAGCATCCTGTTTCATGCATCAAACCTGGACTGGCGATTCGTTTCATATATGGTATTATACATGTTGCAATGCCATTCTCCCAAATCATCCCACCCTCTCCCTCTCCCACAGAGTCCAAAAGACTGTTCTATACCTCTGTGTCTCTTTTGCTGTCTCGCATACAGGGTTGTCGTTACCATCTTTCTAAATTCCATATATATGCGTTAGTATACTGTATTGGTGTTTTTCTTTCTGGCTTACTTCACTCTGTATAATAGGCTCCAGTTTCATCCACCTCATTAGGACTGATTCAAATGTATTCTTTTTAATGGCTGAGTAATACTCCATTGTGTATATGTACCACAGCTTTCTTATCCATTCATCTGCTGATGGATATCTAGGTTGCTTCCACGTCCTGGCTATTATAAACAGTGCTGTGATGAACATTGGGGTACACGTGTCTCTTTCAATTCTGGTTTCCTGGGTGTGTATGCCCAGTAGTGGGATTGCTGGGTCATATGGCAGTTCTATTTCCAGTTTTTGAAGGAATCGCCACACTGTTTTCCATAGTGGCTGTACTAGTTTGCATTCCCACAGTGTAAGAGGGTTCCCTTTTCTCCACATCCTCTCCAGCATTTATTGCTTGTAGACTTTTGGATCGCAGCCATTCTGACTGGTGTGAAATGGTACTTCATTGTGGTTTTGATTTGCATTTCTCTGATAATGAGTGATGTTGAGCATCTTTTCATGTGTTTGTTAGCCATCTGTATGTCTTCTTTGGAGAAATGTCTATTTAGTTTTTTGGCCCATTTTTTGATTGGGTCGTTTATTTTTCTATAATTGAGCTGCAGGAGTTGCTTGTATATTTTTGAAATTAGTTGTTTGCCAGTTGCTTCATTTGCTATTATTTTCTCCCATTCTGAAGGCTGTCTTTTCACCTTGCTTATAGTTTCTTTTGTTGTGCAGAAGCTTTTCATTTTAATTAGATCCCATGTGTTTATTTTTACTTTTATTTCCTCACCCTGCTTATTTAACTTACATGCATAGTACATCATGAGAAATGCTGGGCTGGAAGAAGCACACGCTGGAATCAAGATTGCTGGGAAAAATATCAATAATCTCAGATATGCAGATGACACCACGCTTATGGCAGAAAGTGAAGAGGAACTAAAAAGCCTCTTGATGAAAGTGAAAGAAGAGAGTGAAAAAGTTGGCTTAAAGCTCAACATTCAGAAAACGAAGATCATGGCATCTTGTCCCATCACTTCATGGCAAATAGATGGAGAAACAGTGGAAACAATGGCTGACTTTATTTTGGGGGGCTCCAAAATCACTGCAGATGGTGATGGTAGCCATGAAATTAAAAGATGCTTACTCCTTGGAAGGAAATTTATGACCAACCTAGATAGCATATTCAAAAGCAGAGACATTACTTTGCCAACAAAGGTCTGTCTAGTCAAGGCTATGGTTTTTCCAGTAGTCATGTATGGATGTGAGTTGGACTATGAAGAAAGCTGAGCACTGAAGAACTGATGCTTTTGAACTATGGTGTTGGAGAAGACTCTTGAGAGTCCCTTGGACTGCAAGGAGACCCAACCAGTTCATCCTAAAGGAGATCAGTCCTGGGTGTTCATTGGAAGGACTGATGTTGAAGCTGAAACTCCAATACTTTGGCCACCTGATGTGAAGAGCTGACTCATTTGAAAAGACCCTGACGCTGGGAAAGATTGAGGGTGGGAGGAGAAGGGGATGACAGAGGCTGAGGTGGTTGGATGGCATCACCGACTCAATGGACATGAGTTTGGGTGGACTCCAGGAGCTGGTGATGGACGGGGAGGCCTGGTGTGCTGCGGTCCATGGGGTCGCAAACATTCGGACACGACTGAGCGACTGAACTGAGCGGAATAACCTATGAGGGGGGTACTGGTATTATTCACATTTTATTGATGCGAAAAGTGAGGCTCAAGGAGATGAAAGAACTCTTGGTGTCACGTCATTTTTGTCGGTCGACCCAGGATTTGATCACAAAATTCCACCTGCCCAAGAGGTGTGGTGTTTGTTTTTTTTTTTTTTTTTTGAGGTGTGGTGTTTTTCACCTGTTTGGGAATGAGAGGTGACAGAAGGCACAAGACTCTGACTCCTACTCTTGTTACTTATTTTGGGGAAGTCAGGGAAATTCGATGGCTGAGTTTTAAAATAAGCACCCGAATCTCAGTGACGAGATCATTTTTGATGCCTCGTTTTGCAATACTTAAAATCCTCAACTTGCGAGCATCCTTTTCAACTATATATTCAGTATCTTGTAATAGCCCATCATAGAAAGTAATCTGAAAAAATATGTGTGCATCACTCTGCTGTACACTTGAGACTCGCACGATATTGTAAATCAACTGTACTTCAATTGCTAGAAAAGAAAAAAAGGCTGTGCTGAGAGCAGCGGGCTGGGACTGGCTGGCCGGGTAGGGGAGGAGCCGAGGGGGAAGGAGGAAGGGCCGGCGGGGAGCGAGCAGCCGCGATGCTGGCCGCTGCCTGCTGGCCGCTGCGGAGTCCCGGGCTCGCCGCCGGGCGCTGCGCTCCCGGAGGAGGCCTTTGTGCCCCAGCCCGGATGGAGGAGGGAGGGGAGAGGCGTTCCGGTGGCACTGGCCTGGGAGAGCGTCCTCGACAACCCTGCTGCTCGCTCGGGGTCGAGTCCTTCTCGAGAGGCAGCTCTGTCGCGGGGGGCCCCGTCCTGCCAGGGTCCCAGGTCCTCGGAGCTGGTATCGGGCATTGCCCCGAGTCTCCTGAACCACAGCGCCATCGTGTGGCCACTCGCAGGTCCCTCTGGGGCTCCTCCGGCCCAGGTGTCCCGCGCTCTCCCCACCTGTGCGGGAGGCTTCCATTTGGCCATCTTCTGAGGCAGGGAACCGAGAGGGGAAGTGGGCCTGCGGGCAGAGGCCGGGACAAGACCGCCTGGCTCTGAGGACCGGCTTCTCAGAGGATAGCATATTGGAAGGGATGCTCCTTAGAGCCCAGGCAGGCCAGAACGCTGCCCCCTTGCTTGTGAGCTTTTATCTTCCACCCTCTTTGGGCCTCAGTATCCTCATCTGTTAAAGGGGCATAATAATATCGGGTGAAAGAGAGATCACAAAGCCTCTAGGACAGTTTCTTCAAACTCTAGGAGCTCAGTGTGTCACTGATAGTGCCATCATCCTCGGTCACGCCCACAGGTCTCAGCGCTGCTGAGATTCATACTTGGCAGATGGTGTTTGGGTGCATTGCTAACTGCTTGGGAAGTGCCAGCTTAATAGTGGGATAGCCCCAGGGCTAAATACTTGCCTCTTTTCATAAAAGATAACAGTGCAATTGTTCTTGCAAACCACATAAAATTAGCTAGGTAAACTTTTCACCGGGCTTCCCTGGTGGCTCAGTGGTCAAGAATCTGCCTGCCAATGCAGGAGACACAGGAGATGAGGGTTCAATCCCTGGCTTGGGAAGATCCCCTGGAGAAGGAAATGGCCACCTACTCAGGTATTCTTCCCTGGGAAATCCTATGGATAGAGGAGCCTGGTGGGCTGCAGCATATGGAGTCCCAAAAGAGTCAGACACAACTTGGCAACTAAACAATAACAGATCTATTCAGCAGCCTGTGGGAGTGCTCCATCTTTACCAGTTACTTTTGCCTCCCGCATCTGCCTGAGGGCAAATACATTCTACTTCTGGGAGGCATTGCTGTAGTGAGGGGAAGGCAATCGTGCAGGGGGTCCTACAGACCCAGAGTTCACTGGCCAGGTGAACGCCTGGGGCAAGTCACCAACTTCTCCAAACCCCTGTTTCTCATCTGTAAGTCTGAGATCTTAATTCCCACTTCCTTAGTCTTTGTGGGATTGAATGAGGTATCTTGTAAACACTTAGCACAGTGGATTTAGCATGTATTAACATCACCAGAGAATTTGTTAAAAGACTGGTCAATGAGCCCCACCTGGAGTTTCTGAATCAGTGTGGCTGGGGTGAGGCTCAGGAATTTGCATTTCTAATTTGCATTTCACGAAATGGTGCCACAATCTGTCCAGGGACCAAACTTTGAGAAGGACTCATCTAGCATATTCTCAGTTCAGTTCAGTTCAGTGTTCACTGTGACTTCCCAACCACCCAAAGTACAAATCAAAAGGGAGAATGAGGAGATATGGGGGAACATGAACCCAAACCCAATCAAGCAAAAGCTGCAAACCCAACATCTAGCCAGTAATAAGAATGGTTCCGGCTTCCCTGGTGGCTCAGATGCTAAAGAATCTGTCTGCAATGCAAGAGACCTAGGTTTGATCGCTGGGTTGGGAAGATCTCCTGGAAAAGGGTATGGCTACTGACACCAGTCTTCTTGCCTGGAGAATTCCACAGATAGAGGAGCCTGGTGGGCAACAGTCCATGAGGTCACAAGAAGTCAGACAAGACGGAGGGACTAACACTTACATTTTTTTCAAGAACAGTTTCATTTAACAAGTATTAATTGAATACTTCTCTCCATTTCTTCCATGTGCTCTGTTGGGCTGTGTTTTGCTCACATGCGCAATCTCATTTGATGCTCATCTTAGGCTTCTGAAGTGTGTGATGATCAGGAGGCAGGGGTTCTCAGAGACGTCTGGTGACTGCTAAGGGCGCAGAGCTCTGGAAGGCAGAGCCCAGGTCAGCTGACTGTGACAGGGGCCTTTTAAGCCCACTCCCAGGTGGTCCCTGGGAACCTGCCTTACGTCTTGCCCTCGGATGGCTTCTGTCCTGTCTGAATTCCCATCACGAGCGCACTCTCTTAATCAATTGTCCTGCTCTGGGGTCAAGTGCTGAATCATCTCACCCTTGCTGGGTTCTTTGCCTCTGACTCTCTTCTCACTCCCAGGATACTCATTCCTTCCAGAGTGTGGCTTGTGTCCTGACCCCCGGCTCTTTACTCTGGGCCCAAGACTCTCAGCAAAGGAGGAAGTCCTTCAGGGTTTGGGATAGAACCAGGAGGACTACCCTTGGCCGTCACACCCCACCCAGGCCCTGTGGGTCTCAGAAAGAGTCCTCCCTTCTCCATCCTGGGCACCTAGATGCTGCAGGGACCCAACCATGGGACCCTCAGTGGTGACCCCTCCCCACTCAGCGTGGGTCAGGGAAGGGGCACTAACGGCCCGGACTCTGGGACGCCAGGGTTCTCTCCTCCAGGCCCCAGATGCGTTTGAGTGTTTTTGGTTGCTGGAAGGAATAGGCCTTGAAAGCAAAAAGATGTGATCTAAACCCAGCCCTGGGTCTCTGCTACCAAAATAGCTGCGCGGTCTTAAGGAAGTCATAGCTTCTTCGCCTGCGTTGGTTTCCTCATCTGCAAAGGGCTGAGGAGGACCTGCCTCATGGAACCACTGTGTGGCTTGAAAGATGTCTGTGTGTTCAAGCTGCTGGCACCTAATGAGCAGCTAATAACCCCTTTGGTGAGCCTGTTCCTGGGGATACACAGGCCGTGAGACAAAGCCCCCGCCTGCCAGGAGCTTCTACCCTGCGGCTTTGCCCAAACAGGACAATGGCAGGAGGCCTGAGACTGGGTCTGGCCGGAGGTCCAAGGGATGGGCACCCCGTGTGTGAACCCTGCAGCTGAGTAACTAAAGCCCACTCCGTGCCAGCTGGGCCTGAGTCAGAGCTAATGCCCTGCTAATGGTTTTCAGAGCGTTGCCCTAGAGGTGTGGAGAGCTGTGTGACTCACTGCCCTGCCAGCCAGAGAGACTGGAGGCTCTTCCATCCAGCACTGTCTGCTCCACTCCCTGCTCCTTCCTTCATTTATTCATTCATTTGCAACGAATTAATTTGCATGTTTCAATGAATTTGCATAAATCCATTCTGCAAACACTTTTCAGGAACCCAGGATGTGCTGGGCCCTGGGAACACAGGACCAGGTGAGGGAGACAGATTTGAAGGGGGAGAGACTAAAGGTGGGTGACCCTCCCCCACCATCTGCCCCAATCAGGTTCTGAGTGAGGGTGGGGGTTGACGAGTTGGAGCTTTCCTCCAAGCTCTCAAAGCTCACTTCCTTTCTTGGGGGGGGGGTCTCAGTTCAGTTCAGTTGCTCAGTCGTGTCCAATTCTTTGTGACCCCATGGACTACAGCACACCAGGCTTCCCTGTGCATCACTAGCTGCCAGAGTTGGCTCAAACTCATGTCCATTGAGTCGGTAATGCCATCCAACCTTCTCATCCTCTGTCGTCCCCTTCTCCTCCTGCCTTCAATCTTTCCCAGCATCAGGGTCTTTCCCAATGAGTCAGTTCTTCGCATCAGGTGGCCAAAGGATGGGAGCATCAGCTTCAACATCAGTCCTTCCAATAAACACCTAAAGGACTGATCTCCTTTAGGATGGACTGGTTGGATCTCCTTGCAGTCCAAGGGGCTCTCAAGAGTTCTCCAACACCGCAGTTCAAAAGCATCAATTCTTCAGCACTCAGCTTTCTTCATGGTCCAACTTTCACATCCATACATTACTACTGGAAAAACCATAGCCTTGACTAGACGGACCTTTGTTGGCAAAATAATGTCTCTGCTTTTTAATATGCTGTCTAGGTTTGTCATAGTTTATCGCCCAAGGAGCAAGCATCTTTTAACTACATGACTGAAGTCACCATCTGCCGTGATTTTGGAGCCCAAGAAAATAAAGTCTCAGGGGGCATCTCAGGAAAGGCCTGATGAAGGATAAGTTTGAGGACTGGACTTGGCTCCTGCTGGAATGTGGGATGAGGAAGGAGGAGGCATGGAAAATAGTGCTGGGAGGCCAAGAGAAGGGCACCACTGACAGTTGTGGCCATAGAATTGTCTTGGATGGGGCAGAGATCAATTTGGCTTCAGCTTAGTGTTTTATTGAGTTTCTTTTCTTTGAGAAGATGGAAAGAGAGTCGAGAAGCCCAGTGTGGGGACACTGGGTGATAAGAGCAAGGCTGTAGGCAGGACAAGTGCTTTCTTGGCCCCAGCTCACTTGAGCCTTTCTTCCCTGTTTCTCTGTTGCCAGCAAAGAACGTGACCCCTAAAGTGGCTCCCCTGACCTGTCCCCACCTCTGCACCTGACATCCCGATTTTGCTTCAGAGTTCTGCCTGTGACTCAACCAGAAAAGAAGTCTTGATTAGAAAATTTTAAAAAGCTGGGAATTTGAGTCAGAAAATGGAAGGTAACGCAGCTCAATCCTGGGCTGTAGCTAGTAAGCTATTATTTTTTTTTAAGACAGTAAGTTCTAGGTGGTTTATTACACAACAGATATACAAGTGATCAGAAAGTAGGTAAAACAGGAATGAATCACTCAAACACAAAACAAGGAGCTGCATGATTTCGAGAATTTTATTTTCTGAGAGTAAAAACTACAAAACTGAACAAACGGGAAAAAAAATCCTGAGAATCTGATTTAGTATTCAATCCTTTTAAAGTCATTAATTTTAAATATAATTGCTTTAAGTTTGTGCTCACAAAACTAATTATTGGGTTGGCCAGAAACTTCATTTGGGTTTTTCTGTAAGATGTTACAGAAAAGATGCTCCCACCACTGTCCTGCCCTGAACATTCAGTCTCCTTGGGGTGCTGGAGTACCTGCTGAGGGGTAAGACTCAGGTGGCCCAGCTTCTCCTTCTGGTTCTGTCTCTATATCTGCTTCAGGTTCTTCTATCACAAAGCGGCTCAAAGCAACTCAAAGCTAGTTGATTGCCCAGGTTTTCTTTTAACTTCAACAACATGTGATTAATAATTTTGAAAACAGTGAAATTCAGTAAATCAGTATATCAGGATGCTTCGGTTGCAAATAAAAAAACTTTTGGAATAAAGAACTAAATGATGGGACTCATTCATCATGAGAAACCAGCAGATCAGATGAGGTGGTTCTGGGATTGGGGTGATGTCTCTGAGAGATAATCGAGGACTCAAGCTCTTCCACCTTCTTTGTCTTCTTCATAGCTGCCACTGTCTTCCCTCATGGTGGTAAGATGGCTGCAGTGGCTTCAAGCTTCCTTTCTCATGTAGCAGCTTCTCAAGCAGGAAGAAAAGGGGTAATGATGCATTCAGTGAGGAAAATCTTTCTCAGAAGCTACTAGCAACTTCTTCTTGGTTCCCTGGTCAGACCTAGGTCCCTGGTCTAATCTTAAACCAATCACAGGACAAAGGAATGGGACTGACCAATCATGACTTGTCCACTTGAGCCTGGTTGATGAACACACGAAAACATGGGATTCTGTTAGCAAGAAAGGGTTGGAACAGCTGTTTGGTGGGCTACTGATGGTTGTAGCCTGTCCAACTGGGGGAAGGCTTTCAGCAGCAAGAAACAGTTGTCTGGTTGTCGCAACCAAAAGGGGAATTTATTGGGAGCAAAGTGTAGGGTGGGGCCTTGAGGAAATAGGCCGAAAATAGCAGAAGACTTTTGAAATAAATGCTTCTCAGCCAGAATGGCCTAGTTTGGACCCCTCACCACTGGGAAAGAATTCTAGCGCCTCTGCACTTTGCATCACTTGTTCAAAACCAAAGTCTTAGCCAAAGGATCATATTGAATCAGGCTGGGATTCAACCAGGACACCTGGGTACAGAGAAGGACCACCTGGCCTGTTCAGTCTCCAAAGCAGCCATTTACCAAGACCTTGTACGATGGGAGATGCTCATCCAATAGGAAAGAGGAGTTGCAGGCAGCACAGCCAACACAAAACCAGACAGCCCAGCTAAGATACAGGGATTAAAAAGCCTCTTTGAAAGCTGGGCTTCCCTGGTGACTTGGACGGTAAAGAATCTGCCTACAATGAGGGAGACCTGGGTTTGATCCCTGCATTGAGAGGATCCCCTGGAGAAGGGGATGGCTACCCACTCTAGTATTCTTGCCTGGAGAATTCCATGGACAGAGGAGCCATGAAATTATAAGATGCTTGCTCCTTGGAAGGAAAGCTATGGTAAACCTAGACCGTGTATTGAAAAGCAAAGACATCACTTTGCTGACAAAGGTCCATCTAGTCAAAGCTGTGGTTTTTCCGGTAGTCATGTACGGTTGTGAGAGCTGGACCATAAGGAAGGCTGAGAGCCAGAGAATTGATGCTTTCGAATTGTGGTGCAGAGAAGATTCTTGAGAGTCCCTTGGACTGCAAGAAGCTCAAAGCAGTCAATCCTAAAGGAAATCAACCCTGAATATTCAGTGGAAGGACTGATGTTGAAGCTGAAGCTCCAGTACTTTAGCCACCTGATGCAAAGAGCCAACTCATTGGAAAAGACCCTGATTCTGGGAAAGATCAGAGGCAAAAGGAGAAGAGGGTGGCAGAGGATGAAATGGTTATACAGCATCATTAACTTGATGGGCATGAACTTGAGCAAACTCTGGGAAATGGTGAAGGACAGGGAAGCCTGCCATGCTGCAGTCCACGGGTCACAAAGAGTCTGACGTGACTTAGTGACTGAACAAGAAAATACAAAGAAATTGTGACAAGTCAGTAAGATTTTATTCTCCCACATAAAAATTCCAGTGGTAGGCCATCCAGGGAGTTATCTGAATCCAAAAGCCTTCCTACTTTCTGGTTCATCCTTTCCAGAGTGTGGCCTTCAGCTTCGTGGTCCAAAGTGGAGTGGATACTCATAGTCCAACCATCTGTCCACACTCCGGGCAGGAGGGAGGAGGGGAGAAGAGCACACCCATCTCTTTAAAGAGACTTCCTAGAAGTTTCACACCAGAAGTAATTTTCAAAGTGTTTACAACATGGATTTTGACTAATCAGAATGGATGCCCTCTATCAACAACCGGTGCACCTGTACCTGTACATGTGCATTAAGTCCTGATCACATCTTTCTACTTGCAAACCTCATCAGCCAGATCTGAGTCACATGACCACATCTAGCTGCAAGGAACACTGGGAAATTCCAGATGGCCAGGGGTCCACTTATCCACTATCAAAGAAGGGGACGACCTTTACACCGGAGCAGCTAGCATCTTTGTCACACCATGAAAAGTACTTAGAGCTCTTGGTACAGGTCCACAAGCCATTTCCACGATTTGAAAAAAATTTCCAAATTTTTCTGAAAACAAGAGTTTTTCATACATCATTAGATGGCAAAATTTGACCTCAAGTATCCATGTCTATTTATTCCACTTGTGAATATTCATATATTTGCTGCACGAATATAATGTTTGATCATGAGGAGCTGCCCTAGACCCCTCTAGGGTATTTGTATGTGTAGGGGCTTCCTAGGTGGCGCTAGTGGTAAAGAACCAGCTTGTCAGTGCAGGAGACATAAGAAATGTGGGTTCGGTCCCTGGGTTGGGAAAATCCCCTGGAGGAGGACCTGGAGTGGTCCAGAATTCTTGCCTGGAGAATCCCATGGACAGCGGAGCCTGGCGGGCTACAGTTCATAGGGTTGCAAAGAGTTGGACACAACTGAAGCATGCACACTCACACGCAGGTGATACACACACACACACACACACACACACACGGACACAGAGATGTACAGTATTATCTATTAAATCTTTGAAAAGTCTCAATCTGAAACCCATTTGGCCTCAGGGTTTTGGATACATTCCAGTGTGCTTGGGACATTCTGGTTTACCCGTGTCCTGGTGACATTTTTAACAGCTCTCCCAGGTTTCACTTTCACAACTGCCCAGTTTGGATGGTAAATGATAGGGTCAACCTATGGATAGGGGATTGTGAACCTGTACGAACTAAGCGCTCGAAAAATGGCAGCAGAGCTCCTGTAGTGCCTACTGATGTATGCAAATATGCTACAGTGTTTCTTCAGGCAACAATTCAGGTCCTCACGGCTAAACAACACCTGCCTGCCGTTTTTGGCTCCTTTCTTCATGAATTGGCTTCCACGATGGCGTGGCAGTCAGTTTCATTCCAGCACCTCTCAGAGCACAGTCCTGGACGCAATGAGCACTAAATCAAGGCAGTTTTCTGAATCAGGAGAATGACTAGTATTTTCTGAACCTTGACGGACGTTTCTTTCTTCATCCCTGGCGAAGTTAAAAAAAAAAAAAAAATAGGTCTAGAGATGACTGCGCTGCAGCGGCCCTCCCCGCGGTGGAGGCGCAAGGAAAACGGCGAGACGTATGGCCTTTTCCTGATTTTGCCCATTGTTCTCCGGGTCTCCCGGCCAGGATCTCGACTATGAGCAGGGCCAGCCCTGGACGAAGCCATAGAAGGCCCTTGTCTATTTCCTTCCTTCACCCCACTCCCTAGGCATCCATGTACCCTCCTGGTCTTCCCCATTGCAAGGCACAGAGGACCGGCCCCCAGCTTGGCTGGTCTTCGCTTTTGTCTGGGAGGTGCGTGTGAAGAGAGAATGCTGAGGCCAGCCCCGGGTCAGTGACTCGGGAGTCTGGCACCAAGCCCAGGAATCTGTATTTGAACTATTCCCCTGGTGATTCTGAAGAGCGCCGGGCTTAAGAAACAAGGCAGAGTGCAATGAACAAGGACTTTGGAATCAGACAAAGCTGAGTTCAAATTTAACTGCTGCCGCTGTGGCCTGGAGCCCTACATAAGCTTCTCTGAGTCTCAGTCTGCCCATCTGTAAAATGTGAAACTTCAGGAAAATAATGTATTTTGAATTTGAAAGATGTTTCTCAGTTGAAAGTCTATTCTCAAATATAAAATCAGATACTCCCCAGGCAGCTCATTAACGCAAAGGGAGAATCAAGGATTCATTAACCTCATCATTACTAAAAAATGAATGGGCTTATGCCTACCTCCCACCCTGTCCTCTGACCCACTCCCATCCAGGAGCGCAGAGGGCAGAGCTCATGACCTTAATAATTGTGTCTCGGCTTGGCAGGTAGTACGCCGTCAACAAATATTTGTCAATTGCCTGCTTGATTTTATGTATTGGCTTACCCAGTTTCCTCTAAAGTCTTTAGGAATCTAGTTCTTGGGACTTCTGCTGGTGGTCCAGCGGTTGAGAATCTACTTTGCAAGGCAGGGGACTCGGGTTTGGTCCCGGATCAAGGAACTAAGGCCCCACGTGCCACAATCAGAGGGTCCATGGGCTGCAACGAAAGATCCCACGGGCCACGGCCAAGACCTGATACAGCTGAATAATAAACAAACAGGAATAATAATAAGCAAAGTGTTGGATAATAATAAACAAACAAAACAAGAATCTTGCTCTTGGTAGTGGGAGAAACATGGCGGGAGAGAGGTGATTAGGTAATATTTTATAGTTGGATTTTTGTTATTTCTGCAGGACTTGTGGCAGTATGGCTTAATGAGAGCAGAGAGTCTTTAGAATCTGCTGGACTGGGCTTCAAATCTTAACCTTGCCTGTGCTGTCAGGACAAACTAAGCTCTCAGTGGATCAACACAGCAAATGTTTACCTCACCCAAGCCAGAGGGCAGGGCGAAGGGTGCTCTGCTCCATGTAGTCACGCAGGGAGCAAATTCCTCCCATTTTCACAGCTTCCCAGTGCCCTGGTTCATCCAGATAGTGATGGGAAAGGGCGTGATAGACCAAGGACCAGAACTGGCAAAATCATTTCTGTCCCTATTTCACTGGCCAGAACTCAGTGATGTGGTCAGCCTGATTGCAAGATGACCAAGGAAAATAGTTTAAGACTTACCTGGACCCCACTCCAGTACTCTTGCCTGGAAAATCCCAGGGACAGAGGAGCTTGGTAGGCTGCAGTCCATGGGGTCGCTAAGAGTCGGACACGACTGAGCAACTTCACTTTTTCTTTTCACTTTCATGCATTGGAGAAGGAAGTGGCAACCCACTCCAGTGTTCTTGCCTGGAGAATCCCAGGGACGGGGGAGCCTGGTGGGCTGCCGTCTATGGGGTCGCACAGAGTTGGACATGACTGAAGCGACTTAGCAGCAGCAGCAGAAAGAAAAAGAGAAAATGGATACCCATGAGCAGTAGAAAGTTCTGCCAAAACCATTCATCAGCTGTGTGACCTTAGACAAATCCTTGAACTTTTAGCCTTCGTTTCCTCATCTGTACAATGGGAGTGATGCGTGTCCACTGGGACAGTTGAAGGCTTAAAAGATGCACATAACATGCTTGATACACACTGTGGTCTTCCCCTTTAAATATACGGAAGAGCATGTTTTCTTTTCTCTGAGTAACCCCAAATACTGAATGGTTGAAAGCTGGCCTTCAGCAAACTTCCTGCCTAGTTAGGGGCACACAGAGTACACAGCTCCTGTCTCCTGGAGTGGAGGGTTCCGTTTGGGTTATCTCCTTTCAGGGAAGCAGTGAGGTGGTCCCTGAATCTTGGGGAAGTTTGTTTTAAGGTCTTTTCACGACGTGTGTTAAGAATTTGCTGGAGTATTACCTTCACAACCAGAAGCATTTGTACTCTAATTACCTGGAGGAAAGAACCAGAAGAAAATGACTTCTATGGCAGCATCAAACAGTTATGTTAATATACGGGAAAACATTCTCATGAAGCTTAGCAGTCTGGTAGAAAGATTTTGGAAAAAAATCTTTTCTTGAAATCTTTCAAGAAGACGTCGGTTTCTACCTTTTGGAGTTACTCAGCACATCCCAGCCTAGGGCCAGAAGAATGGAAGCTGTTGCTTCTGGGGCACTTTCTTCTCTCCTGTCCTTTCTTGGAGGGGTCTCCCTCTCCCTGTAAATGAGGTACCTAAGGCTTTGTGCCTGAGTTGACCTATCCCAGAGCTATCCTCTGAGGCCTTTTTTATAGGAACATCCAGACTGCTGCCTAACCCCCCTGGCCAGATTCCAGAACATTCTGTTCACTTGACCAGCCATACCCAACAAGGACAAGTAGAAGAAGGTCAACGTAGGAGATGCAAGAAGAGAGGAGAATATCAGACTGTTGTCAGGGGGAGTGGGATGTAAATAATGCCTCATTTCAAAGAGGCTGTAATGCCCTGGGTGCCCTGCCCTCCAGCATCGAGTGGTTTTGGCAGGGCATGGGGCTGAACCAAAGCTCGCAGCCAAGAGAGGAGAGGCGGGGAAGGCTTGGCAGCTAGATGCTTTCTCTTCCTTTGACTTTTGCTGGGTCATTTAGTAACGACGTAGAACCCAGACTACTCCTTCCTCTGAATGACTTCCAGCTGCACCCCTCCCCAAACCCCAACTCAGGACACTCTATTTTTAATTTTCTCTTGGGAAGTAGATTCCAAAATTTCCCTACAGTTTTCTCGTCTGTCTTCTCGTCAGGGAGCCGCTGATTTCCAGTAAATCCAGGGTCACATAGCTTTCTATATTCATTTGCATTTGGTTTGCATAAATTAGCATGCCACCGAAAGCAATCCAGGGAATCAATGCAGAAGGACTCCCGCTCTGGAGCAGAGGAGGGCAAAGGCAGCCCCCTCCCCTGAGAGAATTCAGCAGCCCTGACTTGTAGCAGGAAGTCCTGTCATCTTGCAGGTCTGCAGATCCTCATCTTGGGCCCACCGAGAGCTCTATCAGTGTTTTTCTTGTTTCCTGGACCTTGAAGCTTCATTCTCAAATGTGTTGGTGTCCAAGGGACATTCAAGTCACATAACGCGAGTGGCTGGCCAGTGGGAGGAGAGATTCTCAGATATGAGTAAAGGCAGAAGGGAATGAAGCTGTGGGCAGGAATTGGGAGCAGAGAGACAGAGCTTCTCAGTGGAGATGGAGCCAGCCCATGGGGAGGGGACGAAGAGGAGAGGAAGAAGGAGCAAGAGTGGGTGAGTGAATGCAGGCAGGTTGGTGGCAAGTACTGCCCGGCCAGTCAGAATGGTGCAGAGGGGACATTTGTTACGTAGCAAGTGAACGGTGCTAAGAGCATGTGGCCGGGCGGCTTTCCCAGGGGCCACTTCCCTC
This sequence comes from Bos indicus, assembly GCF_029378745.1. Classification (NCBI taxonomy): domain Eukaryota; kingdom Metazoa; phylum Chordata; class Mammalia; order Artiodactyla; family Bovidae; genus Bos; species Bos indicus. Next base: position 71,706,165 of record NC_091775.1, read on the forward strand.
CTCTCTTGCCAGAAAGGTGTTCAGTTCAGTTCAGTCGCTCAGTCATGTCCGACTCTTTGTGACCCCATGGACTGCAGCACGCCAGGCCTCCCTGTCCATCACCAACTCTTGGAGCTTACTCAAACTCATATCTATCAAGTCAGTGATGCCATCCAACCATCTCATCTTCTGTCGTCCCCTTCTCCTCCCACCTTCAATCTTTCCCAGCATCAGGGTCTTTTCCAATGAGTCAGTTCTTCGCATCAGGTGGCCAAAGTATTGGAGCTTCAGCTTCAGCATCAGTCCTTCCAATGAATATTCAGGACTGATTTCTTTTAGGATTGGCTGGTTGGATCTCTTTGCAGTCCAAGGGGCTCTCAAGAGTCTTCTCGTTGGACTAGGGTTTCTTGCTGGGGTCTGGAAAGTCATCCCTTGAGTGTAGGAGGTGTCACAGCCTGAAAATGCAGATGACAGCAGGACAGGATTTTGGGTTGTTTTTCTAGAAGGAACATGCTACCCCACCCACTCACTTCCCAGGGGCCCCCAACACTCCTGAGCCTGAGTGAAGGGTGCTGTCAGTGACAGAGGAATGAGGGAGATGAAGTGTCCCCAGAGCCCAGGGGAGGCTGGTCCCTGGTGTAGTACCCACTGTTCTAAGCACCAGGAATTGTTCTAAGCCACAGAGCTCATTGACTGCTGGCTCTAGGCTGGCCACTCCACAGTGGAGGGTCTGGTATCTTCTAAGGCCATACATTCCATGGAGTTAGCCCATGGTGGAGTCCAGGATCAGACCCCTGGGGATTTAAGCCTGGCTCCACCACTGGGGGTCTTCGGTAAGTTATTTGAACTCATCTGTGCTTCAGTTTCTTCATCTGAAAGATGGGAATAATATTGCCTACTTCATAGAATTGTGGATAAAGAACTAAAAACAATAATCCCTAGAATCCTTCGAACAGCAGCTGCCGGAGAGGAAGGACTCAAGCGATCCTACCATTATTATCCGTGGAAGCCCCAAGTAAGATGCAACGAGAAAGATTACAGAACTTGGAGGGAAACATGGAGTGGGTTCCCAGTTTCTTGGCCCTATGCCCAGGGCAGCAGCTGCTCCTAAAAGTTCTACCCAGCCACAGCAGCAGACCATGTGGACGCGGGCCAGGCACGGGCTCTGGTCAGCCACGGGCTTGGAAATGACACTGTTAGCTGATGATGGTTCCCTTTTTTTCTCTCCAGGAGGTGGGTATGGAGGAAAGGAAACTGTTTGTTTGTTTGGCAGGAAGGAGACATGGACTGGAGAAAGGAACCCCAGCAAAAAAGAAAGACATGGGACCCTCCATGACTTGTGCCTACCACTCTTAGTAGAGGGCCCCTGGGGGAGGGTCTGGCATCGCAGGGAGACACCACAATATTAGTGGTGTCTCTCCACGTCCTGGGCCTCCCATCAGTGAGAGTTGGCAGAGAGCTGCTGGGAGGATGGGTGGAGGGACTATGGAAGGTCACTGTTGTGCTTGGATGCAGGAAAATAATGAATGATCTTAAACTATGGTGTTGGAGAAGACTCTTGAGAGTCCCTTGGACAACAAGGAGGTCAAACCAGTCCATCCTAAAGGAGATCAGCCCTGAATATTCATTGGAAGGACTGATGCTGAAGCTGAAGCTCCAATAGTTTGGCCACCTGATGTGAAGAGATGAATCATTGGAAAAGACCCTGATGCTGGCAAATATTGAAGGCAGGAGGAGAAGGGGACAACAGAGGATGAGATGGTTGGATGGCATCACCGACTCAATGGACATGAGTTTGACCAACCTCTGGTAGATGGTGATGGACATAGAAGCCCGGCATGCTGCAAAGAGTTGGACATGACTGGATGACTGGAAAACAACAATAAATGAATGGACTGGTGACTGTAAATCTTTATAACAAACATTCCTGGAGCCCTTCATATGAGTCAAGCTCTGTGCTGTACCTGGGGACCCAGAAACAGTAAGACTGGCCATCTCCCTAAAGGAGGTTACAGGCTGTACCAATTAAAAGGCTTAGATCAATCCTTCTTAACAGGCTTCCTTGGTGGTTCAGACACTAAAGAATCTGCCTGGAATGTGGGAGACCTGGGTTTGACTCCTGAGTTGAGAGTTCCCCTGGAGAAGAAAATGGCAACTCACTCCAGTATTCTTGCCTGGAGAATTCCATAGACAGAAGAGCCTGGCGGGCTACAGGCCATGGGGTTGCAAAGAGTCAGACACAACTGAGCGATTGACACTTCTTGACAGAATACTGCACAGACACCATTTCTCCCCCCGTTCCAGGCACACAGATGACCTTGGAGGTGACTCACTGTTGACCTAAAGTGGCTTAGGTCATTAGGTGTTGCCTAAGGTGACTTCCCTGACAGCACACCCATTCTCACTCCCAGTTTCTCACTGACTCACAGAGCTGCTCTCTGTGGCCAAAAGCACTGGACTGGTGGGTTACAAAAAGTCTCTAGCTGGCTGTTCTCCATGTCATTACTATTCAGAACCCAGAGCAGTGTGCCAGCCGCCCCCCCCCCCCCCCGCCCCCCCGCCGACTTTTTTTTCCAGCTCTTGCTCTTCTCTCAATGTCCAGCTGCTAACATGCTATGGGATGTCTGGTGGTCCTGCCTGGAATCCATACTCCAGGCCCCAGACTCCTCTTGTTTGGAGTGAACAGAGGAAATTGACTTTAATGTAACAGAGTTGCTATCTCTCGGGCCTGGCCTTGAAAGTTGAATCTTCTTGTTATATGTCATTTCTGATTTATCCTCAGCCTGGCTTCAGTCATCATCAGCCTAAGTTAGATCCTGGGTGCCTAGAAAATTTCAAAACTGGCTGCTAGTTGATTCTTGAATTCAGGGAATTCTTGGACTTTGGGATCAAAAAGGGCTACTTATGTCTGGAGTACAAGGCGGTGGTTGGAGGGAGGCTAGTTGTGTGGATCCCGAAATGCTATATCTGTGATCCCCCCTTCCCCATTAATCTCTAAAGACTGAGACCCAGGCCAGGGCTGGGACAGCTCTCTCTGGGCACAGAGACCTGCCAGCATTGATTTCACTCCTGAACCAAGAGGCCAAAAGGACATTGTGATGGTAAGGCACTGAATGTGAAACAGAAAACCAGTGACTTTAGTTTCAGGAAGTCCGAAATGGAAAGCAAGTGTTGCCATTCTTTGAGACCCACTGTAGGCTATCTTTTGTGCTGTGCTAGCCAGAACTCTGCTATTTACTTGAAGTTGGATCTTGGGAAAGTCCCTTTCCTCTCTAGGCCTCAACTTCCTCATCTGTAAAGTGCGCATGGGATTAGCCAAGCTCCTTCTGGGCTTGACCTGCTGTGGCTCTAGGTGCTCCAGTAATCTGTCCCTCAGAGGCCAAAGAGCTTGAAGACATGTGCAGAGAGATAGGGAGGAAGGGACTAGAAAAGGTCCAGCAGGAGTCCTTATGAATTTCAGTAACTGAAAGGGGAAAGGAAGAGCAGGGGGTAAGACAATCAAATGAAAATGGGGCAGGGGGAAGAGCATAAGAGGAGGGGATAGGTGGTCTCACCACAGTGGCCTCAGGGCTCCTCAGGCAGGATGTGCCTGAGGAGCAGGTTTACTTTACTTTGTGGGGTGGGAGTGGCAAACTCTAATTCCCAAAGAGGGCCACGGTGATATTGCCACCCCCATGTCCTTTTTCACTGTGAGCTTCCCATTTCCTTATCAAGAGATGGAGTCTAGTTGCTCTCCCTTTAAATCTGGTCTGCCTTATGACCTGGTTGTAACCACAGGATGTTGTAGAATTTAGGCTGGGTTGTTTCTGAGGCTCGTTCAGAAGTAGCTTCCACTTGGGTATCTTGGGCACTTGATCTGAGGGAAGCCATCTGACTACCCGAGACCATCATGCTGGAGAGGCCACATGTAGGCATTCCCATTGACCAGTTTCAGCTGAGTCCCGCCTTCCAGCATATCCCTCAAGTCACCAGACTTGTGAATGGTCAGACTACTTGTCAAGCTCACTTGATACCACAAGAAGAGGAAGATTCACCCTGCTGAGCCCTGCCCATACTCCTCATGTAGAAGAATCTATGAGATATAAGAAAATGACTGTTGTTTCAAGCCACAAAGATTTGGGGTAGTTTGTTATAAGACAAAAGGTACTAGAATGAGATGATGGGAGATGTTTAAAAATGCAAACTCCCGGGCTTCCCTGGTGGTCCAGTGGTTAAGAATCCACCTGCCAACGCATGGGACAGAGGTTCAGGCCCTGGTTCAGGAAGATGCCGCATGCCATGGAGCGACTAAGTGTGTGCACCACAACTACTGAGCCTGCACTCTAGAGCCTGCAGACTGCAACTTCTGAGCCCACGGGTCACCACTACTGAAGCCCCTACACCCTGGAGCCTGTGCGCTGCAACGAGGAGCCACCACAATGAGAAGAGTAGCTGCACCACAGTGAAGAGGAGCCCTGCTTGCTGCAACTAGAGAAAGCCCACAAGTGGCAATGAAGACCCAGCGCAGCCAAATGTAAATAAATACATAATAAATAAACCCCCTCAAAATGAAAAATCCTTTGGGAAAAATCCTTTTAAATGTCTGAACAAGACTTTTAAGAGTCCAGAGATGAGTGAAATTTCAAAATTAATTTGTAAGCCAGCTTTGAATTTTACCTATTAAGGACATTACAACAAAACTACCATTTCCTGTAGGTCACCATATTATATATTTTAAGTATATTTTTATCATGAAAAAGGGATAAAAGGCATTATATCCCACCTGAATGGCTAAAATGAAAGCAATAAAAAGTATCCAATATTGGCAAGGATATGGAACAACCAGGATTTTCATACATTTCTGGTGGAAATTGTCATTTTCATAGTCATTTTGGAAGGAAAATAGCTTGGCAGTATAATCAAAAGCTGAACATATGCATATATTCAATTCCATTCCTAAGTTTATGCCCAACAGAAGTTTATATTCTTACCAAAAGATCTGTATATAAATGTTCATAGTAGCACTATTTTCAATAGCTCAAAACTAATCATAACTCAAATCAACACAGAATGAGTAAATTATGGTCACACAATGGAATACTATATAGCAGTGAAAATAAATGGATGATTGCCAGCAAAGTCATGGACAAACCTCATAAATATGATGTGAAGGGAAGGAAACCAGATGCAAAGAGTACACAGTATGTGATTCCACTGATGTAAAGTTGAAAAGCAGATGACATTCATCTATGGTGTTAGAAGCTAGGGTAGTGGTTACCCTTGAGGGACTGCAGGGTAGCATGTCCAGGGTTAGGGAGATGCTCTGATTCTTCACCAGGTGCTAGTTTCATGGGATTGTTCATCTATGAAGCCTCACCGAGTGGAATGCTTACGATGACACACTTTTTTGTATGAATGTTATAAATTGATCCTTGAACAATAGGGGTTAGGAATCCCACTCTCCCTTTCCAGGTGAAAATCTGCATATAACTTTACAGTCAGCCCTCTGAATCCACAGTCACATGTCTGCGGGTTCAACCAACTATGGATCGCGTTGTACTATAGTATGTATTCAGTAAAAAATTGAGTTGACCTGGGCAATTCAAACTCATGTTGTGTAAAGCTCAACTGCACTTCAAAATAAAATGTTAAAAAACAAGGAGGCAGGACATGATCTCAAAGCAAAGGCTAGATCTTCAAAAAGCTAATTTCGCTTTATAAGAAGTTTTATGAAAAGCAGTGTATTTGTTACTGTTTTCTAATTCCTCCTTGAACCAGCATCTGTTGTGTTATGGCAGGGTCCTGGGAATGTGACAGTGTCCGTGCGAAGAGGAAAGAGGGGTGACGTGGTGAACATCAACCAAAGCTGTGGGGAGCAGGCCAGCTCTCAGGGGGTACATCTCAGCAGCTCCTGGCTGCTGCACTCACAGTCCACACTCAAGCTCTATCACTTACATGTGCGTGCTTATCTAGAAAGATGTCTCCCAGCCTTTCACAGGCCATGGCGTGTGTAGAAGATGACAACATTGGAATGGCACACTGGGGTAGCAGGTGGGGCTCCTGGTGGCTGAAGCCAACTGGCCTGGTCCTCCACGTGCTCCCAGGAGGAGGGGTATCAGTACCTCAGCACACCTGTCGGGGGTAACATCCTCTAGAGAGAGTGTGGGAAGCCATTGGCTTCCATTATTCATTTCACATGCTCTGAACTGGCAAAGGGGGAGAGTCTGGGCTTCCATGGCCCTTCTGCTCCTGGAGAAACCAGCTCTGCAGAGCCCTCACCCCTGCACTTCAGGTCCCATTTGCAGTAATGAATATCATGGGGTTCAGAGGGGTTGAGCGACATTCTGGGTTCTCCTCTGTGCTGTGACCTCACTTCTATTTCCAGCCTCATTTTCCACTGCACCCTCATCCCACACCTCACCCTCTCTCCCAAGCACACCACACCCTGGGCACGCTGTACTTGTCTGTCATCTGTGAACATCTCTTCAGTCCTCCTCTCTCAGTTCAGTTCAATCGTTCAGTCATGTCTGACTCTTTGTGACCCCATGGACTGCAGCACGCCAGGCTTCCCTGTCCATCACCAACTTCCAGAGCTTGCTCAAACTCATGGCCGTCAAGTCGGTGATGCCATCCAACCATCTCATCCTCTGTCATCCCCTTCTCCTCCTGCCTTCAATCTTTCCCAGCATCAGGGTCTTTTCCAGTGAGTTGTTTCTTCACATTAGGTGGCCAAAGTATTGGAATTTCAGCTTCAGCATGAATATTCAGGACTGACTTCCTTTAGGATTCTTTCTCTCTTTCACACTATTCCCTCCACCAGTGTGCTCAGCCTGCCATCTCTCTGCTAAGTCCTCCCCTTCTCTATGAAGCCTCTTTCTTTCATTCTTTTAAAAAAAAAAAAATTATTGGAGTACAGTTGCCCTGATGCTGGGAAAGATGGAAGGCAGGAGGAGAAGGGGATGAGAGAGAATGAGATGGTTGGATGGCATCACCGACTTGATGGACATGCGTTTGAGCAAGCTCTGGGAGTTGGTGATGGACAGGGAAGCTTGGCGTGCTGCAGTCCATGGGGGTGGCAAAGAGTCAGACACGACTGAGTGACTGAACTGATACTTGCTTTACAATGTTGTGTTAGTTTCTGCTGTACAGCGAGGTGAATCACCTATACATATGCATATATCCCCTCTTTTTTGGATGTCCTTCCCCTTTAGGTCGCCACAGAACGTTGAGTAGAGGTCCCTGTGCTATACAGGAGTTTCTCATAAAGCCTCTTTCTATACGTTGAGGCCACTACCATCCTGTGATTTGTGTTTATAAGTGTGTGTGTGTCTTTGTGAACATCCTTGTGGTTTCTGATTTCCTATCCTGCCCACAGTAGGTGATCAATAATTATTTCTCAAATGACTTCCAGGCTGCAGGGGGACCTGACACTAACTCCACCCCTGTTTTTGGTGGTCACTCATTGTCCCCATGAGTCCAAATACCCAGCCTCTCAGACCTGTCTTTCAGCCATTTCATACTCTGCCCCTCCACTGGGCTTCCCTGGTAGCTCAGCTGGTAAAGAATCCACCTGCAATGCAGGAGACCCAGGGTTGATTCCTGGGTCAGGAAGATCCCCTGGAGAAGGGATAGGCTACCCTCTCCAGTGTTTTGGGCTTCCCTGGTGGGTCAGACAGTAAAGAATCTGCCTGGAGTGCGGGAGACCTGGGTTCAATCCTTGGGTCGGGAAAATCCCCTGGAGAAAGGGAATGGCAACACCCTCCAGTAATCTTGGTTAGAGAATCCCATGGACAGAGGAGCCTGGCGGGCTACAGCCCATCGGGTCGCAAAAAGTCAGACATGGCTAGGTGACCAAGCACACAGCAGAGCCCCTCCACTGCCAGGGGCCTGGAGCCATGCTGCCTGGATGAGACACACCTTCATTGCCCAGGCCCCCTCACCTCCTCCAGCTCACAGCTCTGGGATTGGCATTAGGCTAATTGTGTTGTACAAAGGGAAAGGGTCCCAGTGACTCAGCCTCAGTCCTGGTTCCCCTCATTCAAGAGCCAGCCTGCAATACCAGCAAGTGGCCACAAGGGGCTCTCTGGAGGTGCCTCTTCGCCCAGGGGAGGAGGTCACTCGTGAGCAGCTCTTCCCTGATGAAGCCTTAGGGGGTCTCCTGGCTCCAGGGTCTCCAAGTGCTGAAGCCCCACCATCCCTCTTGGCTGCCTCCTCCTGATGTTTTACCTGTAGCCATCTGTAAGCTGTTGTCTTCTATCTTAACCCAGTACTCTTTGCTTTCCCATGAGCCTCTCTTCTGGGCACCCCTTCTACTGATCGCGGCCACAGGGGGAAGTCACCTCCACTCCTGTCAGTTCCTCTTCCTTTAAATGAGGGCCAGACTTACACCATGAGCTCCCTGTCTTTCAGGATGTGGGCTAGGAAATTGTCCCGTTCCGTCTCTTCAACACCTCCTGCCTGCCCACTTCTGCCCACACTGCCCGCTTCTGCCCCCCCAAGTTCGGGGCTCCCCGACTCTGGCCAGGATGAATGCAATGGCTTCCTGGAGGATTTCCTGTCTCCAGACTGCCCTCTGCCCATCCGCTTTCCACCCTGGAGCCAGAGAGATGTAACTCTCACCAGGCACTGGCTTTTCAGTGGTCCCCTAAGTCTCAGCCACTCAGACAGTACCCCAGGACTCCCCAAGACCCAGCGGCCCGATTCTCCAGCCTCACCACCCTCCTCTCTTGCCCTCCAACCAGCTGCACTGAAATACTTGCGGTTGCTCAACACAAGTGACATTGCAAGCCTTTGTACTTTGCCTGCAATCTTTCCCGTGGCCTGATGGTCTGCCCACCTCTCTCCCAGCCTCCCCCACCTTTATCTTTGCTCCTCATCCTTCTTCCACCTGGCAGAGCCCTGTTCATCCTCACAGCTGCCAGTGCCCCTGCGAGGCCTGCCCTAAGCCCCAACTCCTTCCCATGCCCCAGCGCCCCTCTTCTGAATAGATCCTGTCCCCCAAACACACCTCTCTCGTTGTGTCTGTTGCTCAGAGTTGTGATAATTCCTTGTAGCTTGTCTGGCCTCCTTCCCCGTCTCTGGACCTCCCTATGGGAGCGGGGTAGCACGTTGCCTGAAAGCTGTTGCACCTAGGTAGCTGGCTCTCTGCACCATTACCTCCCACCTTGAACAAGTCCTTTAAATACTCCTGAACTCCCACTTTGCTGATCTGAAAAATGAAGAGATGTGGGCTTCGGAAGGGGGCACGTACGTGAAAGAACCTAATAAACAGGTAAGGGCTACGAACGTGGTTTTGTTGCGTTTTCTTCCTCCAGACTAGTGTTTACCTGCGCTTGCCTGTGTGGAAATCATAAGATCAAAGGAATGTGGATGTGATCTTTTTTGTAGTTTCTCCACCTTGAGTCCAGGGGAAAGCTGGTGAAGGGTAAACCATTAATTCTGTCCCCTCCAGCTGCTCCTAGTCTTCTCAGAAGCCCTGGGTTAATGATTCTGAGGTTGTTTTCCTCACAGGGTCAACTTGTATCTAATCTTTGGCATGGCGTGTCCTTTCTTTCTTAAGAAAAACTTGACTCATGCTGGGGTCAGGAAACTTGTTTTGGCGGGGAACGCAGTGCGTGTGTGTAGGTCTCAGGCTGTCTCCCTTTCTCATCGGTGGCCCCACCATCACCAAGAGCCTATCATCCCCCCGCAAACAGAAGAGACCTCCCCTCTCCCCACTCCCCACGCTGTGATCTGTGGAAGTCACAGACTGAAGGTCCAGTCAACAAGGAAGCTGTCGCCTAACAAATAATCTCCCTCATATGAGATTTAAGGATTTGGTGTTGGAACCCCAGGAAGAAAAAAGTCCCTGAAGCTTGTGTATGGAGAAACCCTTCTGAGCCTGGCAGTCAAGAGTTTAATTAGCAGCTCAGAAGGACTGGATTGCAGAAAGAGGCAGCTCCATTCAGGAGTGGACCCTGGAATTCCAGGCAGGAGCCTGTTTACGGCTGCAACGCAGGTCACGCCAGAGGCCAGAAGCTTGGGAGCCAGACACAGCCGTGGAGATAAGGCCAGCTGTGGGTTTACTGAAGTTCAAAAACTGATTCACAGCGTGTCCCCAGGCCCCCACTTCCCAATCCGGTAAAATCGATGCTCCTCTCTGTGGTTTTGGAACACAGTGGTAAGATGCTGGTGCCTCAGGCTCCCGTGCTGGTTCTGTCTAAGGCTTGTTTGCTTGCCTCCTTCCCATACTTTAGACAGGACTTTGCGTAAAAAAGTGGGCTGGTAGATCACTGTTCTGCAAAGATCCTATTGTGCGACTGGAGCAGGTTACCTTCTCCGAGCCTCAGTGTTCTCATCTGTAAAATAGGCACATCATTCTTTCTTTTTCTAATAACCAGACTTCTTGTAATTTACCTTAAATAAATGCAATGTGAAGAGACCAGGCATTTCAGACAGATCACTTTTGTGCATATATAAAAGTGAAAACATGAGGGAAAGGCATTGGCAATAATTTCACAACTGCCGCAGTGATTGTAGTGATCCGACTTCAGAGATAGTACAATGTGAAAAACACACCTGTGTACCCACTGTCTTGCTTAAGACAGAACAGTTCCCAGCAACACTGACAGCCTTGGACCCACCTCCTTGATCTAGCCTGTCCACCCTAGAGAAAACTGTCCTGAATTTTGCGTTTACTATTCCCTCACTTTTGGTACAGTTTTATGAAACCTACCCCTTATGCAATACATTGATCTTATTTCTGAATGGTTCTGTAAGTAGATTACATCCCATTCTTTGATGTCTTTAAAAATCATGAGAAGCTGATCAGTGATAATGTGTATAACTCCACTTCTCACTATTGAATATCCCACAGTATCCTTTTCCTATCCTACAGTATTAATCCTGTTGATGGAAATTTGGGCTGTTTCCAGTGTTTTGCTATTAAATCCTTTTGCTATAAACATGCTCATAGTAGTTTCTTAGAACACGTGTGTTCCTCCTAGGTATATACCTGGGAGGGGAATGGCTAAGTCTAGATGAGAGTGCTCACTGTTTTGACTGCCAGCAAACACTGCTGCACCTTATTTCTGTCCACTGAACAGCCAGAAGGGATGGGAGTTCTGTTCTCAATTTGCTTACAGACCTGCAGGCGTAATAAACATTTATAGAAAGGATAGGGAGATGGTGAAGGAGAGTTTCCCAGGCCACAGTCTGACTTTCAGCCATGGCCCTGAGCAGCAAAGCCAGAAAGGAGTGGAGGCCAGATGGGCCACTGCTGTTGGCACTGGGCATGTGTGTGAGGTGGGGCTGCCCTCGACTGGACCAGTCTCAGGCTGCGGCTCAGCTGACATCACAGAATCCACTGTGACGTCACGGTCGGGCTTCGGGACCCGGAAATGCAGAGAGAACGCTGCAGGCCATTCTCAGGTTGTATGGTTCTTTTATTTAAACCGCAGTAAGGAAGCTGGCATACACTTGCCAGGGATATTTCCCTGAGCCCTGGTCCCCTTTGCAGCTTCCAGCTCTAGGTCTTATTGATGAGCTGCAATGGTCACTGTCTCCGTGGCCTCAGATGTCACGCTCCCAGCGATTTCCAGCCCCTGGCCACTCTCTGCCGTCTCCATGATGGCCTCCATTCTTTTCCTTTCCACCGCCTTCGCCAAGATGTCCACATCTTTATCGTGTGACAAGGCCACCGTCTTTGTAGTGAGATTGGCTCGAACATTCCTCAGGAAAGAGCTAATCCTGCTGAGTCTCTTATTGGTGGAGAGTGAACTCCCGGTAGACAAGCTCCTGGCCGATTTGTGCGAGGTCCTGGACTCCTTGGTGATGGGAGCGTGGCTGACGCCTTTGTGCACAGTGCCCCGCTTGCTGTCCCCCGGGCTGCCGTGGCCTTTCTCCTTTTTGTCATCCCTTGTGGCTCTCCGGCCGCCTGAAGATCGGCCGGCTGTCTTCCGGATCGCCTTGTCCCCCACCGTCTTGTGGCGGCCTTCAGATGACCCGTGGGGACGCGAGCCCCTGAGCGCGCGCTCCTTCTGCCGGTGTTCCCTCCTCTCCCTTCTTCCCCTGCGGGCCTGGGACACTCTCCGGGGCCTGTCTTCCTGTTCACTCTCTTGGTCTTCCTGCGGCAAGGCTGAGATGAGGGTCCCCTCATCCTCCTGATAGGCTTTTCCTTTGGTGGTCTTCCTGGTGGCCTCCACTCCAACCATAGACATGCTGGCTTCCGGGGAGAGGCTGGTGGACGTGCTGGAAGGGTACTCCAAGTTTTTGGCACCATGTGCCAAGGCCCTTTTCCTGGTCCTCAGGGAGGTTTTGGCAGCGCCTCCCATGGCTATGTTGCTTTTGTTTCCTTCTGGGCCCTTAGTGACGGTGACTTCAATGGCCATGCTCCGCTCTTCAGAGGCATGGAACTCGGTCATGTTCAGATCGCCCTCTGTGGCGTCTGCTGCGGCCACCTGCATCATCGCCCCTGCTGCTGACTCTTCATCAAGCTCCCTGGGTTTGGTGTTTGCCATGGCCCCACTGGGCACAGGATCGGGATTGTAGAAGTCCAGTGGGAGGCCCTCCCCGCCTGCAAAAGCTGCAGAGGTAGCCCCGGCCACCTCGGAGCCCGCGTGGAGGCTCCTGACGCTTACCTGGTCCTGATCGCCCCGGCCTTGGAAATCCATGGCTGTCGGGCTCCTCCTGTCCTCCTCGAACATGGGCATGCAGATCATGTCCCCGGCTGGAATGGCGTAGGTGCTGCTCTGACTGTCCACCGGCGGCCGGAGGAGGTAGACGAGCTTCTCCCAATAGGTGAAGAGGTCTTCCCGAGAGTCCAGTGGGGGGCACAGATGCAAGTAGCAGGAGCGGCCGGTGGCGAACTTCAGGCGCAGCTGTTGTTTCTCGCGGTCGTGAATGGAGATCCTCACGAACTTCAAGGGAAGGAGCCTGGTGAGCTCTAAGGTCTTTGCAGCCTTGCGGCTCTTGGCCTTGGTGGTCTGGCTGCGGCCTGCATGGTCGTCGCAGCCGGTGGCCGGCCGGGCCAGTAGCATGACGTCTGGGAGGGGGAGGAGGGGGCTGGTGGATGCGATGCCCACGGTCACCATGCGGACGCGGTTGTGCACGTCGATCACTTCTCCCCTCTTGGTGATTTGGATAAAGTCGCTCTCGAAGATCGGGGCATACTTGAATATGTCGTACTCACCCTTGTGCAGTTGCCGCTGCAGTTTGCCCATGGTGGTGTTGAAAAGGCCCGCTCCGGCGCCACTCTGGGCCGTGTGATACGGTAGCAGAGACTCCCGGCTCATGGCTAGCTGTGATCACAAGAAGCTGCTCTGGTGAGGCGGGCCCCTGGGTCTTCTTTTCCGTGGCCTCCTTGGCAGAAGAGGGAGCTTCGGTCTCCTGTGTCACACAGATGGCTCCACGGCAGGTCCCCCAACCCCACCACACCCCACAGAGCCTCCCAGAGGCAGGGGTGGGGGTAAGGGTGTGGGTGATTGCCGTGAGGATGCTGCAGGGCGCCTGGACCCCAGGCTGAGTCTCTTCAAGGGTGTTGCAGAGGTATGGTAGGCCCCCCTCAACCTCACCTCACTTCTGCTTCTGGCTTTTTGTCTCTGCGAGAGGCTGTGAAACTGTGGTCCTAGTGAAAGAAGTGACCACTCTCTCAGCCTAAACCCCCTGTGCAGCCATATTTATCCTGGCTTCCTTTGTGACCTGTCACTGTTCACATACACCTTTGTCCCATCCCTCAGCCACCCCCTCCAGGCAGGGCCACCCCATTGCCCCGCACAGAGGACAGGTCCACCCTGCCAGGGACTCAGGCAGGTACCAAAATAAAAATGTCTACAAATGGGAAAGTTTTATCTGGTTCTCTTTTACCCTCCCCCAAATTCAGCAACTGGATGAAGCCTATAGGAATGTCAGAGGATGGGATGCATTTGAGCCATTCGAGCTCATGGTTTAATTGTATCGAACAATGTAGAATTGGCAGTCTCAGTCCTTAGTCTCTCCATATACAAAATCTCAGTAAATGTTGATGGTGATTTTAATAATAACATTAAAAATTGCTTCTCCAAACCCATGCAGTGTTCTTCACGTATGCTCGTAAGAGTCCACTGAGTTTGGTACTGCTGCTACTGTTCCCAGTTCACAGGTGAAGAAGCTGAGTTGCCATCTCTTAGATCTGATGGTAGCAGAGGCAGTATTTGAATGCAGGTCTACCTGATTTGTTCTGAATCTTTGTTCTGAATGCTATAGTACTTAGCCTCACAAAGAATGCTTGGGCCCGCCAAATGTATTCACACTGGACTGATTTAACTACCTTTATGAGAAGACCTGTTTTTAGAATTTGAATAATTCTATGTGTGTATATATAATATGGAGAGAACCCAAGGTAGCACATGGGCTGGTTTTGGGATTGAATTATCTGAGAGATTGCCTCAGATCCTCCCCACTTTCAGTTCAGTCACTCAGTCATGTCCGACTCTTTACGACCCCATGGACTGCAACACGCCAGGCTTCCCTGTCCTTCATCAACTCCTAGAGCTTATTCAAACTCATGCCCATACCGTCAATGATGCCATCCAACCATCTCATCCTCTGTCATCCCCTTATCCTCCTGCCTTCAATCTTTCCCAGCATCAGGGTCTTTTCCAGTGAGTCAGTTCTTCACATCAGGTGGCCAAAGTACTGGATTTTCAGCTTCAGCATTAGTCCTTCCAATGAATATTCAGGACTGATTTCCTTGAGGATTGACCAGTTTGATCTCCTTGAAGTCCAAGGGATTCTCAAGAGTCTTCTCCAACACCACAGTTCAAAAGCATCAATTCTTCGGCACTCAGCTTTCTTTATAGTCCAACTCTCACACCCATACATGACTACTGGAAAAACCATAGCTTTGACTAGATGGACCTTTGTTGGCAAAGTAATGTCCCTGCTTTTTAACATACTGTCTAGCTTGGTCATAGCTTTTCTTCCAAGGAGCAAGTGTCTTTTAATTTCATGGCTGCAATCCCCCTCTGCAGTGATTTTGGAGCCCAAGAAAATAAAGTCTGTCACTGTTTCCATGGTTTCCCCATCTATTTGCCATGAAGTGATGGGACCGGATGCCATGACCTTAGTTATTTGAATGTTGAGTTTTAAGTCAGATTTTTCACTCTCCTCTTTCACTTTCATCAAGAGGCTCTTTAGTTCCTCTTCACGTTCTGTCATAAGGGTGGTTTCATCAGCATATCTGAGGTTATTGATATTTCTCCCAGCAATCTTGATTCCAGTCTGTGCTTCATCCAGCCCAGAATTTCACATGATGTACTCTGCATATAAGTCAATAAGCAGGGTGACAATATACAGCCTGATGTACTCCTTTCCCAATTTGGAACCAGTCTGTTGTTCCATGTCCAGTTCTAACTGTTGCTTCTTGACCTGCATACAGATTTCTCAGGAGGCAGGTAAGGTGGTTTGGTATTCCCATCTCTTGAAAAATTTGCCACAGTTCATTGTGATCTATACAGTAAAGGGTTTTGGCATAATCAATAAAGCAGAAGTAGATGTTTTTCTGGAACTCTCTTGCTTTTTCGATGATCCAATGGATGATGGCAATTTGATCTCTGGTTCCTCTGCCTTTTCTAAATCCAGCTTGAACATGAGGAAGTTCACGGTTCACGTACTGTTGAAGCCTGGCTTGGAGAATTTTGAGCATTACTTTGCTAGCGTGTGAGATGAGTGCAATTGTGCAGGAATTTGAACATTCTTTGGCATTGCCCTTCTTCTTTATGCTTGTGCAAACAGCCCCTGCATGGAAACCTACATCTTCGCTCTCAGCACACTTCCGCCCATGGTGAATTGGGGGATGGGTAGCCTGAAATGTAAGCTCCAGTTCCAAAGGTCTGCTAGGTGCCCTCCTGGAGGGTAATATCTCTCTACTGGGCAGAAATTGTTTGGAAGCCTTGACACCTACAGGGAACACGTACTGTTAGACACTCTGCCTCACTGCCACTCTCACAGAGCTAATCACAGAATAAATGATTTCTAAATTGTGGCTTGAAAGTTCTGAGAAAGGCCCCTGCTCCCAACTCTTTTATCCAAAGTTTGATTGCAATGCCTGAACTCCCACCTTAGGGGGTCATGCCTTGAGGATAAGGGCGATCTTTCCATTAAAATACACACAGATGCCCATCAACAGATGATTGGATAAACAAACTGTAGTCTATGCCGTGGAATACTTATTCAGCCAAAGAAAGGAATGAAGTACTGATACATTTTACGACATGGATGAACCTTGAAAACATGCTCAGTGAAAGAGATCACGTATTATAATGATTCTATTTCCATGAAATATCCAGGAGAGACAAGTCTATAGAGACAGATATTAGGTCAGTGGTTCCCTAGGGCTGGAAAGAGGGGAGAATGAGAAGTATTGGATTTTTTTGGGAGGGTGATGAAAAGTTCTGGAACTTGATCGCGGTGATGGTTACACAGTATTGTGAATGCCACTGAACTGTACACTTTAAAATTACAGTTGCGAATTTTATGTGTATTTTACCACATATACACACACACTTCCGCTCAGAAGCTTTATAGTTAAAAAACATAGCTTTCAGCTTTAGAAAGGTCACCTGTGTGACCTTGGGCACACTATTTAGCTCTCCACTTCCTCATCTGTAAAATGGGGATAATAGTTGCTGTGAGGATTAAGTGAGATAATGTAAAGTACTGAGTAGCATTTCTCAGTAAATGTCAGCTGTTATTAACGTCAGTCTCAGCTGGCCCTTTAAGCCTCAGTGTGAATTCCTTCCTGACAGCAGTTTTCGGTAAGACAGAGAAGCTTCTGTGGTTAGAGCCATGGTGAGAACTGAGAAGGATCCTCACTGGGCAAACCTGGCCTCCTCGGAGGTTTTTCCTCAGGCAAATCCACGAAAACACTACTCCACTGAGAAACTGCTTGGACCCCACTGAAGAGTAGGGGATGTGGAAGACAGGAAAAGCTTACTGTGGGTTTGGGTTTCAGATTTATTCAAAGCCCGTGGGAGAAATTAGGATAAAGATGGAAAATAGTTAGCATTTTAGCTGCTGGCAGAAGGTGGAAGCTTTGATCCCAGAAACCCTGTCCTGGGCCAGACCCCTTGTGGCTCTTATACTTGGAAGCAAGTGTCAGGCCAGATCGCAGGGAAAGACATGGGGACAGGATGAGAGAGGAGACGGGGCAGGGTGGGCTCTCCATGCCGGCCAGTGTGACATTACCACCCCTGCAGGTGACAGCCCAAGGAAAAGACCTTGTCAACCAGGCGTCTGACTCCAGCAGAGGTCCCGTCCGTTTATCCTCTCAGACCCTCACCTCCCCTAGCTGCTGAGTGTGAAACAAGATGAACTATGCAACTTGATGGTAAATACATATTAACCCCCTTTTTTTTTAAGTGGAAACATAAACTTGGTGACAGACAACAAAACTATTTTCAGTGCATTTGTTCAAAGAACTTATAGTTCCACTGATGACTTACAGCGCGCTTCTCAGATCACTTTTTCTCGCAACAGCCGCCTCCCCCTTCCTTCCGCTCTAATTCATTGTTGTCCGTGGCAGCTTTAAAACTGTCTTGAGTTTCCTAACGGCTGATTGGTGGCACAAGCAGAAGGTTAATGCAAGGAAATTCTTCCCCCTCCACCAAGATAAAGAAAACAGATCATCTCCTGAAAGAAGCGGTGAATGGTACTTCCACCAGATGCTCTGTACAGATTAGGAGCTGCCCCTGAGATGTAGTTAAAACAGCAAAATTAGGATACCTGTGTCTCAGGTGATAGTTTAAAGGAAACAAACATGAGTTCAAAGGAGCAGGCTCCATCCACATGCACGAACAGTCAACAAAGTCAGGATCGCTCTGTAAAACGGCGCTGATGACAGAGGAGCCAATTTTTATTCCCAGCCTGTGAGTGTCAGGTGTGCGCACAGGGCAAGAGCAAAGGACCATGATTCTGTTGGAGACCTAAAGGAATCACGTGCTCCAGAGATTCCAGAAAATTAGGTGGACTATTTCCTCTGAATTATCACACTTATCCTGTCCAAAATTATACTCTCTCTTCCTCCCCACCGTCCTTTTCCAAAATTTGAAATGCTTATTTGCAACACTGAGACACATATTTGGACATTACAAGAAACGTAATTTGAGTGAAGCCTTCACGAAGAGTTCTACCACAGACTGTAAGATTCAAGTTGAACAACAGGTGTACATTTTAGGCCTTTGTATATTCAGAGAAACAGCAAGTTCAGGTATTCAGATTTTATATAAAATTTCTGTCTTAGTACCAAAAGTCTAAAGGATATACTTGCTGCTGTGTCCTAGTGTTTGTCAATGAGAGATTGAGCATTAGAAACCAGAAATTGAGGAACAGGATTGAAAGTCAAAAAGCCCACCTAGTGGCACCCCAGAGAACAAAGAACACCTGAAGAATAGTCAAAGCTCAAATCACTCCCTACATCACCATCTCCAAAGGGTAAGGGAGGAGAATGGTTAGTGCTCAAGGAACAACTGATTTAAAAGAACAGAAACCAGCACCACACTTTAGTTCACCATGTCTTGGTTCCAAAATTTATTATATTGACAAGTTAAGAATACTAGGATAAATAATATTTTCTCTTACAGAAAATTGTAATGATACTACTGAGTAGGACTAAACACTCTGAGGATTTCACAGAAACGTCAGAATTTAAACAGATAGTAGCCAGAGACCTCCTGGCCAGTGTGAGTAGACTTTCTCACAGCTATAAATGCTCTGGGCCAGATTTCTACAAACATCTGCATGACAGAAATGATGCCATTAACATCTAATAATGCTAAAGCCTGGGCATCACGTGGCTTCAAATGCGTGTCTACTGAATGTGGTTTTCAATCGCAAGAACAGGAAAAGTGGAATATTCTTTGGCTCTTCTGGCCTAGAAAACAATTCCTGACCTAAGTCACTGAGCAGAGACTCCTAAGCCTTTGGAAGCTGGACTCGTGTTTCTGCTTTCTTCCTGTGACCTTATAACTGAGTTTGCAATAGAGGGCCGGCATTAATGCCTGAGAGCCAAGCGGAAGACGTCTTTTCTGTTGGCACAAAACTGCACTCAGCGCTGCCCAGCCCAGTTCTCTCCTCCCAGGGCTGGCAAGCCCTCTGGCCATCTGAACACTTAGCAAGACACTGCACGTGGCGACAGCCCCCCAAACTTTCAGAGCCTGAGCTAAGTCATGAAAAAGTCACAGCAGTGTCGTGCGGCACAAACATCAGTAGAGCACAATGCCTAGTTTTGAAACGAATGCCTTGCACACAGCAGTTCCTGTACAGGACAGCGTATTTGCTAGAAAGCACAACCCTGGCCATTGCACAACTTCACGAGATGCCATTCTCACTCCATGTCCCCTACAAGTGACCGTGGCAGCAGCAGCGGAGGAGGTGGCCCCACCCCACCCACCCAAGGTTACAGACACTTCTTCTGCATGGATCCTAACGGTGGGAGTCCTGAATTTTGCAGAATCCAGATGCAAGGGAGGCAGGACCCTAACTGGGGGTCATCTGGAGAATCCAAGGATGGCCGGGATGTTAAGCCTTAAATCCTGGAGTGGAGGCAAAAGATGCCCTTGCCCCGGTCCAAAGTCCACTCTGGAGTGGAGTGGAAAGGCCCGGCTGAGTCACGGAGGGCACTCCCGCCTTGATGGTTCTTGGCTGCTGGGATTCAAGAGGTGCATAGGAAGTCAGATCTCCAATGGCTTCAGGGTTTCGGATGTAAAAGGAGGATTCGATGAGGACTCCCCAGTCGCCCCATACCACGGCTGCTTAGCTCTGCAATGTTCCCTCTTTTATCTGTTGGATAAAAAGGTTCCTCTCATCTTCCGGAGTCCGCCCGTTCTGAGCCCGGACAATACACGTGGGCCGGTGCAGGTTGAGCATGTATATCAAATGCTGCTTCTCGTTCTTGAGCTCCTCAATCTGCGCCTTCAGCTCAGCATTCACACTCTCCAGCTTCTCCGACTCCTGGGGCACAAGCAACAGAGGTATTAGGAAAGGAGCCAAGGGAACTTCCCTGGTGATCCAGGGGTTAGGACTCTGCTTCCACTGCTGGGGCCTGGGTTCGATCCCTGGTTGGGGAACAAAAGTCCCACAAGCTGCCTGGTGCAGCCAAAAAAGAAACAAGGGAAGGAACCAAGGTCCAGTGAGGAAGGGGTGGCCTGCTGGTGGCCCCTGGATGGCAGGGGCAACGGCTGGAATACGTCGGGGCTCATCAAGTGGGGAATGGCCTGCAGGGGAATGCTGTTGGCGCCCTGCTATGAAGCCCCACAAAGCTGGGAGAGCAGCATTAAGTTTGAGAGAGTCCAGAGCTTGGAGAAGCCTTTGAACTCAGAGCTCCTTCAGAGATATCCTCGAGTCTCCACTCAAGGCGGAGGCAGGTTGTGATCCTAATAGTAACGGAACAGCAGTAGAACCAACAGCAGAGACCTCCTTTCTAAGAATCAAATAGCCTGTAGGCAGGTTGTCTGGACCTGAAAGGACCTTGGGGGCTGGAAAGAAATCCAGACTCAGTGGTGTTTATAGTCTTATATGTTTATAGTCTGATTTCACTGAGAAGCTCATCTCCACAGAAAGAACGTACGTAGAAATAAACAAAATGTCTTAGTTTTCATTGACCCCCCCCCTTGATGCAACCTGAGGAACCTGGGACCTAGGGAACCCGAGTGAAGACTCTGCCCTGGCCTGTCCTCACTTGGGGAAGGGGACACAGCCGCTGCAAGGACCGCACCAGGGCCCCGCTCCACCTGCCCGGAGACACCCTTCCCACAGGTGTTTCTCCTTTCCGGAAGGGGAGCCTGTTGAATGCAGCTGGGAGCACAGACCATCAGCTGTGCCAAGGAGAAGGGCTGCAGAGTTAAGAACCAGATAAGAATGCAAAGAAATGTAACCTCTGCCTGCGGGGCAAGGAGATAACTTGTGGGAAGACGGCAAGGAGATAACTTGTTGGAAGACGTTAATTAAAGGCTTTTCACAGTGAGCCAAATGAAAGCTGGCAGCTTCCTTTTCTCAGGAAAATGGGCGAGTGAAGCCCCTTGAACTGGACGGACATATCCGACAGCCCGGAAGCTTCTGGACATGTATGGACTGACTGAGGATGAGTGTGGGCATCAGATGATCCTGTCATTTTTAATTCATACACCTGCATCTTATACATCCAAAGACATTTATCTTACTAACAGCTTTACTACTTCCTCGTTCTGCAACTGGCATTCCTGCCACCAGCTACAATGTCCTTCCTGGGAAAGCACTTCTGGGTGTAGTTTTTCAAACTCCTCTCCCCATGGGGCGTGAGGTCGGAGGGGCCAGGTGTGAGTGATGGGAGGGGCAAGGCAAACAGGCACTCACTTTCTGCAGGCACTCTGTCTTCTCCTTCTTCTTGTTGCGGCACTTGGCGGCTGCAATTTTATTTCTTTCCCGTCGCCTCTTTTTCCTTTCATCTTCTTCAGGGGCTACCTGTAAAATTCAAGAGGCATAAGCTTAAAGGGAGGCCAGAAATTCAACCCACCTCAAATACACTGCCTTTTATTTCCAGCTAAAACTGACAAACCAGGGCAGCCCTGAAGAATCCAGAAGTAAAGCTCTAGACTTTTGCATGAAATCTTAACACACGTGCACATACTCACACATGCACACACACACGTGCACATACTCACACATGCATGCACACGCACACACACTTAAGAATGAATAATGGAAATCAAAGAACTGTTAAAATTATATTGGCAATACTAGTGAACTAAAATTTTACCTTTAAAAAGCATTTATTTGGATTTTAACATCGGAGTTTGATACTCAAAGTGATAACTACTGGTAATAACTGTAATCAACTAGAGCAAGAAACAGATTTTGTTCAGTAAGTATGACCTTTCCCCTAGAATGACCTCAGGAGCATCACCTCGCCACCCATTCCCCCTGCCTCTTTATTCATATTCTATCCATCTCCATCGTCACCTGGAGCATCATCATAGCACCTCCTTCCTAAATTCAGAGGAGGCCCACGCAACTCCTAGAGAACACGAACCCAAGCCTATTCCACAATCAAAGAGGCATCATCAGCCCATGGCTTGGTGCCACCTGTGGGTGGAGAACTAGAACCATCCATTGACTCATCCAACTATTGATGATATTGATCTCTCCCTCAGCCCCACCCTGAGTCAGCCCTGGGATCCTCGGAGAAGAAAATCCCGTCCAGCTTTAGGATCTGGTCATCCACGGATGATCACTCTGACTTTGTCTGAGGACTGATAGGGAATCAGCAAAGTCCAGTTGCTGGACTGACTCAGAGACTGGAGTCCAGCTGGAGTGAACTCACAGTGGGCAGAGTGGGTGATGGTTTAGGCTACTAATGTCAGGCCTCCATGTCACTTGTCACTGCTCCAGACAGCTGGAAAGGGCATGGGAGCCCCACCTCAAACGGAAGAGATTCTGGACCACCATGATCACCTCATATCTGACTCTGGGTTAGATGACACTGACTTAGCTTAGGCTGAGATGAGGCTTCGGAACATAGGGAAACCAAGCCCAAGGGGGAAACACATGAGAGGCACTTCTACCCTTTATGTCTTAGATCCTAGAACCACACAGGCAGACGCTGGGTTTAGACTAAACTGCCTTTGAATCTCAGCTTCACCGCCTATCAGGTGTGAGCCCTTGTACAAGTCATTACGCTCTTCTGAGCTTCAGTTTCCTCATTTATAAAATGGGATCACCTTACCTCCCTCATAGGGTTGTGATGAGGGTCAAATTAATGTCAATAAAGTCCCCTGCACAAGGTTTAGCTTATGGTCAGTGCTATGGAAGGCTTCAGTTATCATCAGTAACTTCATCATAGATGTCGTCATCAAGAAATCAGCA
This sequence comes from Bos indicus, assembly GCF_029378745.1. Lineage (NCBI taxonomy): Eukaryota > Metazoa > Chordata > Mammalia > Artiodactyla > Bovidae > Bos > Bos indicus. The sequence goes on from NC_091775.1 coordinate 71,728,977, forward strand.
ACTCTAGTATCTCCTTTGCAACTAACTCTGCAGACATTTTTGTAGAGGAAGGACTCAAAGTTTTCTCATAAGAGGAAGTACTTGAAAGTAGAGCAAATCTCAAGAGTCACACACTGTCAGACATGAGAAAGCCTTTCTAAGGGCCATGTAGTTCAACCTCCTCACTTTTTAAAAAGAATTTATTAATTTATTTATTTTTGGCTGTGCTGGGTTTTTGTTGCTGCAGGCGGGCTTTCTCTAGTTGCAGAGAGCAGGGGTTACTGTTTGTTGCAGTGTGTGGGCTACTCTTGTTGCAGAGCAGGGGCTCCAGGCACTCAGCTTTTGAGTCTAGTTGCTCCACAGCATGTGGGGGATGCTCCCGGACCAGGGATCGAACTCGTGTCCCCTGCATTGGCAGGTGACTTCCTAACCAGTAGACCACCAGGGCAAGTCCCAATCCCTCACTTTATGGACATGGAAGTAAGGCAAAGAGTGGCCAAGAGTATTGTGCTCAAGGAGACCCAGGAGTCACCAGCTCATGGAGACCAGACAAGCAGGCTGCAAAACGGATGTAAACCCAGGTGTGTGTCTCCTTATCCCACATCCTCTCTGGGTCACAGCTGCCTGGTCACCCCAAGCTGCCTTCTCAGAGGGGACCAGGACCTGGGGAGGAGGCTCGCACTGCCCAGACACACAGGATGCCTGCAGGGTTGTGAATTATAGTCACCACCAAGGAGACCAGAACACTCAGTTAGACCATTAGGTGCATCCTGTTCCCTATAGAAAAGTGTATTTGTTAAACTGATCACAGATCCCAAGATCACTGGATGAACACAGAAGCAGAGAGGATGAGTGGCTTTAAGGAATGTTTCCATGAAGCAAGAGGCCTGCTTCTTCCTCAGAAGAGCCCTCCACACATCCTTCTGAAATGCTTTCCTTCTTTCCATGGGCCCCACTACTTCCAGGGCATCCTGTTACCTCAAGGTATTTTTCTAAACTAATTTTTGTTGGAGTATAGCTGCCTCTGTTATTTTAAGATACTTACTTAGACAAGATTTTTTTTTTAATTTTTTCCTTGAGGGTCCCATGTTTCACCACACACTGTTCAGTGTTGGACTAGGCACCAGTGACCTCCTCTGACGTTAATTAGGGTACAGCCAATGCCCCTAATGACATCTTATGAATACAGCATCATACAGCATCATCCTGCCTCCCATTCACTGGACGCTAACTCTCCGCCAGGCCCTCTGTTAGACTCTTCACAAATGCCATCTTATTTAACCCCTTGGATCAATTCTATGGAGGAGACATTATTAGCCCCTCCACCTCCCTTTTTAGAATCATAAAAGATTTCACCCCCCTCCCCACAACTGCCTTTTAAACTCGGTTCTTTTCTGGCTAGGTCCACTATCTCTTGCCCAAAGGCAGTGATCATGTCAGATAAGTGAGCCAGAAACACTCCCATCTTGCATCCAGAAGAGCAAGGCCAATAGAACAGTGGAGAACTCAGCTCTGAAGTCCTTGAGGGCCACCCCCCACCAGCATCACCAGCAACCACCTCAAACTTCTCAGCATGCCTATTACTCCAGGCGTCTTATAAAAGGTTGCCAAGTGGAGAACCGCACAGGCGCCACAGACAGAAGTGAACTTCGGCCAGAACCTGTACCAAGGCGGTGAGCATGGCTGGCTGGTCCTTGTTCCACAGTCTGGGTTCTTGTGGTGTTGAAAACCATCACCGCACTCTCTGCTTCTTCGAAACAACTGGGCGCAGAAGGTGATCTCGTGCAGATTCATGGCTTTCCATACTCTCCACACTCTGATGGCTTCCAACACTATATCTAACCCTGACTCTCCTCTAAACTCCAGACCCAATATCCAACTGTGGCCCCCTGCTTACAGCATGCCTGGCGCAGGCGAGCTGTGCGACAAGTAAGCGCAGGAAGAACGGGCACCCCTGGGAGGACCCACCTCGGCTTTGGTGACTGACATCTCGAGGGGCCTGCCGCTGACGGTGACGGAGTCCAGCGCCGAGGACATCCGGTGGCAGAGGTGCTTGCTCTGGATGGCCAACCTCAGCTCTTCCTTGACAAAGGGTGTCAGGTTAGCAAAATCCTCAAACACCAGTGACCCAGGAGGGGACAGGCAGGGGACGAAGGCAGAGGCACTGACTTCCGAGGCAGAGACCTGGCCTGGGTGTTGAAGCATCATTTTGCTGAAAAGACACATGGAAACCCAAACTACTTCAGGGATCTGGGGGTTCGGGATCAAGTCCCCCCACCCTCACCCCCGCACCTGCGACCTCCAATACCCAAGTCCCACCTCCCCACCTCCAGAGGAAGGTCCCAGCAGCCCTCAGCTTCTGCTTTGTTTTCATTTCCTGCCATCCTGTCTTAAGTAAAACAGGTTCTTAAAAAACCCAGCTCAGTGATGTGGATAAAATGCCTGGTTGAAGTTTATAAAGAGTGGCGTTTCAGGCTATTCTGAATTCACAGGAGCTATTAGTGTTGGCTGATGTGCATATATGCAAATGTAGCCTCAAACAGTCCAAAAGAGGAAGAGCATTAAAAAAAAAAAAAATCAGAGAGACTCTTTGTAACCCCATCTGCAGTCTCTTTTATAAAGAGAAACTCAGAGGGTATCTGATCAGGTAGAATCTATCTGTGAGTGGAAAGTAAAAGCAAGGAGCGGGGACCCTTGAGTTTAGGAAATCTATCTCTGAATCCTCTCCCTTGGGAAGTTGGAGCCGAGTCAGTGAGAGTGAGGACAGTCACGGTCGCAGGTGGGTTTCTTCATCCCAGTTTAAGAGGGACTGGGTGTGGGAATTCAGGTCACCCCTCAAGGTTAAGGTTGGTGAAGCAAAAGACCTCAGAGTAAAGAAAAGTGAGGCGCAGAGAATATGGATTTTTTTTTTTTGAGGAAGTGTTCAGCCCTACAATGGTTGGAGGGGCATGGGCTGGGGGCACAGGGGGCTGGGACTGGATCTGGCATTAGGGAGTGGTGTGAGACCTGAGCTCAACCTCCATCTGACAGTCTGGGAGCTCCTGCCGCACCGGCTCAGAGTCCCACTGTGGATCTTTCCAGAACCTGACCCTGGCTCTGGCTGCTCCCAATGCCTGCCAACTGCTGGAGACCATCCGACTGAATATGTGAAATTGGTGAGAGGTGGTCAAATCAAATGGCCTCTGAGGTCCCATCTATCTCTATCATTCTACAGCCCAGGGAACCCCAAGGGAAAAGGTGCGGGGAGGGAGCAGAGATAATAATGGTTCCATGGTTCCAGTTTGGAACAGCTCTCTGTAAATCTCTCCCTGCCGTATACTCCCTCCAGGAGTGGCCAAGCCCCTCACCCCTGCAGTCACTTCTCCAAGGGAGATGAATGTGGGAATTGTCAGGGTGGGCGGTCCCCTTGGAGTACGCCTCTCCGTGTGGGAAGCTGGGGTCATTAGCCACATCCCACCAGACGAGAAGCCCTTTGGCAAGCGGCAAATGTTTCACAAGCGCCTCCTTCATACCAGAAACCTTACCTGCGTTATCTCACTTCACCTTCATGAGAACCCACTTAGGTCCCAGTCCCACTGTAGAGACGAGGTGACTAACATTTAGACAAGCTAAATAATTTGGCCAAAGTCACAGAGCTAGTAGGCGGCAGCATCAGGACTCCGAAACTCATGCCCCCACTTTACAGAATATAGAATATGATTCTCTATGTTGCAAAAGCAAACAAAAAGCCAGAGCACAGTTTTCTTGGGGGTTGGGAGCAGGTGTGGGGAGGGGGTGAGGGCCCTGGAGCTGAAGGGATAGACAAGGAGACAAAACAAAGGGCTATGGAAAGCTTGAACTCTGAGATGAATTGCTGAGCTTTCTCTGCCTGGGTGTACACTTGGGCTGCCCCCCGCATTCAGGGAGTACGTGTTAGGGCATCTTTTATCCACAAAATTCCCAGACTGGGGTCAGAACGTCAAGACTAGGGGCCCATTTCCTCCTCTGTCATCATTATACCTCCCAGAGCCTTCTCTCTCCTCTGTGAGAAAGAAGGCTAGTAACAATCACCCTGTTTTCCCAGAGAATTGGGCAAGGCGTTGACGAAAGAATACCTGAATATGCCCTGGAAAAACATAATGCAACTAGGAAATATGTTATTATCAGGCCTCCCAGGGATCTTTCCAGCCCAGGGCTGGCTCTGAGGGGGTCCAGGTAGATGGGTGGCTGGTCACTCTCTCTGATCTCAAACACTTAATGAATAGAACACTCTGACCTTTACATCCCCCAGTGGATCCAAGATCCACAGATGGAGGCAAGAATTCCAGGTCAACAACCACCACCATTGCTGACTATTCAAAGAAACCCAGGAAATGTATGAATCGACCAATTCTCTCCCCAAAGCCATATGTCATGAATCAGAACTGATGCTCTCCTATCAGTTTAATCCTATAATCTTAGGATGTTGGGAGGAGACTTTTCTGGCAGGTTCTAAACTCTGAGAAGCCAGCTTTCCAAAGCCAGAAAGACTTAAGATCCTCCCAGGCATTTGTGTTTTCCCTACCTTTCCAACTTTATTAAAAGCCCAATAGTTCAGGAATGGAATTCAGAGCTACCACTGGGCTGGCCTTTGTCTGGAGGACTGCACGGCTCGCTTCTACAGAGGCAGTTTGAATTCCACTGCAGTTGAGTGTAGTTCCATTTCATCTCCCAAGTTTATTAATGAGCTTTCAGGGCTTGGCATCTGCTCTTTGGGATTTTTTCTCCCCATCTTAGTGTAAAGTCAGCAGTCCTGATGAAAGAAACGGAAGAATGCCAGTGGTATGCAATGTTTTTATGAAAAGCATTGTGTGGGCTTACTTGAAGATGCAAACTGGTTGTGAAAATGTTTAAAAGCTTTTCAGAAAGTAAAGCAATGGTATCTGTAGAGAAATGGGCTTTTCCTGCACTCGACTAATATTCAGTTTCTTGAGATACTTTCTTTCAGTGTCCTATCTTTTTGCCTTTTCATACTGTTTACAGGGTTCTCAAGGCCAGAATACAGACGTGGTTTGCCATTCCCTTCTCCAGTGGACCACGTTTGTCAGAACCCTCCACCATGACCCGTCTGTCTTGGGTGGCCCTGATGCTGGGAAAGATTGAAGGTGGGAGGAGAAGGGGACGACAGAGGATGAGATGGTTGGATGGCATCACCGACGTGAGTTTGAGTAAACTCTGGGAGTTGGTGATGGACAGGGAAGCCTGGCGTGCTGCAGTCCATGGGGTCACAAAGAGTTGGACACGTCTGAGTGACTGACCTGAACTGAGATACTTTCTCGTTATTTGTTGCCTCGTTCTCTTAAAAGTGTGATAAGCCTAGACTCAAAGCTGTGTCCTTGAGAAGAAAAATGAAGGTAAAGCTTCAGTTTTTCAGAAAGTTGAGACCTTTGAATATCTCTGTTTGGAGAAAAACATTTCAGAGGATTTTCTGAGCTGACTTTCTATATTGATCTTAAAATTGTCCAGACTTGTTACAAAGAACCTGCATTTGGCTTCTGCATCATTATCTCTAGTCAAAAATCCTGTCATATCATCAGTAGTTTCATCATTTTCAAGAAAGTGAAACTTTACTCATCTATGTCTCTAACCAGAAATTCAGCTCCCAGATTTTATTTCCTAGTAGCTGCTACTACATTGAATTTTCACTTTTAATTTTCATCTTTTTTCCACTAAGCACTACTTGTAAAACATAGCAGGGAGCCAGTTCTTTCACTAACTTCCTATCTTGGTCTTTCTCCTAGTCCACTGGAAGGAGGTACAAAGACACTCCAGGTGTAGGTGGAAGACTAGGCATCAGGACAGAGACGACGCTTGCAGGCATCTATACTACCACTCACACGCTGAGCTCTCAGCGACATGCTTCCTGGACCTCGGTCACCTTGTCTGTAAAGAGAGACCAGTACTGCCTGCCCCAGTCCCTTTACAGGGCTGTCGGGAAGATCAAACACGAAAGTGGATTTACACACATCCCGGGAAGCCATTATTACTGTGATGGGATCCACTTTCAGGGGTGTGGGGGCGGAGGCTCATAATGTTCCTGTTAATGAAACTAGGTCCTATTAATCAGATGTTAACTGGAGCCCTCAAGAAACTCAGCTCAGTCACAGCTTCTTTTGCACTCTGATTGACCTCAGGGCTCTTGACAGATCAATTCCACCCCACTCTTTGCTGGCACCAGCTCGTCTCCACTGGTCTTAAGTACTTGAGAAGTAGCCAGCTCTCACACATGAAGCCATTTCTGGTTTCTGTGGTGTCCTGGCTGCATACTTCCTCCTCCCCGGGCCGAGTAACACTTGGAACCACTGACCCTGTCCCCTGCCCAGCCCAACTGAAAAAGGAAGAAATCATGAGCTCTGTACAATGGGATAGAACATCCAAAACTAGAGTCATTTAGGTCAGATCTTCATTTTGCAATTGAGTAAAATGGGGTCCAGAAAGGCAAAGTGACTTGCCCAAGGTCACCATAAAGCTGGTGAGTGGCCCAGCCCAGGCCAAACTGTTGACCACACACCTGCTGTTCATTTTACTCCATCCCCAAGAAGGCAATGGCAAAGGAGAAGAGAGCCAATGGCCAGGTAGATGAACAGTCAACAGTCCGAGGAGCCTATGCCCACAAGAGAGGAGGCTTTGATGGGATTAAGACAGGGAAGGAGTATGGGGGTAAAAAAGAGAATAATGGAGAGAAAAGACCAAGGGGAGAGAGAGAATGGTGGGGTTAAGACAGGAAGGATCCAGAGGCTGCCACAGGTGCTGGGGGCTGTATTTTATTTACACTGCGCGCCTGGTGTGCTTCCTGCAGTGCTGTCTCTGAAACCATTTAGACAGTAACAACTGCAACCCACCCGGGTCCTCATTCAGATAATCCTTACAGCAACAGTTTACCTGTTGCTGTGTTTACCTGTTGCAGTGTTATTCTACAACAAATGGGAGCTGCAAAACAAGGGGACAGTCATACCAATTTCTCCTTCATTCAAACTGAAAGAGCAGGAGGCTCCCAAACAGATGTGACTGTCACCCACACTGAAACAGATGCATTCAGAGGGCACCCACATTTTCTAGTGCCCAGTTTATTTTTTTCTGGCTCTATTAAGGGGTGAGCAACTCCTTCATAGGAAAGGCAGCTTACTGTGATTTGGTAATTAAATTAGGGGAAAGAAAACGGTTAGGAGGAAAGGAAGTAATTTGATGAGATGAAAATGGGGTGGGGGGGCGGTGGGGAGCAGAGACGGAGAACCATCCAGTGGAAAGCACCTTGGAAAGGGAAGAGATGCCCCGTACAGAAGTCCCTTTCTCCTCACTGCCTCAGAGGGCGGCCAGCGACATCCAAGCCCCCTCATTCAAGTCCCCTCCTAGGTCGCTTTTCTTTCAGTTAACACCACTCTAGAATCTGAAAACCTTTGTCCAGAAAGGACCGTAATGGTTATCCGGCCCAACCAGCACCTTGTGCTTGCAAACAGGCGGAGCGGCCAGGAGCCTCTATATGTCCACACCTCCCCGCTGGGGATGCTGAGGCTCCAAGCCACTAAGGGCAGTGCAAGTTTCAGGTCCCGGCTCCTGGATCACAGATCCTGTCTCTCAAATATCTCAACTGGCTTCGCACTCTCGCTCCCTCCCCAATCCCCAACGGTGGGTCTCTTATGAAAAGCCGAGAAATCCGCGAGCCACCAGAGGAAGAGACCAGAACTGGACTCACAGGTACGATAGAAAAGCGTGTGAGAAACTTGGGTCAAGAAGTCTCCGGCACCTGTCCCCGGTGCTCTCTCTCCGCCTTCTGCCCCAGGGCAGCGACAGGAGCGCGCGCCACCTCTTAAAACTTATCCTAACTAACTTTCGCCGCCGGCTACCAGCGCGATCCTGCCGCCCAGCGCTCCGGGGTGGGCAGGGCGACCCCCAGCGGCAGCGCCCGCGACCCCGGCTCGCCCATTCGTTTCCCATTCATTCCTTTCCGCCCCTGGGGCAGCCGCTCCGCGAGCCCCGGCCTCCCGGGAAAGCTGGGCTCGGGAGTAGCAAGTGCCGGCGCACCGAGCCAGGGATGGAGCCGGCTGGCGAGCCTGATTGGCTCGGCCACTCTGAGCACCCACCGATCTGAGCACCTCGATCGCCCCGGGAGTAAGTAAACGCGAGGGCGGCTAGGAGCTGTGCTCCGACGCCGGCGGACGACCTCTCAGTTACCAGGAACGTTTCGCGCCCCAAGTCAAAAGAGAAAGTTCTTTGCGAGAAAGTTTCTAAAGCGCGGAAGAGCAGCGGTGGCTGGGAGAGAGATTCAGCCCGAGTTTTTTCTAAGCTGGAGGCTGCGGGGCAAGTGCCGGGGGGCGGGGGGTGGGCGCGGGGGTCGGGGACTGGTTACTAGAGGGGCGCAAAGATAATCAAAGCAAGCCACTCTCGCCGCGCTCACCTCCTGTATCCACTCGGGGCGGCCAGGGTCCGGAGGGCGGGCAGGGTCGGGGTGGGGTCGGGCTGGCTGGCTGGCTGCGGGGTCGGCTGGCGAGCACAGAGGGGCTCACGACCGGCGCGCGGGCTGGCGGGTCCGCTGGGGCGGCGGCGCAGAGTGAGCGCTATGCAGTGTGCGCCTCTCTGCGTGCGACTGTGGCTGGCAGCGCGTTGCATCACCCGTTTTATAGCCCTCCGGCTGGCGGCGCGCCCAAATACTCTGGGTTACCAATCCCAGGCTGACGTAATGCTATTAATAGCTTCCTCGGCGAACCAGCAGAACTAGGCTGGGCTGGAGGGCGGGAGGGGTGAGCGGGGCGGGGGGAGGGGCCAACGAGGAGGAGGGGAAAAGGGGGGCCGGTGATGCAAGCTCGGGGAGGAGCCGGCCGCGGCGTGTTCTCCTGGGACGCACGCACCCGCCCGCCCTCTCGCTCCATATCAGGACCGGAGCCGCTCGGGCTGGCCGCCAGATGTGCGTACTCCAGGCATGAGCCAATGGTGCCCAAGCCAGCGGCATGACTCCACCGCGCTGGCATCTCTCCCTCCGCTAGGCTGGGGAGGTGGGGGTTGGGGGTGAGGTTGGAGAGGTGGGTCCTGGACGCTGCCCAGACTAGGTGAGACTGGGAAGCTAGAAACGACCTTTCTCTAAAATGCGTGGTCATTTTCTGGAGCTTCGGGAAAGTACACACCCCCCCTTCCGCTTCCCCGTCAAAAGCCTCCTTTTCAAGTAGGGGACGGGGTACGAAGAGGAGTGTCATTTCCCCAGTGTGGGAGAAGAGCTTAGAGGCACCCTACGGTGAATCCACGCCGTTACCGCCGAGGGTGACCTCTGTGGCCGGGACCGTGAGAAGACTTGTCAGCGATCGGAGGGCACGGTGCGCCCACGCCCGGGGCTCGAGCACACCCCACATAGGCGCACACGCGGAACCGCCTCCCGGCGGCTTGGGAACCCGACGCTGAGGCCAGGGCGAGCGGCAGGGAGAGAATTTTTTTTAACAGCCACAAAACGTTTGAAATTGACAGTGAAACGAACAAGCCCGAGAAAAGATGAGCGACCTGGAAAAACTCAGAGTCAACTCAGAGAAGGGCTAAAAGTAAGATTGAAGCCTAGAGACTAGGAGGAGAAGTAAAGAGAAGGTGCTTTGGTCTCCGCGGGCCGGGCCGGGCGGGGGTCGCCCGGCTTTCTGGCAGTGTTGCTGGAAAATACACCTTCAGCTTTCGCATGTTTTCCTGCGCCCAGAGAGGATCGCGCGGGGACCGGACCGCCCGGGCTGTAGACGCATTAACCGTATAGCAAATTAGGCCCCGTAGCAGAAATCCTTTTCTCCCTAAAGTCGTGTGGCGGGAAGGGCGGGATCTCGCGGCCCAGACTCGAGCCGAGTCTTCATCAGAACTGGATCTGAATCTTAAAATCGAGCTTCCAGTTCCGATTCCCCGAGCCCAGCTGTCTAGGACCAGAGACCGTCTCAACTGCTCATTGACGAATGTGGGTGGACGCGACTGTGGCCAGCTCTGTTTGGCACCTATGGGAGAGGGAGAACCGCGCGCCCGTGGGGTTTAGGGGTACCTGCTTCCACCTGCCTTTAGAGAGAGAGAGAGACGGTCCAGGGTCCTAGTGTGGCAATTTGGGGGTAGGAACTAGAAGGCTCTGGGAGCCCAGATCTCTCCCACAGCCCCGCCCCACTCGACTGTTAACAGCCGTCATGGAAGGGCCTCTCTGTGTCTATTTCCCTCCCTTACACACACACAGTCCCGCACCCTCGAGTGCTCGGCCAGTCTCCCCAGCCTCTCCGATTGCCCAGCGGCCTGGGATAGATACCCTCAGAGCTATAGGTAAAGCTGAGTCCCCAGCACCCTGATTCCGCTCCCCAGAACCCGAGCCTCATCGGGACACATACCCGCCCCCAAGCTTCCGGGCCCAGGACCCCGCAGAGAGCGGCCTGGGAAGTCGTCCCCCACCCCACCCCCGCCCCCGCCCCCGGCCCGTCGTGTAGCCTGGAGGTCCTACGCAGGGTCCTAGGGGATGCCGCCTAGGACCTCAGCGAATTTCCAGCGAAGTCGAGCGGGAAGCTTGGGGCCGTTGTTTTTGCTTTACTTTTCACCCTGGTAACGGACTTCCCGGCCCCACCTCCACGTCCCCACACCCCGCTCCACGCCTCTTCACCCCGCCCTCCTGCCCACGCACCGGCAGGTAGACCCGGGGCAGCCAGGTAAACCCCGGGCGTGTCCTAACAACCCGTAGAACACCGCGAGAGCAGGAGGAAGGGCGTTTGCAAATTTGCATGAAAGTTATTTGAGCGTCTCTACATATCTTTTCTAGATGCTCGTCCACTGCCCTCGAGTAAACACCACCCTTATAAAGCGAAACAAGGAGATGGGGGAGAACACGTGAAGGCTACCCGACTAGTTTTTTTTCCCCTTTGTGAAATGCCTACAGAAATCTTTAACCGGTTTACATTTTAAACTAGGAATCCATTAATACACCCAAGCCAGATGTGTGGAGGTTTATGTCTTGTCGTTAAGAGGAAATTCAGCTTGGAGCGTAGGTAAACAAACAGCCAGACCAGCCTCCGCAACACAATACCACAGAAGGGTAATGAAGCCAGAGAAGTCCACAACCCGTGGTTGGTTTATTTTTTATTACCATGGTACCTCCCGCTTCTTTCCTTAACCTGCTTCATTCTAATCATTCTTGGTTCTGAATACCCAAGTCACACCTGGGTAGAAAGACTGTCAGCTGTTCGCGGAAGTCTGAGCGTCGCCCTCTCACGGAAACTTGAAAAGCGATAAGAATCTTGACAGAGAAGTCAGTCCACACTCTAGTCAATGAAGCTCTTATCCAAGGAAAACAAAAACGACTGCTGCGTGCCTCCCTGCCCCCAGCCCGCAGGAGGACTGTGAAACCTGCCAGGTCGGAGAGAGACAGCGGGGAAAGAGCCGGGGAAGGAAACAGCCCCAGGGTGTGTGCCCCGGTGGGGTGATCGATTCTTGAGTTCGGTGCGTCCTCAGTTTACCCTGATTTTTGAACCCCAACCCGTGTATCATCTAAGGGAGGGGCAGGAGAGGATTCCCAGACCACAGGGCTTCTCTGCACAAGGCAAAGAATGCCTGTCCCCTCCCTGAGAAGGAAGCCTGGGTAGAGTTATTTAAGGGGTTAATCCTCAATGAAAGAGGGTTAAGCAGAGACTTGAATACTGCTGAGGTTTTACGCTGGAGAAAACGCCTGGGGAATCCACATTCAGAACCAGCCCCAGTATGTTTTGCTGAGTGAGATAAGAATTGGAAGCTTCATGTTGGGGCAAGTGCAAAAGGAAAGGGAAAAAGTTAAAAGGGGAGGGGATGGAACTAGGCAGCTAAAAACAGCCCACTGTGGCAACCGAATCTAAACATCAAAACATTTGCAGGGAGCCAAAAGAGAGGGGGGAAAAAGTTCAAGATATATTTAAAAGTTTTAGCCCTTCCTCTTAGTCCAGGGAATAGTCCCTTCCCACTCCTTCCCCCACCCTCCATTATTCTTCTTCAAACCTCCAGATTATATTTGCTCGCAGCTCTAGAGAGCCAAGTGAAACGCCAGGGAAAGAGCACTTGGAGCCCGCTCCTGCTGGCCCAGCCCACTTCTGCACCTCAGGAAGGGAATTCTGTTCTTCTCTCTTCTGCTTTCCAAAACCCACACTTTCTATCAAGTGGATTTGCATGGGGAATTACTAATATGAGTCTTCTCCCTCAGGAAACACGAGGAGGCATCATATCGTGGGCTCTGAAATGTGGCAGGTGGCACTTTGATTTGGGATTCAGCCCATTATCTTGTGACACTTCTTCAGCTGTGTCATCTTGGATAAGTCATTTCACTCTCTGCCTAAATTTCCTCAGCTGAAGAACGGCCCTCATAATGGCATCTAACACATAAGGATTCCCTGAGGTTGGGACACACAGCCAGTCTCCAGTAGGGGAATCATTAATTACCAATCAAGGGAGGCATTCTGGGGAAACCCCTGAGTCCCAGAGCCCATTCTGTCTCCCTGTGTGTGTGCTCAGTCACTTCAGTCGTGTCTGAGTCTTTGCGGCCCCGTGGGCTGCAGCCCACCAGGCTCCTCTGTCCATGGGATTCTGCAGGTAAGAGTACTGGAGTGGGTGGCCATGTCCTCCTCCAGGGGAACTTCCCGACCCAGGGATCGAACCCAGGTCTCAACATTGCAGGCAGATTCTTTTACCATCTGAGCTACCAGGGAAGCTCAAGAATTCTGGAGAGGGTAGCCTATGCTATGCCTTCTCCATGGTATCTTCCCAACCCAGGAATTGAACTGGGGTCTCCTGCCTTGCAGGCAGATTCTTTACCAGTTGAGCTTCTAGGGAAGCCCTTCTGTCTGCCTAGTCAGTGGCAGAATTGTTGATGAAGTTGAGCTACATCCAGGAAATGACCATCTTCAGGGGAGCAGGGATAGGACACCACAAAGAAAACAGTGAGAGCAATCCCCACTTTCCATCCACACATTTTCCTTCCTTTCTCCTCCTCCTCCTTCTCTCTCTTAACATTTCCAAGGAGTATTTCCAAAGAGTTTTACCCATGAACTTGGTGCCTTGCTAGGTAGGAGGGGCTGTGAGAGGAGTACCCAAGGCAGAGATTGCATCTTTGGGGACCTTCTGGTGTGTAGTCCAGCTTCTGTGCCATAGACACCCACTTTGGACCACAGGACCAAAGCCTAGGTAGCAGCTTTTTGCACCTAAGAGTGGGGATCCTGGAGCCCCAGGACACCTGAGTCCCCTAAGTCAAGGGATTATCAGGACTCAGGAGACCTGGGACCCAGTCGAAGTTTCCCCTCCAGCCAATGGCGTAACTTAGTGCAAGCCATAAATGCTTCTTCCATGTTCCAGTCTGTAAAATTTATTTCATATTTATTATCAGCTGAAGGAGGAAATGGCAACCTGCTCCAGTATTCTGCCTGGAGAATCCTATGGACAGAGGAGCCTGGTGAGTTACAGTCTATGGGGCAGCAGAGAGTCAGACATGACTGAAGCGACTTAACAAACACTCATTGACTCTTTAATAGTGACTCCCTCCAAACTGATGCGAGAAGTAATGAGATACGGCTTCTCTGGTGACACAGTGGTAAAGAATCCGCTTGCCAATGCAGGAGACACGGGTTTGACCCCTGGGCTAGGAAGATCCCACGTGCGGCAGGACAGCTGAGCCCATGTGCTGCAGCTACTGAAGCCCGGATGCTCTAGAGCCTGTGATTTACAATCACAGAAGGCATCGCAACGAGAAGCCCTTGCACCTCAACTAGAGAACAGCCCCTCTTGCCACCACTAGAGAAAAGCCCGCACAGCAGTGAAGACCCAGCACAGCCAAAAGTAAATAGATAAATATTTTACAAAAGAAGCAGTGAGATAATAGCTGTGAAAGTCATTTGAAAATAATTTTATAAAATAAAATTTAAAAAAAAAGAATTTTAAAAATCGTACTTTTAAAGATTCCTTTGGAGGATTTAGTATAATTTTTTTTAATCATTATGAAAATTTGGGAAATGAGCAACAGAAAAAGATTACCCATCATCTCAGCATTATTAGCATTTTGGTGTGTTTCCCTCTGGTCTTCTTTCTCATGCCTATGATTTTTAAAAACAGAATTGTGATTGGGATTGCAAGCAATGTTGAAATTTGCTCTTTTGCTTATTACTTTGAATTGAATATGGTCTTCATTACCATAATTATTTCTTTTCAAAAGTGTTGTTCATTTTATTGTGAAATGTAGCACACATACAGATGATTATAGAACATGTGTACTCATTTTAATAGTAAAACTTCAAGGACCTATCATTTGAGTAAAGAAGTAGCCCACCAGATCAAGTCCTTAGAAGCCCCATGCCACCATTCCTGATTGCGCCTGCCTCTCTCTACCTCCCAGAGGTCACTGCTGTCTGGTTACCATAATGGTAACTCTTGTTACCATAATTTTTAATGGCCGGTGGTGGTGATATGATTTATTTAGTCATTCCCCTACCTTTAGCAGAGTGCTGCTAGAGTGCTGTACACATTTAGCAGTAGATTTAAATCTTTATTAGGGGGAGAGGTGTCAGATTCCATCATTGTCCAGGTGGCTTGCACGGAGTTAGAGAAGTGCTACACGGGGCGTAGTGGAAGATGGGAGGATCCCGAATGATCGTGATTACCGGTGCGTTTTTCTTGGTTCTTAAGCATCCAAACAAAAAACTCCTGCAGGAACTTATCCCATGAAGCGTCTCCTTTAATCCTTCCACTCACTACTTTGGGCTTCCCAGGTGGTACTTGTGGTAAAGAACCCAGCTGCCAATGCAGGAGATGAAGAGACACAGGTTCAATCCCTGGGTCGGGAAGATCCCCTGGAGGATGGCATGGCAACCCACTCCAGTATTCTTGCCTGGAGAATCCCATGGACAGAGGAGCCCGACAGGCTATGGTCCATGGGGTCGTAAAGAGTCAGACATGACTGAAACGACTTGACATGCACACACGCTCACTTCTTTGCCAGCCTCCTTTATTTTCTGTGTATCCACCTTAAAATAGACAATCGGGTCTGTGGCACGGGTGAGTGACACAGAGGCAGAACAGCTGGAGCAACTGTGCCTTCCGGGCAATTGCTCCCTATGGCACAGATCACACCTCAGCTCTGGTGTAAAATCTATGCCAGCTCAGCAGCATGGGAAACATGGGTGATGCCAGGTAGGCAGCCACTGGAGCAGGTCCCTGGAGTCTGGTGACACTGATTTTCCAAACTACAAAACACCAGTGCCAAAAAGACCTTGGAAATCATCTGCTTGCATCAAACTGGGCATGATTCGTGGCTTCACTTTTGGACGCCAGAGCCAGGCAGTAGATAGAGGGCATCTTGCTGGAGGGCATCTGTCTTAATTAATATGTGCCTTAAATATTCTTTTATATGAGACAAATGTGGGTATGTTGAATTTAAATATGTCACAGAAGAATTTTTAAGGAAAGGAAAAAGACATCAAATACATTTTGGGCTTGGGATGGGTTACCAAAAATTAAACTCCTAGGACCCTGGCGGGGATTTGTTCCCTCTCTTCAGTTCAGTTCAGTTCAGTCACTCAGTCGTGTCCGACTCTTTGAGACCGCATGAATCGAAGCACGCCAGGTCCCCCTGTCCATCACCAACCCCCGGAGTTTACTCAAATTTATCTCCATCGAGTCGGTGATGCCATCCAGCCATCTCATCCTCTGTCATCCCCTTTCTCCTCCTGCCCCGAATCCCTCCCTGCATCAGGGTCTTTTCCAATGAGTCAACTCTTCCCATGAGGTGGCATAAGTATTGGAGTTTCAGCTTTAGCATCAGTCCTTCCAGTGAACACCCAGGACTGGTCTCCTTTAGGATGGACTGGTTGGATCTCCTTGCAGTCCAAGGGACTCTCAAGAGTCTTCTCCAACACCACAGTTCAAAAGCATCAATTCTTCGGCGCTCAGCCTTCTTCACAGTTCAACTCTCACACATGACCACTGGAAAAACCATAGCCTTGACTAGACGGACCTTTGTTGGCAAAATAATGTCTCTGCTTTTGAATATGCTATCTAGGTTGGTCATAACTTTCCTTCCAAGGAGTAAGCGTCTTTTAATTTCATGGCTGCAGTCACCATCTGCAGTGATTTTGAAGCCCCCCAAAATAAAATCAGCCACTGTTTCCACTGTTTCCCCATCTATTTCCCATGAAATGATGGGACCAGATGCCATGATCTTCGTTTTCTGAATGTTGAGCTTTAAGCCAACTTTTTCACTCTCCTCTTTCACTTTCATCAAGAGGCTTTTTAGTTCCTCTTCACTTTCTGTCATAAGGGTGGTGTCATCTGCATATCTGCTGCTGCTGCTAAGTCGCTTCAGTCATGTCGGACTCTGTGCACCCCCATAGATGGCAGCCCACAAGGCTCCCAAGTCCCTGGGATTCTCCAGGCAAGAACACTGGAGTGGGTTGCCATTTCCTTCTCCAATGCATGAAAGTGAAAATTGAAAGGGAAGTCGCTCAGTCGTGTCCAACTCTTAGCGACCCCATGGACTGCAGCCCACCAGGCTCCTCCATCCATGGGATTTTCCAGGCAAGAGTACTGGAGTGGGTTGCCGTTGCCTTCTCCCATCTGCATATCTGAGGTTATTGATATTTCTCCCAGCAATCTTGATTCCAGCTTGTGCTTCTTCCAGCCCAGCGTTTCTCATGATGTACTCTGCATAGAAGTTAAATAAGCAGGATAACAATATACAGCCTTGACGGACTCCTTTTCATATTTGGAACCAGGCTGTTGTTCCATGTCCACTTCTAACTGTTGCTTCCTGACCTGAAGGAAGGTTTCTCAAGAGGCAGGTCAGGTGGTCTGGTATTCCCATCTCTTGAAGAATTTTCCACAGTTATTGTGATCCACACAGTCAAAGGCTTTGGCATAGTCAATAAAGCAGAAATACATGTTTTTCTGGAACTCTCTTGCTATTTCCATGATCCAGCGGATGTTGGCAATTTGATCTCTGGTTCCTCTGCCTTTTCTAAAACCAGCTTGAACATCTGGAAGTTCACGGTTCACGTACTGCTGAAGCCTGGCTTGGAGAATTTTAAGCATTACTAGCGTGTGAGATGAGTGCAATTGTGCGGTAGTTTGAGCATTCTTTGTGGCCCACTGGAGAAGGGAATGGCAAACCACTTCAGTACTCTTGCCTTGAGAACCACATGAACAGTATGAAAAGTTCCCTCTCTTAAGTGCCTTTAAATATAAAGTAATATGAGCAAAGGCTGTTGTGTAGCACTCACAGTGTTCCAGACTATGGGCTAAGCCCTTTACATGCAGTTAGTGACTGTCATCCTCATAACAGCCCTACTAGGTAATTACTGTGGACATCTCTGTTTTGTAGATGAGGAAACTGAAGCAGAGAGAGAGTAAATAATTGACAGAGGTTGCACAGCTATTGAGTGGTAGAACAGGATTTGAGCTCAAGTAGGCTGGCTCCCAAGTGGGCTTCCCTTATGGCTCAGCTGGTAAAGAATCTGCCCACAATGCGGGAGACCTGGGTTCGATCCCTGGGTTGGGAAGATCCCCCGGAGAAGGGAAAGGCTCCTCACTCACTCCAGTATTCTGGTGTGGAGAATTCGGTGGACTGTATAATCCATGGGTCGCAAAGAGTCGGACATGACTGAGCGACTTTCACCTAAACTTAGGCTGGCTCCCAAGTCAGGGTGCTTGACCGTGACACCTACTGCCTCTCAGCAAATGCTCACAGGAACACTTGGGGAGCTCTGACAAGGTTCAGTGTCCTGATTGGATGCAGTGGGATGTTGGACTCACAGAGGAAAAGTGGCTCTTGTACAAACCATAAATTGTTTTTATTTTATTGAAATATAGTTGATTTACGGTGTTTGAGTATCTGCTGTTGTGATCCAGTTATGTATATTCTTTTTCATATTCTTTTCCATTAGGGTTTATCACGGGACACTGAACGTAGTTCCCCGTGCTACACGGTGAAGTGAAAGTGAAAGTCCCTCAGTCGTGTCTGACTCTGTGACCCCGTGGACTTTACAGTCCACGGGATTCTCCAGGCCAGAGCACTGGAGCTGGGAGCCGTTCCCTTCTCCAGGGGATCTTCCCAACCAGGGATCGAACCTTGGTCTCCCACACTGCAGGCAGATTCTTTCACCAGCTGAGCCATCATACGGTGGGACCTTGTTTATCCACCCTATATATGATAGCTTGACTCTGCTCATCCCAAACGCCTCATCCTTCCCCCCTGCCCTTGGCAACCACAAGTCCATTCTCTGTGTCTGTGAGTCTGTTTCTGTTCCATAGACATGTTCATTTGTGTCGTATTTTAGATTCCACATATAAGTGATATCACATGACATTTGTCTTCCTCTGAATTATTTCACTTAGTGTGCAGAATCATAAATTCTTACATTGAAAGGAAGCTTAACAGAAGACTTCTGAGCTACCTGCTTGCCCTGTGCCCCAGAAGATGCTCCATTTGCTAAGATGGGGTCAAGATAAAGAACAGAGGGGTGGGCAACCTTTTGGGGGCGTCCTGACTGACCACGTGCAACATCCCTGGAGCTGAAAGGTGAGTGGCAGAGGGGTGGGAGGCAGGGGTGGTGGAGAGAACCTTGGACCTACACTGCTGTCCTTCCCTTGCCTTCCTCTTGAAGCCTATACATCATAAAGAACCCTGATACATCAGAAATGTCTAGAGCCCGATGAAAAACGCCATCTGTCAGGTCGACTTACTGACTGATTTTTAAAAGAAATAAAAAAATCAATGGGAGGCTAGGTCATATTTAGCGATTACTATATACTGAGCACACGCTACACGCCAGACACAATGGTAAGCACTTTAAAAAGTATCCAGTATCTTATTTTCATCCTTGTACTAACCCCGTGAGGCAGGTATTATTATTTCAGCTTTATCGATGAGGAAACCAAAGCTCAGAAAGGTTGAATCTTAGGCACTTGACTCAAACACGGGTCTAATTCCATTCAAAACTTCTATTAAGTTCCACTACCCCCCAAATCTTAGAGAGTTTTAAAATGTGCTCATTTTCCTTTAGACTTGCCTCTCTTGTTGAAAAGCCTCCCCCCACCCCCCCACCCTCCCAAGTCTTGTTGAATGCCTGGAACATTCTAGTGTGGACCTTACCATACTCCTAAAGTCTCAAAAGTCTCCCATGTGACAAATTCCAGATCCCTGTGCCCTCGTGATACTATCCTGTCTGCCAAATTTGCAATTATTCCATAATTTGCTTTAACCACAAATATAAGCCCGGCTATTGACTGAGTAAACTGAGTAGGGCTTTTCGGACTTTTGTTCAGTTTCCCAAAATATGATGAACTGAAATCATCTGATGATGAACTTGTACTTGAAACTGGAGTGGCTGAGGGTGGAGTGAGTCACTCCGGTGAGTTGTATACCTACCAGTCAATCCTTCAGATTCTGTGCTATTGCCAGATCATGTGCTTGGCAGTATGTTTAGACATCTCGGGATTACAAGGGCAATGCCAGAGTATCCTTTGCCCTTGAAGAGTTTAAAATCTTGTTTAGGTGGCAAATGAAGATGCCTGAAACTGTATCCAGCACATAGCGGTTGTTTATTTCAGCAGACGTTTAATGGATACTTAACGATGTGCTGGGTGGTTATGATGAGAGCTGCAGATACACGGTGCTGCTGCCCTCTGTGGAAGATGCTCACAGCTCACGGAGAGACAGACTTTGACAACAGGTAAAGCTGATGTCATAAGGGCTAAAGTGGGGCAGGAAAGCTCTGCCTGGCAGAGCTGGCAGAGGCTGATAGACAAAGTGACTTTTGAGCTCAAATGTTGAAGCTGAGCATTTTCTGGACAGGGGAGGAGGGGAGCATTCCAGGCATAGAGAGAAGCAGAGGCAGAGGCAGTGGGTGCCAGGGAGTCAGAGACAGCACCCTGCTCACCTGTCTATTCATCCCCAGCTCCTTGCACTGTTGCAGACACGGACTTGGCACACAGGAGATGTGCATGCCGTGAGTGAGAACTCAGAATTGTGAAAGCCCACAGCAGGTCTGGAGAATGGTGAAGCAGCTGTTGAGCAGGCATGTGCGCGGAGGGGAAGGGGATTGGGAGCTAGTGCGGGGGGGACAGACTGTGACCGGCCTTGAACGTTGTAATAATCAGTTCGGATTGTGTCCCAGGACAAAGGGGGAGAGGTGGGTCACAGGGTTTTTCGGCAGTGGATGGACATGGCAAATGCTGTTTAGGAGAACTGCTGGTACAGGACCAAGGGGGGACTGGATGGGAGAGGAGGCTGCAGGCGGAGGCGTCAGAAAGCCGCAACTGGTCAGGATGGAAGGCCAGACGAACCGAGGAGATGGTGGTACCCCACTCTTGTGTGTTGTTCATCCAAAATAAAAATTATCCACAAACCATAATGCTCTTATGTGGACTGAAAGTGGAGTCACTGCTTGTCCCCTCTTTCCACTGCGAAGTTGAAGTTCCTTCATTCATGTGGAACTTATTCCATTTGGAGGGCTGCCCCTCACTTGCATGTGTCCGACTCTTTGCAACCCCGTGGACTACATGTAGCTGCCAGGCTCCTCTGTCCAGGGGATTCTCCAGGCAAAAATACTGGAGGGAGTTGCCATTTCCTTCTCCAGGGGATCTTCCCCACCCAGGGACTGAACCTAGGTCTCTTACCTCACTTATATAAATATAGTGGTATAAATTCTGAATTTTTTAAACTGTTCTTCAATTCTCTGATCTTAAGCTCTATGTTTACAGTCAATGACGATGATGATGACCACGATGAGGATGTGACACTTTAAAAGCCCCTTTTCTCTTAATGTCATTTTCTGTTGACCAAGGAGTCTACAGAAGAGATACCTACCTGTTGCATAAAAGTTAATCATCAAGGAAGCCTCATGTTATCTCTGCCAGCCTGGGACACACCCCCTGCCCAGACAGACTATCTCTTTCCCTCAATTTCTAGCTCATAGTCTTGGCCTCCGTTTTCTGATCTGAAAACTTGCCACATAAGATTACTGTGGGCAATAAATTCATTGACTTATTCATCAAATATTTCTTAAATGCCTGCTTCATACCATATATTGTTCAAGGTGCTAGGAAAAGAAAGAACAAGGCAGACAAAGGCACCACATTTGGCACTTAGCAGATACCTGAACATTGATTTATCTTCTTACATTTAATTTAAAATAAAGCTGGTGTGGAACTCAAAAGGATTCTCAATTCAGAAGAACCAATGTTGTCTCCATCACACTTTTTTTTTAAAAAGAATTAGGCAACAAAATACTGACCTTTACCAGCTCATTGTCTATGTGCTGGAAGGAAGCCAACACCTTTTTTTCCCCTTTCATTTTGGCCTCGAAAGGGGAGAGGCTGGGCGAATGGGGACCATGTACTTTCACTCTTCCATAAAAAGCTTTAGTTTTAATTTTCACATTCCCCACAGCGCACCTCTGCTTTGGCTCTGCTACATGTCCTGACATGTAGAACTAAGGGAAACACGAAATGAAAATGAAACAGTGTTCTACCTGAGTCACTGTCTGTGTTTCTCCTTTATCACCAAAGCAATGCACTCCCACGCAATTGAGACGGGTTCTATTTAGATTTAAAAACGTCATCTTTGTAATTAAAGCACACTATTATTGCTATAAAGTAAACAATTGGAAAACACGTTCTTAGAAACATCTCTCTGATTCATAAATACTTGGATCGTGAAGTCACAGAGGTGGAATGCTAACCTTGCTAACACGCTGATGATAAGGATCAGTAGATTGCTAATATTACACAGTGAAAAGTTAGCTTTAGTCTGGAGCAGAAGAAAAAGGTGGAAAATTGGGCAGTTATTTTGTAAGGATCATTTGGAATACTATAGGTTTTAAAAATACATTTTCTCTGAGGTTGCAATTCACTTGGCTTGTATCTGCCAACCTCCTGACTTGCCACTCCAGGTCCTTCTCGGCCCCTCTTTCCAGCTCAGCTGGGGTCACTCCCACCAGCACTATCCGTCCCAACCACTTGAGGGGCTAGGAGTTTCAGCTTTTCACTGAGCCTTTCACATCACTATGCTGTTGCCTATGCTGACCCTTCTGCCTGGAATTTCCTCCTTTTCCCCACAACCCAGACCTCTCTGCCTGGAAAATTGCTATTGTGTTTTATCTTTCAAAATCCAGTTCCAAAGTCACTTTCTCATGTATACATTTTTAGTCCCAACCAGGATGAGCTATGAATTTGTAATGTAAATGAAAGCATGAATCTCCTTGTTCAAAAATGATTAAGAATTTCAAACTGTGACAGCGGAGCTTTAAACGTGGGACCTTTAAAGAGTGGGATGGCAGATCACATATTCACGGAGCCAGCCCTGGTAACATTTATTCTGTGTTCCCATAATTCGTAGTCGATATTGTTGTTTCTTGGCCATTCAACATCCATCCACCCCAATTTAGGTTTCCCAGTTTTCCTCTGGGAAAGCCACGCCCCTTGCCAGGGACCACGGTGATTGGTCCAGGAACCTGCTCAGGACCCAATCAGAGCTAAGGAGCTGTTGGGAACGGTTGACTGAGGCAACTCACTCCCTTTCCTGCCAGACTTGAATGTGTCAGTGACGGGCGTGGGGGACTGCTGTGAGCCAGAGGTTGCTGGGGTTGTCACATGGAGCAGGAGATAGAGAATGTGAGAGGCTCTGCAGCTAGGTGGGCCTCCAGTCACAGGTACCGAGCACTTTTCAGTTATCTGAGCCAGTAAATCCCTCCTTTTTGCGTAAGCTATTTGGAATTGGGTTTTCTGACACCTGCAAACAAGAATCCCAGGGAAACACATCTATTTGGTTCTTATACATTTTTGTATGTATTCCCTCACTGTTTATGAGTTCCTTGGGAGCAAGAAGCTCGTTTGTTTCATCTTACCATCTCTGGATGCTTGGGATAGTATTGAAATATCCTTTCAACTTGAAAACAAATAGAACGATTGTCATAGTGGATGGAGAAACCACAGTTGGTCGTCTCATCTTTATTACTCTGATTTTTGTTGTGAAATCTAAGTGAAGTGAAAGTTGCTTGGTCATGTCTGACTCTTTTCGACTCCATGGACCATACAGTCCAAGGAATTTTCCAGGCCAGAATACTGGAGTGGGTAGCCATTCCCTTGTCCAGGGGATCTTCCCAACCCAGGGATCGAACCCAGGTCTCCTGCATTGTAGGCCAATTCTTCACCAGCTGAGCCACAAGGGAAGCCCAAGAATACTGGAGTGGGTAGCCTATCCCTTCTCCAGGGGATCTTCCCCACCCAGAAATTGAACCGGGGTCTCCTGCATTGCAGGCAGATTCTTTACCAACTGAGCCATCAGGGAAGCCTATGTCTGTGGCGCTGCCATACTTCCACTTAGTTTAGTGCATGCCGAGTCCAGATGACCCAGTGATAAGCTGATGGGTTAATTCTGCTCACAGGTGCCAACAACACTGTCTTCTCTCTCCTCAGGTGGGGGCCTGTGAAGGACCTACACCCATTAGCCCCTGTGTGTCCCATACAGCCCTGGGAAGGGATCTGGGCAGGGAGAGTTATCTCTGTTGTACAGACTAGAAGTTGAAGGAAGAGTCTGGGCAATTTTGTCAAAATCTAGAGCATTGCTGTCCAATACGATAGCCGCCTGCTGCAGGTGGCTATTGACCACTAATTCAAATAAAGATGTGCTGAAAGTGTAAAATGCACACTGGGTTTTGAGGACTTAGGACAAAAAAAAAAAAAGAATATAGAACACCACATTAATTTTTACGTGAATTGCACGTCAAAATGATACTTGAAATACATTGAGTGAAATAAGATGCATTGTTGAAATGAATGTCACTCATGTAATTTTACTTTTATTAATGTGGCTACTAAAAAATTAAAAATCATCTATGTGGCTCACATTCATAGTTAGTATTTTATTTCTTTTGGATAGCTGATCTAGAGCTAGCATCCTGGCTCCTGCTCTGTTTCTGTCTATAGACTCAAGCTCTCCTCTTCCTCTGGCCACCCTCATCTGAGGCTAATCTGCCCCACTGTCTCTGCTCTGCCTTCTCCCTCCTTGATCTTCCATCCTTCCTCCCTAATGAGACAGAATGTGTAAGAGGCAGACTGACTTTTAAGCCTAATGCTTGTTGCTTTCTACTAATTTTTAAGGGCACAGAATAAGCACTACATCAACTTTGAAAAGTTATCAAGGTTTGTTTTGTTTTGTTTTTTAGTTTAAGAATATTCTCTGGATATTTACTTTGAAAAAATAACTTAACCTGTATTTAATTTTAAAAGAAAAATAACAAATGCAAGCTGGGAAGTTACAATATAACATATTCTAATCCTTGCCATTCTTTCCTTAAATTCGTGAAGCATGTGGATGCTTCATGTACCTGGGATGGGTCTTAGCCCGGGGCATCATTTCCCCGGCTCCCGTCTGCAAGGTCTGCTGGCCACCTGCTCTTCAGTGCCACTGAGCCCTAAACTAGAGGAAACAGAATTCAACTCCGGGAAGAGGGCTAGAATAGACAGAAGGAACATTTACTCTCCTGAGAGCTTAGCCATTAGAACAGGCTATCAAGACGGTTGAGAGAGGACTTCTTCAGGTAGGTCTGTGTGGCTCTGAGTGGGTACCCGTTTGGAGACAACTCAAGGACTAACGGGAAATAGAGAGCTTCTTGGGTGTAATCGGAGAGCTCAAGAGTTCCAGGAGTGGCTATTTGGTATCATAGAGTGAGCAGGACTCTGGGGAGCTTTCAGAATCTACGGAACAAGTAAACGACAGCTCTAGGCTGAGCCTGGTGACTAAAACCACATACTTGGAGAGACATAAATACTCATGCTTAAGATCACTTACAAACACTTGAGAACATTAACTTTTTTGAGTGGGAAACGCTAATTTTTAAATATCATAATATAAATGAGTGGGTCAGGCTGGCAGCACCTGAACCCACTGATTTTAGGGGTATCCCTAGAAGTGGGACTGACAGACACCATGGACCTCTTGCTGTGATGTACTAGGAAACAAACACCACATCAAGGGAACTGAACAGGAATCTAATAATACCCTAGATCTGACCACTGGTTTTCAGGATAGGGGACAGAGGAAATGATTAAATGATGCTATGAGGATGCAATCGGCAAAATTCAGAATGGAGGAAATTCTATGAGTCAAATGACCTTGTTTCTTCAACAAATAAATAGCATGAAAAAAAAAAAAAAGGAGGAGTTATCATAGGTTAAAAGAGACTGAAAAGACTTACCAGCAACACATCGACTTTTGACACCTGATTCAAACTGTAAATAACAGTTCAAGCGATAATTTTGGAACCAGGAACATAGCACAGCCTAGCTCATCAGATGACTGTTAAAATCAGTGTTCATTTTGTTAGGTATGTTGTGATTATTATTTTAAAAGTCCTGGTCAGCCTGAAAAAGTAATGAAATTCTGATATGCGTTACAGCATGGATGAACCCTGAAAACATTATGCTAAGTGAAATGAGCCAGACACAAAAGGATGAATATTGTTTGACTTCAATCATATGAGCTGTGTAGAATGGGTAAATTCACAGGGACAAAAAGTAGAACAGAAGTTACCGGCGGCTCTGGAGAAGGGAGACTGAGCTGTTGTTTAATGGATGTGAGATTTCAGTGTAGGACGATACTGTTCTGCAGATGGATGGTGGTGATGTTTCCACAGCAATGTGAATGCCAGCGGATTGTGTGCTTAAAATGGATAAAATGGCCAAGTTATGTTTGTGTACTTTACCACATTTTTTAAAAAGTACTTATTTATTAAAGATATATACCCTGAGGGATTTCCTTAGTGGTCTAATGTTCAAGACCCAGTGCTTCTGCTGCAGGGGGCGTGGGTTCGATCCCTGGTCGGGGAACCAAGATCCCACATGCCATGTAGCATGGCTAAAAGATTAAAAAAAAAAAGATATACCCTGAGATACCCATGATTTGCTTTAAGATGCTCCTACTCTCCCTTCCCCTCCCCCATTAAAAACATGTGGAAGGACAGATAAATAAAACTGGCAAAATATTAATCGTTGTTAAGGCTGGGTAATGGGATGTATGAGGATCTGTAAGTACATGTTTGAAAAAAATCCCACCATTAAAATTTTTAAAAAATGTCTAGCTCTCAAGAGTAAAAGCATACCGTGCAAATCTGTCAGCAAATGTAACTGGGCCCAGCTTGATTGGAAAGGCCCCACCATGGACCGGGAGCAGGGCTGTGGAGACCCTCTTCTGCCGAACCTCCTGTGATGCTCCGTAGGCCATCAGTGTCTAAGGAATGCTGGCTTTTTCAAGGCTGCGTCCCTCAGTGACAGTGTTTTCCTGACCTCTGCCCTTGGGGGAACACCTAATACCTTTCTCAACCAGACTGATGAGCTTCTAGATTATATTTTTTCCACAAGCATAAGCCAAGATATTTCTTTAGACTTTTCCTTGCCACAGTGGCCTGGTGATAATTGCTGAGTATAAAGAACCTCTATTGAGCAACAGGATGATACCAGCTGTTAAAAACACTTGGGAGGAGCCCTTGTTGCCTAAGGTCCCTCAAGAGGCTTCACGGGAGAGGTTGCCTTAAAGAAAGTGAGTCTTGTAGACATACCCTTAAGACAATGGAGAAAGGCACTGCTGATAGAGGAATCAGGATCTACCAAGGCCTGGGGCCCAAAGGAGAATGTCTCCAGGTGCAGGGACCCAGGAGGGAAGAAGAGGCTGGAAAAGCTAGCTGGCATCAGGTGGTGGATGCTTTGATATGTCTTGCTAGGAATTTCATCCTTTCAATAAACTGAGCCTACTAAGGGGCACATTCTTCGCAAAGACGAGCAGTGCCCCCTTTCCTCCTAAGAAGTTTGATTGAGAAGAAAGATGATGAAGGGAAGTGATCACCCACTGTACAATCTGGGACACCTGGCTGTAGGGTCCAGAGTGATATGTTGCACATTGATTCTCTAATTCTCCTTCACCCAGCTTTGCAGGTATGGAATGGGACCAGGGCAAGTAAGAGACACCTGCTTAGGAACTAAAAGAGGATTCCAGACTATAAATAGAGCTTGATACAAAGAACCAGGTTCATAATAAAGAGAAGTTTCTCACTCTGTGCAGCCTCTCCTCCTTATGTAAGTGGTTAGCTCTTGTAGCCAGAAGTAAGAGCAATGAAAATCATTATCCTGCTCCCTGAATGTTGCCTGTAGCCAATGGCAACTTCCTAATCTCAACAAGAGACCCATTAAGCTTATATTACCATTTAAAGAAGTGCCTGGAAAGTGTGTGGTTTTTGAAGGAATAGTGACACATGACCATTGCAGAATAAACATTTGTAATTTGGGCTCCTGTATTCACACTGAACTTAACTTTTAAAAATGTGTGCTTCTTCCATTAAAAAGAATGAAATAATGCCATTTGCAGCAACATGGATGGAAAACCATGCTGTCATACTGAATGAAGTAAGTGAGACAGAGAAGAAGAAAGAGCACATGACATCCCTTATAGGTGGAATCTAAAAAGAAATGATACAGATGAACTTACAAAACAGAAACAGACTCACAGACTTAGAGAAGGAACTTATGGTTGCCTGAAGGGGAAGGATGGAGGGAAGAGACAGGGAGTTTGGGATGGATATGTACACACTGCTGTATTTAAAATAGATAACCATCGAGAACTTACTGTACAGCACATGGAACTCTGCTAGATATTATGTGGTAGCCTGGATGGGAGGGGAGTTTGGGGAGAATCAGTTCAGTTCAGTTCAGTCGCTCAGTCGTGTCCAGCTCTTTGCAACCCCATGAATCCCAGCACGTCAGGCCTCCCTGTCCATCACCAACTCCCGGAATTCACTCAAACTCACATCCATCAAATCGGTGATGCCATCCAGCCATCTCGTCCTCTGTTGTCCCCTTCTCCTCCTGCCCCCAATCCCTCCCAGCATCAGAGTCTTTTCCAATGAGTCAACTCTTCGCATGAGGTGGCCAAACTACTGGAGTTTCAGCTTCAGCATCATTCCTTCCAAAGAACACTCAGGACTGATCTCCTTTAGAATGGACTGGTTGGATCTCCTTGCAGTCCAAGGGACTCTCAAGAGTCTTCTCCAACACCACAGTTCAAAAGCATCAATTCTTCAGCACTCAGCTTTCTTCACAGTCCAACTCTCACATCCATACATGACTACTGGAAAAACCATAGCCTTGACTAGACGGACCTTTGTTGGCAAAGTAATGTCTCTGCTTTTGAATGTGCTATCTAGGTTGGTCATAACTTTCCTTCCAAGGAGTAAGCGTCTTTTAATTTCATGGCTGCAATCACCATCTGCAGTGATTTTGGAGCCCCCAAAAATAAAGTCTGACACTGTTTACATGTTAGTAAAATAATGCTCAAAATTCTCCAAGCCAGGCTTCAGCAATACGTGAACCGTGAACTTCCAGATGTTCAAGCTGGTTTTAGAAAAGGCAGAGGAACCAGAGATCAAATTACCAACATCCGCTGGATCATGGAAAAAGCAAGAGAGTTCCAGAAAAACATCTACTTCTGCTTTATTGACTATGCCAAAGCCTTTGACTGTGTGGATCACAATAAACTGTGGAAAATTCTGAAAGAGATGGGAATACCAGACCACCTGACCTGCCTCTTGAGAAACCTTCCTTCCGGTCAGGAAGCAACAGTTAGAACTGGACATGGAACAACAGACTGGTT
Organism: Bos indicus; assembly: GCF_029378745.1. Lineage (NCBI taxonomy): Eukaryota > Metazoa > Chordata > Mammalia > Artiodactyla > Bovidae > Bos > Bos indicus. Next base: position 71,757,607 of record NC_091775.1, read on the forward strand.
CCAAATAGGAAAAGGAGTATGTCAAGGCTGTATATTGTTACCCTGCTTATTTAACTTCTATGCAGAGTACACCATGATAAACGCTGGGCTAGAAGAAGCACAAGCTGGAATCAAGATTGCTGGGAGAATATCAATCACCTCATATATGCAGATGACACCACCCTTATGACAGAAAGTGAAGAGGAACTAAAAAGCCTCTTGTTGAAAGTGAAAGAGGAGAGTAAAAAAGTTGACTTAAAGCTCAACATTCAGAAAACGAAGATCATGGCATCTGGTCCCATCACTTCATAGAAGATAGATGGGGAAACACAGTGTCAGATTTTATTTTTTTGGGCTCCAAAATCACTGCAGATGGTGATTGCAGCCATGAAATTAAAAGACGCTTACTCCTTGGAAGGAAAGTTATGACCAACCTAGATAGCACATTCAAAAGCAGAGACATTACTTTGTCAACAAAGGTCCGTCTAGTCAAGGCTATGGTTTTTCCAGTAGTCGTGTATGGATGTGAGAGTTGGACTGTGAAGAAAGCTGAGTGCTGAAAAATTGATGCTTTTGAACTGTGGTGTTGGAGAAGACTCTTGAGAGTCCCTTGGACTGCAAGGAGATCCAACCAGTTCATTCTAAAGGAGATCAGTCCTGAGTGTTCTTTGGAAGGAATGATGCTGAAGCTGAAACTCCAGTAGTTTGGCCACCTCATGCGAAGAGTTGACTCATTGGAAAAGACTCTGATGCTGGGAGGGATTGGGGGCAGGAGGAGAAGGGGACAACAGAGGACGAGATGGCTGGATGGCATCACCGATTTGATGGATGTGAGTTTGAGTGAATTCCGGGAGTTGGTGATGGACAGGGAGGCCTGACGTGCTGGGATTCATGGGGTTGCAAAGAGCTGGACACGACTGAGCGACTGAACTGAACTGAACTGAGCCGCATGGCCTGGTGGTGATGCCCCAGGGTGATGGAATGGATTCTTCACTACAAGACCTCGATGTTAGCATCCCTGTCTTTTCTCCAACTTCCCTCTGATGGGGGCTGTCTGTGAGTAGGGTAGGAAGTGGTACTGAGAATCCCAAAGTTTAGAATGCGCAGAGCCTCATTGAAGCTGCTAATTTTCCTCCAAGTCCATGCCCTTCCTGGAATCTTCATGTCCTGAACTTCCCCAGTTTCAATTTTCCTTTAAAAGAAGCTTCTCAGGGTGGGAGAGTAGCCACCTGGCTGTTGGGGGTCAGATAAGCTACTTAGAGGGTGATCCTCTTGATTCAGATTTGTAAGTTATCTCCCTGGTTTCAGTCTCACCCCTCACTCTTACTCCAGCTAACTGGTGCCCCCAGATGCTGAGCCTCACAGGAGTCTGTAGAGAGACCTCCACCCCCACACCTGTCACACCCCGTGTCACCCTCTACAATAAGCACTTCACTTGGGCTCCTTCTGCTCTGCTAATTACATGTGCCCCATCCCACACCCACTTTCTGTCTTCCACAATTCTGCTGATATCTCTGTTGTTATCTATTATCCTGTCCTTTCTGTCCTCATAAGTTAATGCAATTTAAAAAAATCCCTTTGGTGTTACTTTCAATGCATTTGTGTAGAGAGAGATTGGAGATTACCCAGTTATTTTTGAATGAGCAATGAGTGAATGAATGGTTAATGGTTAACTAAGTTGTAATTGACTTTAAAGCAGAAAGGCTGGGTTTTATTTACCATTTTCCTGTTCTCTGTTGTGAGTTTACATCCTAGGGTATCACCCTGTAAGCAATACTTTGTCCCTCAGCCAATGGCTACTTCCCTGAGCCGACCCCATAGGCTTCTAAATGTGTGGGTTGGTCACAAGAGGCCCAGGCTAGAGACTGTGGTTTGTGTCATATAACCCACCCCCATGGCAGCAACCCCAACTTCTGCAAAAATCCAGTTAAAGTCAGTTGTTTGGAATGCAAAACATATTTTTCTGTAGAAACAATATAATAAAGGAATATTCCAGCTCCCAGGCCAGCTTTCTTAAGCTCATAGGTATGAATATCATTATTTATTAATGTACTCATGCCCCAAGTTTATTGAACACCAGTTATGTGTGATTTGAGAACTATATTATCATCATAAGATCTTGTCAAACACAATCTTTTAAATACATCACTTTACTCAATTTTTGGCTCTCACTGTTTTTAACTTCCAGATGGTCACCCCTTTCCCAAACATAACCCTCTTCCTCTGTCCTTCCCCCAACTCACCCACCTCACCTTAAGAGAAAGAAGCAAAGCCGGAGTCAGAGTCAGTGCAAATGTTCATTTGTCAGACGGAAGGTCCCCAGCGATTCTTGCTACACCCAGAGGGCTCCTGTGCCCAGGGAGGGCCCTTCTAGAAAGTAATCATCATGCTTTCTCCAGGGTATTGCAGGCACTTGGGTGAAACTGGGAATAAGCTTTTTATCAGCTATCTTTGAGATTTCTGAGTCTTTAGCACTGACATGAAGAGAGTCCATTTTTTAAAGGCTTATGGCTGATAACCGATGGTTATTGTTTGCCTTCCCATAAAATTCAAAGGTGATCGGAGCTTGTGGCCAGTGCGACACTTTGAGTGTTTATTTCACTCCTGGCTCACAGAGAGCAGCGCGCTCACTCAGGAGGAGAGGGGATGACTACTTCGCAGGGGACATTTGAAACTCTCACCAAACTAAGTTCTTTGGCAGTTTCTCCAAGGTTATTCTGGGCAGGAGTTATCCTCCAAGATAGAAAATGCATACTGATATAAGTACCATCTGAAACCCCGTACCAGCAACCCTGTATCATCAACTCTGCATCATCAACTCTGCACCATCAACTATGTACCGTGGTCCAAGGAGAGTATCCCCACCCACTGACCTCCCCACACCCCAGATGAAACTCTCCCAGCTTGGGACAGAAGAATCAGGAGAGGGAGAAATGGGGACGCTGCCTGTGGGTCTCCCTCCATCTCCAGTCAGGTTCCAGACTCAGCAAATCAGAGAAACCTGATGAAAAATTGGGTAACCTCAGAAGAGAGGAGACTTGCGCCCCCTACCATAAGTAACTTCCCAGAGAAGCCTGTGTGTGAGGGTAAAGAGGAGTGGCTAAGTGATGCATACAGGATGGGCCCAGAACATACTCATGGCGTGGTGCAAAAAGAGTAGCCAAGACTCCCCCTGCTCACAGGCAGGGCCCAGGAGAGTTGAGAGAGGCTGGAGAACCAGGAAGTTTGGGGAAAGGAAGATGCCAGAGACCATGGGAGGCCACAGCAAGACCTGGATCATTTGCGGAAGCCAGGGCGATGAATGTCAGTGATCAGTGGCTAAGGGGACCCTACAGCTTAGCAAAATCAATATTTTGAGAAAGAGACACAAGGGCAGAATGCAAAATTTGACTGAATGGATAATCTGAAATTATTCCATAATCATTAAGCTGAGCAACTTTATCCCAAGAAGACTAGATTGTTTTTCTTATGACAAAGAATAATTACAAAATATAATTGACTATATTTTACGCCTATAAGTTTGTAGCCTATAAAATTTGCTCCTGCTTCACTTAACATTTTAAAAATCACACATCTTCATAGATTCTCTGGGGGAAACAAGCAGGAGGAACAACAGAGGCTGAGAGGGAGCATCTGTGTGGAACGGGGTGGGATGCTGAGGGCCCTTTAAAGAAGGCTCTCCTTAAGGTGAAGCGTGAAGGATGAGAAGGAGCCAGCCACACAGAAAGGTGTAAGAGTGCTCTAGGCAGAGGGAACACCACAAGCCAAGGTCCTGAGGCAGGAAAGAGGTTGGCTATTTGAGGAACCACAGGAAGTTCAGTGTGACCAGCATTGTGAGCAAGGGAGGGAGCAAGGTGAGTTTGGAGTGGTGGAGAAGTAGGCGGATCCAGCTGGGCCTTCAAGTACTTCTGTTGTTAGCAGCCCCAAAGCCACCACAAATAGAACCTTCTTCAATCCATGGCTTCATTCAGAAGCCTCCTTCTTTCCACACTCTGCTTGCAGCTCTGCCTCACTACAGAGGCCCTTCTCCCCTGTGCCTTTGGAGGCCTCCCTGGTCCTCAGAACAGACCTTCCCCTGGAGAGTTTTCTTCACCTCCTCTTCTTGGTATCTGGCAGGTCAGAGAGGGGACACTATTAGATGGTCAAAGGGCTTAAAAATGGCCCGATTCCTCAGTCTACCTCCCAGGCATTCTCATGCGGGAGGCCTGGCTGGGCCCTGCAATCTGTACAATTAACAAACTCCTACAAGAGTTTGAGGCAGGTGACCTGGAAGCTGCAGTTGGAGAAACTCCAGGTGAAAGACAGGAAGAAGACAGAGGGGCAACTTAAAGAATTTTCGACTCTAAAGCAGTGAGATAGTTAATTTTCTGTGTCAACATGACTGGGCTACACACTGCCCAGATAATTGGTTAAAATATTATTCTGGATGTTGTTGGATGAACTTAACGTTTTAATCAACAGACTGAGTAAAGCAGATTGCTCTACTAACTCGGGTGGGCCTTATCCAATCAGTTGAAGTCCTTTGCCTTAAGACTTGAACAGACACATCAGCTCTTCCTGGGTCTCAAGCCTGTTGGCCTTCAGACTGGAACCATACCATCAGCTCTCCTGGGTCTTCAGCTTGTTGACTGCTGATCTGAGAACTTGCCAGTGTCCATGATTGCACGAGTCAATTCCTTATAATAAATCTCTCTCTTGCTCCCTCTCTCTCCCTCCTGTAGGTTCTGTTTCACTAGAGAACCCCAACTAATACAGATAGTAACAGCTGTTTTCTCTTTTCAGGGTGCTCAGAACTTTGTAATACAGTGGGGAAAACTAGCCTGATGGTAAAAGTTGTTAATAAATTTTGTTGTGAGAAATTTGAAAGTATAATGTGACATGAGACTTGAAAAAATAATTACAGCTACTATTTATGAGTACCCTCTGGTAATATTTTATCTCCTTCCCCTTGTACTTATGTAACGTCTGGCTTTCTTGTATGTATAATCGCCACGAGGGCAGAGATACTGTTTCGGTCACCACTGCATCTGTGAGAGAGCCTGGCACATAGTAGGTGCTTGCTAAATACTTGTTGACTCTGTCAGTCAATTTGTTCCTCATCTTCACAACAACGCCACATGCTCAGGACTGCAATTTCCATTTTTAAAAAAAGCAAACCGATGCTCAGCTTGAGCTCTCTGATTACAACACCCCACCCCCACCCCTTCCATCCATGTCCGCCTGCTCCGGGCCCAGTGAAGATGACCTCTACAGAGAGATAACCTGGGCTTCTGGCCAAAGAAGGAGAGGCCAAGGTTAAGACCTCTGTTCCAGCGTCCGACAGTGACTGTCGGGCTGTGGCTCGTCAGGCGGCCCCCCTATTTTATGGTCTCGACTTTCAACAGTATCCAATAAAATCTTCCCTCCCTTGCCCTGCAGGCCTGGGTAAGGGGAGGGCGGATCGGGCTTCCTGCTAGTACCATTTCTCTGTCCTTCGGCCTCCCCTGTTGGCTGCTTTAATGCTGCCAGTGCCTCAGGTAATATTCCCTCCATTAAACTCTCCTCAGTTAAATCCCTGGTCTGTGCATTCATTTTCCTGCTGGGATCCTGACTGATGAAGAAAAATTAGGTAACAAAACTAAAAGGCGGTGGAGGCAGGATTTGAACCCAGGTGTGTCTAACTCAGAAGTCTGTTTTCATTTTGTTTTACCTCACAACCTCTACTGCCCTCTCAGAAATGGATTAGGGATGAGCCTACTCCATGACATCCTGTAATCTCTTGTAGAACAGTCTAGGAACCTGGCATTCTTTAGACCTCCCTCTTCCCAGAGAGGAATACTGGTGGTGTGGAAGTAGGGCTTAGCCTTCTGTGGCCCCGGAAGCCTGAATTTGAATTCAAGCTCTGCTAGGAGCTATGTGACTCTGAGCGAGGAGGCTTCAGTTCTCTGAGCCTGTATTTCCCGATTTGCAAAGTGGGGCCATGCACAGCAGGAGGGAGTGAAGAGTGAATCGATCTGTGTGTTTACACCACCAGCTCAGTAAAGTAGGTGTCTCCTACCTCTCCGCAGTCCTGGTCTTGTGGCAGTGCCTGAACACGTCCCTGAAATCACTCAGTCTCTTTTTTAAGTCAAAAAAAAAGTGCTGCTCAATCTCTGTGCAGGGAAGCTGTCAGGGGTTTTGACTGCCAACAAAATACGGCCCTGTTTCAGAAGGAGGAGTCCAGAGACTCCGGCTCAGGAGACAGATCTTTTCTCCCAAGCTTTCTTTCAGGCATTTAGTTTTGACTCTCTTGTGACATGGCCCAAGGTGAATCTCATGACCAGTGTGTTTCTTCTCCAGCGCTAATGACAGTGACTAAAATAGGGTGTTATGGGGCCAGCCCACACAGCCCTCCCCACTGGAGAAGTTCTAGAGGCCGCGTTGCTTTACAAGGGTGCAGTGGGTTTGAGACCCATTGGTTGGTGACCCTGTTCTCTTTATAAGCCTCACAATGTGTAATTGAAAACACATTCATGCAAGCTTACTAGTATCGAGTTTGGGGCAGAGGCTGGCCAACTTCTTTCCTGGTGACAGTGCAAAGTGAGGGTTAAAAAAAGTGAGGTGAGGTGGGTAAGGGCTGCCAGGTAAAGTAAAGGATGCCCAGGTAAACCTGAATTTCAGATAAACAGGAAAAAGTTTTTAGTATAAGTATATCTGATATGCTATGGCAACCCACTCCAGTATTCTTGCCTGGATAATCCCCATGGGCAGAGGAGCCTGGCGGGCTGCAGTCCATGGGGTTGCAAAGAGTCAGATATGACTAAGCAACTCATCACGCAGTCCTGCGCTATGTGGGATACACTAAAAAGTCTTCATTTGTATTTCAAATTCCCATTTATGTGGGCGTTGTGTATTTTTATTCACTAAATCAGGAAGCCCTGTGGGGTGGGGAAGAGAGATGTTTCACTGGCCTAAGAGAACTCTGTTTTCTGGCTCCTCATACACATTCTAGAAGCTCTCTTTTACTCAAAAATCACTGTGCTTTTTATAACTTGCTCCACTGAAAGATGACTGTATATAACATTTTATTAGCTGAGTATCTCAAATTCCCACTTGAGTATCTCAAAATTCCATAGATTTTTCCAGGCAAGAATACTGGAGTGGGTAGCCATTTCCTTCTCCAGGGGATCTTCCCAACCCAGGGATGGAACCCCCATCTCTGGTGTCTTCTGCATTAGCAGGCAGATTCTTTACCACTAAGCCACTTAGGAAGCCCATATAAGCAGAGAATCACAGTGAGGAAGACTTTTGTGAGTTGAACAGAAAAGCAGGCCATATTTTGTTTATGTTGGTTATTTCCCTTAAATCATTAACAATTATATCATGAAGTTTAATATTTATAGCAGGGCAAACATCTGTGGAATCTCAAGTACTTTTTGCCTTTTAAATTCAACGAAGCATGCTTCCATTGGTAAAAAAACAACAGCAAAAACTACAAAGAAACAAAAGGCCGCCGCACCCAGAAGCGATGCCTTGGGCCATATGCACTTTTCTCAGGGCACTGCTAAACCTTCTGTAGATCACCTCAGAACTGAATTGTGTAGTCATTGTCCTTCTGCATTCTTAGTTTTCTTGCTTTCCACCTTGAGGGAACATTGGGGAACAAATCAGGAAGGTGGCTGGCGTCTCCACGCCAGGCCGCACACCACCATCAGCAGGTCAGCACCCCAGAAACCCAGGACCAAGCATCACTCTCAGAGGGTATTTTCTGTCCGGGCATCACTGAGTCACCGAGGCACGTGATAATGTTGCATGTCATCATGCAAAAATTAAATTATGTTCAGGTCAAAGATTCTGTCTTCCCATTTCCATGAAGAGCACCATGACACTTCTGAAAATAGTATTAGTGTCCTAAGGATTCTAGACAAATGTCACAGTTTTCTCAGAATGTTGGAAGACTGCAACTGTGGGATAATTACTGGCTTTTAATGGGCCTGTCCTTAGTAGTGAAAATAAAGTACAATGATCATATTTACATACTAAACTGAATATTGGGGAACAGTAGGGCAAAAAAAAGAGGATCCTCCCCCCAATAGTTCAAACTCTGTGGAGAGGAGGGATACAGGTAAGTAATTGTGTCATCGGGATAGCCTGGGTTACGTAGGTAACAAACAGCTCCAAACATCCTGGTGCCTTAAAAACAGTTAATTTGTTTCTCGTTCACACTACATATCATCAACTGCAGATGTGCTCTATTATTCTCACTCTGAAACCCAGGCGACAAAGCTGGACACCATCTGCACAGAGAGCTGCCACCCAACCGTGGATGTTCACTTTATAAAAGAGGAATTCTGGCCTTAGGATGATTAACTGACTTAGCTAGGCAAGGAGCAGAGGCATCCTGAAACCAAGGTCTTTAAACTCTTGCACCAGTGTCCCTTCTCTTCTATAGATGCAAGTTATCCTCTGTATTAGATTGACCATGCTCCAGGGGGACCGGGAATAAACAAAGTCCCAGGTTCAACTCCAAAATTTTAGTCATGTTTACAGTATACTGGGGCTTCCCCAGTGGCTAAGGGGTAAAGAATCTGCCTGTAATGCAGGAGCCACAGGCATATGTGGGTTCGATCCCTGGGTTGGGAAGTTCCCTGGAGAAGGACCTGGCAACCCACTCGAGTATTCTTGCCGGGAGAATCCCATGGACAGAGGAGCCTGGCAGCTACAGTGCATAGGGTCGCAAAGAACGGGACACAACTGAAGTGAGTTAGCATGCACACACGCACAACATGTTAGTCGTCGTTCATTCATTCAACTTACTATATGTTGGCATTACCTCATGCACTGGGTATACAGCGGTGATCAAAATACAGTCCCTCTCCTTATGGAGCTTATGATTTTATGATGGGAAATACTTGGAGTCCCTGATGCTGGGAAAGATTGAGGGCAGAAGGAGAAGAGGGTGTCAGAGGATGAAATGACTGGATGGCATCACTGATGCAATGGCCATGAACTTGGGCAAACACCCAGAGGTGGTGAGGGACGGGGACACCTGGCGTACGTGAGGTTGCAAAGAGTTGGACACAACTGGCAACTGAATAACAACAAGTACATGGAATTCAGTTTCCCAAACTTGGGAAGAAAGGCTGAGGTTGCAGGGAGCTGCCTGGGCTCTAACTGCTAGAAGCTGCAGGCCTAGAGGCGTAGGAGGATGCAGACATGGCCTGCTGCTTGGGAGTGAGTCAGTGATTGGATCTGCTGTGTCCTTGTCATTGCCATATAGCAGTGACCCTGAAATGCCATCAGAAACTCTGGTTTGAAGTCAAGAAGTGGAGGACTGAGTGGGAGAACTGAGATAGTGGAAGAAAAGGGAGGGATGAGTGAAGAAGAGAGAGAAAGAAAATGGAAACAAAACAAATATGACTTCCACCTGAAATGAGCCCACACATTCAATTCCAAAATACACGGAGAAATTTAATGCTCAGAAAGACAGTCAATGAAGTTGATAATCAGGGCAAGATTTTATTCTACATTGAAACTAACTTTATAAATCAGCCTAACAAAGACTTTAGAATAAGTACATCTAAGGTATTTAAAGAGAGGGATAAAAAATATCAGGATATTATAAAATGAACTAGATAAAACAATACCAGGTTTATTATTATTTTTAAAGACTCAACTAGAAATCTCACAAATGAATAATGCAATAATTGAAATTTAAGATGCCCTGGATAAGAAAATTTATGGTCTGAGTAAAGTTGAAGAGCACAGTAGTAAGGTGGAGAGGGTGCCAGGAACACACCCAGACTCCAGACAAAGAAAAAGAAAGTATTCAGAGGTGTGGAGGATTGATTTAGAGACACTCACTGACCATTATCTAGGGGGAATTCTGAAGGAAGAGCAAGGAGAGAACAGTCAAGCAGTATTTAAAGAGATCCTTCTGAGACATTTTCAGACTTGAAGATTTCAAATCAAAATTACATTTGAGTACCAAGCATAGAAATAAGAATAAATTCATACCTAAGCACATGGTAGCAAAATTTCAGAACTTAAGGAAAAAGATAGTCTGAAGTTAATAGAGATAAAAGATGAATTACCTGCAAAGGAATGAAAATTAGTTTGATGACAGCCTTCTCATGACAACAATAGATACTAGAAGACAATGAATATGTTCCAAGTGAAGAGAGAAAGTAATTGTCAATCCAGAATTTAATATCCTGAGAAAGACATTTCAGACATGCCAAGACCAGGGGTTTACCAATTACTGACCGTCACTAAAAGAACTACTAAACTTTAGTAAATATAGCCAGCTATTGATTGCAAAAAAACCCACAAAAACCCAAAAGCCTTTTTTTAATATTTAAAAAGAGTGAAATTACAACTCTGAAACAAAAATAACAAGATGGGAAGCAGGATTCACCAGTTTACTAAAAAGTACTGGGATATGAATGGAAATCTAGAAAGATGGTACAGATGAGCCTGTTTGCTGGGCAGGAAAAGAGACACAGACTCAGATAATGGACATGTGGACACAGAGAGGGAACAGGCGGCTGAGACAAACTGGGAGAATAGGATTGACATACATACACTGCTACTCCTGCTGCTAAGTCGCTGCAGTGGTGCCGACCCCATAGACGGCAGCCCTATGCAAAACAGCTAGTGGGAAGCTGCTATACAGCACAGGAGCTCAGCTCATCCCACCTAAAGGGGTGGGATGGAGTGGGGATAGGCTCAAAGGGAGGGGCTGTGTGTATACATACAGCTGATTCATGTTGTTGTACAGCAGAAACTAACACACTATTGTAAAGCAATTATCCTCCAATTAAAAAAAAAAAAAAAGTTCTGGGGTCTTTGTTGTAGTCAAAAGAACTACAACAAAGTCAAAATATATTTGACTAACACACTATTGTAAAGTGTGTTATTGTAAACTAACACACTATTGTAAAGCAATTATCCTCCAATAAAAAAAATAAAGAGGAAGAAAAAAAGTGCTGGGGTCTTTGTTGTAGTCAAAAGAACAATGGATACATAATACCTTAAAAATATATTCAGTAAATAAAGTGATCAACTTAAGAAAACAGGAGCAGCAGAAAAATCTAAACTAGAAATATGAAAATCATAAATATTAGAGGAAAAATTAAATAAATATTATATAGGGAGAATGAATAAAACCCAAAGTTGACTTCTTGAAACAACTTATAGAAATAGACAAACCTTGAGCAAAACTGAAAAATGGGAGAAAAAAAAAAAATCAAACCCCACAAACAGAAAATTGGAATAAAAAGAGGTTAGAAATAGATTCAATGGAGATAAAGAAATATGTAAAAGAATGCTATTAAAAACTTAATGTCAATAAATAAAAGAATGCTATTAAAAACTTAATATCAATAAATAATGTCAATAAACTTAATGTCAATAAATGTAATGAAATGTGGAAGAAATGGGTAATTTTTTAAAAAGAACAAATAAATTTTGGTAATTTATTCAGATGAAATCAGAATAAAGCCTGAGCTAATAAACAAATTGTTAATCAAAAGGTCTCCAACTTTCAAAGAAACAAGGCCCAAATAGTTTTACCAGATTTTCAAAAATATAAACACTGTTTAGAAACAAACAAAAAAACCATTTCAGAGAATGAGGGGGAAAAAAGGAAGAGCATTATTTAACTTATTTTTTGAGATACTAAAGTCAGACAAGTAAAGTACAAGTAAAGAAAAATTAATTTAATCTCACTTTTCATGTAGATATAAAATCTTAAGGAAAACATCATGACCAAATAGGACTTAGTCTGAAATTGAAAGTATAATTTGAAATTACAAATCCTACTAAAGGTTAAAAGAGACAAAAAGCCTTTTCCTTTATTTTTTGTATTTTAGTGTCACTTTGATAAATTCAGAAAAGACATTTCATGGAATGCAGAATTCATTTGTGGTTAAAGAAAAATGTTTGCAAACTAGGTATAGAAGTTAACTTTCTTTACCTGACAAAGGCTATATATGAAAATTTTACAAATATTATACCAACTGGTTATATTTTAGAGGCATGTCCACTAAGTCAGGAATAACATAAGGATACCAGTTATAAGCCTGTATTCAGCATAGTACTAAGGGTCTTGACTGGTCTTCTTTGCAATAGCAAAGAAAGGAGGGAGACAGAGACCAAAAGTGAAAGAAAATTGTTCTTGTTTGTAGAAAATGTAATTGTCTACATAAAAAATTCAAGAAGATTCACAGAGAAATTCTTAGAGTTAAAAGGTGTTCAGCGAAGATGCTAGATAAAAAGATCACACAAAATTAATATCTTTCTTAGCAGTCGTCACTAATTAGAAAATATAATAGGAAAAAAGAATTCTATCCACCATAGTAGAAATTATGTGACACTTAGCATTAAATTTATTAAAACAAGTGCAAGACCTCTGGGAAAAAAATTATAAAAGCATTATGGAACAATATAAAGACCTAAATAAATTTAGAGAAATACCATGTTCATTGTTTAGAGTATTCAGTAACATAAAAATGTCAATTTTCTCCATAAAGATTTATGGGCTTACAGCAATTTTAATTTTAAAAATCCTCAAAATGTGTGTGTATTTGTGTGTGATTCTTAATAAGATAATTCTGAAATTCTTGTGAAAGGGACAAGAAGAGTCAAGACAACTTTGAAGAAGAAGGTAGATTTATCTTATTAGATATTTTGATATTTTAAAAGACCGTGATGGTATTGACTCAGGGGACAAATAAATAGATGAATGGAACAGAACAAAATCCCAGGAATGACCTATACACATGAGGAAACTCTCTGTACATCACAAAACAATGGGGGGAAACAGTGGGACTGAGAAAACTGGTTACCCATGTGGGAGAAGGAGAAAACAGACTCCTACTCACCCAGCCATAAAGACTAAAGACCTAAATGTGAAAGCAAGCTTGCAACTCTGAGAAGAAAATATAGGACATATAAACACAATAGAAAGAAATTATAAAACAGGAGAAAGTATTTGCAATGCATACAACCATAAATAGGAGATAGGCTAAGAAGCAGTAATTACACAAGCTGAATTCTTTGATCACAGGGCAATAACACTATTAATAAATAGAAATTAAAACAAAATAACAATTAAAGTATAAGATCATGGCAGTTAGAAGATAACTAAAATAAGAACACACCACATCAAAATTTATGAAATGTTATTAAAGTATCCTGAAAGATGAAATCATGGTCTTCAAGTTTTCATTATCTTTAAGGAAAGGTAAATCCAAGGATTTAATAACAACAACAACAATAAAATCCCTCAAAAGTCAAGAGAAAGAAAAAAATAAAGGCAACAACAAGATTAAATGAGTTAGAATATAGGAAAATTTATAAAATTAATTTGAGGGCTTCTTTAAAAACAATAAGATAGACAAACTTTAGAGAAAGTAAAGAAAGGAAAAACTTGCAAATAATAAAATAGAAATATAAATAAGAGGTTCAACGTCAGATGAGGATATAGTTTAAACATAAGATAACACTTAGCAAAATTGTAAGTTATGAATTTTAACTTAGATGAAATCATCTTCTGTAAATATACATATTGCAAAAATTGGAAATATTAAGCCTAAATACATTAATCACACTGAAGAAACTAAGGGAAGATAAGATGGAGAGAATTCCCTCCTGGGAAAAAATGTCTAGGCCTAGAAAACTGTATAGGGAAAATCTTTCAGATCTTTAGGATTAGGTAATTACTATGCTTCAATAATTATTTAAAAACACTGAAAGACTTGGAATGTGTATCTAATTTACTTCACAAAGATAACCTTGATGTCAAAACCTAAAAAAGACAGCTCAAAAAAAGAAAATAATGAATCTATCTAAATTATGAACATAGAGAACAAATCCAAACACAGATAACAGAGTATCAAGAGAATAACCCCAAAAGGATTTAACCTAGAGTGAAAAGGTTTTATGTCTTAATATTTGAAAAATCCAACAGTATAATATATCGCATCTGCCAGTTTAAAAAGAAAATCCAAATGAGATTCTCAACAGATGCAGAAAAGTTAACTAGTCCTTATTTTTAAATGACCAGAAATTTAAGAACTCCTTAACAATAACAAAATATTTATTTCAAAACCACCTATGAGAATGAAATACTAAGGTAATAGTATTAAAATCAGGAACAAAGCAGGGATACAGTTCATTGCCAATTTTATTTGATTTTTAACTGGAAGGAAGTTCTCACCAATTAAACAGTAAACATCCTAGCAGAAAACTGCTAAATGTACAAAAGAGACACAAAAGCCAGTTAGAAATACTATCCAGTTAGAAGGTATAATTTAAAAAAATCAAACTACAGTAGTAAAAATGAGCAATGATGACATTGAAAACCTCTATTAAATTCCTTGGAATAGTTTTAATGAGAAAGTAAAGGATCTATATAATAAAAACTACAAAATGTTACTGACAAATACAGAAGAGAATTTGGATATTGTTCCATGGCAACAATGTCAGTATTTTTCAAATTAGTTTGTATCTCAATATACTTTCAATAAAAAATTCATAAGATTCTTTTCAGAATTTGATATTATCACTATAATGTTTACTAAAAGAATAACTAGGTATCAATAGCAAAGAAAATGTTGAACATGGAAAGGAATGATGAGAAAATGGCTCTGCCATGTATTAAACAATTTTAGAAAGCAGGTGTAAATAAAATGGTGTGGAAACGACAAAAGAACAAATATATAAATGTACAAATCAGTCGCACAGAATAGATACTCTGAAACTATATTAACCACAAGAGCTTAATCTACAATAAACACAGCATTGCAAGTCAGTAGGGAAAAATTATTATTTAATAAACTATTCTGGGTTAACTATTAAGAAAATATAAATTTAGAGATTCAGATGCCTCAGTGGTTAAGAATCCACCTACAAGGCAGGAGATGTGGCAGAAGCCATGGGTTTGATCCCTGGATCAGGAAGATACCCTAGAGAAGGTAATAGCAACCCACTCCTGTATTCTTGCCTGGGAAATCCCATGGACAGAGGAGCCTGGTGGGCTACAGTCCATGTGGCTTCAAAGAGTAGGGCACGACTTAGCAACTGAGCATATAATAAAAATAACATTAGATGGATAAATAGGTGTAAATATATAAATACAAAACCATTAAAACTAAAAAGACTAGAAATACATTTTAAAAAGGTTTAGTAATTTAAGTCATCAAGGGAATGTAAATTATAACTATAATAAGCCACCACTGCACACCCAACAGAAAATGGCTAAAATGAAAAAGACTGACAACATCAAAAGTTAACAAGAATACGGAGCAACTGAAACTCTGATGCATTGTTGGTGGGAGTATAAAATGATACAACTACTTTGGAAAAAAGTCTGGCAGTTTCTTATAAAACTAAGTCTCTATATATGTCCTCTGACTCAGCAATGCCACCCCTAGGTATTTCCCCCAAAGAAACAAAAGCATATATTCACACCATGTGCTGTGCTTAGTCGCTCAGTCGTGTCCGACTCTTTGTGACCCCATTGACTGTAATCCGCCAGGCTCCTCTGTCCATAGAATTCTCCGGGCAAGATACTAGAGTGGGTTGCCATGCCCTCCTCCAGGGGATCTTCCCAACCCAGGAACTGAACCCAGTTCTCCCGCATCACAGGCAGATTCTTTACCGTCTGAGCTACCAGGGAAGCCCATATTCACACCATGACTCAGCAATTCCACATCTAGGTATTTCCCCAAAGGAAAGGAAAGCATATGCCCATAAAAGTGCATGTACAAGAATATTCATAATGGCCCCAAATTGGAAATAGTTCAGATGTCCATCAGTAGAGGATGGACATGCAAACTGTAATATAGACACATAATGAAATATTACTCTTGACAACCAAAAGAAACTCTTGGAACACACCAACACAGATGAATTTTTTAAATATCATGTTGAGTGAAACAAACGTTACACAAAAGAGTTCATGCTGTATGATTCCATGTATATGAAGTTCTAAACCAGGCAAATCTAACTGACAGAAGAAGCAACACTGTGGTTGCCTTTGGTGTAAAGTGAGAGTAAGGATTTATGGGGGAGGGACACTGGGGAACTTTCTGGGATGATATGCATTTCTTTATATACATATATTAATAGTTTTATTTGGATAAAATTCACATGCCATACAATTCACCCATTTAAGGTGTACAATCCACGGATTAATATATTATGTGAATATATTAAGGATTAACATATATTCATCAATATGTGCAACCACAAGCTTAAAGAGAAATCGTACCCTTTGGATTTTTAAATCTCTGTAGATTTATGCGTTTTCATTTATCAAAACTCAATGAATAATCCACTTGAGATTTGAGAATTTCACTGTAAATATGTATGTAAACTTTATCTTTAAAACTTTTTTATTAGAGGGAAATATGAAATAAATTTCAAAGTTCTATGTGGAAAGGGTCATTCTTCAGAAAAGAAAATATTGATAGATCTGAGCCACTAGGGAAGCCCTGATTACTTTAAACCCCAAAATCTTTGTGTGTCAAAAACATATAACCAACATTAAATGCAAATATCAAGCTAGAGATTAATTATCTTTTTAAAAAAATTAGAAAAGGAGGGTTTTGTCTATATATTTGATATATGTGTAAAACATTCTAAATCATTGCAAATATTAAGCTACCAACAGATAGGAAGGCAAAGACTCCGAACACAAAGTTCATAAATTGTAAATAAAACTTAACAAACATGGAGGAAATTTCCTCTTGTTTACAGAAATTTTAAATTATATCAGGAGCAATATACACATCAAAGGCCCTAGGACTTGTATGCCTTTTGATTTATTTTCCTTTGAGAAATATATTTATTCTCCTTTGAGAAGAGAGATTTAATGTGAACAAGAACAGTTATGCACAAGGATTTAGCTACAAAAATGTTTATTGCAGCATCATTTGTAATACTGACAAATCTGGTGTTAACACAAATGTTTAATACAGAGTGTTAATTAAATAAGTTACAGTACAAGACATTAATATGACTTAGCACTCCTGCACAGCCATGTGAAATGATGTCATAAAATACTTAACTGTGTGGAAATATGTTTACATCTTGAGTTAGAAAAATAGGAAAAAAGGCCAAAACTTCCTTGATCCTGTTAGGCTAACCCATTCCCTTGTATCCATGCTGTGGACACACGGGCATTTGGCTCCTATCAACTTTCCTGTTCCCCATTTCCGTTTGGAAGCTGTTCTGGGAAGAACAAATAGGCTAGCCTCAAAATTGGGGGGAAAAAAGACATATAAAAACATAAAAAGAGAAAGTGTAAAATACTGTTTCGGTTAACCTTTTTTTTTTTTTTTTAAATTTTAAATTGGGAAAAGGTATATAGGCACATGATCAGAAATTGAAACAGTCAAAAAATGCATGATGAAAATAATCCATCCAGACCCAGGAGACTTAATTAGCGTTTCTTATCTTCTTCTAGATATACTTTTTTAGGAAGACATCTACTAAAAGGAACAAACAAAACATAAGAAAGAGAAAAGAAGGAAGGGAGGGAAGGAAAGAAGGGGAAAAGATATAAAGGGAGAATATGGGGGAAAATTAGAATGAGTTTAGTCTATGAGGGGTCTAAACAGCCCAAGTTTATTTTAGAATATATGTTAAACATTTGGACCTCAAATGTTCAGCAACTTGCTACTAACTTTTAACAACACTACTACGTGAACATTTGGAGAAGGAAATGGCAACCCACTCCAGTACTCTTGCCTGGAGCATTCCATGGACAAAGGAGCCTGGTGGGCTACAGTCCATGGGGTCTCAAAGAGTCAGACACGACTGAGCGACTAACACGCACATGAACATTAAATCATTTACAAATATTTATCAAATATATCAAGAACAAAAGTGAAGAGTCTTTTTACTTGAGAAGCCTTAATGTACAGGGACTGTGTCATCCAACCCCGCATTAAGGTTCCCAGCCTGGCAAGCATTAGTGCACCAAACAAAGGAGTAGGAGGTGTGAAATCAAGACTGTCCTGGACACGTGGCTCTGATTGAAACAGCAGTGGGGGTTCAGAACCTTAGAAGCACCTGGCAACCTGGGTTTACCCTGTTGGAGAGCATGCCTAAGGCAGCAAGCACCAAATGACAGCCACTGGGAGCCCACAGGTTTTCTTTCCTGGCATCATCTTCAGATGTTCGGGATAGGACCATATGTCCTGACCCTCTTTTACAACCATTTTTGGATTGATTAGTCATGAATAAAATGGTTTATATTTATTGCTTGAAGTAAGCCTAAGAATATTATTTCCATGGGTGGGGAGAGGAGAAATCAGTTAATGCAGATAGTCCACAAAAAACACAGCTGGGCCTCTCAGTTGAGGGCAAGTTAGGGTTCTTAGTGTGAGTTCTTTGCTGGGGGCCACCCCCTTTTTTTCCATGATGCAAATATAGAATATTCAAAGGTACGGTAGTCAAGGGATGAGATTTGATAGAACTGATTTTTACTGCTTCATCAAAGACATTCTGAAGTGAACAGGAGCATTGCTGTGTATGATTAAGCTTACTGGCCTAAAAATAATTAACAATTTATTTGCAAACAATTTATTTATACGTGAGCTTATAATTAGTTTAAGATGTGTTCTTTTTTACATTAAAAACAAGAACAACTTTTATTGACTGCTCACCATGTGAATGACAATTGGTTAGAAACCCTTAGACATTTTAAAGGATGAGACGAAATGTTTTGGAGAGAAAGCAACATGGGAGCCAGAACAGAAGGAAATAATTTATTGAGGGATGGTGGCAAGGGGGAAAAGGAGACAAGGCCAAGAAGCTGAAGCAGGAATGGAAAGAACAAGAGAACGAGCTATCCTTGAAGCCCTAACAGAATCTGGAAATCTGCTCTTGCCTGTATGAACAGGAAAGCAAACATATTTCCCATTGGGGGCGGGCGGCGGGGGGGAATAGCAGAATTAATTTTTCCTAAAAATTTCTTCTTTTATACCTTCAAGCATGTATCTGAGTGGAACTTGTATTTTCCAAGAGTTTATCCAGTCCAACTACATATCTTTCACCTGCCATCACAATGCCTCAGACTAACTTGGCTCCATTGTTCTTACACCTGCAGTGGTGACCTCAGTTCAAGATTCAGCAAGTGAAGTTAACCCTAACGGTTCTCCTGATGCTCCTCTCACACAGAAACAAAATGACTGCTGTGTTTTGGAGAGCCTTTTCCAAGACAGCTTCAGAGTGGGGCGTTGTACTTCCATCTGATTTTAGTGGGTAGCCCAGGGGATGTTAGCTGTTACTTTTCCTTAGTAGTGCTGATGCCTCAGTAGACGAGTCTATTTGCTGAGCCCCCCAAGCCCTGGGCAGAAGGAACTAAAGGCAGGAAGATCAGGGCAAGAAGACCAAGTAAACAGAAGAGCAGAGCTCTGAAGTTGAAAGCTCTTATTCATTAATTCTGCAAACACTTACTGAGCACTTACTATGGGCAAGTTCCAGGTCAGACAAGCGGGGTTGGGGGGGTGGGGGTTGGTACAGTAGACAGACGCTGATCCTGCCCTCCCAGAGCTCAAGGTTCCTCCTCTCCGGCAGGCAGAACAAGTGTTATTAACTTTCCTATTATGAGACCAGGAAACTGAGGCAGAGGACAGACACAGCTCTGGATCACAACTGGACCTCAGCCTTTCTCTCCAGAGGTCTAAACAGTTGGCTAACAGAACTCAACAGGCTGTCAAACTTTTCTCTTACTAATTACACAAAACTGCTTTAAGAAAGTATTCACTTCACCATGGGCTTCTGCTCTGCATCTTTAATATTCAGGAAATGATTTGTGCCCCTATTCCTTTCTTAGAAGAACTAGCCTATTTTTCACACAACTTTAGAATTGTTATCATTATTAATGCTGATAATAAATCAGCTTTAAGAAAAAATTTGCTGAAATCTTTAAATCCATCTTTCCCTAGAGTTGGTCATATGAAAACTAAGACTGTGAAAAAGCTTAAAAAATTTTTTTAATACAAAATGATCAGGCATCCAGGTATTCGGCTAAAAAATGCTCCATCTGGACCCTTCTTCTGGGAACTCTGCATTCACCTGCCTTTCAAGAAATCTGAATCCTTTCCAAGGAAGAGGAACCCAGAAAGAAAGGTTCTTTTTCCTGAGAGCATTTTCCTTATTCCTTTACTCCTTTCAGCTGTTAGCAGCAGCTGGTGCCCTCAGTGTGCTGAAGTGCTGCCTTGTAAACATTCTCTCTAATACCGCGCATTACTCATAGTTTGAAAATCACTTTGACTCCTGAAACATAATTATGTTAATGTCAGATGAGTCAGCAGGGGGACCACACGCTGTTCCTATGGCAGTCACGCCTCCCGCCAGCCTCTCAGCTCCTGAGGCTTGCAGGGCGGGGGAGCAGAATTTAAAAAGAGAGAAACCCCCTTTTGGGGAGGAGAGAAGAGAAATGAATGCTTATGGCTCAAAGAACGGCTTCAAAGAGTGGCTGATTTCATTTTAGCTGCAACATGAAAGGGAGAGTCAGAATAAAATCGCTAACCCTAGGTTAATCCGTTTACGTGAAGAATAAACAAGAATTTGGCGAGTTTCCTCTAGACATCTGTGATTTTCCCTCCGGGATGGGTTGAGACAGGTCACTCTGGTGAATACACAGTCGTGATGGTATTTCCAGGGCTCCCCTGGGACCTGTTTTCACACCCGTTGGAGGTGATGCTGGGCAGCCCAGGAGGAGCACGGAGGACCATCATCCCGGGACAGCCAGAGGAAATCGGCGGTGGGGGCTCATTCGCACGGGGACCCCGGACGGTGCCCGGCTCCCCTGGGCCTTTTAGCTCTGGCGCTGTGCCCACTGGGCAAGCGTGACCCCCCTCGGCCTAGAGTTTGCAGCCACTCTCTTGTGCTGTGCTCAGCATCACTTACAAGCTCTGGATTGTTTCCCGTCCCCTAGCTGCTGGGAAATGAAGAGGAACCAAGTAGCACCGGGTTGGAGGTTTTTCGGGGTCTTGGTAACCACACTGCCACCGCCCCCTGCGGTGGACCCCTGGCTGGTCACAGACCAGCCGGCCAGCAACCTCAGCGTCCCCTCTCAGCCTGCCTTCCCGAACTCAGGAGATCATTTAAATACATGGTTATGGTGCCTCCTTCCCAAGAAGGCTTCCAGGTTCCTTATCTCACCCGTGTCTCATGATAATGCCTATTTTATAAGTGGGGAAACAGAGGTCAGGGAAGGGGTGTCCTTGTGCAAGGTCACACAGTGAGGGACAGAGTTACACACTCAAGACCATGGGGCCCTTTCTGCTCTGCCAACAGAGAGCCAGGAGTCCATACCTAGAGGACTGGACAATGCCAGTTGGGGTTAAAGGACCCCAAGAGTATATATATTTTTACAGCCAAGTAAGATTCTTAGTTGGCTGTAATCTACAGCAAGGCAGTGACCTGCCCAAGGTCACAGGCTCAGAAAATGACAGGATAAGCTGCCAGACAGGGTTTTCTGACCCCTGATCCAGGGCTTTTTCCCTCTGGCCTCATTATTTCTTCACTCTGGACTTACCCCAGGTTAGACCTGGGAAGAGTCTGTTTTCCACAGTTAATCTAGGTACCTACATTGCTGATTAAAAAAAAAAGCATTCTATTCCCAAAGCACAAGGCCCCACAGGAGGCAGAGATGTCAAGGAGGAAAATTCACTGGAAGGAAAGGGTTAACCACATCCAGTGGCTTCCCAGGATGGTATGACTGATCAATACCCCAGAGTAACTAAGGCAATGATTGGTGGTACCCTCAAACCGTGGCTTCACCCAGGCTCATTTCAAAGGCATTTCAACATTGCCTTCATTTGACCCCACTGTAGTTATGTAACCTATGAGGGGTAAAATGCCCAATCCAACCTAGGGATTCCTCAGCACCCTCACTCTAGGCCTTCTGATCACCTACCCTTGGACCACTCCTTTGGGTGACGTAGAGGTATCACAGGGCTGGTGCATGGAACTCACTTTTCCACTCCTCTCCAGGGTGAGGCTGACCTTGGCCATGCTGGGTATGTCCCCCTAGCTAGAGGTTTCCTGACCAAGCACCTTTCTGCTATGGCATTTCCCCTGCTTGGCCCCAAAGACAAAGAAAAGTCAAGACTCACATTTTGAGGTGGGTGCCGAAAATCCTTAGGGAGCTGTGGAACACCCTGTTTAGAGGAGGATTTCTCCTCGACATGTCTCCCCTTCTGGTGCCATCCAATTTATCCTTGAGGCATGGTTGGTAGAGAAGAGCTGACTCCGCCCCCTGCCCCCCAAAGCAACCAACAGCTGTTACTATATTGAGTGGCAATATGATGTCGTATCATAGGTGACTAACTCATCGAGCCTTCTCTGCGAGCCATCAGCTAAATATGACAGACTTCCATCATCCTGACCTTTTCACAGGAGAAAGCTGAGTGAGGGGCTTGAGGCTGCCTCTCGGGGCTCAAGTCCATGCCTGGCACTCTGTGGTCAGCATCTGTGACCGAGCATGTGAGCACACACATGTCCAGTCCCATACACAGGTGCACTTCCTGGGAGAAGGTCACTTTCACCCCAGATGACTTTCCTCCACTGGCCTGACTTTGAAATTAGTAGCCATCAGGATGTTTAATAATCAGAGTCATTAAATGAGGAATTGGGGAGGGGTTTGTATATATTTACTTGTATAATCTAAGTACTGTTAGACATTTTACATATGGTTTTTTAATCTTCCAAATGCTCTGAGGAAGACAACACAATCCTGTGGAGTTAGAGAAACTGAGGTCAGAGGGGTTAAGGACTTTCCCAAAGTTGCAGAGCTGATCGTGGTGGGGCTCAGACGCCAGTCCAAGTCTCTGTGTCCCCAGGATGGACTGAACTCTACATACAGAAGAGTGTCATCACCTCACCTGAATTTTTTAAAAAGAGACTTTATTTTGTAGAGCAGTTATAGATTTACAGTAAAACTGAGCAGAAAGTACAGTTGTTCCCATGTGCCCCTTACCCACCCTCACCTACACTCTCAACTTAGATGTACCAGAATGGTATATTTGTTACAAAGATGAACCTACACTGACATATCATAATCCCTAAAGTCCAGTTTACATGGCAGTTCACTCCTGAGGATGCACATTCTGTGGGTTTGGACAAATGCATGATGAATGTATACGTCACTGAATATCATAGAATAGGTTCACTGTCCTAAAAACCCTCTGTGCTTCCTCCCTCCCTTCTCTTTGCAAGCACTCACATTTTTACTGTCTTCATAGCTTTGTCTTTTCCAGAATGTCATATGATTAGAATCACACAGTATGTAGCCTTTGCAGGTTGGCTCGTTTGACTTAGTGATATGCATTTACTGTTCCTCTGTGTCTTTTCATGGCTCTCTTTATTTTTGGTGCTGAATAATATTCCATTGTCTGGAAGCACTACCATTTATCTGTCCATTCACCTGCCGAATCACCTAGCTTTTAAAATTTCATTCTATGTGTGCGTGCTTAGTTGCTCAGACTCTTTGCAACCCTTTGGACTATAGCCCGCCAGGCTCCTCTGTCCGTAGGATTCTCCGGGCAAGAATACTGCAGTGGCTTGCCATTTCCTTCTCCACGGGATCATCCCGACCTAAAAATCAAACTCGAGTCTCCTGAGTCTCCTGCACTGCAGGCGGATTCTTTACCCACTGAACCATTCATTCTATCGTGGTTCACATTAAAAACAGAGATAGCCACAGGAACTGGTCTTTCTCTCCTGGACGGCATACCTACCTCCTCACTACTGGCACCCACATGGCACCTGTCAGGGGGTGCCGCTTTGGTCTCTCTTGCTATGCATCATTTCGCAGCCTGGGAACCAGCTATTCCTCCAGAACAAGCACTAAGGCAATCTGAGGAGAGCTCATACATGCACATGGCCAAACCATCTCACATTCCCTTCTTCCTTCAGCCCAATGTTTACCCTCCAGCCTCCAACAAAATCATTCCTAACATGTCTCACAAATTACCACACGGGTTTTCTTTTCATTTTTTAATTCCAACCACCCAAAAGTATTTACTGAGCACCTCCTATATGTCGGTCTTAGATGGAAAGTCTCTAGAGGACACTGAACGTGTTTATGTAAATTTGCATGCACTCACATCTATCACGGCGCCCCGCTCCATGAATAAAGACTTTTTGCTGGGGTGTGTTTGTGTGTGTGAGTGTGGAGACAAAAAACAAAGGCAAACACAGTGACTAAAAATAAGCCTGTGAAACCATCTGAATTAGCATCATCCAATTATATTTATTACATTTAACATTATAATAAAAGATTATTGGTATGATTACAATAAAAGCCTTTATATAGCACCTTCTGTGTTTTGGTGTGTTTTTTGTTGTTGTTGTTTAATTTCTAAGTCATGTCCAACTCATTTGTGACCCCAATGGACTATAGCTCACCAGGTTCCTCTGTCCATGAGATTTCCCAGGCAAGAATACTGGGGTGGGTTGCCATTTCCTTCTCCAAAGGGATTCTTTACCATTGAACCACCAGGGAAGCCCTTTAGTGCTTTTACATAGATGGTAAACCTCCTTGTTGCCTGAACATGCTGTACAAGCTGAAATAAAAATAGATTAAAGAAAGTTTCAAATAAATTCCTGGAGGGCAGATCTATAACACGTTATTAAAGTGGAGTTAGGAATAACCAGGGTGCATTCTTAACCAATGAGGATGACAGCACGAAGGGCAAGTGCCATAATCCCGCCCAACCATCTTAGTGGCTCCAATGGAGGCTGGTGCTCAAGCGAGACAGAGCTCAGGGTTAACCCTGCAGCCACTGCTAAGCGGTCATCGAGAACCTGGGTGTACCCAGAGACCCCTGGGCTTCCGCTATGCCAGGAGCCTGCCAATGGCTCGCTACCAACCCACACTTCTGTCAGGCAAGTAGCTGTGTGTGCCATTCTCCGTTTCGCCCCCACACAAAAGAAGGGCTTTGCTTTGTATCATCCCGTGAGTCACCAGCACAGTTGGGAACAGCCCCAGGATCCCTGCTCCTTTCTTTGCTGGGGCTGTCTTCTGGAGATCACAGTCCTTCCAGGTTAGTGGCCAATTACACTGATGGTTCTTAACAACATTTAATGGGGTTTTGGGGGATAGGAAAATGACGGGAAGTAAAGGCTGGGAGATAAAATAATCAAAACCTGAAATGACACACAACATCTTGATTACCGAAGGTTTAAAAACGGCAGTCCAACTCACTGTTGTTCTCATTCCACTGGGAAATGCGCCTAAGTTGGCTCAGATGGTAAAGAATCTGCCTGCAGTGCGGGAGACACAGGTGTGATCCCTGGGTCGGGAAGGTCCCCGTGCACATTTACGTTCACTGTTTCACCTGAGACTCCTAACAGAGGCGTGAACCGTGAAAGGCACAGTGAGCTGCTAATCAAGTGACTAGGACTCTCTACATAACAGGCCACGTGGCCCCGGGCAGGTCACTTCACCCGGACCTCAGTTCCCTGGTTGTAAAACAGGGGCTGGCCTGGTTGGCCTGAAGGTCCCCTACTGCTCTAAGCTTCCATGTCTGCGTGTCCAGCCCCAGTACAGAGGGAGAGCTGCTGGCCACAGCTGAGGCCGCCTGTGGTTTTCTCCATCTTCTCCCGAGGCTTCCATGGGAGACACACAGGGTGTTCGGTCAGAAGCTCCAGAAAACCCGGAGAACAGGAAGAGCAGTGGGCAGTGACTTCATCAGCCTGATGGAGGGGCCAAGAGCAGGGCACACAAAGAAGAGAGCTGGGTGGTGGCTGGAGACTGGGTATGAGGGGAGAGGGGTCAGTTCTGAATGTCTCTAGGCGGTGAGCGGGGGGAGGAAGGTAGCCCTGATAGACCTGGCAGGTATGACCTGAGGATGCGCTTGTGACGCTCAGCCAAAGACCAGTAACGGCTGTCAGAGGACACCAGTGACAGCCACTCATGGCCCACCTCCACTTCCAGGACACAGGCAGCAGCGTCTTGCTCAAAACTGTAAGAAGCTGTTGTCTCATTTCGTCTTGGCATGACGATGCTGTTTCAATAGAAACCGCTGCTTTACAGAGAGAGGAGATTATGATGCAGGAGAAACAAGGTTATTTCTTCAGCATGGGGCAGAACTGGACACTGGCATGCCAGACCAGGACGCATTAAGCGGGATGCCCTCTCTAGTTTCCAGACAGAAAACAGAGCCAAGGGTAGGCGTGGCAGGGCTGGGACTAGGGTGTGGTGAGTGAGGTGCCTGGAGTGCAAACCTCAAGGAGGTGCCCGCTCTCCGGAGCCGGCAAGTACAGGAAGGACACCCGAGAGGAAGCGCCTCTTCACTCACCTTACTCTCATCCAGACCAGGCCCTGAGGTCTCACTCTCCTGTATCCGCAGGCTGAGGTTACTTGTGGGTGACGTGTTCAGAGGCACTGGAATTGAGGTAAAGGGGAAAAACTACTCTCCAGGGCTCGATACACCCAGAATAAAACACAGTATCACAGCCCACCTTCATCACCAAAAACACTGACTTGGAGTCCAACTGACGTGGGAGTGACTTTCAGGTTGCGGTTCCTTAAACTGTGTAACCTAGGGAAACATGCTTAATCCTGCGGTGCCCGGATTCCCTTCCTCATCCGTAAAATGGGGACAATAACAACCATCTCAGAGAGAAGAGAGAATTAAAAAGAGCGGAGGAAGTGTAAGAAACAAACCTGCCACACGGTAAACCTCAGTGGATTGTTAGTCCCCAGTGAGACTGTGATTGTGCTCAATGGCGAAGCACGGGCCGGGGTTCCTGCCTCCGGGAACGTCCACAGGCAACATTAGCCTAAAAGGAGGGGTGGATACCAGTTCACAAAGTTCACATCCAGAGAGTTTCTTGTTCCAGGTCACACACCTAACAAGAGAATTTGGACAAAGTCAAAAAATACTGATAAAAGGGCCAAGGTGGCCCAAGTTGATGAATTATATACAGACATTCAAACCACAGCCTTTCTCTGTCAGCAGAGGTGTAAGTGAAGGAGTAGGCAGTCAAGGGCCATGGAAAACTTCCTGACTTTTGGGTCAAGAGCTGATTCTGGTTAAACAAGGAGGGCTTCCAGGAGGAGGTTCTGGGGCTTCTGGGCGCCTCCAATGAAGCTCAGTTGCTTTCCGTTTTTTCATTCCTACCTCAGCAATCACCTTCTCTCAGTACAAAGGGATATAAAACTGGCTCCGACTCTACGGGTGGGTGAGCGGGGTCCTCGCCCCACATCTTTCACGATCCAAGGCCTGGTCCCTTTAAGGCATCGAAACTCAGTGAACATTCTAGGCTGGCCCCGCGGCCTTCCCGAGGCGCGCTGACGTCACCCTTCGGGGAAGCGGCTGACGTCAGCGCGTCCTCTGCGGGTGGGGGCGGGGCCGTGAGTCACTCGGGCCGTGCCCCTGGCCCCCGTGAGCGGGGTGCACGTGAGCGCGCCCCGCGCTCGCCTAATTTTAGCTCCGGCAGCCCCCGGGGGGTCGGTCGAGGTAAAGGCCGGCAGAGGGGACGCGGGGGGCTGGGGGCGCGGTTCTGCCAGTCCCTTGCTGCCCCGCCGTCGGTTCTCCTGGAGGACGGATCCCGGCCCGAGCTACTGGAGTGCGGGCGATTGCAAGCCCCGTCCTGAGCTTGGCGTAGGCGCTCAATAAACAGAATCGGGGTTCCCTCCTGGATGCGACGCGAGGCTTCCCAGAGAGGGCCAAGGTTCTGGAAAGTTCCCTGGGGGCTGAAGTCAGAGCGTAGCAGGGCTCGGGCGTCAGGGCTCGGGCGTCAGCCCTCGGTGACCTCCCCGGGCGATCGCCTGGCCTCCCTGAGTGGACCCCGGGATTGGCCGGTGCGGCCCACAGCTAGGGGCTGTGGGGGTGGTGGGCGGGGAGGGAAGGCGGCCGGGACCCTCGATGAGCAGCCACGCCCGAGTCGGTGACAGCGGTAGGGACGACGCCCTCAGTGGTGTGGTGGCCGTCCAGGGGTCGGGCTAAGTACAGAGGCCTCAAGTTGAGAAGGCAGCGGAGAAGCTCAAAAACCCAGACGCTCCATCCCCAGCCCCGGGAGTTACCAGGTGATCTTGCAGGAGTCAGATGAAAGCTTCATTTTAAAGAAAGCAGTGCCCGGCACCTTGTGAAATCGATACTCTCCTGTTCTCTGGGAGGTGGGGGACCGATGCGATGGACATGAGTTTGAGTAGGCTCTAGCAGTTGGTGATGGATGGAGAAGCCTGGCGTGCTGCAGTCCATTTGGTCGCAGAGTCGGACATGACTGAGCGTCTGAACTGAACTGGGGGGTAGTTCTGGAAAGAGGCTCTGTGATCATAAAGTGAAGAGCAATTTTGACTTTACCGAGTGGTCTGCTGTTCCTCGGTGGACCTGCATTCTTGTTGGCGTGGCATCCTCAGATTTCACAGGGATTGTCTCTTGTTCGATCGGGAAGTCGTGTCTGACTCTTTGAGACCCCGTGGAGTGCAGCAGGCCAGGCTTTCCTGCATCATTCACCATCTCCCGGAGTTTGTAGGCAGCTTGTAAAACATATTGAAGGTTCCTTTGACCTTAAAGGTGAAGGGTGTTAGATGTTACAAAATAATATTAAATAGAATGATAAACGGAATGTCAAATGGTGGTAGGGTAACTGTTTCTAATTGTTGGACCATTCAAATTTACATTTCAAGTTGTTGAAGGCTGTAACCTTAAAAAAAAAACAACTTTACGTATGTCCTTTTCTTAGAAAGAAATGGTGGAAAGTTAGTTGTGGAATAAAGGTAGCCTTGAGGATTGTGACATGAATGAATGACAGATCTGTAAATCAAATACATAATTTTCATTTTCCCCCCCAAGAAATACCACATTGCCTTTGGTAAATTGGAGATTTTTTTCAGATATAAATGTGGAAACTGCAAGAGTGTTTATTCCCCATTCAGTATCCATCTTAACAGTTTAGAAAGGACTAGCAGTTTAGAGTCTTCAAAACTGAATACATCCAGAGGTATGCATAGTGTTTTATATTGTTCTTCTAGCAACAGAAGGCTCTTTGTCCTAAGTTTGGATGGTTGCTACCACATATTCCTCAATGGTGCCTATTTGGGACTTGACTTGAGCAGGTGTCAGTGTTGATGAATCATGGTCTCAGACTGAGCTAATTTCCCTTTGTGTAAGGTTATTGTTGTGTGTGTATATAATATATAAGAACCTGAACGTCAAGTTTTTCACGTTCAGAAGTTAAGGTTTTTAGTCCGGAAACTGAGTTCTTGCTTTAAGAATACTTCACCTTGAAATGGGCCATGTGCATCCTGAAGACAGCCTGTGAGTGTTTCTGTGAGGTCTTCCCTGCCCCCACGTTGTCCCTGCTTTCTTTGAGTCATCTGTTCTTCAGTTGTTCCCTGTGCCCTGATTGTTCACTTACTGGTTCGTTTTTCCCTCTAGACTAAACTCTTGGGCCCATGAACTAGTGTCTGTCTGTGTATCTCTGGCATCTAGAATAGGGCTGGGATGTAGTAAGAGCTACTTTGGTGCTGTTTTGTTTCATTGAATAAAGGTGAGTGTTCCAAATCAAATCACACGTGTTGGGAAGGGAGGTTTGGTTTGGTTTGGTTTTAGCTGAGAGGATGGACCTGTATTGCTGTTGTAGGGCAATCAGTTCCTTTCTTTTCCAGGTCTGCTGTAACCTGTCCCCTAGTACCACCACCACCACCCACGAGCAAGAAGCCAGGGAAAATAAAACCAACAACCAGACTCTACATTATTTTGGGATCTCAATAGTATGCTGTACTTTTAGAGTCAAGATGATAGAACCTTGGCTCTCCTGGCCAGAACTAATCCACACACTGGCATTAGTCAGGTTCTTTTCACAGAGGAGTTTGCCAGTCTTTACTCTTAATAAAATGGAAATTTTAGGACCTCTGCTGTGACTGTGCACAGTTAAGACTGGTTGGTGAATGGAATGTTTACATTTGAAATAGAATGGGTTTCTGCACAGTGATGCTTAATGCTTACCCTGAGAAAGGATTTAAGAATATAAAATGAAGATAATGTACTTATTCTCTTCCTTAAACTGGTCAAAGGGAGGGGATTTTTACAGTAAAGTTTTACTAGCCAAAACTCTTAGCAAACTGGAATTGATGTCAGACACTGAATTTTACAGAAGACTGACAGCAAAATAAGTAGCTATTGGAGATTTTGTTTTGAAAATACATACACAGTACATAACAGTGATTACTAATATTTTCTGTAATAACTCAGTACCTCTGCAACATTCAAAATCAGATGGTCCACATTTTTACACCCACTATGTTTAAGTCAAGAAAGGGTGATG
Organism: Bos indicus; assembly: GCF_029378745.1. Lineage (NCBI taxonomy): Eukaryota > Metazoa > Chordata > Mammalia > Artiodactyla > Bovidae > Bos > Bos indicus. Next base: position 71,787,847 of record NC_091775.1, read on the forward strand.
TATATTTGGAAGATTTTCTAACAAGATTTTAATTCGGTTTTAGAAAGTGGTTCAGCTGAATTCTGCCATACAAAGAGTTACATGAGAGGGATGGAACAGAAAAGTAGCTTTTTGTTGAAAACAGAAGAGAAGAAGGGACTCTTTGGTGGTGACTAGGTAAAATTTTTACAATTCCTACTCACTTTCCTACCATCCTTCTCACCTTCTCATCTTCAGGCCCTGTTTTACTTGTATTTTTTTCCTCAAAAGAGAGTCTTCTGTAATAGTAATAAAAATAAAATGGACAACAACTTCCAGTTACTGAGCGCTGTGTGTCAGACACTGTGCTCAATGCTTCATGAAGTTATTTCAGCTAATCTTTGTTACAATCCTATGCTTCAGGGATGTTTAATTATTTCCATTTTATAGGCTCAGGAAGGTTAAAGGGCTTGCTTAAGGTCATATAGCTATTAAGAAACAGCTGTGGTTTGAACCGAGGTTGTGTTAGGGTTCTCTGAAGAAACAGAACCAACAGGATATGTGCGTGTATGTATGTAATATATGTTGTTGGTCAACTGATAAGTCGTGTTCAACTCTGCAACCCTATGGACTGCAGCATGCCAGGCTTCCCTGTCCTCCACTGTCTCCTGGACTTTGCTTATGTTTGTGTCCATTGATTTAGATGCTATCTAACCATCTCATCCTCTGCCATTCCCTTCTCCTGCTTTCAATCTTTCCCAGCATCAGGGTTTTTTCAATGAGTCAGCTCTTCGCATTAGGTGGCTGATTGGAGCTTCCGCATCAGTCCTTCCAATGAATATTCAGGGTTGATTTCCTTTAAGATTGACTGATTTGAGCTCCTTGCAGTCCAAGGGACTCTCAAGAGTCTTCTCCAAACATACATGTGTAATATATGTGCATGTGCAGAGTCACTTCAGTTATGTTCGACTCTTTGTGACCCTTTGGACTGTAGCCCGCCAGGGTCCTCTGTCCATGGGATTCTCCAGGCAAGAATCCTGGAGCGGGTTGCCGTGCCCTCCTCCAGAGGATCTTCCCTACCCAGGGATCAAACCTGTGCCTCTTTCTGTCTCCTGCATTGGCAGATGGGTTCTTTAGCGCCACCTGGGAAGCCCAGGTAATATATATATAACATATACATATATTGAGAGATTTAGTATAAGGATATAAGGAATTGGCCCATGGCAAGTCCCCAAATCTGCAGGGTGAGTTGGCAATCTGGAGACCCAAGAAAGCCAAAAGTATCATTCCATTCTGGGTCCGAAAGGCAGGAAAGCTGATGTTCCAGTCTGAAGGCCATGAGGCAGGAGAATTCCCTTTTACTCTGAGGCGAGGCAGCCTTTTTCTTCAGGCCTTCAACTGACTGAGGGCCATCTATATCACAGGCCATCTGCTTCACTCGTCTACCAATTTAAGGGTCAGTCTCTCCCAAACCCCACTCAAGAAACACCCGGGATAATATTTGATCAAATAGCTGGTTAATAAATTGTCATTCAGATCCATCTGATTTCCGAAGCCCTTGCCTTTTATGTTCTTTCACAATGTCGCCCTCCCACTCTAGGTTTCACAAAGTTGCTTTAACCCTGAGTCTTTCCCCCCTCACCTGGAATACCTGTCACAATTCCTGCCCCTCTTTGCTAGATAAACACACCTAATTAGTTCAGGTGTTTGAATATCAGTCACCAACTCAACCCTTTTCTGAAGAGCACATGCAACTCAACCATTTGCTTCCTTAGAATAACTTCCCAGCCTTCAAATTATGCTCCAAGCTTTCTGATTCTCTCTGCATGTAACCTTTGAACTAACTCCCACCACACTAGCAAGTCTTATCTGACTCCGGGTTCATCCTCTTCCTTGGCGTCTTTGAAGACCCCAAGCCCTGGTGGTAGAGCCCAGCGAGCCCTTGAGCTGCTTCCCTTCTCTCAACCACCTCCTTCGGACCAAACTTTCTTACCGTTTACTCTTGACTAGCATCACTGTTTTCGGAGAAGGCAATGGCACCCCACTCCAGTACTCTTGCCTGGAAAATCCCATGGATCGAGGAGCCTGGTAGGCTGCAGTCCATGGGGTAGCGAAGAGTCAGACACGACTAAGCGACTTCACTTTCACTTTTCACTTTCATACATTGGAGAAGGAAATGGCAACCCACTCCAGTGTTCTTGCCTGGAGAATCCCAGGGACGGGGGAGCCTGGTGGGCTGCTGTCTATGGGGTCACACAGAGTCAGACACGACTGAAGTGACTTAGCAGCAGCAGCAGCATCACTGTTACTGTCATTCTGGTTCTCTAACCTCTCTACCCCTTCCCCCAAAACAAGGCACTGTCACTGCAGGGGTTTCACTTGGTCGAGTTCAGTCTTGTGAACCCACAGCCCACAAGTTGATTATTTAAAAGTATTTCCATCATCTGTTATATGTACTTTTAATAAATACTGTTTATAACATTTGTTCGTTATCATACTGAAAAGAATAAAAACATTAATTTTTGCCTGATTGGCACTATTCTGCTGCATCCTAGGACACTTTATGCAGTTTTCATGGATATCATTATGCTAGTTCTCCATCATTTTTTCATGAACAGTCTTAGAACACCTGTGTTTGGTTTTTTTTTTTTTTTTCGTTTTGCATCAGCTTTATTCAAATATAATTCACATACCTTTCAACTTATCCACTTTTTAAGGGTAGGAGTTAATAGTACATTCATAGAGTTGAGCAACAGTCACCAGGATTCATTAATTTTAGTACATTTCTATCACTGTCTCAAAAAATCTTGTACCCATTCCCTCTAAACCTTCCAGCTGTGGGCAGCTGCTTTCTAAAGTGGCTGTACTAGCTTATAATCCCACCAGAAGTCTATGAGGTTCTAATTTCTCCATGTCCTTACCAACACTTGCTAGTCAGAGCATTTGTTTTTAGCAAGTTAACTGTCCTTTAATATACAAAGCATGGTCATTCCTAAAAAGTAGTACTTTCTTAGAGATATTTATGCTGTTTTTCATTGTTATTCAAGATAAAAACATTAGAAAACATTTTTAATGGAAGAAATCAGATTTTTATTGATATTCAAGAGTTATGGTCAAGCCTGACAAATTTTTAAAAACTGAAAAATTTAAGATAGATTTTGGAAGATGAGCTTCTTTGAGAGAGGACACTTGTTAACAGATAGTTGTCGTGTATTTTCACTTAAGGGATATTTCATTCTTCCAAAAGTTAATTGACAAAGCACAATACACTTAAAGGGTATTTTTATCAAAGCCACAAATAAAAATATTGATACATCCTTCTGCCATATTAGAAAAAAATCAAGTATGTGTTTTTTGATTGACAAATGACGTCTGCCACAAGTATATTACTTTAATCAAAGTAAGAGAATTCCTACAGTCTACTCTAGGGTTTCCAGAGCTTGGAATTACATTACTCCATTGGAGAAGGAAATGGCAATCCACTCCAGCACTCTTGCCTGGAAAATCCCATGGACGGAGGAGCCTGATAGGCTACAGTCCATGGGGTCGCAAAGAGTCGGACACAACTGAGCGACTTCACTTTCACTTTCACTTTCCTAATTTAAATTGACTTGGTGGTCTTTGGTCTGTCTGGGAGAATAAAAACAGAGGGTATTAAAGTAGGAATCATGCTACTGCTGCTAAGTCACTTCAGTCGTGTCCGACTCTGTGCGACCGATAGACGGCAACCCACCAGGCTCCCCCATCCCCGGGAGTCTCCAGGCAAGAACACTGGAGTGGGTTGCCATTTCCTTCTCCAATGCATGAAAGTGAAAAGTGAAAGTGAAGTCGCTTAGTAGTGTCTGACTCTTAGTGACCCCATGGACTGCAGCCTACCAGGCTCCTCCATCCATGGGATTTTCCAGGCAAGAGTACTGGAGTGGGTTGCCATTGCCTTCTCCGAAAGTAGGAATCATAAAACTCTGAGAAGTCTGATGTGCAATTTTGTACTATTTCACAAGCAAATTCCAGTGGCGAGGGAGTGACTTTGGTCTCTAAATTCTGAGGCTGGGTTTTTTGTAAATGGTTTCTTGGATATATTTGTTCCTACTGAAGCCTTACTAAAGAAGAAACATCACTTATTTACCCATTCTTGTGGGTTTTTTAAAAATATGTGTTTAGTTAGTTGAGCTAAGTCTTAGTTACGGCGCACAGGCTCTTCAGTCTTCACTGCAGCACGCAGGATCTTCAGGTGCAGCGTGTGGGCTCAAGTTCCCTGACCAGGGATTGAACCCCGGTCCCCTGCCTTGGGAGCACAGTCTTAGCCACTGGACCATCAGGGAAGTCCCTCCTCTGTTCTTAATAGTGTTTTGTTTTTGTGTTTTTCTTTTTAACCCAGTTTTGTTTGGAAATAGTCATTTCTTTGCTTTTCTTGGAAGCTGAGCTACCATTATGTTTTAGAATGGAATTAAATCTATCAGTGAATGAAGCTAGCTGATAATTCTTTGTCCTTAACTATTTTATGAGGGGTTTTCAGGATACTATGTAAGCAGAATTTATGGTAGTATTCTAGAAGTTTAAATCATTGAAATTTTTAACAGACTTAGATTGTTATTTTCTGAGATTTTTAAAATAGCATTGCTTTAACTACATTATGGTTATAATAAATGTTTTGCAATCCAAATCCTTATATTTTTAAAATATAATATTTTAATATCCCATTTAAAAATACTGGCATATTTATTGAATTATATTGGATTATTAGCATTATAAATAAATACCAAAAAGTTACTAGCCCTCCTTCACTTATAAAATTGATTTTGTACCTATATTGTAAATTGTACTTTAAATTTTATTTTATTCTAGCCAGCTAGTTAAGAGTTCAACCTTTTAAGAAAAAAATCAGATGTACTGAGGTAATTTACATGCAGTAAAATTTATCCTTTTAGGTATAAAATTATAAGAATTTTGTAAAACACAGTCATTTAATCATTCCCACAATAAAGGCATGACATTTCCACTACTCTAGAAAGCTCATTTGTGCCTCTTTGTAGTCAATCATTTCCCTGAAAGTAGAATTTTATATTAAATTAATGAAACAAGACTTAAAAAAAACATACCTGGTACACTGGTTTGGGGGCCATTATTATTGTAACTGTAATAACTTTAGTGGGAAGGAAGATGTAATTGGAATAAACCAAATTTTGAATATATTACTCTAAAGTGATTGGCTAGAAGTGTTCCAAACAAAACATAAAGCCAAAGATTGATTTTGTTGTGTTTTATTCGTCTCCCTGATGTGTGCTTACTTTCTTCACCCTGTGTCCATCTCCCCAAATGTCTCAATATGCCGCAGTCCTCAAGACATTTTCTCTTGCTAGCTTGTGTTTCAGTCTATTCAGTGAATATTAGAAGTGGAATATTATTTCTGCTCTCCTGAAATAAACAACTTATTGGCAAGGACCATGTCATCTTCATTTGTTTATTCCCATCTCTTCCATAGAAAAGAAGCTGGAATATTTGTTAAATGGTGAATGAAATTTTCCTTTAACTTGGATGATTTCAAGCTGAGCAGAGAGTGATCTGAGAATGACTTGGATTTTTTCAAGTAAATATAGAAAATATTGTTAATACAAGGTTAAAATGTAAAACTCAGCTGAAAACATAGGTGATAGAGTTGGATCTAAATTTGAATAAAATGCCTTTATTATTTAACTGTAGAACTTCAGGCAAATTCATTTCTCATAGTATCAGTTTTTCTGTCTACAAAAATCACAATAAAAAATGAAACAAAATACATGTCTCATTAGAACTCTATGAGGAGGAACTTGAGATTAAAACCCTTAGCACAGTGTCTCACTCATAGCCCAACTCTTTAAAAAAGTTTTTTATGTAAATCAACTATAGTTGATTTACAAAATTGTGTCAGTTTCAGGTGTACAATCGGAGAAGGAAATGGCAACCCACTCCAATGTTCTTGCCTTGAGAATCCCAGGGACGGGGGAGCCTGGTGGGCTGCCGTCTATGGGGTCGCACAGAGTCGGACACGACTGAAGCGACTTAGCAGCAGCAGCAGGTGTACATTGAGGGATTCAGTGCGCTCTCTCTCTCTCTCTCTCTCTATCTATATATATATATATGTATAAATATAGCTTTCATATATATATATGTATGAAAAACTGAAAGACACGCAATCGTGTCTATTTGCAACCGCATAGTCTGTAGCCTGCCAGGCTCCTCTGTCCATGGAATTCCCCAGGCAAGAACCCTAGAGTGGGTAGCTATTCCCTTCTTCAGGGTATCTTTCTGACCTAGGGATCAAACCTGGGTTTCCTGCATTGCCGGTAGATTCTTTACCATCTGAGCCACCAGGGAAGCCAATATATATATACTTTTCAGATTCTTTTTCAAATTCTTTTCCATTATAGGTTATTACAAGATATTGAATGCAGTTCCCTCTGCTATACAGTAGGTCTTTGTTGATTATCTATTTTATATGTGGTAGTATCTGTTAGTCCCAAACTCCTCTAAATTATCCCTCACCCACCTTTCTCTGTGTAACCATGTTTGTTTTCTATGTGAGTCTATTTCTGTTTTTAAAGAAGTTCATTTGTATCATATTTTAAATTCCACATATAAATGATATCATCTGGTATTTGTCTTTGTCTGACTTCACTTAGTATGATTATCTCTAGGTTCACCCATGTTGCTGCAAATGGCACTATTTCATTATTTTTACAGCTGAGTAATATTCCATTGTGTATATGTGTGTATAGTATTAGTCACTCAGTCATGTCTGACTCTTTGTGATCCCATGGACAGTAGCCTGTCAGGCTCCTCTGTCCATGGAATTTTCCAGGCAAGAATACTGGAGTGGGTAGTCATTCCCTTCTTCAGGGAATCTTCCCAACCCAGGAGTTGAAGCCAGGTCTCCCGCATAGCCAGCAGATTCTTTACCATCTGAGCCCCCAGGGAAGCCCCTACGTGCATATGTGAGTGTGTGTATACATATGTATATGTATATATGTATATCATGTCTTCTTTATCCATTTATTTGTTGATGGACATTTAGGTTGCTTCCATGACTTGGCTATGGACATGGCTGCTATAAACATTGGGAGTGCATGTATCTTTTCAAATTAGAGTTTTTGTCTTTTCTGGATATATGCCCAGGAGTGGGATTGCTGGATCATATAGCAACTCTATTTTTAGTTTTTAAATTAATCTCCATACTGTTTTCCATAGTGACTGTACCAATTTACATTCCCACCAACAGTGTAGGAGGGTCCCTTTTCCCCACACCCTCTCCAGGACTTAACTGTTTGTAAACTTTTTGATGATGGCCATTCTGACTGGTGTGAGGTGATACCACACATCGTTTTGACTTGCATTTCTCTAATAATTAGCAATGTTGGGCCCACATGTAGAGGAGAGAATTGTCTTTAAGAACGCAGATGCAGGTGGCTGGAGCTGGCCTATGGGCTCGAGGGAATAATTACTCTCCAAATTTGTCTTTTGCAAGCTTTAGGAGTTGGTGATGGACAGGGAAGCCTGGCATGCTGTGGTCCATGGGGTCACAAAGAGTCGGACACAACTGAGCGACTAAACTGAACTGACTAAATTTTGGCTAATTACAGGCCTTCATTTATTTTTTTTCCCCAGAGAGAGGAAAGCCAAGGGAAAAACGTGCTCAGCTGCAAGTTGCGTAATGTCTTTAAGATAAAAAAGCAGTTGTTTCCCAAGTGACTGATTGTGGATCTTATGAAAGGATCCTTTGCTCTTAATTTTGCAATAGAGTACTGTGTTTCGTGTGACTGTTTCTTACAGTATACCTGTGGCTCCAAACAATTATTAAATAAAACAATTCTGGAAGGACTAAATAATGCTTTTTGAGGTGAACCAAGGGCATGTGAACGGCTCATCAGGTTATTATTAATTGGTTCCCCATTAAACTTCCTGGGAGGCTAGAAGGAAGTTGGCAGGTTAGTTCGTTAGCTCTTTTATCCTGAACAGTTTAACTCTTGGCCCGCACTGCCTCCTCGGTGCAAAATACATTCTTTTAACTTCACTTGCCGTCCTTCAGAGGCAGTTTAGCAAGTGTCTGGTTACTGGAGCACATTCATTTGGAGCTCATGTCCCACGTCAAATGGTTCTTCAAAGTATGTCTTCTACCTTATTTTCTGAGCAAAATTTTGGTGAATACAATTTTCTCTAATGCATCATATTCCCAATAATGTCTTAGAACCTTTAGACTGGATCTTCTGGCCTTCCCGTCAATCTGACTCTAAAGGCAATCTAGATAGAAAATTTTCTGATGGCCCTGTTCCTGCAACAGGTAATATTCAGGTTATTATATCTCTCAAGCAATCTTCCATTTATTTATTTAAGCATTTATTTCCTGTAGCTGGGGCTTATATTAATAATTAAGATTGCATTTAGTTAGAAGCTACAAAGTTTGAACAGCTAACTAGAATTTTCAGCTAACTGTCACATATTATCCCCTAACTGCTTATGAGAATTTACTGCACCACCTGTATTGTTCTTGATTTGGAAGAATTTAACCCTTTATCTTTTCATTTGATATATTTTCCATTAATGATCTTTCTTAATGAAAAATCAAGTGTCATTTTTATAATGCATTGAGTGATTGCTGGTATTTTTTAAAAATTATTTATTTGTTTATTTTATTTTTGGTTGCGCTGAGTCTTCTGTGCTCCTCCAGGGCTTTGTCTAGTTGTGGCGAGCGGGGGCTACTCTCTGTTGTGGTGCACAGGCTCCTCACCGCGGTGACTTCTCTTGTTGTGGAGCACAGACTCTAGGCACACAGGCTTTAGCTGTTGCTGCTCACAGGCTCTGTAGTTGAGGCATGTGGGCACCAGGGCGCTCAGGCTTCAGTAGTCGTGGTGCATGGGCCTAGTTGCTCCGTGGCACGTGGAATCTTCCTGGACCAGGGATCGAACAGTGTCCCCTGTGTTGGCAGTCAGATTCTTTACTGCTGAGCCACCAATTTCTTCCAATCACTGGAAGATCCAGTGATTGCCTTTCTTTAACCTATAGTTCACTAGTTGTCGACTAAACATTAGGAAGAAATATATTTTTTATTTATTTTATCTTTGTGCTCAGTCATACCTGACTCTTTGCTACTCCATAGACTGTATCTCGCAAGGCTCCTCTGTCCATGGAATTTTCCAGGCAAGAATATTGGACTGGCTTGCCATTTCTTACTCCAGGGGGATCTTCTCGACCCAGGGATCAAACCCGTGTCTCCTGTATTGGCAGGCGGATTCTTTACCGCTGTGCCACCTGGGATGGCCCTAAAGTATAGTTAATTTACAATGTTGTGTTACTTTCTGGTGCACAGCAAAATGATTCCGTTATATACACACACATATTCACATATATACATGTATACACAGTTTCTCTTTCATATTCTTTTCCTTTATTATAAGATATTGAATATAGTTCCCTGTGCTATACACTAGGACCTCACTGTTTATTTTTCCATAGTACTTTACATCTGCCCATCCCAAACTCCTAATTTATCCCCTTCTTTCCCCGTTGGTAACCATAAATTTATTTTTTATGTCTAGGAGTCAATTTCTGTTTTATACATAAGTTCATTTGTATCATATTTTAGATTTCCTGTTGTTGTTGTTGTTTTTCAGTCTCTCAGTCGTTTCTGACTCTTTGCGACTCCATGGACTGCAGCCTGCCAGGATTCCCTCTCCTTCACTGTCTCTCAGAGTTTGCTCAAACTTATGTCCATTGAGTAAATGATACCATCCAATCATCTTGACCTCTGTTGCCCCCTTCTCCATCTGCCCTCAATCTTTCCCAGCATTAGGGTCTTTTCTAATGAGTCAACTCTTCACATCAGATGGCCAAAGAATTGGAGCTTCAACTTCAGCATCAGTCCTTCCAATGAATATTCAGGATTGGTTTCCTTTAGGATTGACTGGTTTGATCTCCTTGCTGTCCAAGGAACTCTCAAAAGTTTCCAGCACGGACACGACGGAGTGACTTTCACTTTTCTTTGAGATAGGAATGAAAACTGACCTGTAGCCACTGCTGAGTTTTCCAAATGTGCTGGCATATTGAGTGCAGCACTTTAACAGCATTGTCTTCTAGGATTTGAAATAGCTCAGCTGGAATTCCCTCACCTCAACTAGCTTTGTTTGTAGTGATGTTTCCTAAGACCCACTTGGCTTCACATTCTAGGATGTCTGATTCTAGGTGAGTGATCACACCATTGTGGTTATCCAGGTCATTAAGACCTTTTTAATATACTTCTTCTGTGTATTCTTGCCACCTCTTTTTAATCTCTTCTGCTTCTGTTAGGTCCTTACTGTTTCTGTCCTTTATTGTGCCCATCTTTGCATGAAATGTTCCCTGGGTATCTCTAGTTTTCTTGAAGAGATCTCTAGTCTTTCCCCATTCTATTGTTTTCCTCTATTTCTTTGCATTGTTCACTGAGGAAGGCTTTCTTATCCCTCCTTGCTATTCTTTCAGTTCAGCTCAGTCACTCAGTCGTGTCCAACTCTTTGTGACCCCATGGAATGCAGTATGCCAGGCTTCCCTGTCCATCACCAACTCCTGGAGCTTACTCAAACTCATGTCCATTGTGTCAGTGATGCCATCCAACCATCTCATCCTCTGTCATCCCCTTCTTTTCCCGCCTTCAATTTTTCCCAGCATCAGGGCCTTTCCAAGGAGTCAGTTCTTTGCATCAGGTGGCCAAAGTATTGGAGTTTGAGCTTCAGCATCAGTCCTTCCAATGAATACTCAGGACTTATTTCCTTTAGGATGGACTGGTTGGATCTCCTTGCAGTCCAAGGGACTCTCAAGAGTCTTCTCCAACACCACAGTTCAAAAGCATCCATTCTTTGGTGCTCAGCTTTCTTTATAGTCCAACTCTCACATCCATACATGACTACTAGAAAAACCATAGCCTTGACTAGATGGACCTTTCTTGGCAAAGTAATGGCCCTGCTTTTTAATATGCTGTCTAGGTTGGTCATAACTTTTCTTCCAAGGAGCAAGCGTCTTTTAATTTCATGGCTGCAGTCACCATTGCAGTGATTTTGGAGCCTCCAAAAATAAAGTCTGTCACTGTTTCCCTATCTATTTGCCATGAAGTGATGGGACCAGATGCCATGATCTTAGTTTTCTGAATATTGAGTTTTAAGCCAAGTTTTTTTTTTTTTCGCTATTCTTTGGAACTCTGCATTCAGATGGGTATATCATTCCCTTTTCTCCCTTGCCTTTTGCTTCTCTTTTTTTCTCAACTATTTGTAAAGCCTCCTCAGACAACTGCTCTGTCTTCCTTCATTTCTTTCCTTTGAGATGGTTATGGTCACTACCTCCCGTGCAGTGTTACAAACCTCCATCCGTAAGTCTTCAAGCACTCTGCCTATACAATGGCTCATTGCAAAACAAGTGCTGAATGCTATTTTTACTTTTTATCTTTTTTTTTTTTTGTAAAAATGAAAATGCCCTTTGGATTTCTTTAGGTTAGTAAAAAACAAGTACTAATGTAGGTCTTTAATAAAAGCAAAATTGTGTAAAGCAAACTTTCAAAAAGTAGGGGATACCAGTATGTGGAAATTAAACAACACAAATTTTGAACATCCATTTGGCCAAAGAAGAAATCTAAAAAGGAAATTAGAAATACCCTAAGATAGAGACTTCCCTGAGGGGTCCAGTGGTTAAAACACCATGCTCCCAATGCAGGGGGCATAGGTTTGATCCCTGGTTGGAGAGCTAACGTGCTGCAGTCCATGGGGTTTCAGAGAGTTGGACACAACTGAGTGACTGAACTGAACTGAACTGGGGAAGTAAGATCCCACATGCGTCACAGCATGGCCCCAAAGGAGAGAAAGAAATACCCCAAGGTAAAAATGAAAATAATATACCAAATCTTATGGGCTGCAGCAAAATCAGTACTAAGAGAGAAATTCATAGCAACAAATACTTACATTAAAAAAGCAGAAAGATCTCAAATAAATGATCTAGCTTCACACTTCAAGGAGCTGCAAAGATAACAGACTAAGCCCAAAGTTAACATAAAGAAGGGATTGACAAAAATTTTAGCAGAAATAAACAAAATAGAAAATAGGAGAAAAGAGAAAAATCATGAAAATGAGGATTGATTTTTTTTTAAGATAAAACTGATGAATCCTTAGACTAAAGGAGAAAAAAGTGAAAGTGAAAGTCGCTCAGTCGTGTCCTATTCTTTGTGACCCCGTGGACTAAACAATCCATGGAATTCTCCAGGCCAGAATACTGGAGTGGGTAGCCGTTCCCTTCTCCAGGGGGTCTTCCCAACCTAGGGATCGAATCAGGTCTCCCACAATGCAGGCGGATTCTTTATCATCTGAGCCACCAGGAAAGCCCAGGAAGAAGAAAAAGAAGACTCAAATAGATCTGTTTTTTAAAAAGATAAAATAAAAAATGAAAGAAATGTTACAACTCATGCTACAGAAATAAAAGAACTGTGAGAGACTACTGTGGACAATTATAATTATATGCCATCAAACTGAATTACCTAGAAGACATGGATAAATTCCTGGAAACGGACAATATACCAAGACTACATCATGAAGAAATAGAAAGTCTGAACAAACTTATGAATGGTATGGAGACTGAATCAATAATCAGAAATCTCCTAAGAAGTTTGATTTCACTGGTGAGTTCTACCAAACATTTAAAGAAATGAGTACCAATTCTTTTCAAACTCTCCCCAAAACTGAAGGTTAAGGAACACTTCCAAACTCATTTTATGAGGTGAGCATTACCCTGATGCCAAAGCCAGATGAAGACACCACAAGAAAAACAAAACTAAATGAAAATTTCCTAATAGATATAGATGCAAAAAATCCTCAATAAAATACTAACAAATCAGATCCAGCAGCACAAAAATATATCGACGCGTATACAGTGAACTGAACTTTGACAAGAATGCCAAGAATAGACAATAGCAAAGCGATAGTCCCTTCAGTAAATGATGCTGGGAAAACTGGATATCTACCTGTGAAAGAATGAAACTGGACCTGTCTCTTACCCCATACACAGAAATCAACTACAAGTTCAGTTCAGTCAGTTCAGTCGCTCAGACGTGGCCGACTCTTTTCGACCCCATGAACTGCAGCACACCAGGCCTCCCTGTCCATCACCAACTCTGGGAGTTTACCCAAACCCACGTCCATTGAGTCAGTGATGCCATCCAACCATCTCATCCTCTGTCATCCCTTTCTCCTCCTGCCCTCAATCTGTCCCAGCATCAGGGTCTTTTCCAATGACTCAGCTCTTCACATCAGGTGGCCAAAGTATCAGAGTTTTAGCTTCAACATCAGTCCTTCCAATGAACACCCAGGACTGATCTTCTTTAGGATGGACTGGTCGGATCTCCTTGCAGTCCAAGGGACTCTCAAGAGTCTTCTCCAACACCACAGTTCAAAACCATCAATTCTTCGGCGCTCAGCTTTCTTCACAGTCCAACTTGCACATCCATACGTGACTACTGAAAAAATCATAGCCTTGACTAGATGGACCTTTGTTGGCAAAGTAATGTCTCTGCTTTTTAATATGCTATCTAGGTTGGTCATAACTTTTCTTCCAAGGAGCAAGCTTCTTTTAATTTCATGGCTGCAGTCACCATCTGCAGTGATTTTGGAGCCCCCCCAAAATAAAGTCAGCCACTGTTTCCCCATCTATTTACCATGAAATGATGGGACCAGATGCCATGATCTTAGTTTTCTGAATGTTGAGCTTTAAGCCAACTTTTTTTTTTTTTCACTCTCCTCTTTCACTTTCATCAAGAGGCTTGTTAGTTCTTTGCTTTCTGCCATAAGGGTTGTGTCATCTGCATATCTGAGGTTACTGATATTTCTCCTGGCAATCTTAATTCCATCTTGTGCTTCCTCCAGCCCAGCATTTCTCATGATGTATTCTGCATATAACTTACATAAGCAGGGTGACAATATACAGCCTTGATGGACTCCTTTCCCAATTTGGAACCAGTCTGTTGTTCCATGTCCAGTTCCAACTGTTGCTTCCTGACCTGCATACAGATTTCTCAAGAGTCAGGTCAAGGTGGTCTGGTATTCCCATCTCTTTCAGAATTTTCCACAGTTTATTGTGATCCACACAGTCAAATGCTTTGGCATAGTCAATAAAGCAGAAACAGATGTTTTTCTGGAACTCTCTTGCCTTTTTGATGATCCAAAGGATGTTGGCAATTTGATCTCTGGTTTCTCTGCCTTTTCTAAAACCAGCTTAAACATCTGGAAGTTCACGGTTCCTGTATTGCTGAAGCCTGGCTTGAAGAATTTTGAGCATTACTTTACTAGCATGTGAAATGAGTGCAATTGTGTGGTAGTTTGAGCATTCTTTGGCATTGCCTTTCTTTGAGATTGGAGTGAAAACTGACCTTTTCCAGTCCTGTGGCCACTGCTGAGTTTTCCAAATTTGCTGGCATATTGAGTGCAGCACTCTCACAACATCACCTTTTAGGATTTGAAATAGCTCAGTGGCTGCCCAGCGCTGGAGCTGGGAGTGGCCAAGAGGAGCTACCCCGTATCCAAAGTCAGCAGCAGCAGTCGAGAGGAGCTACCCCACATCAACTCCAAAGAAATAAATATGTAAGCCTAAGACCCTAAACTGTAAAACACCTAGAAGAAAACAGAGGGGGTACGCTTCGTGACATCAGTCTTGGCAATGATTTAAGGGATATGACACCAGAAGCACAGGCAGCAAAAACATACATACATATATATATATATATATATATATATATACAACTACGTCAAACTAAAAAGCTTCTTCACAGCAAAGGAAACGATCAAGAGAGTAAAAAGGCAAACTGCAGCATGGAGGAAAATATCTGCAAACCATACATCTGATAAGAGGTTAATCTGTAAAATATGTGTGATAGTTAATTGTGTCCACTTGACTGGGCTAAGAGATGCCTAGATAACTGGTATAACGTCATTTTCTGGGTGTGTCCAAGAGAGTGTTTCTGGGAGAAATTAGTATTATAATCAGTAGAGTGAGTAAAGAAAATTCTGGGCAGGCATCATCCAGTCCATGGAGGGCCTGATTAGATCAAAAATATGGAAGAGTGACTTCTCTCTCTTCTTGAGCTGGGACATCCATTTTCTCCTGCCTTTCGACTTCAGAGCTCCTGGTTCTCAGACCTTTGGACTCAGAGTGAATTATACACCAACTTTACTGGTTCTCCAACTTGCAGATGGCAGATTGTGAGACTTCTTGGCTTCCATAACCACGTGAGTCAATTCGTATAATAAATCTCCTCTTATATACTTATCTTTATATCTATTGGTGCTGTTTCCTTGGAGAATCCTAATACAACATATAAAGAATTCCTAAAACTCAATGTTAAAAAAACTAATAACCTGATTAAAAAGTAGGCTAAGGGTTTGAATAAACATTCTTTTATAGAAGACATAAAAATAGCTAACAGATATGAAAAAATGCTCAATATCACTAACCATTAAGGAAATACAAATTGAAACTACAATAAGCTATCCCCTCACGCCTTTCTGAATGGTTATTATTTTTTTAGAAAAGTTAAATGTTGGTGAGGATGTGGGATAAATGGAACTTTTGCATACTGTTGGTAGGAATGCCAAATGGTACAGTTGCTATGGAAAACAGCACAGAGGCTCCTTGAAAAATTCGCAATAGAACTGCCATATGATCCAGCAATCCCACCTCTGGGTCTCCTAAAAAATCGAAATCAGGATCTCAGTGAGCTATTAGCACTCCTATATTCACTGGAGAACTATTCACAGTAATCAAGATGTGGAAACAACCTAACTTTGCTCATAGACAGATGACTGGATAAAGAAAATGTGACCCATATACATATGTAATGCAATACTGTTCAACCTTGAGAGAAATTTTCTGCAATCTGCAACAGCATGGATGAACCTTAGCACACCATGCTGAGTGAAACGTCAGTCACAGAAAGACAAATACTGTATGACCTTCATTAATATGAGGTACCTAAAATAGTCATACTTACAGAATCAGAGTGGAGTGACGACTGTCAGGAGTTGGAATAAGGGAAAGTGAGGAGTTATGTATCAACAGGCATAAAGTGAGTTAAACAAGATTAATAGATTCTAGAGATCCGCTGTCCAATAAAAAGAACTGACTCATTGGAAAAGACCCTGATGCTGGGAAAGATTGAAGGCAGGATGAGAAGGGGACGACAGAGGATGAGACGGTTGGATGGCATCACCGACTCAACGGACTTGAGTTTGAGTGAACTCCGGGCGTTAGTGATGGACAGGGAGGCCTGGCGTGCTGCAATTCATGGGGTCACAAAGAGTCGGACACGACTGAGAGACTAAACTGACTGAACTCTGGGAGTTGGTGATGGACAGGGAGGCCTGGCGTGCTGCGATTCATGGGGTCACAAAGAGTTGGACACGACTGAGAGACTGAACTGACTGATGGTACGGTATTGTATCTATAGTCATTAATAATGTATGCTTAGACTTTTGTTAAGAGCACAGGTTTCATGTTGTGTTCTGGCCACGATCCAAACTGTAAATGAGTTGTTTTTTGGCTGTGCAGGTCTTTGTTGCTGCGTGAGGGCTTTCTCCAGTGGCTGTGAGAGGAGGCTCCTCTCGAGTCACAGTCTGAAGGCTGCTCACTGTGGTGGCGTCTCTTGCGGCTCCCAGGCTCTAGAGCACAGGCTCAACAGTTGTGGCAAATGGGCTTAGGTGCTCTTGAGGCACTTGGGATCCTCCTGACCCAGGGGTTGAACCCGCATCTCTTGCACCGGCAGACAAATTCTTTACCACTGAGCCACCAGGGAAGCCTGAAACGACTTTTTAAATGTAATTTTCAGTTGTTGGAATCTTGTACTTTCTCCATCGAAAAGTTCTGAAGCTCTCTGCTATATAAGAATAGCATTTAAATCAATAGAAAAAGTAGTTAACTCGGATGTGGCGAGAAAATCTATAGCCATAGGAGCTTATAGCTAATAACCGTGACTCATTGCTCTCCCCAATTCCATCAAATTCAAAAGCATATATTAAAACTTTAAACTAGCTAAAGGCTCTCCTGTGTGTCATCTACTTATGAGCAGAACCAATAATAGTCTTTGTTGAACTGACTGAAGCTTCTCAGTGTTAAATTCATTTTGTGAATAGAGTAGAAATAAAATATTCTTAAACACTTTGGAAACTGACAAATAGAAAAGCTGTTCAAGTCCAATGCTTTTTTTAGATGTCTGCTTTCTAAAAATCAACTGACCAGCTAACTGAAATGTTAGCATGTGAAACCGATTCTGCTTGCTGCTTCCAGTTCTCTTCCAGATCGTGAGCTCCATCAGTGAGAAACCGTGTCATTTCCTATCTGAAACCTTAGACCTTACAAAACAAAGGCAGCACCCATTAAATTCTTGAGTGAATTTGAATGACTAGCAAATAGATACAAAAGTGAATTATTATCACCAGTATTTTGGAGTCAATTAAATAAGTTTGTCTACTCCTATCCTCTCTCCTACAATCTCTACTTCACACCCTTGAATAAGCATGGTTTGATTTTGCCTATATGCTTGGTGTGTGTGTGTATATAGTATGAATGTTCCCGTGGGGTCTGCACCTTACAAACTCACCTTCTCTTCTATCTCTAGTTTAGGATCAGGAAGATGTAAAAGGCAGTCATAACTTTCCTGCACCTTCCATAAAGGTAGTGTTTTACATAATTTATATGTCCATTAAATATTTTCCTCAGGATATATGATTCCTTTATATTGAATTTATAATTTCATACAACTAATTAGTAGAGGGAAAAGATAAACATGAAAGTACTTTTAAAAGAGGGCATTGGTGGGACTCCCCTAAAGGTCCAGTGGTTAAGAATATACCTGCCAATGCAGGGGACACGGGTTCGATCCCTGGTCCAGGAAGATTCCACATTCTGCAGGGCAGTTAAGCCCGTACTCCACAACTACTGAGTATCCATGCCCAGAGCCTGTGCAAGAGAAGCCATTGCAGTGAGAATCCCACGCACCGCAACCAGAGAGTCGCCCTTGCTCCCAGCAGAGAGAAAGTGTGCAGGCAGCGAAGAAGACCCAGCTCAGTCAAAAATAAAGAAATTAAAATTATTTCTTAAAAAAAAAGAGGGCAGTGGCATAGGATGGGCAAATATCAGACCACCAACAATAAACATTCTACGGGAGTTGAGGCAGGAACACAGCCTGAGCATGGACTTGGGAAACCTGGGTTCTAGGCCTGCTGCCCCTCTGACTAGCTGGGAGAACTATACTGGTCCCTGGGTCCTTGTTTGTGTCCTCATCTGGAAAATGAGGGGGCTCAGTGACCTTTAGGATTCCTTCTAATTCTGTGGTTCCATGTGTCACGTGACTTTTAAATACCAGAGTACTTGAATTGCCAAAACTTTAGCCTTAAGCCTTTTTTGTTTTGTTCTATTGTGCCTTCACCACATCGTTGTGATGTAAACATGAGTTTTCAGAATTTCCATTTTTCAAATGGGAGTCTGAGCCGGGTGACTTTGGGTCATATGATAGATTGCCTAACCTCATTTTAGACAGCTTCCTTAGATCATCAGATGTTTAAGAGAAAAACAATCTAGTCTCTTCAAGACAAGAGAGCTTATTCTATACCACTGTTACGTTGGTCTCATTAGCTATCCCCTAGCTTTTCCAGTCACGTTAAATTGAGTAACCCCACTTTTCACAGTTCCCCCACCAGCCTCTGTTATTTGCAGTGCCAAGTGAAATCCCCATGCATGCTTCATAGGATGAGTTCCTATCATAATCCCCCTTTTTACAAGGAACTCCCCAGTTTTGCCCCCTTGCCAATATTAGAGCACTCTTCTAGATTTTTAAAGTTTACCTACTCCTTCTCCACCCTGAATCCGCCTGCAATGCAGGAGACACTGGTTCAATTCCTGGGTCAGGAAGATCCGCTGGAGAAGGAATAGGCTACCCATTCCAGTATTCTTGGGCTTCTCTTGTGGCTCAACTGGTAAAGAATCCACCTGCAATGCAGGAGACCTGGGTTCCATCCCTGGATTGGGAAGATCCCCTGAAGAAGGGAAAGCCTACCCACTCCAGTATTCCAGCCTGGAGAATTCTGTGGGATGTATAGAACATGGGTATCAAAGAGTCAGACACAACTGAGCGACTTTCACTTTCACTTTCTCCACCCTAAACACTGGATCACTACTCCTTCCATTAGCATTTTAAAAGTTTTGAGGGATGGACCATTCATGGGGTTCTCAAGGCAAGAATACTGAAGTGGTTTGCCATTCTCTTCTCCAGTGGACCACGCTTTGTCAGAACTCTCCACCATGACCCGTCCGTCTTGGGTGGCTCTACATTGCATGGCTCATAGTTTCACTGAGTTAGACAAGGCTGTGGTCCATGTGATCAGATTGGCTAGTTTTCTGTGATTGTGGTTTTCAGTCTCTCTGCCCTCTGATGGAGAAAGATGAGGCTTATGGAAGCTTCCTGGTGGGAGAGACTGACTGAGGCGGAAACTGGTTCTTGTTCTGATGGGCAGGGCCATGCTCAGTAAATCTTTAATACAATTTTCTGTTGATGGGCAGAGCTGTGTTCCCTCCCTGTTGTTTACCTGGGGCCAACCTATGATGGAGGTAACGAGGATAATGGGGACCTCCTTCAAAAGGTCCCATGATACACTGCTGCACTCAGTGCCCCCGACCCTGCAGCAGGCCACTGACGACCTCTGCCTCCCCAGAGACTCCTGGACACTCATGGTCAAGTCTGGGTCACTCTCTTGTGGGGTCACTGCTCCTTTCTCCTGGGTCCTGGTGTGCACATGGTTCTGTTTGTGCCCTCCAAGAGTCTGTTTCCCCAGTCTTGTGTAAGTTCTGGCGGCTCTATGGTGGGGTTAATGGCAACCTCCTCCAAGAGGGGTTATGCCATTCCCAGGTCTGCTGCACCCAGAGCCCCTGCCCCTGCAGCAGGCCACTGCTGACCCGTACCTCCTCAGGAGACCCTCAAACACAGTTCTGGCTCAGTCTTTGTGAGGTCTCTAGGTCCTGGTGCACACATGGTTTGTTTGAGCCCTCTGAGTGTCTCTGGAAGGTATGGGATTTGATTCTAAATGTGATTTTGCCACTCTACCGTCTTGCTGGAGCTTCTCCTTTGCTTTTGGACATGGGGAATTTTTTTTTTTTGATGGGGTCCAACATTCTCCTGTCTATGGTTGTTCAGCAGTGAGCTATAATTTTGGAGTTCTCACAGGAGAAGATGAGCACACATCCTTCTACTCTGACATCTTGGAGTCAACCAAGTTGCAACAAAATGTGGTCCACTGAAAGAGGGAATGGCAAACCACTTCAGTATTCTTGCCTTGAGAAGCCCATGAACAGTATGCAAAGGCAAAATGATAGGACACTGAAAGAGGAACTCCCCAGGCTGGTAGGTGCCCAATATGCTACTGGAGATCAGTGGAGAAATAACTCCAGAAAGAATGAAGGGATGGAACCAAAGCAAAAACAACACCCAGTTGTGGATGTGACCGGTGATGGAAATAAAATCTGATGCTGTAAAGAGCAATATTGCATAGGAACCTGGAATGTTAGGTCCATGAATCAAGGTAAATTGGAAGTGGTCAAACAGGAGATGGCAAGAGTGAACATTGATATTTTAGGAATCAGCGAACTAAAATGGACTGCAATGGGTGAATTTAATTCAGATGACCATTACATCTGCTACTGTGGGCAGGAATCCCTTAGAAGAAATGGAGTAGCCATCATGGTCAACAAAAGAGTCCAAAATGCAGTCTTGGATGCAATCTCAAAAACAACAGAATGATCTCTGTTTGTTTCCAAGGCAAACCATTCAATATCACAGTGATCCAAGTCTATGCCCCAAACAGTAATGCTAAATAAGCTGAAGTTGAACAGTTCTATGAAGACCTTCAAGACCTTCTAGAACTAACACCCAAAGAAGACGTCCTTTTCATTATAGGGGACTGGAAGGAAAAAGTAAGAAGTCAAGAAACATCTGGAGTAACAGGCAAATTTGGCCTTGGAGTACAAAACAAAGCAGGTCAAAGGCTACAGAGTTTTTCCAAGAGAATGCACTGGTGGTCATAGCAAACAGCCTCTTCCAACAACACAAGAGAAGACTCTACACATGGACATCACCAGATGGTCAACACCGAAATCAGATTGATTATATTCTCTGCAGCCAAAGAGGGAGAAGCACTATACAGTTAGCAAAAACAAGACTGGGAGCTGACTGTGGCTCAGATCATGAACTACTTATTGTCAAATTCAGACTTAAAATGAAGAAAGTAGCGAAAACCATTAGACAATTCAGGTATGACCTAAATCAATTCCCTTATGATTATACAGTGGAAGTGACAAATAGACTCAAGGGATTAGATCTGATAGAGTGCCTGAAGAACTATGGGCAGAGATTCATGACACTGTACAGGAGGCAGTGATCGAGACCATCCCCAAGAAGAAGAAATGCAAAAAGGCAAAATGGTTATCTGAGGAGGCCTTACAAATAGCTGAGAAAAGAAGCAAAAGGCAAAGGAGAAAAGGAAAGATATACCCATTTGAATGCAGAGTTCCAAAAAATAGCAAGGAGAGATAAGAAAGTCTTCCTCAGTGATCAGTGCAAAGAAATAGAGGAAAACAATAGAATGGGAAAGATTAGAGGTCTCTTCAAGAAAATTAGAGATACCAAGGGAACATTTCATGAAAAGATGGGCACAATAAAGACAGAAATAATACAGACCTAACAGAAGCAGAAGATATTAAGAAGAGGTGGCAACAATACACAGAAGATCTGTACAAACAAGATCTTCATGACCCAGATAACCATGATGGTGTGATCACTCACCTAGAGCCAGACATCCTGGAATTCAAAGTCAAGTGGGCCTTAGGAAGCATCACTACAAACAAAGCTAGTAGAGGTGATGGAATTCCAGTTGAGCTATTTCAAATCCTGAAAGATGATGCTGTGAAAGTGCTGCACTCAATATGCCAGCAAATTTGGAAAACTCAGCAGTGGCCACGGGGCTGGAAAATGTCAGTTTTCATTCCAATCCCAAAGAAAGGCAATGCCAATGAATGCTCAAACTACCACACAATTGCACTCATCTCACACACTAGCAAAGTAATGCTCAAAATTCTCCAAGCCAGGCTTCAACAATATGTGAACAGTGAACTTCCCAATGTTAAAGCTGGATTTAGAAAAGGCAGAGGAACCAGATATCAAATTGCCAACATCTGCTGGATCATTGAAAAAGCAAGAGAGTTCCAGAAAAACATCTATTTCTGCTTTATTGACTATGCCAAAGCCTTTGACTGTGTGGATCACAACAAACCATGGAAAATTCTTCAAGAGATGGAATACCAGACCACCTTACCTGCCTCCTGAGAAATCTGTATGCAGGTCAAGAAGCAAAAGTTAGAACTGGACATGGAACAGCAGACTTGTTCCAAATCAGGAGAGGAGTCCATCAAGGTTGTATATTGTATATTGTCACCCTGTTTATTTAACTTATATGCAGAGTACATCATGAGAAACGCTGGGCTGGAAGAAGCACAAGCTGGAATCAAGATTGCCAGGAAAAATATCAATAACCTCAGATACGCAGATCATACCACCCTTATGGCAGAAAGTAAAGAAGAACTAAAGAGCCTCTTGATGAAGGTGAAGGAGGAGAGTGAAAAAGTTGGCTTAAAGCTCAACATTCAGAAGACTAAGATCATGGCATCTGGTCCCATCACTTCATGGCAGACAGATGGGGAAACAGTGGAAACAGTGACAGACTTTATTTTGGGGGGCTCCAAAATCACTGCAGATGGTGACTGCAACCATGAAATTAAAAGATGCTTGCTCCTTGGAATAAAAGCTATGGTCAAGCTAGACAGCATGTTAAAAAGCAGAGACATTAATTTGCTAACAAAGATCCATCTAGTCAAAGCTATGGTTTTTCAGTAGTCATGTATGGATGTGAGAGTTGGACTATAAAGAAATCTGAGCACCGAAGAATTGATTCTTTTGAACTGTGGTGTTGGAGAAGACTCTTGAGAGTCCCTTGGATAGCAAGGAGATGCAACCATCCTAAAGGAGACCAGTCCTGAGTATTCATTGGAAGGACTGATGCTGAAGTTGAAACTCCAATACTTTGGCCACCTGATGCAAAGAACTGACTCATTGGAAAGGCCCTGATTCTGGGAAAGATCGAAGGCAGGAGGAGAAGGGGATGACAGAGGATGAGATGGTTGGATGGCATCACTGACTCAATGGACATGATTTTGAGTAAACTCCGGGAGTTGGTGATGGATAGGGAGGCCTGGCTGTGCTGCAGTCCATGGGTTCACAAAGAGTCAGACACAACTGAGAAACTGAACTGAAATGAAGCCAATAATCCAAATACAGAGTTGTCTAAGAGATGTAGTATATTACTACAGGTTTTGTTTTAAATAAAACGGCACTCTCCTCCTTAGTCCCAGCTAACAGAGGCCTCCGTCCTGGATCCTAGGTTTCAGTGAAAGTGAAAGTGAAGTCGCTCAGTCATGTCCGACTCTTTGTGACCCCGTGGACAGTAGCCTGCACCAGGCTCCTCCATCCATGGGATTTTCTAGGCAAGAGTACTGGAGTGGGTTGCCATTTCCTTCTCCAGGGAATCTTCCCGACCCAGGGATCGAACCCAGGTCTCCCGCATTGTAGACAGACGCTTTACTGTCTGAACCACCAGGAAGTCAGAGGGTGTTGCAAACACACACTGTGCTAATGAATCCCCGAGCACCTCTATCTCAATATCTGGTGCTCAGCATGACCTACTGTAGCCTATAACCCTACATATCTGCTCTAGTGACCAACACAATCCCAGGAAAACACCTCATCGCATCTCCTGCTAGAAATTTTGTCAGTTACTGCCCCGAACATCGGAGTCAGGTATTCAGTTGAGTATGAGGAGATTTGAGCACAAGCAGTAAATTCATTAGGTAATAGAAAAGAAATTCACTTGTCAAATCCTTCTTCTCAAATATCATGAATACAATAGTTTGGGTTTTTTTGGCTGCACTGGGTCTTTGTTTCAGTACTAGGGCTTTCTCTAGTTGCAGTGCCCGGGCTCCAGAGCACACAGACTCAGTTACAGCACACGCAGGCTTAGTTGCTCTGAGGCATGTGGAATCTTAGTTCCCTTACCAGGAGTCAAACCCGCAACCCCTGCTTTGGAAAGTGGATTCTTGATCATCAGACCACTAGGAAAGTCCCTACAGTAGATTCTTGCAGAAAAAATAATCTTTCTTTCCACTCCAGATCCTGAATCCTTCTTTCCAGAGGTAATGCTTTTGAGTTTTTGCCACAATTCCTCTTTTTCATATAAGCCATATACAACCATTTGAATAGTGTTTATATTGTAGTTATTATAAGTAATCTTGAGATGATGTAAAGAACATGAGAAGATATACATAGGATGTATGCAAATACTACACCACATAATATCCATGAATTTTGGTATCTATGGGCAGCCCTGGAACCTGTCAGCGTGGATACTGAGGGATGACTGTATATCTTTATTACTCATCCAGCATTGTTAGCTCATCAACAGAACACCTAGGTATATCCCTAATCAGGAAATTCTGTTGTCTTTCATACTTTGCCCATATGAAAACCACAGCTTTCACCTACTTTTTCAACTTGGATGTTGTATTAGTCAGCTTGGATTGTCGTAAGATACCACAGACTAGGTGGCTTAGACAATGCTTATTTTCTCCTGGTTTTGGAGGCTGAAAGTCTAAGGTCAAGGTGCCACGGGGTTGGATTCTGAGGAGGCTTCTCTTTTTGTTTTGCATATAGCTGCCTTCTTGCTGTGTCCTCACATGGCCTTTCTTCCGTGCACGTGCAGAAAGATTTCTGATGTCTCTTCCTCTTATAAGCACACCGTTCTTAGATTAGGACCTCATTCTCTTGATCTGTTTAATTACCTCCTTAAAGGCCCTATCTCCAAATATAGTCATACTGAGGGTTAGTGCTTCAAAATGTGGATTTAGTAGGGGATACAATTCAGTCCATCAGAGGTGCAATATATGAAGGTGTATTTGTCGAGGTAGAAACATAGAACATGCTTTACTTAACAGTTTTTTAGCTTAATTTAGATACTTAGACATATGGCTTGTGGTTCTCCATTTATACTTTTGACCTTGACCATACAAACATAAGAAACAGGCCTGAAACAAAGAATATGCTACAATTTGTGGCTAAGAGTGGCTTTCATCAAACCCAAGGGGTATTTCCAGAAGAATTTGTCAATGAATAAAGTTGTCTTTCAATGGAATGAGCTATATGATGCAGTAAACTCCCTGTTGGGGCTTCCTGGTAGCTCAGATTTTGGTAAAGAATCCGCCCGCAATGTTGGAGACCTGGGTTCAGTCCCTGGATGGGAAGATTCCCGGAAAAGGGAATGGCAACCCATTCCAGTATTCTTGCCTGGAGAATTTCCATGGACAGAGGAGTCTGGCGAGTTATAGCCCATGGGTAGCAAAGAGTCAAACATGACTGAGCAGCTAACACCTTCATTTTCAAACTCCTTGTCACAGGACCTATTAAAGCAGACTAAATGGCAGAAATGTTGGGAATTGATGCCCACACAGAGTAGAAGGTTAACTAGTTGATTGCCAAGACCCGTCCCAACTTTAAAATCCTGCACAGACTCTTTTTTTCTAGACATACAGGCTCTCTTCCTTAGCTATATCTTTTCAAAAACATTAGCTTTTCAGTGTTGAAATCAGAGAAGTTTTTCTACGGTTGTTAGTTTCTTCAGAACATTTGGCTTACTGTCAGCCACAGTTTTTGAGTTGCATACACTTTCAAAGACAAGAAGGTTTTTGGCATCAAATATTTCAGGTTAAGTAGTAAAGCCGTGGCTTAATAAAAACAAAACAAAATGCATTGCTTTCTGTAAGGGTAACTCAGATATCTAACATCTAAATAAGGTATTTGCTTCCAATAAAGTCACCATCATGAGAGGACATTACAACAGAAAATACCATTCTCCAGAAAATAGCTCATAAACACATATGTGGGGAACTTGAACGTATTATTTAACAAGAACTAATAGTGGAAAGGCTGGAATTACTGATGGTCTTCGCTACCCCAGAGAGCTTTTTTTAGTAGTGAGAATTTTCCTAATTTGCACAGGAATGGGGAAAACAATTGTGTTGTCCTATGAAGTGTAAAGTATGAAAAGACCTTAATGGTAGGTCCCCTAGTCCTTTCAACTCATCGTACTAGTAAGGAAACATGCTCGGAGAGGAGTCACACCGCTAGTTACTAGTGAAACCAAGACTAGATCACTGGTCTCCTACTCCCAGTCCAGTATGTGTTCATATGCTACAGAGGCATGGCCAGTTCATTAAGTAATTCTGAACCTGAAGTGAAAGTGTTAGTTGCTTTGTCATGTCCAAGTCTTCGTGACCCCATGGACTGTAGCCCACCAGGCTCCTCTGTCCGTGGAATTCTCCAGGCAAGAATACTGGAGTGGGTTACCATTTCCTTCTTCTGTGGATCTTCCCAACCCAGGGATCGAACCTGGGTCTCCTGCATTGCAGCCAGATTCTTTACCACTGAGCCACCAGGAAAGCCCATTTTGAACCTGGACTCCCAATATTAAGGATCAAAAGCATAGTGGATAGAAAAATGGCCTTTTTTCTAAGCAAAATAAAATTTACCTAACAAAGTACCTAATGTTGTGATGATCATTTCTGTTTCTGAGTTCTATTATTCTAGGTATTGAATCATATGAATAGTCCAGAATTCTCTGACTAGAGTACCATCAATTTCTTTCTCTCTTTCAACAAGTTGCCATTCAAATTTTTCCATCCCTCTTCTTTCAGTCACTGTTTATTCTTTCTTTATAAAAAAAAAACAAAAGCAAACAAAAAACCTGTAGACATACAGAACCCTTTTCAACAAAATGTTCTAATACATCACAGCACTTAAATCAGAAAATTCTGTTTGAAGTTTAATATAGAGGGCTCCAAAGGAAATCCCTTGAAGCTAAACATATACATATCCAAAAATATAGGAAAACTACAAAACTTCCAGTGGAAAAAAAAAAGAGTTGGAAGCCATAAAAGGTAACTTCATTTGCGAAACTGTGGAGGGAACTGAAACACAAAGGAAAAAGCACCAAAAACTGGAACTTAAATCCTCCTAGAAGGGGAGTGAGGCAGACCAATGCTGAAGGCTCAGAGTGATAAAAGCAGAAAACCCAAAACAGGAAATGAAAGTCAAGTGACCAAAGACAAAGGGAAATTAAGAATTCTTTATATAAGGAACTAGAGGAATAAAAAGGAAAATATTACCTTATTCGGTGTTGGAGGGGGAAAACGCACACTCACTAGCCCATCCACACAGAGATTCCGAGGGAGTCAGGGCTGCTGCATGGGAACAGGCCGGCCGCCGGCTCCCAAGAGGCCTCCGGCCTGGCATTTGTTGCTCAAGGGGAATTATCTCCAAAAGCCCCAATTTCCTGAACTGTGAGTTGAAGTTAGTAACAGTGGTTCCTAAAAGATTAGTTCAGACAATGTTCATAAAGCACTAAGCATAATACTGGTTCCTAGTAAATACTGGCTGTGTGGTAGCTGCTATTAGGATCATTCCAAGCTTATTTCTCCAAATGGTACTCTTTCTTTATATGATTATTTATTACAGATAATAGTCTGGTAGTTATACGACCTCCCAGGTCATCATTTGTAATATGTTTTCATCAGCACCCTTGACAGTGGACCATTAGCAACAAATTTTACTAACTCAAATTTATAATAACAAAACAGAAGCAGCTTAAGCAGTATTACCAACATGATAACAGTAAACGAGGGGCTTATCTGAAGACAAGACCTACACTTCTGAGTCGTGTTCTCTACCCAGGATGTCCTGCTAAGACAAAAATAGCTACTTAGTTATTTTAGATTCTTATTTATAACTAATATCAAGAAGCATAATCTCAACAATGATTTAGACTGATTTAATTTGTAGAAAGAAATCTACATTTGCTTGTCAGTATTAAATACTTCTTAAAAGGAATGCCTAAAGCAGCATTTATATTTGCAAAATGAGGACAGCAAACATTGAAGGTACAGAAGCCTTTAATAAATAATTACTACATATTATAACAAAAACATTACTATAAAAATTTCACAAGTTGACACACTCATTAGAAAAACCTCCTGATCTTCCATACCCTAGAAATGTATGTTTTATCTATTTCGTCTTATTTTCTGCCCCTCCAATATACTAATATAAATACTAGTGATGTTAATAGCTAATATTCTTCCTTTTTCCTTACACTTTGCCTCCCTTGCAAGTCTCTGACGTTCAGTTATAAGACATTACATAGAAGAAGGATGTAAACTGATGATCGCTCTACTGAGTGAGCATTTATCTATCCCAAACACTATAGTGGAGACCAGAGAAGCCAGACAGCTAAAGGTGGTATACATCCAGAGTTGGGGTTCCAGACTTAAGAGTTCCGGGCTCAGTAAATTTTCAAAAAATTGAAGGGATGGGCATCAAGATGCTACCATCTAATTTGCCAAGTAAGAACATTTAAAACAACTACTACCATTCTTTACTAAAAAGTGTGAACTTTAAGAAAAACCTAGTAGGCAGGACAAAAATATCAGAGTAAAGGCAACCGACAAGAAATGATAAATGATAACCTTACAACTTTTCCTCATTTTGTAGGAGACCAGTAAAAATGGACTGGTCTAGTTCTGTGGACTGGTCTCCGAGAGATGCTCCAGAGACTTCCCAAGAATCATTTTGGGGCCAAATAAATGTAAAATAGCTTCCCTGGTGACTCAGCGGTAAAAGAATCCACCTGCAATACAGGAGACGAAGGAGACACGGGTTCGATCCCTGGGTCAGGAAGATCTCCTGGAGGAGGAAACAGCAACCCACTCCACTATTCTTGCCTGAAGAATCCCATGACAGAGGGGCCTGGTGGGCTACAGTCCATGGGGTCGCGAAGAGTTGGACACGACCGAAGTGACTGAGCGCGCGCGCGCACACACACACACGCACACACACACACACACACACACACAAATGTAAAATACAAACCTAGTCAGATGACATTTATTGAGAGGTCACTGTGCCCCAGACCCTATGCTAAGGAGAGATGACCTTCTGATGATTGAGTAGAGGAGGGTGCCCCTGCTGCTTTCTCATTCTAATCACCATGAAAACCAGAACGGCCAGAAAGATCTCACTGGTGAGCTGCTCTTTCCAAAAACATGATCTCCATATGAAATTTTAAAACTCCAACGTAACGAAGACTTGAGCAGCTCTTGGAAGGCCGTGATAGCGGGATCTAGCCACAACTAGGATTGTAAGTTCTTTCACAAAGGGACAGAAAGTTACCCCATTTTTTGCCACAAGCGTCTGTGCTGTGATAAAGCACTGCTTTGACGAGGGTACCCAGCCTGGTCTGAGACCACAACAGCCAGACCGTTATGACAAACCAAAAATAGCCCCATAATCTAAATCAAGACACATGGCGAGTGACCCCCCTGAGTCAGCCAGCCCCATTTGTTACATACTTTATTTTTGGATAACTTCAGTGGGTACTGAAAGTGTTTCATTTGCTGCTTTTTCCTCTCCAAATAAGAGGACGAAGAAAGGAACTAAGTCATGTGGTTTTGTTTAACTTAGCATGAAGGTTGCAACCAGTATAGATGATGTGATTCCTCAGTTTTGCAAAGCCCACGGCTAATTGGTTGGGATGATGTGTCTCTCTGGCCTCAGTAAACTGCCAAAAAAGATCTCAGCCCACAATCTGTTGCATAAAAAATGTTTGCTCCCAGGAATATGTGTTTATCAGTCCAAGATTTTTGTTGCCACTCAGGGTGAGAAAGTACAAGTAAATGAGACTGTCAGTGTGGAACAGAATGTAGTGGAGAGCTTAATTTGCCTTATTTAGGCTTATTTCAGATTTAAGATGTGAATTAGTTGTCTAAGTGTTTATAATTTGTCTTGTAAATCTTCTAAATGTTTCATTTTAGTGAACATGTTATATTAATCTCTCAGATTGTAAAGCGTCTGCCTGCATACGGGAGACCCGGGTTCAATCCCTGGGTCAGGAAGATCCCCTGGAGAATGAAATGGCAACCCACTCCAGTGCTCTTTCCTCCATGGATGGAGGAGCATGGTAGGCTACAATCCATGGGGTCGAAAAGAGTCAGACATGGCTGAGCAACTTCACTTTCATCCTTTAAATGATTTCCCTGATTCGTCACCATCGTCTGGTCCTCCTACCCCTGCAGATGTAAATCCTAGCGTTCCCCTTCTGTTCACTGCCCCTCGACCTTCTCTTTGTTCTTCCAAAACGTCAAGGTCCTTCTCACCTCAAAAACTTTGCATTTGCTATTTCCTCCACCAGCAGTACCCTCAGTATCATCCGTACATAGATGGCTCCTTGTTACTTAAGTCTCTATTCAATATCATTCCTTGGAGCAGCCTTCCCTGACCACCTTGGCTAAATAAACCCATCCCTATGAGTCACTCTCTAGTGCCTCACCTTGTCTTGCTATCTTCACAGAATATCTACAAAGATCTTGCTCACTTATTTCTTAACGTACAATTTATCTTCTCTATAATGAAAGCCCTATGAGAACCGGGAGTCTGTCCTGTTCATTCCTACAGCCCAGCACTGAAACAGCGTCTGGCACATAGCAGCGCTCAACGTTGAACAAATGGATGAATGAAAGGATAGAAGGATTCCCCAGCGTTTTCATGTTTTGTGACCCTTATCCCACAGAGTTCATGACAAGATGGCACAAAGGCTAAAGTACTTTCCTTGATTCTCTTGATAATTGTATCAATAAATATAGGTCAAATGACTCATGATGTAAGTTTTCTGGCATGGCTACCTGTGATTGCCACATCTCTACTTCACTAAAGTTATACTGCTCAGTCGGAGACAGCAATCAGATAAGAACACAAATAAAATTTTAATATAAAAGGAAAGGTTAGATGTAGTGATTTAGAACAGGATAAAGACTTCTTTTTTCCTTCTTCTATGTGGCACGTAGGATCTTAGTTCCCTGACCAGGGACCGACTCCATGCCTCCTGCAGTGGAGGCTTGAAGTCTTAACCATTGGACCACCAGGGAATTCCCAAAACTTCTTAAAGTACAAATATCTAATTCAAATCAACAGCTAGCCTGATTATTATTTGTAGGGAAAAAAACCCGCTAAAAACAAAAGGCCCATCTTTTTTCATTTCTAAAATATTGATATGGAAATTCCAACCTTTTGGAAAGATAAGAAAAGGAAATAAATGATATAGCTATTTTAAAGTAAAGACAAAACTATCTTTATAGATAATAATTATCTACCAGGAAAACTTAAGCTAGTTTTCTAAAGGGACTAATAATGGAGTTTAGTGAGGTACAGTTAAGAAATTATAATCAGAAATATTATTTAGAAAACATGAAGAAAAAATAGCTAAAGAATGTTATAGGTGCTAATAGTTTTTTTTTCCTTTTCCTAGTGTCCAAACATGGTATTAATCTTAGACTGTAGAATATGACTGTAGGTTTTAATATAATATTGTGTTTTCCTATGAAAAAGCATAACATCATTTGTTCATTCTGCTAACATTTATACTTCTACTCTAATTATAATTCTGTAAATAAGAGTTTAAGAACTCTTAGAAAACAAAAGAAAAGGAAGAAAATATGGTCCCTGCTATTGAAGACTTTATAATCATGTTGGAAAGAAATAATGTATGCATGTGAAATTATTAGAAAATTGCTTCTGGTAACATTTATTTAGTAAATACTCATTCAGCATCTATAATGAAAAAATCTTTTTGCAAGTTGTATGTGGAATAGTGGGAAGACTTACCATAAATATGATTAGAACTCAATCATTGCCATCTTGCAAGCCATTAGGGGGAATAAGGCATAAATTTTTATATTGATAAAGCAATTAAGCTGAACCTGGAAAGAGAAAGGAAGGCTTTCAGTGAATAGAGATAGAACAGATGGCGTCCAAGTGGAGGGCATGACTTTGGGAAAGAAGAGGACGTTTAGGACATGTTTGTGAATGCTGGGTAGTCCTGCTTGACTGGAAGACATGTATACAAGAAAGGGACTGGGAGGTAAGACTAGAAGGAGAGATTGGAGCCCAGGTTTCAGGATGGGGGCCAGGGGGGGTCTTGCATTCACAATTACAGAGTTTAGATTATAATTTTTGAGCCTTCAAACATTTCAAAATAAGGGAGGATTGGGACTTCCCTGGTGGTCCAGTGGTTAAGAATCCACCATGCAATGCAGGGGACGCAGGTCCAGTTCCTGGTCAGGGAACTGAGATCTCACATGTCATGGAGCAACTACATCCGTGAGGCGCAGCTTCTGAGACCACATAGTCTGAAGCCCATGTGTTGCAACTACTGAAGCCCATTTACTCTGGAGCCTGCGCATCACAACTATAGAGCCTGCATGCCACAACTAGAGTCTGTGCTCCACAACGAAGATCCTGCATGCTGCAACTAAGACCTGATATATAAATAAATATTTTAAAAATATGAAAGGACCTTATAGCTTAGTTTAGCAATATTCATCTGATGACAGCATATGGGTTGAATCAAAGTATGAAGAGACAGAGGATGGAGGGTCTGTTAGGAAGCTTTGGAAAAATAAAAGAACAAATGAAATGTTCACATATGAAGGGGAAGTTAGTAATATGATTTAAGATAGGCAAACCTGCAAGGAGAGCCAACCAGTCCATCCTAAAGGAGATCAGTCCTGGGTGTTCGTTGGAAGGACTGATGTTGAAGCTGAAACTCCAATATTTTGGCCACCTGATGCAAAGACCTGACTCATTTGAAAAGACCCTGATGCTGGGAAAGATTGAAGGCAGGAGGAGAAGGGGACGACAGAGGATGACATAGTTAGATGGCATCACCAACTCAATTGACATGAGTTTGGGTAAACTCTGGGAGCTGGTGATGGACAGGGAGGCCTGGCGTGCTGCAGTCCATGGGGTGGCAAAGAGTCGGACACGACTGAGTGACTGAACTGAACTGAACTGAAACAAATCTTTAAAGTATCTTCTCTAAACTAACAGCTAACGTGATAATTACTAGCAGAAAAAAAAAAATCAATACTAAAGGCAAGAAGCTCATCTTTCCTATTTGAAAAATATTGGTCTGGAAGTTCTAACCAGACCTGAATTAGTGCGGAGTAGTTTTGAGAGACACTACAAAGGTGACATTGGAGGACCGTGGCACCCAGAACAGTGGCTGGCTTTTAATAGTATTCGATAAAAATTCAGCAAGTGAAAGTCTTGCTGTCCTCCCATGTAAGTTCCCACGGTAAGACCAATCTCCTCTCCCCTTCCCCTCCCTTCCTGTCCCTTTCCTCTCTCTCTCTCTTCCCCCTTTATTTTTTCCATACTACATCCCCAGAGTCTGCCATTCAATGAATGTCCCCTCATTAAAGATGTCACCTCGTTAGAGCTATGTCCTCAGTGAAAGTCACTTCATTGGGTGTAGGATTGAGAGAAAGAGAGGAGTGCAGAATTATTCACGTTTGAACTTTTTCCAGTGTAAGAGGCATGTTTTCTTTCACAAATATTCATAGGGAAGTTAGGAGACGGGGCTGGTGTGGGAGAGATGATTCACTTTTGAACTGAAGCACGATGGTGCAATCACGCCCCTAGAGCCAGACATCCTGGAAAGTGAAGTCAAGTGGCCTTAGGAAGCATCACTATGAACAAAGCTAGTGGAGGTGATGGAATTCCAGTTGAGCCATTTCAAATCCTAAAAGATGATGCTGTGAAAGTGCTCAGTATGCCAGCAAATTTGGAAAACTCAGCAGTGGCCAGGACTCTGCTGGACTCAGGACTGGAAAAGGTCAGTTTTAATTCCAATCCCAAAGAAAGGCAATGCTAAAGAATGCTCAAACTACCACACAATTGTACTCATCGTACACGCTAGCAAAGTAATGCTCAAAATTCTCCAAGCCAGGCTTCAACAGTACATGAACCATGAACTTCCCAATGTTCAAGCTGGATTTAGAAAAGGCAGAGGAACCAGAGATCAAATTGCCAACATCTGTTGGATCATCGAAAAAGCAGAGAGTTTCAGAAAAACATCTACTTCTGCTTTATTGACTATGCCAAAGCCTTTGTGTGGATCACAACAAACCATGGAAAATTCTTCAAGTGATGGAATACCAGACCACCTGACCTGCCTCCTGAGAAATCTGTATGCAGGTCAAGAAGCAACAGTTAGAACTGGACAAGGAACAACAGACTGGTTCTAAATCGGGAAAGGAGTCCATCAAGGCTGTATATTGTCACCCTGCTTATTTAGCTTATATGCAGAGTACATCATGAGAAAAGCTGAGCTGGATAAAGCACAAGCTGGAATCAAGATTGCCGGGAGAAACATCAATAACCTCAGATATGCAGATAACATGACCCTTACGGCAGAAAGTGAAGAAGAACTAAAAAGCCTCTTGATGAAAGTGAAAGAGGAGAGTGAAAACGTTGACTTTAAACTCAACATTCAGAAAACTAAGATCATGGCATCTGGTCCCATCACTTCATGGCAAATAGATGGGGAAGCAATGGAAACGTGAAAAACTTTATTTCTGGGGCTCCAAAATCACTGCAGATGGTGACTGCAGCCATGAAATTAAAAGATGCTTGCTCCTTGGAAGAAAAGCTATGACCAAGCTAGACAGTATGCTAAAAAGCAGAGACATTAATTTGCTGACAAAGGTCCGTCTAGTCAAAGCTATGGTTTTTCCAGTAGTCATGTATGGTAGTGAGAATAGGTCTATACAGAAAGCTGAGCACTGAAGAACTGATGTTTTTGAAATGTGTTGGAGAAGACTCTTGAGAGTCCCTTGGACTGCAAGGAGATGTAACCAGTCCATCCTAAAGGAAATCAGTCCTGAATATTCATTGGAAGGACTGACATTGAAGCCAAAACTCCAATACTTTGGCCATCTGCTGTGAAGAACTGACTCATTTGAAAAGACCCTGATGATGGGAAGGATTGAAGGCAGGAGGAGAAAGGGACGACAGAGGATGAGATGGTTGGATGGCATCACTGACTCAATGGACATGAGTCTGAGTAAACTCTGGGAGTTGGTGATGGACAGGGAGGTCTGGCATGCTGCAGTCCATGGGGTCGCAAGGAGTCGGACATGACTGAGTGACTGAACTGAACTGAACTGAACCAATAGATTTGAAAGACTAGGAGAATTATCTACATGATGCGACCCAGAAGATGGTTGAAAATATGAAGATAGAACTCTGCAGGTAAGATGGACTAGGAGTAAAGATCTGGGACTATCTGCATAGAGATGTTAATTGAAACACTAGGATAATTTGAGGCCACCAGAAAGGAAGAATAGAAAATGAAGAGAAACTGAATTGAGGAGAAAATTTGGAACATACTTGTGTTTTAAATGAGACAAAAGAGGAGCCAACTGAGGAGACAGAAGTAAGTTAGAGTTGGGAGGCAAAGTATTCCAGTCACTCCAAAGGGAAGGGAAGAAAATTTTCAAGAAAGTAGTGCATAGCTGGATCAAATTCATTAGGAAGATAAGTGATGCTAGAATCCAAGGGAAGCTATTACTGGGTTCACCAATGAGTTCCTTCTTATTAAGTAAAAATAAAAGATGCATTTTTAAAATTTTAACCAAGAACTTTATTGAACAGTGTATTCATCATTTTGTTCTACTACCTTCTGCAGTTTTTAAGGCAACCTCATAATTTATTCCTGAAACTTTTTGTCTTTTTGAGCAAAGGTCTGTTTCAGGTATTTCTTATAGTCTTCCAGGGAATTGAAATGTTTTCCATTAAGAGAATTTTGTAAAGACCCAAGTAAATGGAAATCTGAAGCTGCAATGTCTGGTAAATATGGGGGATGAATCAGAACTTCCCAGCCAAGCTGTGACAATTTTTGCCTAGTCATCAAAGAAACATGCAGTCTTGCATTATCCTGATGGAAGATTTTTCTGTTGACTGATTTTTCTGTTTTCCATTGACTGTTTCTGGATGCTTTTTGTTGAGTGGTACTTTTAGTTGGTCTAAATGAATGCAATACTATTGGAATTAATCATTTGGTTTTCTGAAAGGACCTCATAATAGAGGACTCCCTTCCAATCCCACCATTTACACAATCTCACCTTCTTTGGATGAAGACCGGCCTTTGGTGTGGTTGGTGGTGGTTCATTTCATTTGCCCAATGATCTCTTCCATTCCACATTACTCTACAGTATCCAGTTTCCATCGCCTGTCACAATTTGTTTTAAAAACAGAATGTTTTTGTATGTGTAAGTAGAGAATCACATGCAGAAATACAGTCAAGCAGGTTTTTTTTTTTTTCACTTATGTGGAACCCAAATGTCAAAGTGATTAATATAACCAAGGTGGTGCAAATGATTTTCATTGCTTGATTTGGATATTCTGAGTATGTTGGTTATCTCCTGTGTGGTATAACATTGGTCGTTCTCTATTCATGTCTTGATTTGATTGCTGTCAACTTCAACAAGTCTACCCAACTGTAGAGTATTGTCCATTTAGAAACCTTCAGCCTGAAACTTCACAAACCACTTTTGACACATTCGATCAGTCATAGCACCTTCCCCATACACTGCACAAAACACTTTTTGCATTTCAGTTGCATTACCTCTCCTGAAATAATAAAACATAATATGCCAAAAAGTTTGCTTTTTTCTTCCATCGTCAACATTCAAATGGCCACACAAAAATTCACCCCTTTTGAGTTTTTAAAAAATGCATGATATGAAAACTGTCACAATATGTCTAAGAAAATTGTTTCAAATGAAGTTAAAGACAATAAAGTGCTACTAGAGCTATCTTACGAAAAAAAACTGATCAAACTTATTGGCCAACCCAACGCATCTGGCAGTTAGAGTGAGCATTTCAGAGTTTGCATATGTGTGGAGGGAGTGTAGGAAGGGAAGTCAGATTTGAATGGACAAGGTATGAGATAAAGGAAATAAAGGTTATTCTCTCAAGAAATTCAGTGGGAAAGGGAGGGAGAACCAAGCTAGACAGCATATTAAGAAGCAGAGACATTACTTTGCCAACAAAGGTCCGTCTAGTCAAAGCTATAGTTTTTCCAGTAGTCATGTATGGATGTGAGAGTTGGACTATAAAGAAAGCTGAGCACTGAAGAATTGATGCTTTTAACTGTAGTGTTGGAAAAGACTCTTGAGAGTCCCTTGGATAGCAAGGAGATCCAACCAGTCAATCTTAAAGGAAATCAGTCCTGAATATTCCTTGGAAGGACTGATGCTGAAGCGGAAACTCCAATAGTTTGGCCACCTGATGCGAAGAACTGACTCCTTGAAAAAGACCCTGATGTTGGGAAAGATTGAAGGCAGGAGGAGAAGGGGACGATAGAGGATGAGATGGTTGGATGGCATCACCGACTTGATGACATGAGTTTGAGCAAGCTCCGGGAGTTGGTGATGGACAGGGAAGCCTGGTGTGCTGCAGTCCATGGGGTCACAAAGAGTCGGACATGACTGAGTGACTGAACTGAACTGAACTGAACTGGGAGGAAGGAAAGAGAAAAGACAGAGGTGTCTGACTAGTTTCTTTGTAGATGTCTCACCATTAAGTGGATAACTTGCCCAAATTTTCCAATTACATACCAGTGCTATTTAGGATCTGTTTATAAAGACTTGTGATATATTGCATTGCCAACAAATAGTTCCTGCTGACCCTGTGGATCAGCAGCATGGACTGGGTTCTGTGGAAGAATATGCAGAAGTGTAAATATAAGGACAGCAAGAGACAGTAGGTTGAAAGAAACTACTGTGAAGCAGCAAAGAGCCACACAAAGCACAGAGCCAGAAGTAATCAGCTTGGTTCTGTGACATCATTGACCCCCTGTTCTGTGCTAGCCACTGGGATCTGGTAGAGGGATGACTGTGGAGGGTGAGTATGGCCTCTGCTTCATGGTGGGATGTCTATTAGTAGCTTCCAGCCTGGAATATTGTGGGGTTGGAACAGCAGGGGAGATGTCCCCAACTGGCTGGCTTTTATGAGTCAGAGGGGGAAGAGAAGGCAACCTTCAACCTGTGTGGCACCAGCACAAGGATTGCCTGCCTGTGTGTGCATGCCAAGTTGGTTCATTCGTGTCCGACTCTTTGCGATTATGGGCTGTAGCCTTCCAGGCTCTTCTGTCCATGGGATTCTCCAGGCAAGAAGACTGGAGTGGGCTGCCATGCCCTCCTCCAGGGGAT
This sequence comes from Bos indicus, assembly GCF_029378745.1. Classification (NCBI taxonomy): domain Eukaryota; kingdom Metazoa; phylum Chordata; class Mammalia; order Artiodactyla; family Bovidae; genus Bos; species Bos indicus. The sequence continues at coordinate 71,826,088 of NC_091775.1, forward strand.
CTTCCCCACCCAGGGATTGAGCCTGTGTCTCTTATGTCTCCCGCATTAGCAGGCAGCTTCCTTACCACCTGGGGAGCCTCCCTGTGAGCCAGTGTAATTCCCTCCAACTACAGTGGATGTGGAGGGTTTAAGGGCGAGTAAGATCACAAATGTGATCCTGAGAGCTATTCATCAATCATGGAGGTAGCTACCCCTCCTTAAAGCCTGAAGAAAAAAAATTTTTTTTTTCTGCTTGATTTTTGGTCATTCCACCACTATTTCTCTGAGTTGAAAGCAGAACTATTCTTCTGTGTCATGATCACACTACTGATTAGGAAAAACATTTTCTGCCAAAATTGAAAATAAATACATGTTCCCGATCTCTGATTTTCACATGAAAGTCCCTCTCAAGACCAGGCAATGATTGGCTACTCACCTTTCTGTAATAGGAAGGAGGAAGAACTCACCATAGTCATCAGAACCAACCCACTCTTTACCTACAGACTTCAAGGAGGACACAGCAGCCTCCCCAGATGCCCTGTCATCTCGTCATCTTTGTCATGAGACCAAGACTGTGCTTCTGGAAGAATCCATGTGATTCAGAAAAGCTGGTTGAACTTCACCCTTCTTAATACCACTTGATAACTGGCCTTTCTCTTAAAAGCCATTTCATTTTTCATGCTGCTGCTAAGTCGCTTCAGTCGTGTCCAACTCTGTGCGACCCCAGATGGCAGCCCACCAGGCTCGCCCATCCCTGGGATTCTCCAGGCAAGAACACTGGAGTGGGTTGCCATTTCCTTCTCCAATGCATGAAAGTGAAAAGTGAAAGTGAAGTCACTCAATCGTGTCCGACTCCTAGCGACCTCACGGACTGCAGCCCACCAGGCTCCTCTGTCCCTGGGATTTTCCAGGCAAGAGTACTGGAGTGGGGTGCCATTGCCTTCTCCTTAATTAAGCAAAGTAACCTCTAAGATCCCTTCTAAGTTTAAAAGACATTGCAGGGTGGGAGTTAGCCGGTGAACTCTCTTGGGGGTAGGGGACACTATTAGCTCACTTATTTCACTAAGGAAAGTCTCAAATACAGGGACATGGGGCTTCCAAAATTCAGGAGAACATGGTCGTAAGGAAGTGACTGTATAATGTTCGACCACAGGCCCCTGTTTCCTCAGGATAAATGGGAAACAGAGATGCCCACTGAAGACTGCAGGTCTAGGCAGTAACTGACTGGACTCACGGGAGTTCTTCCATCTCTGGTATTCCAGAATGACATCCTTGAGCTTAATGCAATATTTTACACATCTTCTTTGGTTAAAAGTTTACCAATAAACCCAAATTTTCTGGAAAGTTCTGAAGGCTTGGAAACTGTGGAATTAGTATGAGATACTCAGTGAAGAGTGGCAAAGAATCCTGTCATCCAATGAGTCTTTAATATCATGGCTGTACTAACTGCTGTTGTCAAGAAAATCACAGCCATCCCCACAAAGGTACTGGGTTAATGAATTTGGAAGAATCCACGGTATGACATTTCTATTCAATATGGATCAGATAACTAACTTTTAGAATTTCTCCGGGGTCACCTGGGGCTTTTAGTGTATAAACTCAAGGGGGTGAATTTAGGAAAAGACCTACTGCCCAGGAGCAAAAACAACACAATCTTCTTAGGCATCTGAGCTTAGTCATCTCAACTCTGGAGAAGGGACCAGCTAGGTAAGCGTGTGTTTCTGGTCTTCAAGTTTTACCTAAAAATTTGTATCAAGTTTTACCTAAAAATTTGTATCAAAAGCAAATGGTGCCATTGTGCTATGGTGATGAGCACCCCAGGGACAGACACAGAAAGAGATTTCTTTTGGCATTGCTGTTTCTGGCAGCTCTGGGCTCATGGCTCAGGTATTCAGGTTGTTTTCAACGAGATTAACCAAAACCATACACTTTGTGAAAAGCAGTCTCTGTTTCTGAGTAGCATCTAGATTCCCTTAGCAGAGGCTGAAGCCAGGAAGAATTCTCACTTTCATTTACAGTGGGGCGTTTCCTGATTCCTTTACTTTTTTTTCTTTCTTCTTTTATGTCCTTTGGCCACCTGATGCGAAGAGCCGAATCCCTGGAAAAAAACCCTGATGCTGGGAAAGACTAGGGGCAGGGAGAGAAGGAGGTGATAGCGGATGAGATGGTTGGATGGCATCATCGACTCAATGCACATGAGTTTGAGCAAACTCCGGGCAATGGTGCAGGACAGGGAAGCCAGGTGCACTGCAGTCCACGGGGTCGCAAAGAGTCGGACACGACTTCAAGACTGAACAACAGCAAAGCCATAGTGTAGAGACTCAGAGCTCTCCCTCACCATATGTTACAGGTTTCTCACGGGCTCTCTCTCCATGCTTTACAGAGAAAGCAGTCACCGCTTCAGACATTACCCCTCCCGTTCCAGACTACCTGCTGACCTTTGTGTTGTTTATTTTCTCCTCCAAATTGGTGCGTGAAGCTTATTTTAATTCAGTTTCACCTGGATACAAATATCAATGGGACTAAAGCCCTATTTCTGGACTTGAGGATGTGGGTCTTTCCCTCCATCCAGATCTAGAACATGAGGGCCAGTAGAGACGAAGCAGGGGACGCTTTGCTCTGACTGAGCTTTCCCTAGCAACTCTCGGGTTTGCTCCGGCCACCTGATCAAGTCTGGAGTTCCAGGGTTTCACCTTGCCACCTATTTCAGCGTGAGCTTGATAAATCCGCATGAATTCTGAGAGATGACCATGTGTCTCAGGTATTCAGTTACTACTAGGGTAAGAGGGGGGAATAATGTTCTTCTTCTCTCAGGGTTGTTAGGAGAATCTCAAGCTAAGATATTGGAAAGTGCCTGACACAGTGCTTCTTAAGAGTTTGGCTTTTGTCAGCTTTGCTTTGAGCTGCTGAAAGCACTCTTTCTCCTGAAAAGTGCCCGAGGATACAAGTTAGAGTGACACATTCTCTTAGTATCATGAGGAACACGATTAATGGGAAATGACTTCAGTTTACTGCATCTTCTAGTAATGCTGTGATGCCATCGCAAAACAAAAAGCACATGACTACTCGTAAGCCCGTGGTACCTGAAAAAGAAATTGGATTTGACTCAGAAAATCAGGCCGTACAGCTAATCACTCTGATCCAATAATGCTGCCCTGCAGAATGGCATCATCAGCCCTGGGGCACGGGGATAGGGGAGGAGGACGAGCAGGGAGAGTGAGCCCTCAGGGAGGCAGCTGCCCAGACACTCAAGCCAATGAAAAATTCATGAGGAGATGTTTTATAGCCAATGTCTGATCCCACTGCTGGGTCACAAGCTGGTCGGAGCCAATCAATAGTGTCAATCCTCCCGAAAGGAACTAGCAATTGTACGTTTATGAGAACTGGGAGGTTTCCCAAGCCAAGACCAGTTTCTGGTTACTTGGTATGTGTCACCCTTAAAAATATAGAACTTATTTTGAAAATGGAACCCTAGACCTTTAAGAAATTGTACAGAGAGAAGGTGGAGAGGTACTTCTCAAATCTGCGTGGGGGAAATGCTTGAATTTTCTTATAAGTCAAACTAAGGATTGGTTTTTAAGTTGAAGCTACTTTTTTGGGTTACCATTCTTTGTATACAGTTTCTTTATACTTAGATCTAGAATTCTGAAAATAATACTTTCCCATATGTGTTAAACTCCTTCAAATACAAATGGAAATGTATGAAAATGAAATCATAAAAAGAAAAATAAGTGGAGTCAACTTTATCCTTACACATCAATAAGTTCAAGGTTGTTTTTATTTTAAAACAATTTTAAGGATCATAGAAACTTAACTTCAGTTTGAGGGTTTGCTTTTTACACAGGCAATGGTGTAAAGGCAGAAGTGTAAGTGTGTAGAGACCGCAAGAAGAGTCTTAAAGGTTATATGCTCACAAGTCTACTGAGGATTTCAGGGGAACCACACCACAGTCTGGTTAGATGAGAAACGCTCTAAGAAAAGCAGGGCTTCCAGGTGTGGCTAGATTAGAGCCAGATGCCATGATCTTTTCTGAATGTTTAACTTTAAGCCAACTTTTTCACTCTCCTCTTTCACTTTCATCAAGAGGCTTTTTAGTTCCTCTTCACTTTCTGCCATAAGGGTGGTGTCATCTGCATATCTGAGGTGACTGATATTTCTCCCGGCAATCTTGATTCCAGCTTGTGCTTCTTCCAGCCCAGCATTTCTCATGATGTACTCTGCATATAAGTTAAATAAGCAGGGTGACAATATACAGCCTTGACGTACTCCTTTTCCTATTTGGAACCAGTCTGTTGCTATCACGTCATGGGAAATAGATGGAGAAACAGTGGAAACAGTGTCAGACTTTATTTTTGGGGGCTCCACAATCACTGCAGATGGTGATTGCAGCCATGAAATTAAAAACCGCTTACTCCTTGGAAGGAAAGTTATGACCAACCTAGATAGCATATTGAAAAGCAGAGACATTACTTTGCCAACAAAGGTCCATCTAGTCAAGGCTATGGTTTTTCCAGTAGTCATGTATGGATGTGAGAGTTGGACTGTGAAGAAAGCTGAGTGCTGAAGAATTGATGCTTTTGAACTGTGGTGTTGGAGAAAACTCTTGAGAGTCCCTTGGACTGCAAGGAGATCCAACCAGTCCATTCTAAAGGAGATCAGTCCTGGGTGTTCTTTGGAAGGACTGATACTAAAGCTGAAACTCCAGTACTTTGGCCACCTCATGCGAAGAGTTGACTCATTGGAAAAGACTCTGATGCTGGGAGGGATTGGGGGCAGGAGGAGAAGGGGACGACAGAGGATGAGATGGTTAGATGGCATCACTGACTCAATGGACGTGAGTCTCAGTGAACTCCAGGAGTTGGTGATGGACAGGGAGGCCTGGCGTGCTGCGATCATGGGGTCGCAAAGAGTCGGACACGACTGAGTGACTGAACTGAAGTGAACTGAACTGACGTCTTCAAAGCAGATCCCATTGAATACCATCTCGCCCACTCTCACTCACAGGAGCATGAGACATCAAGCGCTCACAAAGGGAAAGTCTTGGAACATCAACCTGTGAAGCAGGAAGGGAGGAGAGGAAGAGGATCAGAATGGGATAAGGAGTTTCCTCTGCTCCCTGGTGATGGTGTCAGGAAAGAAGCTGCGCCCTTGCATCTGTGTAAAGAAAAAATATTTATTTCAATGGCTGTGAAAGTAGCACCACATCATTAGCAATGATGCTAAAGCACAGAAAGTAAAAAATAAGAAAATAAAGATCATCCATAATCCTGCCATCCTAAAGTGTCTATTTAACAAGATGGAGTATTTTCCTCTGGGGTGTTATATCTCTCTAGATATAGACATAAAGATATCAGATCAAATCAGTCGCTCAGTCGTGTCCCACTCTTGGCGACCCCATGAATTGCAGCACGCCAGGCCTCCCTGTCCATCACCAACTCCCGGAGTTCACTCAGACTCATGTCCATAGAGTCAGTGATACCATCCAGCCATCTCATCCTCTGTCGCTCCCTTCTCCTCCTGCCCCCAAACCCTCCCAGCATCAGAGTCTTTTCCAATGAGTCAACTCTTCGCATGAGGTGGCCAAAGTACTGGAGTTTCAGCTTGTTGGAATTTTACTGTAAAGCGTTTCATATCCTAAGTTTTCAGTGTATGTTTATTTTGTAATCATTTTCACATGTCAGAATTTTCAAATGTGGTATTTTATTGTTCTGTTGTTTAGTTGCTCAGTCATATCTGACTCTTTGCGACTCCATGGACTGTAGCCCGCCAGTCTCCCCTGTCCATGGGATTCTCCAGGCAATAACACTGGAGTGGGTTGTCATTTCCTTTTCTAATTGTTCTGTTAGAAAGTATGTACCATTCTTCTATTTTTTAATTTGATTTTTTTCTAAATTGGAGTGTAATTGCTTTACAATGTTGTATTAGTTTCTGCTGTGCAACAATGTGACTTAGCTATATGTATACAAAGGAATGATGCTAAAGCTGAAACTCCAGTATTTTGGCCACCTCATGGGAAGAGTTGACTCATTGGAAAAGACCCTGATGCTGGGAGGGATTGGGGGCAGGAGGAAAAGGGGATGACAGAGGATGAGATGGCTGGATGGCATCACTGACTCGATGGACGTGAGTCTGAGTGAACTCCGGGAGTTGGTGATGGACAGAGAGGCCTGGCGTGCTGTGATTCATGGGGTCGCAAAGAGTCGGACACGACTGAGTGACTGAACTGAACTGAACTGATACATATACCTGCTCCCTGTTGAGCTTCCATTCCACCTACCCCACCCCACCCCTCAGTCATTCTCTATTGACAGATGGGTCATGTACTCTCAAGTCTTAGGAGTTAGTTCCTGCAGGTGTATACAGCCTCCCATCCATGTGCCCTGAGCCCTTACGTCACTGTTTAGTTCCAATACCACCTATGATGAAGCCGGCCCCTTTCCCCACTTATCCTTAATCCCTCCCAGGGAGGCAGAGTGGCAGAGTGGGAAGAGTTTAGGCTTTGGGGACTGCCAACCTGGGCTCCATACCTGGGCTATGACTCAGTATTGCTTACCAGTTGTGTGACCTTGGGAAGCTTGTTAACCAAGTTTCAGTCTCCTCACCTATAAAATGAGAATAACTTTATAGAGTGTTAAGATAATGATCGAATAAAAGAGTGTATGTGTCAGTTTCCTCCCCTCTGCCCTTTTTCGGTTATCAAGCTTCTCCCAGAAGGAGCTATAGAGCAGTGTTAAGAGCTTGAGCAAGTAATCTTGGCTCTCTGTGCCTCCACTCCTCCGTACGTGTTTTGGGAATAGTGGTGCGATCGCTGCAGTTGTAGGTTTTTAGGGAGGATTCAGTCAGGTGATCCACAGGAGGCCCTTGCTGCCTGCACAAGTAGCAGCACAATACATGTTGGTTCTTCTTCTGTTATAATCTCGTAGGACCTGCCAAGAACGTCACTTCATTGTTTTCACCAGAGCATGAGCTAACCTGTGGCGTCAGAGCAGATGTAAGTTGGCCCTGTTAGCTGCCTCTTGGAGTCACTGTCTGGTGAGCCTCCCAACAACCCAGCACCAGGCCTGGGCCCCGCCTCAGTGCAGCCACACCCTGCAGCAGGCTCTGGCCCCAGACACCCCCAGCAATCTCGGCCTGACCAGTACCAGAACCGGGGAGCCTTTGGAGTGAGTGGCCTGAGAGGAAGAGAATACCTTAGCCACAGCTTGGCATGCAGGTATCAGTCAGAGGGAAGAAAGTTGGGCTGTGAGAGAACTTCCTCAGAATTGAGTCAATTTTCAGAAAAAAGGCCCTGAGGGGGAGAGAGCCCCAGGGACAGGCCAACACGACCTTGTCCACATCTTGGGCCTTTCTTGGGGAGGCCTCTCCTTTTTACAGGAAGTGGTAACATTCTTGCCCTGGCACCACCATGCAGGATTATAATGAGAGGAGAGAATTCACCCAGAAACCAGGGTGTGGTAGCCATCTTGGAGGGTGTCTGCCCTGCCCCCACCCGCCTGTTGTACTCCAGCAGAGGGTCTCAAAGCGTGGTCCCTGGATCAGCATCACCTGGGAACACAGGAGGAATGCAAGCTCTCGGTCCCACCGCAGATCTACTCAGTCAGAATCTGCGGGATGGGCTTCCCAGCCATCAGCCTTCTCATATGTGGTTTGTCCCTCAGAATTCAGACCAGTGAAAAGATCAAGTATGGGCACAAATATTTATATATTATTTCAAAGATGTTCATCTCAGTATTATTTATATAGGACAAAACAGAAGAGTGGAACAACCCAAATAGCCAGGAGTATAGGTTGAGCAAATTATGGTATATCCATATAATGGAATATTATATAGCCACAGAAAATGACATTTTAATAAAACACTTGGTGTCAAGGGGGAAATGGTACCAAATAATGTTAAGTGATAAAAGATGAATATAAAACAGTATGTACCCATATGTGTACAGATTTAAAACAGAATAAACCCATATGTGTGCATAGAAAAAAAATCTAGACGGAAACACAAAATGTTAGCAGTGGTTATCATCTCTGGGTAATAGTACTGGAGAGTGTTTTTATTTTTTATTTTTCTTTTTACTATTCGGTATTTTCAAATATTCCACAATGAACATGTATTACTTTTACAAAAAGGAAAAAAAAAAACATAATGACAGTATGTGGACTTGGTTGGTCATTTTACTTCTCCAAGTGTCCGTTTCTTGGACCTCCAATGGCACCTGCGTAGCCTCCAATGGCACCTCCAATGGCACCTCCAGTGGCACCTGCGTAGCCTCCCTTCCTCCAAGCCCAGTGGAGAGTGCGATCGTTGGCAGCTTCTCCCCAATAAAATATATTCTCCCGTGATCTCCACTTTCACCATATTGTTTATCACGAATCAAAAGGATCTAAGGGCTGTTTCATTTCTTTCCCATCCTCTGAGAGCCTGACTTTGGGCACAGCAGTGACTAAGATGCCATAACTGGAACAGGCTCAGAGGTGACCAGGCCAGTCTCAAACTGCAAACAGATCTGGCAGAAGAGGACAAGAAGCAGGCCATGAGGGGCCATTAATGTGCAGGGGAAATGGAGAGGGGTTCAGGTGTGCACTAGGGCTGGTCTGAGTTGGCCGCAGGTAGCTCTGCCATGGTGCCCTGAGGACAGAGCGGGCTCTGGCAGCCAGTGATCCTTGGAGGTCTGGCTGTGGGCTGTGGGCAGATTCAGGAAACCAGAAAATAATACCGCAACCCAGCGCAATGCCTGACAGATACGGGATACTCAGTAAACATCTGTTGGGTGGAGGAATAAATGAAACTTCATCATGGTCTCTGGAGAGCAAGACCTTTCATCAGAGGATGCCTTCAGGGCCTGGGGTGGTCTTCAGGGCACAGAAGAGCTTGCAGGGAAAGGGGCTCGGGGAAAGAGCTCAGCTACGTGCAGAGAAATGGGGTCAGTGGGGAAGGCAGGAGCCTTGGAGTCCAACCCAGGTTTGAATCCCACCTCCATCACTAAGTGACGAGGTGATCCAGGGGAGTTTGCCTAACCTTCCTGGCCTCACTTCATCCCTGGCTCCCTGGGGAGGACTCCCGCACCTTGAAGGGCTGTTTTCAGATGTTTCCATGAGATGATGGAAAGCCTGTGAAAGACTGTTACAGGTCTGCTCCCGTGGCTGGTGGTAGCCGGAACACAGATTAAAGCGGGAGCTGGGACCGAGGCTAGCGCCGGGCGGGTGGGGCATGCTGCCACTTGCCCAGGAACCAAGGCAGGTCTCCGGCACCGGCATCAGCTCTGGTTGGCAGCGGAGGCCGCAGCCTCTGCACCGCCTGGCTCAGAGGCTGGTCAGTGCAGTCTGGAGAAGGATCCAGCGATGGGCTGGGGGAGACAGAAGCTGGGGAGACAGAAGCTGGCCCAGAGGGGTAGCAAGCTGGAGTAAGGTGAGGGTGTGGCCACCCAACAGGATCCTCAAGGCAGAGGGAATAAATTTGGGTTTCTCCCTCTCAAGGGTGCGTTTGGGATCTCATTTACTTGAGGTGACCTGTCTCCGTGAGGAGTTGGTGCAGCTCTTTGCTGGGTGCGCTCAAAGGCTCCTCAGACCTCCCCCGTCGCACACACTGTTTTCAGAATGGCTTCCTAATGGCGTCACAATGACCTGAGGCAACTCATCTTCAGAGATGAGAAGCCCTTACTACACAGGCATGCCTGCTTCTCATACCTTCTGGCTCTTCTTCCTGGAGCTTTCTCGTGGCCAAGCCCTGCCCTCACGCCTCTGGGTTTACCTTTACTTGGAAAGGACACTGTACTCATTGTTACGTAGATAACCCACCACCCTGTCATTCCCACCAGCGTCTTGGGCAAGATTTGCTGGCAAAGCACTCTCCGCCCTCTCCTAACTGCCTCTGACATAATCACCTCTGTGTCGGGTCAGCCCGGGGCCACCCCGTGAGCTTACCTGGCGTGGGGATTGCGTCTCACCCTCCATCTGCCCTCTGCAGACCCTAGCACAGGTGTTTGATAGCTGCTGGGTGAAAATAAGGAGGGAGGGGGCATAGCAAACACTGTGGATTGGCTGGCCACATGCCTTTTGTGATCTTCTCCCTTTGTGTTCTTCTACTGAAGAGTTGGAAATAAAATACATACTCAATTTTCCCAGCTACTCTGACAGCTAGGGGTGGCCAAGTGAAACAGTTCAATGAGGTGTAAAGGCAAGTCTTCAAGGAAGACTTTCCCAGCTAAGAGGCACACCTCTCTAAGAGAAAGCCTTTGATCCTTTTGCCCTTCCGTTTTCTTCCTACCTGGAATGAAGACATGATGCCTGGAGGCTCACTAGCCATCTTGCAACCGTGATGCAGCAAGCAACAGTCAGAATGGCCAGGTGACAAAGAATAACGTACCGTGTGGTTCTTGATGGTATTGTTACGGGAAACACGTTGACTGAAACCACCCACCCTGGCCAGGCACCATTGTAACCATTTGCGTGAGTTATTTTACAACAGGAGGTCCTGAGAAGGAACATGGAACTAACAAGCCACCACCAACTGGGAGAGTTCAGGAAACATCAAAAGGAGATGCCAGATGTCCTTCCACCTCCCAGAATCCTCCTCTCTGGCATCCATCTTGGCTAAGCAATGCATGCACCACCACCAGGAAGGACCCTGAGTCAGAAGGATTGGCCAAAGACAACCCAGAAACTAATCCCCTCACCATAAAACCTGAGACTGCGAGCCACGTGGCAGAGCAGTTCTCCTGGGTTCCCTCACCCTCCTGCTCTCCCCTTGGGTGCCCCTTCCCAATTAAGTCTCTTGCTTTGTCAGCGCATGTGTCTCCTTGGACAATTCATTTCCACGTGTTCGACAAAAGCCCACTCTTGGGCCCTAAAAGGGGTCCCCCTTCCTGCAATAACAGCATCACTGATGACCATTATTCCCGGGGGGACCAATCTCATGGCTTGTTTGGGACTGAGAGGTATCTAGAAATGCAAGACTTTAGATGCTGAAACAGAAATGGTTCTGGACAAACATGGACTTTGGACACCTATCCTAGTCTATCCGAGCCCTTGTTAGGTAGATGGAATAGGGAAAGGGAGTCTAAAATGGCGATGGCTAAAAGACAAGGAAGGGAAAAGCCTGCAAAAATAGAACAGAGGAAGGTCAAAGGAAGGTCTGAGGACCAGAGTGAGGACTTCTGGTAGAACAGCACTCCTGACTAAGCCCAATTTGCATAGGGCAGGCCCAGGGGGAAGAAAAAAAAAACAAATAAAAAGAGGAGCCAACAGTCTCTCTCTCTCTCTCCTACATGCCGGGGCACTCTTCTCTTAGCCTCTGTGGATCAACGTGCCCTCACGCCTCAAAGATGGATTTTCCTGCTACCTTCTAAATAAAATAGAGCTGTAACACTGATTTGTCTAAGAGCTATAACCGGTCCGTTCGAGACCTGAGAGCTATAACACGGACTGTCCAAGACCCGAGAGCTGTGACACGCCGAGGGGGCTTTAACGTCCATCACTCCAAATCTTCGTTGTGACGAGACAAAGGACCGAGGAGCATACACTGGCCTGACACCCTGAACTGCTTATTTCCAGAGATTTCTTATTATACAGTGAGAAAAGTAAGTCCTATTTACCACAGACATTGTAGTCAAGTTTTTCTGTCATTTGAGTGTGTTAGTCACTTGGTCGTGTCCGACTCTGTGACCCCACAGACTGTAGCCCTCCAGGCTCCTCCGTCTGTGAGATTTTCCAGGCAAGCATACTGGAGCGGGTTGCCATTTCCTTCTCCAGGGGATCTTCCTGACCCAGGGATTGAACCTGGGTCTCACGAATTGTGGGCAGACTTTACTGTAGCCACCATTTGTAGTTGAAAGCGTTCCTGTGGATGCATGTAGAAGTTGGTATTTCTAAGATTCAGCAAGCAGAGGTACAGAGCGGCAGGTCATTGAGTGCTCCTGTTACAGCAGGCGGGTAGCTAGGCATGAGCAGAGAAATGGGGCAAGGACCAGATGGCAGGAAGTCAGGCATCTTGTAAACAGCAGGGGTCCGTGGCAGACAAAGGAAAGCAGGCACCTTCAGACCAGCAGGAAACTACACATTCTGGGTGATAAGGGTCTGAGTAGCAGACAAAGAAAGTTGGGGGAAGGAGGCAATCTCCTGTGTCCAAAGTAACCTTTTGTGCACTGTGCTCTCCGTAGATAAGATTAGTCTTACAGATAAGAAATACTCCACCATGCTGGATGCCAGACACTTCTAATCTAAACTAAATGGGGACAAAAATCCCTCCTCCCCTTGGGAAAATGGAGCTGGGATGAAAATCAGGAAAGTCGACCCCCAAACTCCTCCTTCCCCAGTGAATATTCCAGCCCTTCATTTGTTGTTCAGTCGCTCAGTCATGTCCCAGTCTTTGTGACCCTGTGGACTGCAGCACACGAGGCTTCCCTGTCCTTCACCATCTCTCATAGTTTGCTCAAACTCATGTCCATTGAATCAGCGATGCATATCCCTCATACCCGGCTAGCCAAAGAAGCTCAGCAGGGCAGCTCTTCACCTGCCTGCCGCCTGCTCTCCCTCCCTCTGAGAGTGTGCCCTTGCTTAAATAAACTTTCACTTTATTTCCTTAACCTCTCTGCTTTGTCTCCGAATTCTTTTGCATAAAAGAAAAAAACCTCAAATTCACTGGCAACACTACCTGCCTTCACAGAGCTTATCTCAGTTGAGTTTTACAATGATCTTTCATGGTAGGTTTGGTTATACCCATTTTACAGATGAAAAAATGGAGGCACCTGGTAGCTCAGCTCCCCTGGAGAAGGAACTGGCAACCCACTCCAGTATTCTGGCCTGGAAAATCCCATGGACAGAGAAGCCTGGCAGGCTAGAGTCAATGGGGTTGCAAAGAGTTGGACACGACTGAGCAACTAACGCCACTAACAGCAAGAAGTTTAGCCCAACTGGAATCCACGTCCTGTACATTAATGTCATATTCCCTTTTCCCCCATAGCCACTCTAGCTCATTTCCTTTTAACTCAATTTGTGATCACTTGATGTTATTCAGGAATGGGCAACATTCTTTTTGAATGAATGAAGTCGCTGTGAGATGCAGCATTGCCTTCTCTTTACGGTTTCTGGACAAGTCAAAAAATCCTGGCGATTTGACTTATTTCTCCATCACTACTGTTAATGGATAAGAGAGAATTGGTTTACATAGATTAAAAGATGTTGTTTAAATTATTATTGAATGATTCAAAAGGTACAAAGGGGAATGTCTTAAAAAGTCTCCTTTCCACCCCTGTTGCTTTATAGATGAATGTTAGACAAGCTTCCGTCAGTTTTAAATTGATGGTTTTCAATGTGGACCATAATGAATAGCCCCTTAAATTTGTATTCAGCTTTAGAAATTACAAAATACTTTCAAAGGCACAGTCTCTCTCTCTCTTTTTTTTTCTTTCCAGCTGCTTGGGGGAGTTTTCTTTAGATTCCATTCATAGTCACAGCTTTTGGCAGATCTTACTCCCCCCTCATCCCCCCAACCTTACCCACGCCCTTCCCCTTTCCCAGAGACCAAGACTTCCTTCTGGGTCCCTCATACCCTGGCTGGTACTGAGTCTCCTGAGTCCTCTTGGGTACAACCATAGGCTCTTCATATATTCTTTGTATCACTCACTGCACCAGGAACAAGTCTCTCCCAGAAAGATGCTCTGAAGATGCTGTTGATGGGCCCACTGGCTGGCCAACCTACTCTTGCACGTGTGTGGCCTATGAAATACCCTCTTCGATCAGAATATCTGACTCATTTTCTCTGATGGTTTGCATATCTATTTATAGTTTGTCCCTTACTAAAAGTTTTGCCTATGAAGAGTCTATAATATAAGGGGAAGATATTATCATATTCATTGAACAATCATAATATATCTATATCTATGTATACCTACATCTATGTGTACCATATAATTAAGACTCTCATTACAAAATCTATGTATAGAGTAATTTCTGGAAATAACTCATTATTTCCTTTCTCTCTTAGCTCAGTTGTACCTCTCCCCCAAGGTTTCTTCATCTCAGTTCAGATGCGCCAGTTTCCCAAGCCAGGTTCCTCAGCATCCTCGTCCTCCACTCTTTTTGCACCAGCCTCACCACCAGCATAGCTGGCTGCCTGTCAATCCCAGCTCTCAGTGCGTCCTGTCTGTTCTCCTCTTTAGCTCTCTCACATCTCCTTGCTTTTCTCCATCCCCTCAGCCACCTCCCTAGTTTAGCCCCCACTGGCTCATACCCAGGTGGCGCTAGTGGTAAAGAACCCACCTGCCAGTGCAGGAGACATAGGAGACCTGGATTCGACCCCTGGATCTGGAAGAGCTCCTGGAGGAGGGCACGTGCGCCTGTCTTTGATCCCTGGCAGGGCAGTGCTTCCTCTTCATGGCCCTGGCAATGTGACATGATGATGTGTTTGTGAGTCTATGTTCTCCACCCCATACGACCCTTGAGGACAGGGTCCAGAATACTCACTCCAGTATCCTTGCCTGGAGAACAAGGATAGAGGACAGAGGAGCCTGGTGGGCTACCGTCCATAGAGTCGCACAGAGTCAGACACGACTAAAGTGACTTACCGCGTTCCACCACACATCTCATGCCCCAATTTTGGTAACATCCTTACAAACAGGCTCCCGCCTTCTCGGTCTCGCTCTACCTTGATCCATTCTCTACATTTCAGTCAGGGTCCTTTTGCTTTAAAAAAGGAAAAAAAAAAACAGTCTTGCAACAACACCCCACTTACAGGTCCACTTGTGTTCCATTATCCTCAGGAAGTTGTTGAATCCCCTTCTCAGCCTGGCTCCGGCTGCTCTGCAGCCCCTCGCTCACCTTTGCAGACACTGCCCATCACCCATGAGCTGTTCCTGAGCCCCTCACCTCCCGCACCCACCCTCCCTTACCTCCAGGCCTCACGGGGCTCTTCTGGACGCCAGGCACCCTCCCCTGCACTGATTCCTGTGGGTCCTTCAGATCTCAGCCTCACCAGCGTTCAATAAATAAGGTTAAGGTGTAAAAAGTCAACCTAGTTAGCTATATAATGATCCTGGGTTTTCCTCATCATGTACATAGTGACCTGGTCACTCCATCAACCATTCATCCATCGAAGAATCATTCATTCTGCTCAGATTTATGAGACATAGTACATCTAGAGGCCCAGGGCAGCCCTGGTTCTAGGTGCCAGCGCACATTTCTCTTTCTGCAGATTGGTTCGTGCAGTCAGTCTGCACTTCCATCTCTCATTTGTCTTTACTCAACGGATGGCCATGAAACAATGAACAGAAGGGAGGCCCTGTCCTCAAGGGTCGTGATGGGGTGGAGAACAGAGACTGACGAACACATCGTCATGTCACATGGCCAGTGCCATGAGGAGGAAAGACTGCCCTGCCGGGAATCAAAGACAGGCTCACAGCAGAAGTGAAGCTGAACGGACAGGTGTTGACAGGTAGGGCACCAGAGATCAAGGGACATGGAAGCAGGAAAGGGAGGTTCTTTCCGGAAGAGGAAATAGTTCATACAAGTCTTCAAGATTCACTATAACCTGGCTATACCAGGACTCAGGGAATGTGCCCAGAATGACCAGGGTGCTGGGAAACATGCACCCCCACATCCTGCCTGCTGCTCGTACCTCCTCCTCCACCAGAAGTAAACTCTTTCCCCTTCCTCCTTCTCCGAGTCCTACCCATTCTCAACCCACTCAAGATCTGCTTCCTTCACAAAGCCTTCCAGGATTATACACTGAACACACAGGTACTTAATTCCATTCCGTTTTTGTACATTGTCATTCAAAGAGTCCATAACAGGTCTCAGCTTCCTACCAAATTGTAAAGTCCTAGAAGACAGGGACTATGATTTATACTTACTTTGAAATTTCTCTGTGTATCTGGGCAAGAAACCTGGGGCTGCTCCACAAATGCTGGTTGAAGCCACCCTGGAGGCCTGGAAAGGCAGTTCCCGTATCCCTAACTTGAAATCATCCCCAGTGAGTCTTTTAATATATCTCTTCCGTTTTCATTCATCATCTGCTATGATATCGGCTTACAGTCTTGTGCTGAGAACAGATTAGATGCCGTTAGCCTGGGTTTATGATTCTCGGAGAAGAGGTAAATAATGATGCTACCAGGAATGTAAGGGGATTCCCACTAGAAGTCTCTAGTTCTAATCAACCTTTGAATTTACTGTTAATTAACATCTCACCCATGGAAAGTAAAAAATGTCATCTGTGAAGCCCCCTGAACTTGCAGATAGAAGAAGCAGGTCTTTGTTCCATCTCCACCATGTATCAGCCTTATGACGTTGGACAAATCACCTACACATTTTTTAAACCTCAGTTTTCCCGTCTTTAAAATGGGAATGATAATACCTCACAGGATTACAACTGCTCTCACAGGGCTATTGTAAGGATTAAAGAGGGTCATGAATGTGAACTTGATTGGTAATATGTGAAGTGTCATTTAAAACTCAGGGAGCACTTTTAACTTTATTACAAATGAAAGTTCTCGCCCCTCTGTTTCATTCTCAGCATTCACAATCCAGACACAAGCTCTCCACAGGGAAGTGAACTGTACTGATATTAAGGAGAGAGAGTGTCCTTCGTCTCCTATCTAGGAGATCTACTGCAACCACATTCTTAGACCCGTGTAGATGCTGGGATAGTCGTGTCTACCTCCCACAGGACTGCAGGTCCTCAGGCAGGCATGCTGCACGCCATGGGAGCTGCCCCACCATGCTCAGACTCCTGAAACACTAGCTCTTTCCAGGGAGAATTCCCTATTGCCAGCTGTCCTCTTCAGAGAGCTCTGCTTATATTTGTCAGCGAAGGTGGTTACAAAATGCAAACAACAAAAGCGGGCCCCAAACCTAAGATCCTAAAAGAGAAAGGGTGAAGGGGACTCTGGAAGGAGAGACAGTCACGTCTACACAACCGGCAAGAATCCAACCAGTTATCAGACTTCATGAGTGCTCAGTTTAGTTCAGTTTAGTTGCTCAGTCGTGTCCGCCTCTTTGCGACCCCATGGACTGCAGCATGCCAGGCCTCCCTGTCCATCACCAACTCCTGGAGTTTACTCAAAAACTCATGTCCACTGAGTGGGTGATGCCATCTAATCATCTCCTCCTCTGTCATCCCCTTCTCCTCCTGTCCTCAATCTTTCCCAGCATCATGGTCTTTTCAAATGAGTCAGCTCTTCGCATCAGGTGGCCAAAGTATTGGAGTTTCAGCTTCAACATCAGTCCTTCCAATGAACACCTTAGGATGGACTGGTTGGATCTCCTTGCAGTCCAAGGGACTCTCAATAGTCTTCTCTCCAACACCACAGTTCAAAAGCATCAATTCTTCGGTGCACAGCTTTCTTCACAGTCCAACTCTCACATCCATACATGACTACTGAAAAAATCATAGCCTTGACTAGACAGACCTTTGTTGGCAAAGTAATGTCTCTGCTTTTGAATATGCTATCTAGGTTGGTCATAACTTTCCTTCCAAGGAGTAAATGTCTTTTAATTTCATGGCTGCTGTCACCATCTGCAGTGATTTGGGAGCCCCCCAAAAATAAAGTCAGCCACTGTTTCCCCATCTATTTGCCATGAAGTGATGGGACCAGATGCAATGATCTTAGTCTTCTGAATGTTGAGCTTTAAGCCAGCTTTTTCACTCTCCTCCTTCACCTTCATCAAGAGGCTCTTTAGTTCTTCCTCACTTTCTGCCATAAGGGTGGTATCATCTGCATATCTGAGGTTATTGATATTTCTCCCGGCAATCTTGATTCCAGCTTGTGCTTCCTCCAGCCCAGCATTTCTCATGATGTACTCTGCATATAAGTTACATAAGCAGAGTGACAATATACAGCCTTGACGTACTCCTTTTCCTATTTGGAACCAGTCTGTTGTTCCATGTCCAGTTCTAACTGTTGCTTCCTGACCTGCATATAGGTTTCTCAAGAAGCAGGTCAGGTGGTCTGGTATTCCATCTCTTGAAGAATTTTCCATGGTTTGTTGTGATCCACACAGTCAAAGGCTTTGGCATAGTCAATAAAGCAGAAATAGATGTTTTTCTGGAAATCTCTTGCTTTTTCCATGATCCAGTGAATGTTGGCAACTTGATCTCTGGTTCCTCTGCCTTTTCTAAAATGAGCATGGACATCTGGAAGTTAATGGTTCACGTATTGCTGAAGCCTGGCTTGGAGAATTTTGAGCATTACTTTACTAGCATGTGAGATGACTGCAATTGTGCGGTAGTTTGAGCATTCTTTGGCATTGCCTTTCTTTGGGACTGGAATGAAAACTGACCTTTTCTAGTCCTGTGGCCACTGCTGAGTTTTCCAAATTTGCTGGCATATTGAGTGCAGCACTTTCACAGCATCATCTTTCAGGATTTCAAATAGCTCAACTGGAATTCCATCACCTCCACTAGCTTTGTTCTTAGTGACGCTTTCTAAGGCCCACTTGACTTCACTTTCCAGGATGTCTGGCTCTACGTGAGTGATCACACCATCGTGATTATCTGGGTCGTGAAGATCTTTTTTGTACAGTTCTTCTGTGTATTGTTGTCACCTCTTCTTAATATCTTCTGCTTCTGTTAGGTCCCTACCATTTCTGTCCTTTATTGAGCCCATCTCTGCATGAAATGTTCCCTTGATATCTCTAATTTTCTTGAAGAGATCTCTAGTCTTTCCCATTCTAATATTTTCCTCTATTTCTTTTTGCACTGATCACTGAGGAAGGCTTTCTTATCTCTCTTTGCTATTCTTTGGAACTCTGCATTCAAATGGGTATATCTTTCCTTTTCTCCTGTCCTTTTCGCTTCTCTTCTTTTCACAGCTATTTGTAAGGCCTCCTCAGACAGCCATTTTGCTTTTTTGCACTTCTTTTTCTTGGGGATGGTCTTGCTCCCTGTCTCCTGTACAATGTCACAAACCTCCGTCCATAGTTCATCAGATCTATCAAATTTAGTCTATCAGATCTAGTCCCTTAAATCTATTTCTCACTTCCACTGTATAATCATAAAGGATTTGATTTTGGTCATACCTGAATGATCTAGTGGTTTTCCCCACTGTCTTCTTTCTTCATTTTAAGTCTGAATTTTGCAATAAGGAGTTCATGATCTGAGCCACAGTCAGCTCCCAGTCTTGTTTTTGCTGACTGTATAGAGGTTCTCCATCTTTGGCTGCAAAAAATATAATCAATCTGATTTTGGTGTTGGCCATCTGGTGATGTCCATGTGTAGAGTCTTCTCTTGTGTTGTTGGAACAGGGTGTTTGCTATGACCAGTGCGTTTTCTTGGCAAAGCTCTATTAGCCTTTGCCCTGCCTCATTCTGTATACCAAGGCCAAATTTGCCTGTTACTCCAGGTGTTTCTTGACTTCCTACTTTTACATTCCAGTCCCCTATAATGAAAAGGACATCTTTTTTGGGTGTTAGTTCTATGCTAAGTCACTTGAGTTGTGTCCAACTCTGCGACTCTGTGGACCGTAGCCTGGCAGGCTCCTCTGACCATGGGATTCTCCAGGCAAGAATACTGAAGTGGGTTGCCGTGCCATCCTCCAGAGGATCTTCCCAACCCAGGGATCAAACCCGTGTCTCTTACGTTTCCTGCATTAGCAGGCAGGTTCTTTACCATTGGTGCCACCTGGGAAGCCCGGAAATCAGAGCCCTTGATTCAAAGCCTGTCTCTGCTACAAACGGGCTGCGTGACCTGGAGAAACTCACCCAACCTCTCTGAGTCTCTAAAATTACATCCTGTAAAATGAGTATATTAACGTCTATCTTTTGGTGTTATTTAAGGATTAAGTTTATATGAACTTTACCAAAGGGAGAGTCCCATGTGACTATGAGCCAACCATAAATTTATCTGCCTAAAGGAATTGTTCATAATAGCCCAGATGAATTGTACATCTCTAGACCTCCATGGGGTTGTCCATTAAGAGACTTTAAAAGCGATTCCAAGAATCACCTCAAGGTGTGAGAAGGCATCTCCCGCAGGTGAGGGGTGTGCCATACGAACAGCAGTTGGTTTCCACAGGTACCCGAAGGCCACCCCCCCACCCCGCCACCTTGGTTCCCTACGCACCCCTGTCCCTGAGACGGCCCGGTGGCATCCCCCAACGCCTAGATGCACTCCAGGCTTTATGGTTCCCAAGGCCCTTCTACTCATTTATTCTCCCAGTAAACCTGTTAGGTTAGCAGAACAGGTAAACCTTCCTTCACCCACACATGCTTTTTATGGATGACTTGCCTGAGGCCTGGTCAAGGCTATGGTGTTTCCAGTGCTCATGTATGGATGTGAGAGTTGGACTGTGAAGAAAGCTGAGCGCCGAAGAATTGATGCTTTTGAACTGTGGTGTTGGAGAAGACTCTTGAGAGTCCCTTGAACTGCAAGGAGATCCAACCAGTCCATTCCAAAGGAGATCAGCCCTGGGTGTTCATTGGAAGGACTGATGCTGAAGCTGAAACTCCAGTACTTTGGCCACCTCATGCGAAGAGTTGACTCATTGGAAAAGACCCTGATGCTGGGAGGGATTGGGGGCAGGAGGAGAAGGGGACGACAGAGGATGAGATGGCTGGATAGCATCACCAACTTGATGCACATGAGTTTGAGTGAACTCCGGGAATTGGTGATGGACAGGGAGGCCTGGTGTGCTGTGATTCATGGGGTCGCAAAGAGTCGGACATGACTGAGCGACTGAATTGAACTGAACTGAACTGAACTGCCTGAGGCCACAAAGCTCAGAAAAACTGTTCCTCTGTAGCCTGGAACTACCAGCCTGAAGGGTCAGCTGGGATTTGAACCCAGATTTCTAACATCCTTGCTGCCCACAGCCTGGGCCATGAGCCCAAGCTTAACAAAAGCCCTCTGGGCTGCAGCCTTGTGAGTACACAGACCCTCCTCCCCGACATTGACACAAAACTCCTTGGCAACCCCGGCTAGACCTGGGCACCTGTTTCAACCCACGGGTTTTTATGTTCTTACATTTGTTTCCAAGGGGATCAGTAGGCACTTGCGCTCCCCTCTTTGGTCCCCTCACCCCATGAAATTGGGAGTGCCCTGTTGGCCTCACGCCATGATGAATGGGCTTCCTCGGGCAAGTGGGCAGTGACTGAAGCCTTGCCAGCCTGTGGGCCCTCGTATGCAACAGCACACTCAGATCCGATTAGCCCAAGTGTCACAGTGCTTGGCAACGGTTCCGGGAGGCAGCAAGGGCCTTTGTTTATGCCACCGTCATGTCATCGGGCTACAGTTCATTTGGCTGCCAGCCTGCTTGGCTTTTTGCATCATCCCCACTCCCTCCTCCCTCAGCTAGTGGTTAGTCCATCCTCCCAGATTTTTCAGGGAAGATTCGGGGTGTGTGGGTCAAGTTGCTGTGTCTTTTCCTAAATCAGCCTGGCACTGTCTCGACAATGGACAGATGCTGCGTGGTTTAGGTGGGCGGCTCCTGGGGAACCTCTCCTGTTGGTCGGTGCAGAGGAGAAGGACCATGTGTGGCAGAATTTGGCCTGGCACCCAGGCACTTGGGTCTGTCCCAGAAAGTGTTGTATTTGGGGTCGGGGGGAGGTTTCAGCAGTTGTTGCTTCAACCCATTTTAATGAAACACATATTACATGTCTGCACTGTTCTCAGTTCAATTCAGTCACTCAGTCATGCCCGACTCTTTGCGACCCTATGGACTGCAGCACGCCAGGCTTCCCTGTCCATCACCAACTCCCAGAGCTTGCTCAAACTCATGTCCATTGAGTTGGTGATGCCATCCAACCATCTCATCCTCTGTCATCTCCCCCTCCTCCTGCCTTCAATCTTTCCCAGCATCAGGGTCTTTTCCAATGAGTCAGTTCTTCGCATCAGGTAGATAAAGTACTGGAGTTTGAGCTTCAGCATCAGTCCTTCCAATGAATATTCAGGACTGATTTCCTTTAGGATTGACTGGTTTGATTTCCTTGCAGTCCAAGGGACTCTCAAGAGTCTTCTCCATCAATGCTAGCACTGTTCTAGACCCTGGGAATAAAGCAGTGAACAATACAGATGAAAGTCCCTGCCTTACGGGGCCAACATTCTGGGGTGGGAAGGGGAGTGAACAGCAGAGCCAGGCAAACAAACCTTAAAATATCTGTTAAAGGATGCTAGAAGAAAATTAAAACAGGCAAGAAGAACCTGGCCACAGGGGATGCTCTTCTCAGCTCCCATATGTGTTCAGCACGCAGTGGGTCCCTTACTGATCCGCCCAGCTCTGCTGGGCTGTGTCTGACTCCCACACCCCGTAGCTGCAGTCGATGGGGGCTGCTAGGATGGAAGAACCTCCTAGAATGGCCTCCTGCTGGCAGGAGTATCCCCCAGGAGCCTGACTCCACCCAGTGCTGCCCTCTCCAACCACCCCAGCCAGGATGTCTTCTTCTCCTGGATTTTTTTTTTCCTTCCCTCCCCCAAATGTAACCTGGTGAGCAGAGCAAGCTTCGACTTGGTAACACAGATACTGGCTATCTGAACTCAGCCATTCAGACATGCATAATCTAGAGGAGATATAGTGTAGGGACTAGTGGAGAGACTGTTGATAACAAACAGATCACAGCCATCTAGAGAGCTGGAGGTCCAGCCTATGCAGGGCCAGGGCAGAGCTTTCTGTAAGGGGCAGTCTTGTGTGTTATAGCATGGCCAGCAGCATCCCAGGCCTCAAAAATAGCTACAGAAAAGGAAAGAAATGTTCCCTCTCACCAATCACCCTTCACCTGAGAACCACTAGCTTAACTCAACATCACTCAACTTAGTGGACCTAGAAGCACCTTTTATCTGGGGAGGACTCTGAACACAGCACAAAATTGGGTTATTCCGAACACTCCGGAAAGCGGTGCATCCAGCTGAAGCCCACGTTCCCTACCACAGGGTCAGGGTCTTGGGATCTGGGCCCGGTATGGCCCTCCAGCCATACCCCACACCACCGCGGTCTCTACAGTTTGCACCAGCCTATATCCACTCTGCATTGAATATCTGGGCCTTTGCTTGGGCTACTCCAACTGTCTGGAACGCCCTCCCCATTGTCCTCGCTGTTGCTGAGTCTAAGCTCGCTCTGCTTGCGACAAGACAAGTCAGTGAATCCGAGGTGCTGGGATCAGGAAGGGACTGTATTCAGGAGCTGGCAGATGGAGAAGATGGCAGACTAGTGCCTCAAAATAACTACCTTGTCAGGGCCTGGTTGCCAGGTTCTTGCATGGATCCGAGATGGGGCTGGGTACAGGGGAAGGTGAGGAAATCAAGTACAAAAACTATTCAGTCCTTGCAAGAGTCGCTTAGAAGGCCAAGCCTCAGGCAGGGGGATGTATCAGCTTCCCCTCCTTACAGTTCTTCACATGTGGGAGGCTCAGGTTATCTCCCTGAGGCGGGCTGTTAGGTATGTTTATAAAAACAAAAAAGGGTGAAGGGCACAGAAACAGATCCAGTGTAAATTGAAAAGGAACCCTTCCCGGTTTCAGCGCCTGGCTCACTGAGTCCTTCAAGGTGCACTTGGAGGGGCTTCCCTGGTGGCTCAGATGGTAAAGACTGCACTTGGGGGTCACCCCCTGCAGGAAGCCTTCCCTGATATCCAGACAGGACTGAGGACCCATTTTGATCACGAGCTCCCTTTGCACCTGACACTTGGGCCTTCCCTCCTCTGAGAGCAGAGACGGGACCTGAAGCCCTCTAGCCCAACCAGTCCTATAGTGTCGGTAGTTTGGGGTTATGGGCCCACTTCTCCCACTTGACATTCAAGGCAGAGACTCTGTGTTTTCATCTCCAGAAGCTAGCAAAGTGTCTGATAGAGAGTCGATGCTCCATAGATGGCAAAGCGAATGGACAAGTGAACAGAGCACAGAGATGCATGAGATTCAGAGCGAGCACAAGAGAACACCGGCTTGGAGGAGGGACAGAATCAAGGGGGAATCGTGTTTCTACAACAGAGGAGGGAATGATTAAGCGGCCTGCCCTTCATTCCTCTTCCCTTCAGGCTAAATACTCCAACTGCCTTAACCTTTCATCCCACATCCATCTCATTTCCCAGCCCTCTAATCATCTTTGTCCTTCACATTCCTCGGGGCCTTCCCCGTGATTTCCAGGGGCCGCTTTTGCGTTTGATGTGCTATGTTCAGAGCGGCAGGAACGCGAGCCTGGGAGTATCACTTCCACTTAATTAGCGCGGGATTCCACAATTCCCAAACCTCACCACCGCTGGGCCTGTTGGCTGCGGGAGAAGCCCTGCCTCCGGGCACCAGCAAATGGTTTTCACAGGGAAGTGAGGAGAGAGAATTGAACTGGTGATTATGCTAACGATTTCCTTTTCTGTGTCAGGACTGCTCCACGGGGAGGCCGGGCTTCTAGGACAGGAGGGTGGGCCACGCCAGGTGCAGGATGCAGAGGAGTGGGTACCAGGCCTGGAGAGGCTCGGTGCTCTGGGCTGGGATGTGGACAGTTCACGCTAGAGGAGGCACCCGAGGGACGTGGTGCCTTGGCGGGGTAACTGCCTTCAGCTGTGACAGACAGGGGCAAAGCGGGGTCCAGGGCCTTCTCAGACTAAAGCCTCTTGGATCCACCACCGTCCTGGGGAGCTACGATGGACAGATGGAGGGATAGGCCCAGTGTCACCGGGAGCGGCTAGCAGAGAGATTGCAAACCCAGATCTTGTAACTCCCATTCCGGAGGGCTTCCGGGACCCCACAGCCCCTTCTTCTGGGTCAGAGACAGAGGAGGCAGTGCTGGGGACAGGAGTCCTTTAGCAGCCTGATGTCTCATGACACAGGCCCAGTGCGTGGCCAGGCATCCCTCGACTCCCAGACCGCCACCCCCCAGCCAGGCTGTCGACACCTCCCGTTGACAGCGGCCTCGGCCGGTTTGAAGCTGTGCTTTCTGGAGTCCCCCTCATGCTCCTTCCATCCAGCCTGCCTCAGCTCTCCACGCTGCCGCTGCCCAGGGAGCCCTGTGAACCCCGTCAGCCTTCAGTGGCCCAGCAAGTCCCTGCCACGCTGGCTCCTGTTTATCCCGGGGCTGGCTGGTTTTCATCCATCAGATCATCATCAATCAGTCCATCACTGGTCAGCTGTCAAAGGCCTGTCGAGGGCCGGGCACTGTTCCGGGTGACGGAGATGCGGAGGTGAAGGAGGCAGGGCTCCGCTCTCAGAGGGCTCGCTCCCATCCTCATGGGAAGGCCTGGTCAGTTTACTGCAGAAAGAGGCAGAGGACCTGTGGGCTCCATGACTGCCTTGTTGTTTAATCAAGTCCAGCTCCACCGCAGACACTCCACCGCAGTCCAGCTTCAAGGGGGCAGTCCTGAGGAGGCTGCCTAGCCAATGCCCCCTCTGATGCCCCCCGGGAAGCATGAAAACAGCAGGAGTTGTCCCTCATTCACACTCACATATCCATCCACACACATATCCATCCACACTCCATCCAACCACACATATACACACTCACACATCCATCCACACACACACATCCATACACACTCATGCACACACATCCACATATATACTCACACATCCATACACATCCACACACACATCCACACATACTCATGCACACACATCCACACACACATCCATACACACCCATGCACACACATCCACACACATATCCATACACACTCATGCACACACATCCACACACACTCATGCACACACATCCACACACTCACATCCACACGTACACATCCTTAGATACACATACACACACACACATACATCCATACACACACATACACACACACATTCACATACACACACATCCATACACACACAGATCCATACACACACACATTCAAGGATGCTTAGTAAGAGGCCTGGGGGTCCCTGAAGGAATACAAGGCCCACCATTTCTGCCCCTGGTGGCGGGTGGAGGTCATTGAGCCTGATGTGGTTTCCAAAATGGACTGCTCTGGCCGAACTCGGTGCCACACTGATGGGAGGCCCCGGGTGGAGAGATGAGCACACAGCAGGACACCCAGGTGCAGGCTGTGGAGTAGGGACTGCACCGGGCCTGGCTCACAGGAGCGGGTGCGGGTCAAAGATACACCCTCAGCGCGGAGGGCACACGGCAAGGGCTCGTAAACGGCAGCTCCGTTGCCCCCTGCCGCCTCCGCAGGAAGTCTTCCTTCTGCCCTCTCGCGCACACCTCCTTGGCGACTGTCCAGAGCCCCAAGAGTGAGCTGCCTGGGAAGAATGCAGTGACAGAAATACTCGGCCGCGTCCGAGCGTCCCTGCTGGCAGCTGCTCTCGGGTCCTGGGCCGCCCTGCCCTCCCCCATGAGCTGCTGTGCCCTGTGTTGCCCGCTCTGCCGCGCCCCTAGTGGTGGGCTTGGGGAAGTCACCTGCACTCGCCCAGCCTCAGTTTCCAACCTCTGTTCACTGCGGATAAGAAGACCTCCCTCGAATACCAGTTGCGAGTATTAAGGGAGGAGTGGCCACCTTTCTTCATTCTAAAGAAAGAATGAGGGACTTCCCTGGTGGTCCAGAGGCTAAGACTCTGCACTCCCAACACAGGGGGCCCCAGGCTCGATCCCTGGTCAGGGAACAAGATCCCTCATGCTGCGACTAAAGAGTCCGCAGGTCACAGTGAAGATGGAACATCCCGTGAGCGGCAACTAAAGCCGGCACAGTCAGATAAATAAATATAAATACGGGGTGGGGGGTAGAAATTTAAAAAGAAAAAAATGAGAGAACGGAGTGCCAAAGGAGAGAACGGCAGTAAGACAGACAGAGGTGTGGGCTGAGGAAGGCACGTGGCACCTGGCCGGGGTCAGCACAGAACCCTAATCTCTGCAGCCCTTACTGCCTGCTGGCTGTTCTTAAAGCTCTGAACCCAACATGCCTCACCATACCTTCACAAAAGCCTCTTGAGTCAAGTAGTATCCCATTTCACAGATGAGGAAAAGAGAGACCAGAGAGATTAAGGAAGCTGCCTGAGGTCATTGCCCAGCTTGGAACAGACAGAGGTGAGATTCACGCCCCCTCCACTGTGATCCTTCACCTGCAGGGCCTCCCCAGTGCTGCCTGAGGGCCGAGTCACTCCAGCCCTCATCTGTGAAGTGGGTGTGAGCATTCCAGCTCTAAATGGAATGTGTGACATTGACTGGAGGGTCCTCGCCCCTCTCCAGCCCTGAGAGGGAAACACTTTATAAACAGGGGATTACCTATTGGCCCCACTGCCCTGAGCCAGATCTCCGGTCCTGCCAAATTGTTGGAATGGTTCAGTGACAAGTGTGTTCTTAGGAAGAAATTTATGGTGCCTTATTCAGAGTGAGTCACTGAATCCCTGTGGTGAGAGGCACGGGGGAAGGGCCGTCTGCAGACACAGGCTAACTCACCCTGGTCTCAGCTGCCCTGGGCTTGGCGGCCTCCCCAGGCCCCAGCCAGAGGCTGAGTGCTGTCCCGTGAGCTTGTGAGCAGGGGGCAGAGGGAGACAGCCTTCAGCTGGGCAAAGTCGATGCCCCGTGGTGAATCTGTACACGACCCAAAGGGCTCCAGAATTCACTTTCTGCTTGCCACCGAATTTCCTAGGGTATTGTCAAGTCAGGCTCCGGGTCACTCCCTGAGTTCTTTCCAAGGGTCTTGCATAACCCTCCTAGAACTGGATCAGCCAGGGAATATTTCACAGTTTGGGTGAATCCTCTTCTCTGCCTTTGAATTCTAAGAGAGGAGGGTGATTAAAAAATTAAACTTGAGAGCAAGATTTAGCTTAGTGATTGCAGTTCAGTTGGGATTTTTTTTTTTTTTCTTTTAAAGACTACACACAGCCATGTTCATGAGGAAAGTCCCACCCTTAAACGTCAATGTTTTTGGTCGTACATGTGACTGTTAGAAGGACCAGCATGAGAAAACGTCTGTCGAGGAAGAGCTGGTGATCTCCTTAGGCAGATGTCACTGGAGGTCACCAGACAAGGCTGACCTTCCCCTGTCTGCTCCTGGGTGCAGCGTGAGAACTTCTTCGATGCACCCAAACCCACAGGTTAGGATAGAGCACACACGCGGGGCCCAGGATCCATGGTCTGTAGACCCAGCATGGACCTGGTGAAAACCAGCTCACTTCATGGGTGGCCACTAGAGTAGTCATCCACATTTTGCAAACAGCTAAAGGCCAGAATGCAAAAGCAGACCACTGGGCAGCAAAAAGTGGAGTCCATAGGGTTGTTCATCATGAAGCTCACCCCCTCTGCAGAAGGAGAGCCCAGCAGGCCTTTTCAGGTACTGTTGACTCCTACTTTAATCATAATGCTAACATAGTAAACATCTTTCTCTCTCAGTCCAAACCTCACGAGGAGGAGATAAACTGGAAAGACAGAAGAGCCTCTACAGTGAGATGTTCAGTATTTTGAGGGTGAGTGACCTCTCTGAGGATCTAACCTGTGAACGCTCACCCCAGAAAGAGGCTTTCACACCCCATGCATTCTGTACCAGCCCCTGAGGCTCAATCACAACACCCAGATTAAGAACCCCTGCCAGAGAGACTGGGCAGATCTGTGAACTGACCGCTTGGACCCTGGAGAGCAGACGCAGTGACTTTAACCTGCTGCCAGCAGGTTAAACCCGATGGAACAAACACCCCCGTCCCTGACAGGTGGGGATGGTCCTCCCAGTGGCTGTGTCAGAGCCCAGGTATGCTTGACATGCCCACCTAGGCAGGCAGGGACACACATAAACACTGGCTGAGCACGATGACCGCTATCAAAGGGTTTAGAAATCATGTGTCAGGCGCTCTTCTGGTGCTTTAATACATTGAATCCTCGCAAAAGCCCTGGAAGGTGTTTCTCTAAGAAACACCTTAAACTTAAACTTAACTCAAACTTAAATTTAGACTTAAACTCTTTTCTCAAATTCCATCTCCAGTGGTTAAATAACTAGAAAGGTAATATCTTCCCAGAAAAAAACTCACTCACTGGTACTACTGAACACTTGCTTTGTGTCAAACATTGTGCTAAGAATGGGTTTCCCATGTATTCATTTATTTTACACAAACCACACTTTACAGATGAGGGAATTCAGGTTCAGAAAGACTAAGTGATGTGCCCGAGGTAACAGGGCTGTAAGCAGTGGAACTGGGATCTGATCCAAGTTTCTCCATTGCTAAACCCTTTGAAACTTCACGGCAAATAGATGGGGAAACAGTGTCAGACTTTATTTTTCTGGGCTCCAAAATCACTGCAGATGGTGACTGCAGCCATGAAATTAAAAGACGCTTACTCCTTGGAAGGAAAGTTATGACCAACCTAGACAGCATATTCAAAAGCAGAGACATTACTTTGCCGACAAAGGTCCGTCTAGTCAAGGCTATGGTTTTTCCAGTGGTCATGTATGGATGTGAGAGTTGGACTGTGAAGAAAGCTGAGCACCGAAGAATTGATGCTTTTGAACTGTGGTGTTGGAGAAGACTCTTGAGAGTCCCTTGGACTGCAAGGAGATCCAACCAGTCCATCCTAAAGGAGATCAGTCTTGGGTGTTCATTGGAAGGACTGATGCTTAAGCTGAAACTCCAATACTTGGACCACCTGATGCAAAGAACTGGCTCACTGGAAAAGACCCTGATGCTGGGAAAGATTGAGGGCAGGAGGAGAAGGGGACGACAGAGGATGAGATGGTTGGATGGCATCACCAACTCAATGAACGTGGGTTTGGGTGGACTCCAGGAGTTGGTGATGGACAGGGAGGCCTGGCATGGTGTGGTTCATGGGTTCGCAAAGAGTTGGACACGACTGAGCGACTGAACTGAACTGAAAACCCTTTGATAGCAGTTATTGTGCTCTATGGGGCTCCCAGGAGGACCCCATGACCAAAGGGCAGTGGCCAAGAGGAGTTACCCCACGTCCGAGGTCAGGGGCAGCGGCCGAGAGTGCCAGACTGTGACGGCACAGGAACGGCTGAGAGGAGATACCCCAGGTCCTCCCGGCTTCTGCCCATGACCCCGAACATGAGGTAGCTCCTCTCCGCCGGCTTAGCGTACCCGTCACAGCTGCCTGCGCTTTAGTGCTCCCGTTGCAGCCGCCGTGAAGAGATACCCCACGCCCAAGGTAAGAGAAATCCAAGTAAGATGGTAGGTGTTGCAAGAGGGCATCAGAGGGCAGACACACTGAAACCATACTCACAGAAAACTAGTCAATCTAATCACACTAGGACCACAGCCTTGACTAACTCAATGAAACTAAGCCATGCCCGTGGGGCAACCCAAGGTGGGCGGGTCATGGTGGAGAGGTCTGACAGAATGTGGTCCACTGGAGAAGGGAATGGCAAACCACTTCAGTATTCTTGCCTTGAGAACCCCATGAACAGTATGAAAAGGCAAAATGATAAGATACTGAAAGAGAAACTCCCCAGGTCAATGGGTGCCCAATATGCTATTGGAGATCAGTGGAGAAATAACTCCAGACAGAATGAAGGGATGGAGCCAAAGCAAAAAGAATACCCAGCTGTGGATGTGACTGGTGATAGAAGCAAGGTCCCATGCTGTAAAGAGCAGTATTGCATAGGAACCTGGAATGTCAGGTCCATGAATCAAGGCAAATTGGAAATAGTCAAACAAGAGATGGCAAGAGTGAATGTCGACATTCTAGGAATCAGTGAACTGAAGTGGACTGGAATGAAGTGGGTGAATTTAACTCAGATGACCATTATATCTACTACTGCGGGCAGGAATCCCTCAGAAGAAATGGAGTAGCCATCATGGTCAACAAGAGAGTCTGAAATGCAGTACTTGGATGCAATCTCAAAAACGACAGAATGATCTCTGTTTGTTTCCAAGGCAAACCATTCAATATCACAGTAATCCAAGTCTATGCCCCAACCAGTAATGCTGAAGAAGCTGAAGTTGAACGGTTCTATGAAGACCTACAAGACCTTTTAGAACTAACACCCCAAAAAGATGTCCTTTTCATTACAGGGGACTGGAATGCAAAAGTAGGAAGTCAAGAAACACCTGGAGTAACAGGCAAATTTGGCCTTGGAATACGGAATGAAGCAGGGCAAAGACTAATAGAGTTTTGCCAGGAAAATGCACTGGTCATAACAAACACCCTCTTCCAACAACACAAGAGAAGACTCTATACATGGACATCACCAGATGGTCAACACCGAAATCAGATTGATTATATTCTTTGCAGCCAAAGATGGAGAAGCTCTATACAGTCAGCAAAAACAAGACCAGGAGCTGACTGTGGCTCAGACCATGAACTCCTTATTGCCAAATTCAGACTTAAATTGAAGAAAGTAGGGAAAACCAGTAGACCACTCAGGTATGACCTAAATCAAATCCCTTATGATTATACAGTGGAAGTGAGAAATAGATTTAAGGGCCTAGATCTGATAGATAGAGTGCCTGATGAGCTATGGAATGAGGTTCGTGACATTGTACAGGAGACAGGGATCAAGACCATCCCGATGGAAAAGAAATGCAAAAAAGCAAAATGGCTGTCTGAGGAGGCCTTACAAATAGCTGTGAAAAGAAGAGAAGCAAAAAGCAAAGGAGAAAAGGAAAGATATAAACATCTGAATACAGAGTTCCAAAGAATAGCAAGGAGAGATAAGAAAGCCTTCTTCAGCGATCAACGCGAAGAAATAGAGGAAAACAACAGAATGGGAAAGACTAGAGATCTCTTCAAGAAAATCAGAGATACCAAAGGAACATTTCATGCAAAGATGGGCTTGATAAAGGACAGAAATGGTATGGACCTAACAGAAGCAGAAGATATTAAGAAGAGATGGCAAGAATACACAGAAGAACTGTACAAAAAAGATCTTCACGACCCAGATAATCACGATGGTGTGATCACTGACCTAGAGCCAGACATCCTGGAATATGAAGTCAAGTGGGCCTTAGAAAGCATCACTACGAACAAAGCTAGTGGAGGTGATGGAATTCCAGTTGAGCTATTTCAAATCCTGAAAGATGATGCTGTGAAAGTGCTGCACTCAATATGCCAGCAAAGTTGGAAAACTCAGCAGTGGCCACAGGACTGGAAAAGGTCAGTTTTCATTCCAATCCCAAAGAAAGGCAATGCCAAAGAAAGCTCAAACTACCGCACAATTGCACTCATCTTACACGCTAGTAAAGTAATGCTCAAAATTCTCCAAGCCAGGCTTCAGCAATATGTGAACCGTGAACTTCCTGATGTTCAAGCTGGTTTTAGAAAAGGCAGAGGAACCAGAGATCAAATTCCCAACATCCGCTGGATCATGGAAAAAGCAAGAGAGTTGCAGAAAAACATCTATTTCTGCTTTATTGACTATGCCAAAGCCTTTGACTGTGTGGATCACAATAAACTGTGGAAAATTCTGAAAGAGGTGGGAATACCAGACCACCTGATCTGCCTCTTGAGAAATCTGTATGCAGGTCAGGAAGCAACAGTTAGAACTGGACATGGAACAACAGACTGGTTCCAAATAGGAAAAGGAGTATGTCAAGGCTGTATATTGTCACCCTGTTTATTTAACCTATATGCAGAGTACATCATGAGAAACACTGGACTGGAAGAAACACGAGCTAATATCAAGATTGCTGGGAGAAATATCAATAACCTCAGATATGCAGATGATACCACCCTTATGGCAGAAAGTGAAGAGGAATTAAAAAGCCTCTTGATGAAGGTGAAAGTGGAGAGTGAAAAAGTTGGCTTAAAGCTCAACATTCAGAAAACGAAGATCATGGCATCCGGTCCCATCACTTCATGGGAAATAGATGGGGAAACAGTGGAAACAGTGTCAGACTTTATTTTTCTGGGCTCCAAAATCACTGCAGATGGTGACTGCAGCCATGAAATTAAAAGACGCTTGCTCCTTGGAAGGAAAGTTACGACCAACCTAGATAGCATATTCAAAAGCAGAGACATTACTTTGCCAACAAAGGTTTGTCTAGTCAAGGCTATGGTTTTTCCTGTGGTCATGTATGGATGTGAGAGTTGGACTGTGAAGAAACCTGAGTGCCGAAGAATTGATGGTTTTGAACTGTGGTGTTGGAGAAGACTCTTGAGAGTCCCTTGGACTGCAAGGAGATCCAACCAGTCCGTTCTAAAGGAGATCAGCCCTAGGATTTCTTTGGAAAGAATGATGCTAAAGCTGAAACTCCAGTACTTTGGCCACCTCCTGTGAAGAGTCGACTCATTGGAAAAGACTCTGATGCTGGGAGAGATTGGGGGCAAGAGGAGAAGGGGACGACAGAGGATGAGATGGCTGGATGGCATCACTGACTCAATGGACGTGAGTCTGAGTGAACTCCGGGAGTTGTTGATGGACAGGGAGGCCTGGCGTGCTGGGATTCATGGGGTCGCAAAGAGTCAGACACGACTGAGCGACTGATCTGATCTGATCTGATGGGGCTCCCAGGTGGAGCTAGTGGTAAAGAATCTGCCTGCCAAGGCAGGAGACGTGGGTTCAATCCCTGGGTCGGGAAGATTCCCTGAAGGAGGAAAACAGCAACCCAATCCAGTATTCTGGCCTGGAGAACCCCCATGGACAGAGGAGCCTGGCGGCTACAGTCTGCTGCTGCTGCTGCTAAGTCGCTTCGGTCGTGTCCGACTCTGTGCGATCCCATAGATGGAAGCCAACCAGGCTCCCCCATCCCTGGGATTCTCCAGGCAAGAACACTGGAGTGGGTTGCCATTTCCTTCTCCAATGCATGAAAGTGAAAAGTGAAAGTGAAGTCACTCAGTCGCGTCCCACTCGTAGCGACCCCATGGACTGCAGCCTACCAGACTCCTCCGCCCATGGGATTTTCCAGACGAGAGTACTGGAGTGGGGTGCCATTGCCTTCTCCCGGCTACAGTCTACAGAGTCACAAAGAAGTGAACGCGACTGAGCGCATTGCGCCCTACTCCCCTCTCCAGTTTGGGGTTACAGTGCGCATGCTCACACATACCTAGAACGATGGAGGTTTGGTTAGCGAAGTTCCGAAAAGATCTTATGTTTATGTCCAGGACACAGACCCTGGTGGTGTGGGTGATACTTGTATCACTTCCAGTTAAACACAGAAGCTGGATCTCCTGCATTTATTTTTCTCTCCCTCAATCATAGGTTTTTTTCCTCTTGAAAGATGGCTACAACAATTCTTCTTCTTCCTGAATACATGTCCCTTTACAATGCAACTTCACCACTCTTCTCATCAAGAGAAAAGGTCTTGAATTTGGGTTGACTTGTTTTGACCAGTAGAATTCGGTGGAATTCTGCCTGACTTCTAAAACGTGGCCTTAGGAGACCTTGCAGCTTCTGCCTTGAATCTTTTGGAACACTGCCCTGAGATCAAGAGGAAGGGGTATGTGTATACATACAGCTGATGCACTTTGTTGTATAGAAAATAACACACCACTGTAAAGCAACCATACGTCAATAATTTTTTTTTAATGAAACTAAAAGAAATCTCCAGAAAGAGAAAAACCCCTAACAGACAAAGGAGTGGTAATTAGAAGGGTATCAAAATTCTTTCCAGATACACTGAATAGAACATAATAGAAAAATACCTTTAAAACTCTGAAGGAAAATGATTTTCCACCCAGAATTTTATAATCACCCCAATGATCAAACAAATGTGAGGAAAATAAAGATGTTTTTAGACAAGCAACTCTCAACACCTGGGCTCATCATAAAAGAGGGAGCCATGGCTCCCAGGAACAGGCATGCATTGTGCTCAGTCATGGCTGACTCTTCCCGACCCCATGGACTGCAGCCCACCAGGCTCCTCTGTCCATGCGATTCTCCAGGCAAGAATACTGGAGTGGGTTGTCATTCCCTTCTCCAGGGGATCTTCCCAACCCAGGAATCAAACCTATGTCTCCCGCATCGGTAGGGGGGTTCTTTACTGCTAAGCCACCAGTGAAGCCCAAGGCTCCAGCAAAGGAAAAAACAGAGGGAAGTCTCTGCACCAAGAGCAAGGAGCCAGCCCAGACTGAGCAGTGGAAACTGCACAGGGAAAGGAAGTTTCCAGAGTGAGGTACACAGGGCAAGGACTGGCTATACAGCACTGTTGGGCAGCAGGCAAATTACTGCTAGGGACTGATAGAGCCATTGAAGGAACTGGGGGAAGTTGGTATAAGTAGAAGAAACTGAGAAATGGGAAAGGGGGGGTTACTTATCCTTTCTTTTAAAAATATTTTTATTTACTTATCTGGCTGCGTTGGATCTTAGTTGAGGCATGTGGGACCTAGATCCCTGACCAGGAAAGGAACCTGGGCCCCCTGCTTTAGGAACATGGAGTCTTAGCCACTGGGCCACCAGGGAAGTCCTAGATTATTTGTTCTTGGGAAAAAAAATGTATTATAAAAGGCATTTAGGTGAACATTTTAATCTAGAGTGAAGAGAAGGAAA